>NW_020837989.1:12005290-12631024 GCF_003676395.1 Aethalodelphis obliquidens
GCGGCATGTGGGATCCTCCCGGACCGGGGCACAAACCCGCATCCCCTGCATCGGCAGGTGGACTCCCAACCACTGCACCACCAGGGAAGCCCTCCCCTCCCTTTTTTGAAATTCACAATTCTATATTTGTATTTTTCTCATAACTTTAACACTGTCTACTTGGTGTCATCTTTGTTTGTGACAGTGGACTTATGGTACAGCTGAAAAGAGCTGGGGTTGAAAGTGCAGGTTCATGTTGTAATTCTGCAGCTTACTAGCTTTATAACCTTGGATAAATCCCTTCATCTTTCAGTGTTTGTATTCTAACTTAGTGTCTGTCCTATCTACCTAAATTTCAGAGTCAGGTTTTTCTTTTAAATAAATAAATTTTTTTTTTTATTTATTTTTGGCTGTGTTGGGTCTTCATTGCTGTGTGCGAGCTTTCTCTAGTTGTGGCGAGAAGGGGCTGCTCTTCATTGCGGTGCACAGTCTTCTCATTGCAGTGACTTTTCTTGTTATGGAGCACGGGCTCTAGGCACGTGGGCTTCAGTAGTTGTGGGCACGCGGGCTTTAGTAGTTGTGACACGAGGGCTCTAGAGTGCAGGCTCAGTAGTTGTGGCGCACGGGCTTAGTTGCTCCGCGGCATGTGGGATCTTTCCGGACCAGGGCTCAAACCCGTGTCCCTTGCACTGGCAGGTGGATTCTTACCCACTGCACCACCAGGGAAGCCCCAGAGTCAGTTTTAGTTGGCCATAGAAACAACAACAAAACTCAAATTGTTTCCACCTTGAATTTTTAACTTTACCATCTCTAATGTTGTGTTTTTTTGTAGGCATGTGCTGATAAATTGAAAAGAGAAATAGAGCTTTATGGTTGCCCCCCTGATTTTCCAGATGAGGAAGAGGAAGAAGAAGAAATCAGTATTAAAACAGAAGATATAATAATTAAGGATAAAGCTAAAGGAAAAAAGGTTTGGTGGTTTGATCATACTTATTTTGGTTGAAGTTTTATATTTATATTTGTCTGATTTATATGTACATTCCCAGTACTAGCATAGTACCTGACACATAAAAAATACTCAGTAATTTTTAAAAAGTAATAAAGCAGAATTATCTTTCTCACTTTTTGATTGCCTTTTTTTCCCCTTTTTACTTTATTTTGACATAATTTTAGACTTACAGAAGAATTACAGGATTGTACAGGGTTCCCTTAGAATCTTAACCCAGTTACATCTTATATAACCATGGTACAGTTCTCAAAACTAAGAAACCAACATTGAACAATACTGTTTAAGAAACTACATACTTCATTTGGATTTAACAGTTTTTCCTTAATATCCTTATTCTGTTCCAAGATCCAGTCCAAAATCCCATTTTGCATTTCCTTCTCATGTCTTTTCTTCTGTCTTCCATGATCTTGGCACTTTTGAAGAGTACTGGTCAGATAACTTATAGAATGTCCCTCATTTTGGGTTTGTCTAATGCTTTCTCATGAGTAGATTGAGAGGTGATATGTCCTCAGTGCATCATATCAGGGAGTATAAGATATTGATATATCTTATTACTGGTGCTGTTAACCTTGATTATTTGGTTTGGGTGGTGTCTGTTAGGTCTTTCTCCTGTGAAGATTTTATTTTTCCCTTTGTAATTCATTGTTTGTTTTGAGAGAGATACTTTGAGGCTATGGAAATAATACCTTGTTTCTTTTTTTGTTTTTAAACCATTGCATTGTATGCTTTATATTTTAAAGACTTTTATTTATTTTGGCTGCATTGGGTATTAGTTGTGGCACTCGGGATCTTCATTGTGGCATGCAGGATCTTTTAGTTGTGTGTGGTATGTGGACTTCTTAGTTGTGGCATTCGGGCTTCTTAGTTGTGGCATGTGGACTCTTAGTTGTGATGCAAACTCTTAGCTGTGGCATGCATGCAGGATCTAGTTCCCTGACCAGGGATCGAACCCGGGCCCCCTGTGCTGGGAGTGCGGCGTCTTACCCACTGGATCACCAGGGAAGTCCCAATATCTTGTTTCTTTTTATATATTTGCTCACTAATTTTAGCATTCATCATTGGATCTTCCCTGCAGTGGTTATTGCTGCATATTTTGTTCTAATGGTGATTTTCAGTTTCCCTCATTCCTTCTACATTTATTATCTGGAATTCTTCTGAAAGGAAAAGTTGTTTTTTCTCCCTCATTTACTTATCTGTTAATTTCTTTTTTATATCAGTGTGGATTCATGCATATTTATTTATTCTTTGGGTTATAATCTAATCCTATTGGGTTTTTTTGAGTTATTGTTATTGCTCAAATTGTTCTAGCAATGGCCATTGGGGGAATCTTTTAGGTGGGCTCCTGTGTCCATTTGACATGCCCCCATCTTTTTTCCTTTTTCTATTTCTTTCTTTCTCTTTTCTTTTCTTTTTTTTTTTTTTTTTTTTTTGAGCACTTCTATACATTCAGGTGCCACAAGATGCTCCAGGCTCATTTTGTATTTTCCCTGTTTTAGCCCCAGAGTCAACCACTTTTCCAAGGAGTCCTCTTTCCTTTTATTGAAATATGGTATTTAGAAACTAAGTTCTGAGTGCTAGTTATGCTCATTGTTTCTAGGTCCTCTCAGTAGAAAGAGCAAGGAAATATATGTATGTCTACTAACCCACTTATATGTACGTGTCTGTATTTATTTCTTTATACATTTTAAAAAATTTCTTTATATTTTTTAAATAAGTTTTTTTTTAATTAATGTAAACTCTTCCTTCCTTCCTTCCTTCCTTCCTTCCTTTCCTTCCTTTCCTTTCCTTTCCTTTCCTCTCTTCCTCCCTCCCTCCCTCCCTCCTTCCCTCCCTCCCTCCTTTCCTCCATCTCTCTCTCACTCTTCACAGGGTATCGTTGTGTTGGTTTGACAAGTGCATGGAGTCATGTTTCTACCACCACAGTACTATACAGAACAGTTTCCTCAGCCCCCAGATTCCTTGTCCTACCTTTTTATAATTCAGCCTTTTTGCCTACCTCCAGTCTCTGGCATGTGGTTACCTTTTTGATATTGGTAAATATTGGAAAAGGAGGAAACTCTTGTTAGCAGCTTATTCATAACTAAAAAAGATGCATATGGTATTTGAAAAAAGGAAATAGAGAAGGTTTGGTGCTAAGATCTTATCTTTGTGATGATAACTTTTTATGGTTCCACCTCTGTATTGATAGTTATCTTTGGTGTCAGAATCCAGGTATCAGACTATATGGTTTGGCAAACAGAACAGTACATCCAGATCCTGCACTATTCTGACATGTCAACAGTACTGTTTTAGATTTTAAAAAACTACCAAATAGGATTATTCACTTAAAATTACTGTGGTCCTGGAATTTGTTAGCCAGTTGTTAGTTATTCTTTGATGGAGTTTGGTTTTGCTGTTATTTTCAGAGTAAAGCTGCTGCTAAAGCTGGATCTTCTAAATACCAGTGGGACATTATGAAATCCCTTGGTCTGTCTGATGAAGAGATAGTCAAATTTTCTGAAGCAGAATATTGGCTTGACTATTTCCCACCACTGGCTGTTCAGGATCTGAAGAGAATGGGTTTGAAGGTATGCCCATCACCCCCAGAGTTTAAGGAAATATGAAAAATACATTATATTTGTGTGATTGAATGAGATTTGGACTACCTCTTAATTTAGAATAGTATATTCCAGTAATGACTCAGTACTGTTATTGTCAGATTAGAACCACATGGGCCTCAATGTAAGCAATGAAGTACTTCAATATTTGTTGTTTTGGAATGTATATACATATATTAACAATTAGTAGAAAGGAATTCTATTCAAAGAATATGAAGAAGCCCACAACATTGTAAATCAACTATACTCCAATAAAATTTAAAAAAAAAAAAAAAAAAGATAAGAAGAAGCCCAAGTGTAGCTTGAATATTTAGGGATACATAAAGGTGTTATGTAAATGCTCCTTCTTAATTTCTTATAATTCCTGTATGTTTAATAGGTAAATGTGTGTGTTTAAAAACTTACATATTAAGCACAAATTAACGTAATTATGACGTATTATATATTTAATAGGTGGAACTTGAAATTTTTTGGTTTCCTTTGATATTTTTGATATAATTCTAAGTTGGAAAATACGGAGTAGAAGAGTAAATAATTGATTCATGGGAATTCCTGTTCATAGAGACCATATAAATTTCTCAAAAATTACCTTTTCCTTTCTCCTTCTGTAGGTAGACTGGCGTCGTTCCTTCATCACCACTGATGTTAATCCTTACTATGACTCGTTTGTCAGGTGGCAGTTTTTAACATTAAGAGAAAGAAGCAAAATTAAATTTGGGAAGCGGTGAGTTTGTTGTCCTTCGGTATAATAAAGTAAAAATCATGTAATTCCTGCATTATAATTCAGTGTGCCCCAGAGCTTACTTTTTTCCATTATCTTTTCTCTTTTTATAATTTCTCTTTTTGTTCTCTTGTTTCCTTTGAATTCCTTTTTGTCTGGCTGGTGTCTCAGTTTCTCTGAGCTGCTTAGTGGTTGTGACAAATAGAACCAGGGAGAATAGGGGTCTCACTAAAGATTCTCTCTTACGTTCTCACTAAAGATTCTCTTAAGTATTCTAGCCAAGTAGAAAAATAAACTTATTTGTGTTTTAGTTTATCTTTTTGCTCTATAAAATCTTCTATAAAGTTCTTCCTTGATTATATGGATTAATTAAAAGCAATTTGCAATTTTTTTAATTTTTGAATTTTATTTTATTAATTTTTTTATACAGCAGGTTCTTAGTAGTCATCCATTTTATACACATCAGTATATACATGTCAATCCCAATCACCCAATTCAGCACACCACCATACCCACCCCCATAGCGGCTTTCCCCCCTTGGTGTCCATACATTTGTTCTCTATATCTCTGTCTCAACTTCTGCCCTGCAAACTGGTTCATCTGTACCATTTTTCTAGGTTCCACATACATGCGTTAATATACGATATTTGTTTTTCTTTCTGACTTAACTTCACTCTGTATGACAGTCTCTAGATCCATCCACGTCTCAACAAATGAACCAATTTCATTCCTTTTTATGGCTGAGTAATATTCCATTGTATATATGTAACACATCTTCTTTATCCATTCGCCTGTCGATGGGCATTTAGGTTGCTTCCATGACCTGGCTATTGTAAATAGTGCTGCAATGAACATTGGGGTACATGTGTCTCTTTGAATTATGGTTTTCTTTGGGTATATGCCCAGTAGTGGGATTGCTGGATCATATGCTAATTCTATTTGTAGTTTTTTAAGGAAGCTCCATTACTGTTCTCCATAGTGGCTGTATCAATTTACATTCCCACCAGCAGTGCAAGAGGGTTCTCTTTTCTCCACATCCTCTCCAGCATTTGTTGTTTGTAGATTTTCTGATGATGCCCATTCTGACTGGTGTGAGGTGATACCTCATTGTAGTTTTGATTTGCATTTTTCTAATAATTAGTGATGTTGAGCAGCTTTTCATGTGCTTCTTGGCCATCTGTATGTCTTCTTTGGAGAAATGTCTATTTAGGTCTTCTACCCACTTTTGGATTGGGTTGTTTGTTTCTTTAATATTGAGCTGCATGAGCTATTTATATATTTTGGAGATTAATCCTTTGTCCATTGATTCGTTTGCAAATATTTTCTCCCATTCTGAGGGTTGTTTTTTTATCTTGTTTATGGTTTGCTTTGCTGTGCAAAAGCTTTGAAGTTTCATTAGGTCCTATATGTTTATTTTTGTTTTTATTTCCATTACTCTAGGAGGTGGATCAAAAAAGATCTTGCTGTGATTTATGTGAAAGAGTGTTCTGCCTACGTTTTCCTCTAAGAGTTTTATAGTGTCCAGTCTTACATTTAGGTCTCGAATCCATTTTGAGTTTATTTTTGTGTATGGTGTTAAGGAGTGTTCTAATTTCATTCTTTTACATGTAACTGTCCAGTTTTCCCAGTATCACTTATTGAAGAGACTGTCTTTTCTCCATTGTATATCCTTGCCTCCTTTGTCAGAGATTAGTTGACCATAGGTGCGTGGGTTTATCTCTGGGCTTTCTATCTTGTTCCATTGATCTGTGTTTCTGTTTTTGTGCCAGTACCATATTGTCTTCATTACTGTAGCTTTGTAGTATAGTCTGAAGTCAGGGGGTCTGATTCCTCCAGCTCCGTTTATTTCCCTCAAGACTGCTTTGGCTACTCGGGGTCTTTTGTGTCTCCATACAAATTTTAAGGTTTTTTGTTCTAGTTCTGTAAAAAATGCCATTGGTAATTTAATAGGAATTGCATTGAATCTGTAGATTGCTTTGGGTAGTATAGTCATTTTCACAGTATTGATTCATCCAATCCAAGAACATGGTCTATCTCTCCATCAGTTGGTATCCTCTTTAATTTCTTTCATCAGTATCTTATAGTTTTCTGCATACAGGTCTTTTGTCTCCGTAGGTAGGTTTATTCCTAGGTATTGTATTCTTTTTGTTGCAATGGTAATTGGGAGCGTTTCCTTAATTTCTCTTTCAGATTTTTCATCATTAGTGTATAGGAATGCAAGAGATTTCTGTGTATTAATATTGTATCCTGCAACTTTACCAAATTCATTGATTAGCTCTAGTAGTTTTCTGGTGGCATCTTTAGGATTCTCTATGTGTAGTATCATGTCATCTGCAAACAATGACAGTTTTACTTCTTCTTTTCCAATTTGTATTCCTTTTATTTTTTTTTCTTCTCTGATTGCCGTGGCTAGAACTTCCAAAACTATGTTGAATAATAGTGGTGAGAGTGGACATCCTTGTCTCGTTCCTGATCTTAGAGGAAATGCTTTCAGTTTTTCACCATTGAGAATGATGTTGGCTGTGGGTTTTTCGTATATGGCCTTTATTATGTTGAGGTAGGTTCCCTCTATGCCTGTGTCTTTTGGTTGGCGCATTTAATCCATTCACGTTTAAGGTAATTATCGATATGTATGTTCCTATGACCATTTTCTTAATTGTTTTGGGTTTGTTTTTGTTGGTCCTTTTCTCCTCTTGTGTTTCCCACTTAGTGAAGTTCCTTTAGCATTGTTGTAGAGCTGGTTTGGTGGTGCTGAATTCTCTTAGCTGTTGCTTGTCTGTAAAGCTTTTGATTTCTCCATCGAATCTGAATGAGATCCTTGCAGGGGAGAGTAATCTTGGTTGTAGGTTCTTCCCTTTCATCACTTTAAGTATATCATGCTACTCCCTTCTGGCTTGTAGAGTTTCTGCTGAGAAATCAGTTGTTAACCTTATGGGAGTTCCCTTGTATGTTATTTGTTGTTTTTCTCTTGCTGCTTTCAATCATTTTTCTTTGTCTTTAATTTTTGCCAGTTTGATTACTGTGTGTCTCGGTGTATTTCTTCTTGGGTTTATCCTGTATGGGACTTTCTGCGCTTCCTGGACTTGGGTGGCTCTTTCCTTACCCATGTTAGGGAAGTTTTTGACTGTAATCTCTTCCAGTATTTTCTCAGGTCCTTTCTCTCTCTCTTCTGCTTCTGGGACCCCTATAATGCGAATGTTGTTGCGTTTAATGTTATCTCAGGGTCTCTTAGACTGTCTTCATTTCTTTTCATTCTTTTTTCTTTATTCTGTTCCGCAATAGTGAATTCCACCATTCTGTCTTCCAGGTCACTTATCCGTTCTGCCTCAGTTATTCTGCTATTGATTCCTTCTAGTGTAGTTTTCATTTCATTTATTGTATTGTTCATCTCTGTTTGTTTGTTCTTTAATTCTTCTTGGTCTTTTTTAAACATTTCTTGCATCGTCTCGATCTTTGCCTCCATTCTTTTTCCGAGGTCCTGGATCATCTTCACTGTCATTTTTCTGAATTCTCTTTCTGGAAGGTTGCCTATCTCCACTTCATTTAGTTGTTTTTCTGGGGTTTTATCTTGTTCCTTCATCTGGTACATAGCCCTCTGCCTTTTCATCTTGTCTGTCTTTCTGTGAATGTGGTTTTTGTTCCACAGGCTGCAGGATTGTAGTTCTTCTGCTGTCTGCCTTATGCTATTTTCATTTTAAAGGCAAATTTATATTTTACAGTCTTCTGTTTCATACCATAAAGCCAAGATCAGTGAATATTTTTCAGTGGTATTACCTTTGATGAAGGCAGAAAGCTTTCATTAAATAACTATGTTGGCAGTAGAACTCGCCATAAAAGCATAAAAATGATGTAGACATCTGCTCATTTAGAAGTTTTAGTTAGAAGAAATATTGTGATGGTTAGGTGCAACACTGGCAAATATGTTAGGATAAAACTTGTACGTTATAATAATATTTGTCACTTACTTATTTTTTAGGTATACCATTTATTCTCCAAAAGATGGACAGCCTTGTATGGATCATGACAGACAAACTGGAGAGGTAATTATTTGTGCCATAGAGTAGCTATTGTAATAATTCTTTTTTTAAATAAATTTACTTGTTTGATTATTTTTGGCTGTGTTGGGTATTTGTTGCTGCATGTGGGCTTTTCTCTAATTGCGGCAAGTGGATGCTACTCTTTGTTGTGGTGTTCAGGCTTCTCATTGCGATGGCTTCTCTTTGTTGTGGAGCATGGGCTCTAGGTGTGTGAGCTCTAGGCGCTCAGGCTTCAGTAGTTTGACACGCGGGTTCAATAGTTGTGGCACATGGGCTTAGTTGCTCTGCGGCTAGTGGGATCTTCCCGGAGCAGGGCTTGAACCCGTGTCCCCTTCATTGGCTGGCGGATTCTTAACCACTGTGCCACCAGGGAAGTCCCTATTGTAATAATTCTTAATGTGGGTATAGAGTTTAAGAAATAGATTAGAAATCTAAAAATCACTTTATTTCAGTGCTGAGGTGTATAGTCATGATACTCTGGTGGCTGTTAAGCCAGAGGCAGAATGTCATCATAGGTACCTGTATCTTGTTAAGGACCTTGCTACTCCAAGAGTAGCACTAGGTTCAGCTGCATCAGCTTGTGTTAGAAAAGCACATTTTTGTTTGTTCGTCTGTTTTTTTTTTTTTTTTTTTTTTTAAATTTATTTATTTATTTATATTTGGCTGTGTTGGGTCTTTGTTTCTGTGCGAGGGTCCTCTCTAGTTGAGGCGAGCGGGGGTCACTCTTCATCGCGGTGTGCGGGCCTCTCACTATCGCGGCCTCTCTTGTTGCGGAGCACAGGCTCCAGACGCGCACGCTCAGTAGTTGTGGCTCACGGGCCTAGTTGCTCTGCGGCATGTGGGATCTTCCCAGACAAGGGATCGAACCCGTGTCCCCTGCATTAGCAGGCAGATTCTCAACCACTGCGCCACCAGGGAAGCCCTGTTCGTCTGTTTTTTGTTTTTGTTTTGTTTCTTTGGCTGCTGTGCCTGGCTTGTGGGATTCCCTGACCAGGGATCGAACCCAGGCAACTTGGTAGAGAAAGCGCAGAGTCCTAACCACTGGACTGCCTGGGAAATCCTAGAAAAGCAGATTCTTGAACCTCACTCCCAAATTGCTGAATCAGAAGCTCTGGGGGTGGGGCCTAGGAACCTGTCTTAATGTGTTCTCAGTGTGATTCATATGCCTGCTAATGTTTGAGAAGAACTGCTTGGAGAGTGCACTGCTCTAAAAGGAGAGCATGAGGAAAGGTAATGAGATATGTGGTTAACTGTTGTACGCAGATTCCATTTATACTTGCTTTGGTCACATGCCTACTTACTTATTTCCAAAGTACTTCCAGCCATGCATGACATCAGTTCATTCTACATTCCTGTAGGACACATTCGTGACATTATTCCTTGTAATACTTGAATGAAGTAAGGGTAAGTCATTTGCCTAAAGCCTTGGCACAGTAAATCAACAGCAATGCCAGGATCTGAACTTTGCAGTCCCTATGAGTGTGTCATACTTTGTTACCACCTTTGAACACATTTGTAGTCTAGCAACTACCTTTCAAAATCAGCCTTCAATTATGATGTAACTTATTTGACAGAAATGAGTGTTAATCATAATTTTGAAAGATTTGAGGGCCTTCAAAGGCCCAGTTTACTATGCTAAGTTTTAATATAGTCAGTGGTAGCAGTATCCTAAATTTCAATAGTACATCATAGTTTTTCACAGCATTTTCCTATCATTATCTTAGGTTTTCCTCAGGACAGTCCTGTATGAGTCACAGCACAGTTATTTTACAGATGAGGAAATGAAGGCTCAGAGTGATTGTGACTCCTTGGGTCAAGCCACAAGTGAGGGCCCAAGCTAGGTTTTGAATGCACATCATCTGACCCCTGGTCCAGTGTATGTCTGTGATGACTGCTCTGTAGGATTGATGTTGGTTGTATCTTCTAACTCCCATTTTGGCAAATACTATTTTGGCTGATTAATCCAAGTCACTTCATTTTTTTTTCCCGCTGTTCTTCCCTCTCAAGGGAGCTCTTAGCAAATCTTACTTAGTACAGTCTGGGCCTCCTTGATCGGTTTTGGTCTGGTGTGGGGTGGGATGGTGGTCTTCAAGTCATTTTTACACATTAGGCTTCCATGTGGTCAGCACACCACTGGCAGTCTCTTCATTGGGAGAAAGAATTATTCTAACAATGCAGGAACCCATTTTAGAAATTTGAATCAGATCTCTCACATAGATTAGTAGGTGTAGTCCAAGCCTTTCTTTCTCCCTTGAATTTTTGTTTTATTTTGTTTAGGGTGTTGGACCTCAGGAATATACTTTAATCAAGTTGAAAGTGCTTGAGCCATACCCATCCAAATTAAGGTAGGTTTGCTACCTATCTTAATAGGTAGAAGAATTGTTGCTTCATCTTTTTTTTTTTTTTTTGCCGTACGCGGGCCTCTTAACTGCTGTGGCCTCTCCCGTTGTGGAGCACAGGCTCCGGATGTGCAGGCTCAGTGGCCATGGCTCACGGGCCCAGCTTCTCCGCGGCATGTGGGATCTTCCTGGACCGGGGCACGAACCCGTGTCCCCTGCATCGGCAGGCGGACTCTCAACCACTGCGCCACCAGGGAAGCCCTGCTTCATCTTTTTGAAATATCAGATAGTTGTGATGGAATCCATAATGTTTTTTGCATAAATGTATATTTTTTCTTCCTAGTGGCTTGAAAGGGAAAAATATCTTCTTGGTAGCTGCTACTCTCAGACCTGAGACCATGTTTGGACAGACAAACTGTTGGGTTTGCCCTCATATGAAGTACATTGGATTTGAGACAGTGAATGGAGATATATTCATCTGCACCCAAAGAGCCGCAAGGAATATGTCATACCAGGGCTTTACCAAGGACAGTGGAGTGGTGCCTGTTGTTAAAGAGTTAATGGGAGAGGTAAGTTGGGTAACAGACTTTATTTTAGTGCATGAATTTAGAGGAAAATGTCAAAAATGAAGTTTGAGAAAACATTTAAAAAAACCTTTTAATTGAGGTATACGTTACAGTCAAATGTGTTAAGTCATAAATGTGTATATTTTTGGTGTGTTTTTTTCCTGTTCTTAAATGCAACTTTTTTCCATGTTAATTTGAACAGATTCTGGAATGAGGAAAATGGGTGGTATAAATTTAAAAATAGCTTTCAACCTTTAAGGCTATTATTATATTTAGCCTTTATCCTATATGACTATAAATTCCATAAGCAGCTTATGTATATTAATAAAGTGGAAGGGTGGGAACTATATGGAATTGAAAAGTGCATTCCTTAGGTAAACAAGCAGCTGCAAGCTGTTTGTGTGTTTTGTTTTGTTTTTTTTTGGCTGTGCCGAGCGGCATGTGGGATCTTAGTTCCCTGACCAGGGATTGAACCTGAGCTCCCTGCATTGGAAGTGTGGAGTCTTAACCACTGGACTGCTGGGGAAGCCCCGCAAGCTGTTTGTTGATACATGAGAATATGGGTCCAGTATTATCCGACCTTCTGATTTTTTCTTTTAAGATACATCTTTTTAATTCAGTTTGTCTTCCTAATTATCATTTAAAATAGAGATACAGTATTCTATCTTGTTGATGTTTCATATTTTATTAAGTGATTTTTTTATCATTTAAAGTTTTAGTTGTTTCCAGGTTTTGCTAATGTAGTTAACACAGCATTGGGGAGATTCTCAAAGAAAAAATAATTCTTTTTCCTGTGAGGTAAATTCCTAGGATTGGATTGCTGGGTCCAAGTTGGATTCCTATATTGTTTTCCTCAAGCAATGTATAAGTGTACTAATTTCCTCACAACCTTGCAAGATTTGGGTATTATAATTATTTTCAATTATTTTTAGTCTAGTAGGTATAAAAGAATGAGTGTTGTTGATTATTAGCTTCTCAGGGCTTAAAATGTTAACATTGTTTTAAATTTTAATGATTAGAATAAGTTACTTCTGTTTTATGCTGATCTTTTTCTTACATAGGATATTCTTGGTGCATCACTTTCTGCACCTTTAACATCCTATAAGGTGATCTATGTTCTCCCAATGCTCACCATCAAGGAGGATAAAGGTAAAGAGTTTATTTCTTTCTAGAAATTCTTTGCGAAACGCATTCTGGTTATATTAGTTAATTCTACAGTTTCTTTTATAAGGTACTGGTGTGGTCACAAGTGTTCCTTCTGACTCCCCCGATGATTTTGCTGCCTTCAGAGACTTGAAGAAAAAGCAAGTGAGTATCTGTGTTTCATGTTCCTATTTCCTCTTCATCATCTCATTGGTTAGGTACCACTGAACTAATTATTGGATTAGGCTAAAAAGCTATGCGTGTATCTTTGAAATGCTACCTTTAACCTGTTTCTTGATATTTATATGTTTTTCTATGATTTGAATTTTAAATATCGATGTAAAATTTATAGAATCTTTTTTTTTTTTTGGCTGTGCTGTGTGGCATGTGGGATCTTAGTTCCCTGACCAAGGATAGAATCCACGCCCCGCTGCAGTGTAAGCGTGGAGTCTTAACCACTGGACTGCCAGGGAAGTCCCCATAGAATCTTTTTTTTTTTTTTTTTTTTTTTTTTTTGCGGTACGCGGGCCTCTCACTGTTGTGGCCTCTCCCATTGCGGAGCACAGGCTCCGGATGCGCAGGCTTAGCAGCCATGGCTCACGGACCTAGCCGCTCCGTGGCAGGTGGGATCTTCCCAGACCGGGGCACGAACCCGTGTCCCCTGCATCGGCAGGCAGACTCTCAACCACTGCGCCACCAGGGAAGCCCCCCATAGAATCTTTAAGACTTATTTTTTTAGAGCAGTTTTAGGTTCATAATAAAAATTGAGAGGAAGGTACAGAGATTTCCCATATACCCCCTGCTTCAACACCTGCATAGCCTCCCCCATTATTAGTATCACTCACCAGAGTGGTACTTTTTTTTTTTTTTTTTACTGAAGATGAACCTACATTGACACATCATAATCACCCAAAGTCCGTAGTTTACCTTAGGGTTCACTCTTGGTGGTGTACATTCTGTGGATTTGGACGAATGTATAATAACATGTGTCCATCATTATACTACACAGGATTTTCACTGCCTTAAAAATCCTCTGTGCTCGGGCTTCCCTGGTGGCGCAGTGGTTGAGAGTCCGCCTGCTGATGCAGGGGTCATGGGTTTGTGCCCCGGTCCGGGAAGATCCCACATGCCGTGGAGCGGCTGGGCCGCTGAGCCTGTGCGTCCGGAGCCTGTGCGCTGCAGTGGGAGAGGCCACAACAGTGAGAGGACCGCGTACTGGGAAAAAAAAAAAAAAAACCTCTGTGGTCTTTTTGTTCGTCTCTCCTCCCTCCCACCCCTGGCAACCACTGATCCCTCCCTCCCTCCCTCCCTCCCTCCCTCCCTTCCTTCCTTCCTTCCTTCCTTCCTTCCTTCCTTCCTTCCTTCCTCCCTCCCTTCTTCCCTTCCTCCCTCCCTCCCTCCCTCCCTCCTTCCCTCCCTCCCTCCCTCCGGGTCTTAGTTAGGACACGTGTGATCTTCGTTGCAGCATGTGGGATCTAGTTCCCTGACCAAGGATCAAACCCTGGCCCCCTGCGTTGGGAGTGTGGAGTCTTAACCACTGGACCACCAGGGAAGTCCCCACTGATCTTTTTTTTTGTCACCATAGTTTTACCTTCCCAGAAAGTCATATAGTTGGAATCATACAGTATGTAGCCTTCTTAGATTTTCTTTCAATTAGCAATATGTATTTAAGGTTTCTCATGTCTTTTCATAGCTTGATAGCATATTTCTTTTTAGCACTAATAATATTCTGTTGTCTGGATGTACATTTATTCATTCACCTGATGAAGAACATCTTGGTTGCTAACAAGTGTTGGCAGTTATGAGTAAAGCTGCTGTAAACATCCGTGTGCAGGATATTGTATAGACAACTCTTTTGCGTAAACACCAAGGAGTGCGATTGCTGTATCATATGGTAAAAGTATGTGTAATTTTGTAAGAAACCACCAAACTGTCTTCCAAAGTGGCTGTACCATTTTGCATTCTTACCAGCAATGTATGAGAGTTCCTGTTGCTCCACATCCTTGTCAGCATTTGGTATTGTCAGTTTTCCAGATTTTGGCCATTGTAATTGGTGTGTAGTCATATCTCATTGTTTTATTTTGCATTTTCTTGATGGCAGATGTTGTGGAGTGTTTTTTCATATGCTTGTTTGCCATCTGTGTATCTTCTTTGGTGAGATTTGTCTGTTAAGGTCTTTGGCTGATTTATTTATTTATTTTAAATGAGTTGTTTTAATTATAGGTGGTACAGAATTCAGGATAGAACCAAGACTTAAGAACACATTTTGGCAGGCTTCTGGGCTGGGTTTATGCAGGTCTCATAAGCTAAGAAATGGCTGAGAACTAAAGACAAGATGAGCCACTGTATGATTTTTTTTTTTAACAAAAGTTTATTCTTAAATGTACAATAGGTTCCAAGACAACACTTCATTCTAGCTATAAGTGGCAACAGATACTATGGCAGGGAGTTCAGATGTTTAAACAGGAATGGAATTAGGATCATCATTGCCTCAAACACAAGGAACAGCTTACTTTTTGCCAGATTTTTTAATAACACCTGTGGCCAGGGGGGCCTTTCCCTGCGGCCTTCGCTTTTAGCTCCTTGAGTTTCTTCTGCTCCTCCTTCTGTTTCTGCTTGAATGCCTTACCTTCCTTGTCTATCTCCTTGGCTTGCTTCTTGGCGTGCTTCAGGGGCTTCTCCTCGCCACCTTCAGGGCCCAACATGGTGCCTGCCACCCCTTCCCCAGAGCCTGCTCCTGGAAGCCTTATTTTTTAAATCAGGTTGTTTGTTTTCTTATTGTTGAGTTTTAAGAGTTCTTTGTATATTTAAGAGTCCTTTATCAGATGTGTTTTTTGAAAATATTTTTTCTCAGTGTGTGGTTTGTCTTTCAATTCTCTTGATGTTGTCTTTTGCAGAGAAGAACTTTTTAATTTTAATGAAGTCCAGCTTATCAATGATTTCTTTCATAGATTATGTCTTTGGTGTTGTATCTAAAAAGGCATCACCATATGCGTGGACATTTAGGTTTTTTCCTGTGTTATCTTCTAGGAGTTTTATAGTTTTGTGTTTTACATCTAGGTCCATGATCTGTTTTGAGTTAATTTTTGTGTTGAGTGTCAGGTCTGTGTCTAAATTCATTTTTTTGCTTGTGGATGTCCAGTTGTTCCAGTAACATTTGTTGAAGAGACTGTCTTTGCTCCATTGTATTGCCTTTGCTCCTTTGTCAAAGATCAGTTGACTGTATTTATGAGGGACTCTTTCTGGGCTCTCTGTTATGTTCCATTGATCTATCTGTCTGTTCTTTTGCCAGCACCACACTATCTTGGTTATTATAACTTTATTATAAGTAAGTCTTGAAGTCAGACAGTGTCAGTCTTCTAACTTTATTCTTCTTTTATATTGAGTTGGCTATCCTGGAGCTTATTCCTCTCCACATAAACTTTGGAATCAGTTTGTTGATATCCATAAAGTAACTGGCTAGAATTTTGATTGAGAGTGTATTGAATCTGTTGGTTAAGTTGAAAAGAACTGACATCTTGACAACATTATGTCTTCTAATCCTTGAACATGGAATATCTCTCCATTTATTCAGTTCTTCTTTGATGCTGTTCATCAGAGTTTTGTAGTTTTCCTCATATCTTACATTTACATTGTTAGTTTTGTACCTAAGTGCAATTGAACAACACAGGTTTGAACTGTGCAGGTCCATTTATAAGTCTTTTTTTCAATAAATATGTACTACAGTACCAGGTGATCTGTGGTTGATTGAATTTGCAGATGTGGAACCATGGATACAGTGGTCTGACTGTAAAGATATATGCAGATTTTTGACTGCTTGGGGTAGTTGGCACCACTAACCCCCATGTTGTTGAAGGGGCAACTGTATTTAATTTTGGGGGTTACTAATGTAAATGGTATTGTGTTTTTAATTTCAAGTTCCATTTGTTAATTGTTGGTATATAGGAACACCATTGAATTTTGTGTTTTAGCCGTGTATCCTGCAACCTTTCTATAATTGCCTGTTAGTTCTAGGACTTTTTTTTGTTGATTCTTTTGGATTTTCTACATAGGTGATCATGCTATCTGCAAACAATGACAGTTTTGTCTTCCTTCGCAGTCTGTATACCTTTTCTTTTCTTGCCTTATTTAATTACCAAGAGCATTCAGTATGATGTTGAAAAGGAGTAGTGAGAGGGGATATGTATTGTGTCTGATCTTAGTGGGAAAGCTTTGAATTTTTTGAAAATCATCAAGTATGATTTTAGCTGTAGGTTGGTTTTTTGTTTGTTTGTTTGTTTTTTTCTTTGGCCACACTGCGTGGCTTGTGGGATCTTGGTTCCCCGACCAGGGATTGAACCCTGCCCCCTGGCATTGAAAGCACGGAGTCCTAACCACTGGACCGCCAGGGAATTCCCTAGCTGTAGGTTTTTTATACATAGTCTTTACCAAGTTGAGAAAATCTGCTTCTATTCTAGTTTACTGAGAGTTTTTATCTTGAATAGGTATTGGATTTGGCCAAATACTTTTTTTCATCTGTTGATATGATTGTGTGATTATTCTTTTTTAACCTGTTGATGTGATGGATTTCATAAAACTTTTGAAAAAAGATTTGAGAAAAATTTTCTAATATTCACATTTTCATTGCAACCTGGAATATGAACCTCATTTTAAGTGGTGTGTGTGTGTGTGTGTGTGTGTGTGTGTGTGTGTGTGTGTGTGTGTGCATGCGTGCGTGCATTTTTGCTTTTGGCTGTACAGTTTCATCATTTAAATCATTCACTCTAACTTAAACTGTTTAGTTTTTTAAAATCATACGTCCTTTCTTGAGATATTTTGTAAAATTAAAAAATTGCTCTCTGTGGAGGGAAAAACAAAAATAGTTTAAAAAAGTTTGGAGGGTGCTTCTCTTAATGATTGTACAGTAAGTCCCCTATATATGAACCTTCAGGTTGTGAACTTTGAAAGCTGCGAATGTGCATCTGGTTCCAGCAAGGAACCAGAACCTGTGCCATCCATGTTAGGCATGAGTGAACTTGCAGCTTGCCCTCCGTGTCCTGTTGCTGATGATCCTTCAGCTCTATCATCTCCCACCTCCTGTCCCTCCTCCAGTCAGTAACTCTTCTTGCCTGTCCACTTGATGCCAGCCCCTGTATGCCAGCTGTTGTACAGTACTATTGTAATATACTTTTCAAGGTACTGTACTGTAAGATTAAAAATATTTTCTTTATTTTTTGTGTTTGTTCGTCTTGTATGTATTATTTGTGTGAAAAGTATTATAAACCTGTTACAGTACAGTACTATATAGCTGATTGTATTAGTTGGGTACCTAGGGTAACTTTGTTGGACTTACGAACAAATTGGACTTATGAACAAATTGGACTTATGAATGTGCTCTGGGAACGGAACTTGTTCGTATGTAGGGGACTTATTGCACCAGTGAACTATTGATCATTATTATTAACTTCCAATTTTTTTGTAGGCTTTACGAGCAAAATATGGAATTAGAGATGACATGGTCTTGCCATTTGAGCCTGTGAGTACATAGATGATTCAGAATATTAATATCCATTTCTTTATTAGAGAACAAAGAGCAGCTAGCACTTTACTTGTCACAGAATTACATAATTGGTAGAGTATGAAATAAGAGGGAGTTTAAGAGTTTGTTTGCTTTAACATGATATCTGCTGTGGTGGATAAGAGCAAAAGAAAAACCAGCAATAGGCATTTTCTTAGCACCTGGCACCTGTAATTCTGAAACAAACAAATAGCCTTTTAGCATTACCAATTTATAGGAGCTTATTTTCTAGTGTGGCCAATTTCCAGGCTTCTAAAGACAAAATTTTGCCATATTACTCATGAATGTTTATGTTTTCATATTAGTATCTGCAGAAGAAAAAAAAATTAAATTACTAGTGAATAATTTTCATGAAGAATCCAGAAGACTTAATATAAACCAGAAATAAGACCATCCATAAATTTAGTTGTTTACAGCGTTTTGCTAGTTTCAACATTATTTAATTAATTATGTGCCAGTGTGGGGTTGAGAGCTGAGGAAGTTGTGTATGTAGTGAGGGAGGGACAGTGCGGGGGTTGGTGCAGAGAATGCGGGGGGTTCCTATGGAGAGTAGGAGGACACATTCACATCTGGATGTTAGTCCCTAATGTGTGACACTGCCCTAGTGATATATAAGATCTGAAGTGACTTCATTGGACAGTAGAGGCAAAAGGACTATGCCTTTAGGGCTGTTTTTGTGTTTATTCAATGTGAATAAGTTCTGACATTGCTCTTTTTTGCAGGTGCCAGTCATTGAAATTCCAGGTTTTGGACAGCTTTCTGCTGTAACCATGTGTGATGAGTTGAAAGTTCAGAGCCAGAATGACCGAGAAAAACTTGCAGAAGCAAAGGAGAAATTATACCTAAGAGGCTTTTATGATGGTGTAAGTAGTAATTTTGTTACCATTTTTATTTGATTTACTTACTCCATGCTCTGTGATTTTCTTCTTAGTGGTTTAGAAAAAAACTATAGAAAAATTCAATATTGTTTCAGCTCTATCCTGTTTTGAGAAGGGATTACTATAAGATTGTGTTCTTCTATTTCCAGATTTGTTTTTTTAATCTATTTTGGTCCAATAGTATTTACGGAAATTCCATTTTTGTGCCCTCTAATCTCTGAGTGAATTTCTTGAGAAGATAAAGTTAGTTCATATTATTTTACAATAAATTCCAAAAGTTTATTGCATGGACCATACCTGGTCCCTTCTTTTGCTCTCTTAATTGTGGAGTTCATATTTTAAATAAGCAGTTTCATTCAGTTCATTAATTTACTTGTTAATGCCTATTCCATGCCATGTTAGCACAACAGACAAGTTGTGAACCTCTCTTTTCTCCTCAATTGTGCATATGTTAACATGGCTTACATTTCCATGGAAAGAAGATGAGGCTAGAGAAAGTAAAAACTCAATCAAGTTGCTAGTGACTTGAGGTTGAAATGAAGATTTTTAAGGCTGTAAGTGAGAATGTTCTTTATTTTTACCTTTACTTTCATTTCTCTGGATAACCAAGAATTGGTTGTATGTCCTTTTTAAAAGTAACTTACACGTTTTGGATGACAGTAAAAGCCAACACTTATAGAGCATTTATATATTAACTTACTTACATCTCAAAATAACCTTGTGAAGTGCCACTTATTCCCAATTTATAGGTGAGGAAATTGAGGCACTAAGAGATTAAGTAATTTAACCTAAGATCAGCCAGACAGCCAGGCAGAGGCAGAACTGGGACTCAAACTAGGCATCTTGGCTCTAAGATTTGTGCTTTTAGCCCCTGTGCCATAATGATCTATAACTATAATTTCATAATGATGAATTAAGTAGATATGAAGCATCTTGGTACGTTAGAGAACTGGGGCAGAAAAAAGAACATGTGTCTTTTCCACTTAAGATAGAAACTATTAAGAATGCCCTGGTGGTCCAGTGGTTAGGACTCTGCACTCATTGCTGAGGGCCCAATTTCAATCCCTGGTCAGGGAACTAAAATCCCAATCCCATATGCCGTGCAGTGTGGCAAAAAAAAAAAAAAAAAAAAAAAAAAAAAAAAACTATTTGAGAGAGTCAACAGGAGTCAGATAGATGGAAGTCAGAGTATCAGCTGGAAGGGGATTGTGGCTTTGCTCTGTGACAGCAATGGGCAAGTCATTACTTTGCCCTAGAATTAAGTCTCCCTGCTACGTAAAAGGCAGAGCTGAAAAACAGTAGGCCTTCCTCTAAGAGCCAAGTTTATCACATGGGCAAGCAAAGGAGAATGCTTGCTGGCAACAGGCCGAGTTGTAAAGAGAAGCCTAAGTGGGGCCGAGCTGCATTTGCTCAGTTCCTTCTCCTAAAGCCTTCAGGAATGATGTGAGTTAGGGTAGAGGAATTCTCTTCACATGGAAACCTGAGAAGTGGGAAGGAAGTGAGCATTTCTTTCTAATCATGTTCATAATACTTATCCTAGTTATACTGAAAGAAAAACAAGTGTGTTGTAAATATTAGCTGTCCAAGCTGTGCCAAAATAAAAATTTATGGTTCTAAATGTGATAAATTTCACACTAAAAATATTTTGGTTGTGTGTGCAAGTAAATTTAGTTAGGGAAAGTTCTAGGGGGGGCACCCAAAGCAAATTTTAATTGTATGTGCTTTTTCCCTACTTCTCATCCTTTTAGGTAATGTTGGTGGATGGATTTAAGGGACAGAAGGTCCAAGATGTAAAGAAGACTATTAAAAACAAGATGATTGACACTGTATGTAATAGGCTATCCTCTGAAGGCTGTTTTAGGAGAAGAGCTTTCAGTTAATAGACTTTACAGTGTTACTTAGCAGTGAGTTCTGTAGTAGAACCTGGAGCTATATTAAAGGTATAATTTTATTTATATATAAAACTGGAGACCTATTTAGCAATTCATTTAACTTGAACATCCCACCTGTAATGTTGATGAAGATAGTGTTCTAAAGTTGGCATGTACAAATCACGCACAGAGAATTTTAGTGATGCTTCCTGGCAGTAACCATTCGAGGTACTGGTAGTTGACAGTTCTTTATGTAGTACTTTATACTTTAATCCTTTTTCCCCTCTTCATTTTTGTTGTAACTTTTTTCTGTTGAGTTACTTAACTTTTGAAATTGAATTTTTATTTTTGACAGTTGTGTATACCCATAATACAGAGAGACAATGATCTGTAAGTCTTATTAAAATAAAAAAAGCAATTTCCTCTCCATCCTTCCACATTCTCTTAAATTTCTCTTCCTTGGACAGGCTTACTTGCATCTCTTTTAGTTATTTCTGTTAGTATTGACCTCTGCCTCTCTTATAGATCTCTAATCTAAATACTTGTAGTGTAATTTAAAAATTTTTCAATTTTAGCCATCAGCCATAGACTTCCTACTGTGGAAGATCAAGATTTAACTCTTCTCCAACCTGTGGCTTCCTCTCTAACCTCGCATTTGTATACACTTCTCCACCCACCATCTTGCTAGTATAGGTATGTTATAATTTATGTTAGAGCAGTAGTCAGTGTGTACGTTTTTGAGACATGGCTGATCCATAATGTAGTATACAATGAGAACTTCTCTTCCCTAGCTTTTGGTTTTCCCTAGAGTTAATAACTGCCCTTTTCCCCCCCCCACTTTTCTTACTTTTAAATACAGTTATCAATACTTCATCCCCAAACTCTGTCCCAACTGTTTATTTCTCCTCTCAGTACCTTCAAACACATGAGTATGCTGTTGTTTACATCTTAGAGAAAGTTCTCCTAGAGCCTTCTGGCCTGTTGTAATTATCCACACCGTTTGCTTACTGTAGGTGTGCTCAGATGTCATCTGGGATGTTCCTCCACCATTACTTAGGATTTCCTTTGCTTCTCTTGAGTTGGATCTGCTGTTTCCTTGCTCCCATGGCTTCTTCTTTCTTATTTACTTTCTTGTTTTGGTGATGCTCTGCCTCTAGTAGTGTTCCTGAAAAACAGTGCCTGGAAGGTAAATTTTTGCGACCTTCCATGTCTGAAGTATCTTTATTCTGTCCTCATACTTGAATGCCTGGGTGTAGGATTCTGGGTTGGAAATAATTTTCCCTTAAAAATTTGAAGGCCATTACCCATGGTGTTCTGGTTCAGTGATGCTGTTGAGAAGTCCCAAACCATTCTGGTAATAATGGATCTTTTATAAGTGACCTGTGTCTCCACTGTTCCCTGCACTGCCCCCCACCATGCCAAAGCTTATAGAATCTTCTCTTTTCTTCCAGTATTTTGAAATTTCATGAAGATTTATTTTGGTGTAGGTCAGTTTTCATTCATTCTTCTGGCTGTATGCTGGGCTCCTTCAATCTGGAAACTTATGTTCTCCAATTTTGGGAAAATTTCTTGACTTTTTTGTTTAATTATTTTATCCCTTTCCATTCTTTATTTTTGCTCTCTGAATTCTTATTATTCAGATATTGGATCTCTTAGACTCTGAAAGTTCTTTTGCTCTTCTATCTGGGGGAGTCCCTCACCTTTTTCTTCCTGTGAGTTTTTGTTCGTTTGTTTACTGTTTTTTTTTTTTTTTTTGCGGTACGCGGGCCTCTCACTGTTGTAGCCTCTCCCATTGTGGAGCACAGGCTCCGGACGCGCAGGCTCAGCGGCCATGGCTCACGGGCCCAGCCGCTCCGCGGCATGTGGGATCTTCCTGGACTGGGGCACAAACCCGTATCCCCTGCATCGACAGGCGGAGTCTCAACCACTGCGCCACCAGGGAAGCCCTTCTGTGTTTTTTATATCTGCTACTTGTGTGCTTGTGTGTGTGTGTATAAATAAATGTTTCTAAGAATTCATTAAAATTTTTTTCTTTGTGTGGAAAATTTCAAATTTATGAAAAAATGGAGTAGTATAATGAATTCTTATGTACCTCTTACCCAGCTTCAGCATTTACCAACTCAGAGCCAGTTTAAGAGCTTATTGTTATCTGATCCTTTTTTTATAGGATGCCGCTATTCTTGTTTCAGGGGTATGAAACTTTAATCTCTTATTAATCTGAGGAAGACTATTGATATTTAAGAGTGGGTACAAAAAGATGATTGGAACCTTTTTGGATATGGGTAGGGCTTGTCTCTGGGCTTCGCTGGGAGAGAGCTGGAAGGTCCATTTGGACCTTAGGGAGACCTGATGTTAGCCTTGATGTTAATTAGGGCTTCTTGGTTTGTTAGATTCCCCTCAGAAGATTCTTCAGTTTCCGGTTTAAACGGTCTAAACTAACTGAGCATTTTGGGAGCTAAATGGTGGAAGATTACTAGGTTGGGTTCCAACACCCAATGTGCTGACTTTCACTTAATCCCTCTTTTTCACTATGATACCCATACCCTCAACTTCATCCTCTGGTTGACTCTCTTTTGTCCTCTCCAGAGAGTAAACCTTCACTGTTCTGCTGGCATAGGAAGGGGCAGTTGTCTGTCTGCATGGTGTGGGATTAGGGTGTCTGGGGTTCTAACTTCTTGAAAAGACTTCAGTTAGTCCCCCTGTTTCCAGTCTCACGTTACCTCCTCTTCCAGAACTATCTTGTGCCACAAATCCTGAGTCTTTTTGGAGGGTCTGTAATGCAAACTGAATTGCTTTTCAGCCTTCTCTTCTGTGGGCTTAGGATTCAGCTAGCTTCCTTTGATCTGCTAATACAATTGTCACTCATTTTACTTTTTAGTTTCCAAAATTTGGTTGATGTTATTTCTTCTCCCATTCTTGTTGTCTTTGTAGCTTCATACCATTAAGACAAAAAAAGCCTCTTTGTTGTTATTTTGTTAGAATTTTGAGAGGGAGCAGAGTTAATTAAGTGTCTGTTTTTAATTTACCATCTTTAAACCAAAGTCCTACCTATTTAAGTTCAGTGTGAAGAACTTGCATTAAGAACACAGAGCAATGAATCATTTTTTGAATAATAATGCTGAATTTTATTTTTAAAAATTATCCTAGCCTAATAAGTTTGGGATTATAATACATTAAAAGATATTTGTATTTTTTTCTAAAAGTAAAATTTATGGTCAGTTGTCTAGTGGGAATTTTTCATGATGCTATAAATCTTTAGTAAAAGTATTTTCTGTGTTTAATTTTTGTGCATCTCTTTTTTTTTAAAGGCAGTGGTTCTGTGCATCTATTTTCTTTATATATATATATGTATAAACATCTTTATTGGGGTGTAATTGCTTTATAATGGTGTGTTAGTTTCTGCTTTATAACAAAGTGAATCAGTTATACATATACATATGTTCCCATATCTCTTGCATCTCCATCCCTCCCACCCTCCCTATCCCTCCCCCCCCCATATCCCTCCCCTCCAGGCGGTCACAAAGTACGGAGCTGACCTCCCTGTGCTACGCGGCTGCTTCCCACTAGCTATCTACCTTACGTTTGGTAGTGTATATATGTCCATGCCTCTCTCTCGCTTTGTCACAGCTCACCCTTCCCCCTCCCCATATCCTCCTCTTTATATTTTTATTATAACAAGAATAAAAGGCTGCCCTAGGCAGCCTAACCTTCAAACCATAGCATTAGAAACTGTTAAACATCTTTCACTCTGAAAAGGAATAAGCTGTACCTAGAGAAGGTGGTGATCCATTTGATGAAGGTGCACGCCTTTTCAGAAGCAAGTGTTATGCAGAAAGAAAAGCAGATAACTTCTACCCTGGGAAGAGGGAAGACATAATGAAAACCTGGGGTTTTGGTTATGGGTGGTAGAGCATTTTTTTTTCTAAAATGTTACTTTTCTTTTCCTTGAGGAATAGAGATTGCCTTGACATAATATCTGATATATTTTTATTTACTTCCGTTTAGGGAGATGCATATATTTACATGGAACCAGAGAAACAAGTTATGTCCAGGTCTTCAGATGAATGCGTCGTGGCCCTGTGTGACCAGTGGTTAGTTTTTCTTATAGCAAGAAGAAATTTCCTTCTGTCACTTTGCTTATCCTTGACTTTTTTTTTTTAATCAATTCGTCCACCCCCAGGTACTTGGATTATGGAGAAGAGAACTGGAAAAAACAGACATCCCAGTGCTTGAAGAACCTGGAAACGTAAGATGGGAGAAAGTGATAGGGAAGGAGATGAGAAACAGGGAAGACAATGAAGCTGGAGAGAGATACTTTATCTTCTACTCTCTCCAGGTTCTGTGAGGAGACCAGGAGGAATTTTGAAGCTACCTTAGATTGGCTGCAAGAGCATGCTTGCTCAAGAACTTACGGCTTAGGTAAGCAAACTTCAAAATTTTCTGTTTGAATGACTTTGCCAGTTACACAGCAAATTAAAACTTCACCTTTTTTTCTTCTCTTCCAGTGTGTTTCTGAATTGGAAGTGAGAGGTTTTGGTTAGAGGGTGAAGGAAACTAGGATGTGGTCCCTTACCATCTACCTGGTGGTAGAAGTATCTAATGCCCATATAGCTTTTTTTTTTTTTTTTTTTTTTTGCGGTACGCGGGCCTCTCACTGTTGTGGCCTCTCCCGTTGCGGAGCATAGGCTCCGGACGCGCAGGCTCAGCGGCCATGGCTCACGGGCCCAGCCGCTCCGCGGCATGTGGGATCTTCCCGGACCGGGGCACGAACCCGCGTCCCCTGTATCGGCAGGCGGACTCTCAACCACTGCGCCACCAAGGAAGCCCCCATATAGGTTTTATGATGCAGTTTCTTTTTAATAGAAAGTTTCTAGTGCTTCAACCATTTTGTTTTTTTTATTTACTGGTTTATTTATATTAATTATTCAAGTAAATTTAAGAACCTAAATAAGTAGCTTTGTCAGTGCTATAGACCTGCTCTTAAAAATGTGAATTTTGTAGATGAAGTGTCTCTTAGGTTCCTCATGCATTAATTATCTTCTTTTTATCTCACAGGTACTCGTCTGCCGTGGGATGAGCAGTGGCTGATTGAATCACTCTCTGACTCCACTATTTACATGGCATTTTACACAGTTGCACATCTGTTGCAGGGAGGTAACTTGCGTGGACAGACAGAGTCTCCACTGGGCATCAGGTTGGTAAATGGATAAGGGGAAGGAATGTAATTTGTTAGCATGAGGTGATCTTTTGATTTATGTATTGAAAATTCTTTCTTTTTTTTTTTAAAATATATTTTATTTTTATTTATTTTTGGCTGTGTTGGGTCTTTGTTGCTGCACTTGGGCTTTCTCTAGTTGTGGTGAGCGGGAGCTGCTCTTCATTGCATTGCGCAGGCTTCTCATTGCGGTGGCTTCTCTTGTTGGGGAGCATGGGCTCTAGGCGCACGGGCTTCAGTAGTTGTGGCTCACGGGCTCTAGAGCACAGGTTCATTAGTTGTGGCTCACGGGCTTAGTTGTTCTGTGGCACGTGGGATCTTCCTGGACCAGGGCTCAAACCCGTGTCCCCTGCTTTGGCAGGCAGGCTCTTAACCACTGCGCCACCAGGGAAGCCAGAAAATTCTTTCTAATAATTAGTTTTTATAAGAATTCATTTAGTGGAATTTTGTCATGATGTTTTTGCTTTTTTTGCATTGAACTGAGAAAGAAAGTAGTAAATAGCCCCTTCTCTATTATCCATTCTTCATTCTTACGGGAGTCTGTTGACCTCATTTGTTACTGTAAAACATTAAGAAAGTGTTTCCTACTTCATGGTTGGATTAGAATGCTGATTTTTTCAAAGAAATTATGTGTATATATATATATATATATATATATACACACACACATATATATATATATATATATATACACATACATATAGTTGTTGTTGTTTGTTTGTTTCTTTTATTTTAATACAGACCACAGCAGATGACCAAGGAAGTTTGGGATTATGTTTTCTTCAAGGAGGCTCCATTTCCTAAAACTCAGATCCCAAAGGAAAAATTAGATCAGTTAAAGCAGGAATTTGAGTTCTGGTATCCTGTGGATCTTCGAGCCTCTGGCAAGGATCTTATTCCAAATCATCTTTCATATTTCCTTTATAATCATGTGGCTATGTGGCCAGAAGAAAGGTGAGTGCCAAAAAAGATGCAGACTAAATTTATTGATTATTGACAAGGGTGCCTTGTGGCTTCAAATATATAGATGTTATTGTGGGGGGGTATAGTTAGATTTAACAGTTACATTCTTTTTCTTATATTAAATGTACTGAAGGAGAAAGCACACCTCCTCCTATCTGTTATATCCAGAAATCTTCGTACCTACCTTGGGCCACCAAAGCATGTCACATTTCAGGTACTCTGTCAGTAATTCCCTTGACCTGTTACATGACTCATTTGACCTGTTAGATGCTGGAATAAAGGCGATTTCAGACAGAGCCTAGGACATTAGAATGGGAAGGAAACATCCCTTTAGAGCTGAGAGCCCCAAGGTTCCAGCATTAAGTAGTGATGTTCTGACTAGAATCTGGGTCAAAGATGCATTTGTTAATACCATGTGCTCAAGAGTAATCCTTCTATCATCTTCCCTCTTGATCCAGACATGTCTCTGTGCCTTTTCCTCCTGTCCTCAAGTAGCTGAAGAAACAAACCCCTTCCACTGTTCAAATTTTATTTTGTAAAACCAAAGCAATCTCATGGGACTTTTTGTATTTAGGATGAGATTGCATTTAGAATGAGATTACATTTTCTTTCTCAAGAATAAAAGGGAGATTTTGAAGAAGAGGAATAAAATAAATATGATGTGGTTCTTGTCATCCAGTTATTTTTCTCTGTTGGTTAAAATGTATTTTTGGAGATACCAGGTGTCTCAGAAGTACTTGTTAGTAATATAGTTGAATATTTATCCCCTTGCATCAAGTTTTGGACATGTATTAGGGTTTTAAAAATTAAAGATAAGTAGTAGCTTCAAGTGCTTTTGTCAGACACTCTTCTAATCACTTTTAGTAACTTGTGTAATTTTCACTACAACTTTTCGAGGAAGGTCTGTAATATCCTTGTTTTTACGGACAAGGAACCTTCGTGAGGCATAGAGAGCTCAAAATGACTTACCCAGAGTTACCCAGCAATGGCAGAACCAGGATGCAGAACCCAGCAGTCTGGCTCCAGAACTCTTGCTCTTAACATTACCCTCTACATGATCTCATTGTTAGAATGAATGAATGATATGTACATAGTTTGAAAATTCAAACAGCTCATAAAGGTACAAAGTTAAAAGTGAACTTTCACCCTTTTCCCTGTATTAGTCTATTTCCCAAAGCTCATCACTGCTACTGCTTTCTTGTGACTTCTTCTGGAAAATGTGTGTATGCATATACCAGCAGCAGATATCTATACTTGTTTATTTTTAATTTATACAAAGATGCCACATTATAGACAGTATTCTGTCTCTTGTTTTTTCCTTGTAATAGTATAATTCTAAGATCTTTTTATTTATATATATATAGCTGTGCCTGTATTTTAAAAATAGTTAACATAGTATTTCATTGTATTCCTGTACCATAGTTTATATCAATATAACCAGTCCTTTACTAATGGATACTTTCCTTGTTTTCATTGGTTTCCTGTTATGAACAGGACTCAATTAATATCCCTGCACATTTGCCTTAGCAATCTTTTATGAATCTTTTAGCATTTACCTCAAATTTTTAAGCCTAAACCATAATCTTTAAGTTTTATTTTCTATCTTTAAACATTTTCCTGTCAAGTGATAAATGGCCTGTAGCTGTGAGAGCAAATGGACATCTCCTCCTCAACTCTGAGAAGGTAAGGCTCATTGCCTCTTGAAAGGTTAAAATGCTACAGAAAAGTTTTTCAGATTTAGGATGTTGTACTTTTTAAAGAAATAAAGAATGTGAAAATCAGAGAGTTAAATATCTTCCATTTAAAATGTTTAGGACTACCAGCGTAAATGAGAAGTTTATTTTAAAATTGAGTGAGTGGAGTAGATAGTATTAATTCAGAGGTGGGATGGGGAAAACTTCCCTATTATAACATTTGTATTAGAGTGGCAAAGGGTGACACAAATTTTTACGGGAGGAGAGAGAGAAAGGGACAGGAAATGTAAAGATCTAGCATTGTGACCCAACAATATCTTTCTCATTAAGTTGAGAAAATAATTTGGTGGTTTTTGCTTTATACTGTGACTGGCCACTAAATTAGAATAATAGAATTTTGGAGTTTATAGGATTTTAAAATGTCATTTAATGCTTCTTTCCAAATGGTATCTCTCTCCCCATACTACTGCAACTTCCCTTTTTCATTACCACTACTAATATATTCAATATATGATTTTTTTTATGCTACATAAGACTTCACCTAATTATTCAATATCCTCACCAGGAATTATGCCAACCTCTTGACAAGCCCTTGTTTGCCCCATGATGCTTTTGTGTACATTAGAAAGGGGCACCCTTCCTCAACTAAACAAAAAAAATTAAGTTACAATATTATTTATTTCTCATTAATAACAGTTGTAATAAGTTGGATTTGTTCCAACCAGTGAATCTTGCTACATCTGATGGAATATTAATGGTAAAAGAATATTCATTGCTATAGGTATGTCATAATGAAAATAGTTATAGATTTAAACATAGCAGATGATATGAATTGCAAAATGAGATGTTATTTTTTACCAGTGTCCTAATATTGAAAGGGAATAAAAAAGTTCATGTAGGGTAACCTGTACATTAGGCTGAAAAATAGCTATTTTATAGATTTTGTTAAATCAACAAGGACTTCGGGCCTCTCACTGTTGTGGCCTCTCCCGTTGCGGAGCACAGGCTCCGGACGTGCAGGCTCAGCGGCCATGGCTCACAGACCCAGCCGCTCCGCGGCATGTGGGATCTTCCCGGGCCGGGGCACGAACCTGTGTCCCCTGCATCAGCAGGCAGACTCCCAACCACTGCGCCACCAGGGAAGCCCCAACAAGGACTTTTGATTATCAAACTCATTTGTTCTTTGTAGGACAAAGTGAACCATATATGTATTTATATATATGTATGTGTATATATGGGTGTATGTATATGTGAGTATATAAATAGGAATCCTGTTATAACATGACATTTCCTTTGGTCTCCACATTGTTGTGCTATATGTACATTATACTCATTTTATTAGAACAAAATATTTTACTGCCATATAATAGAAAATTGATAGAATGACCACCTCTCTTTGGTATCAGCAAAGTTACAAAAACATAAACATTTTTTAAATAGTAAAGATTGCTAGGCTGGGCACAGTTCCTCCTTAGTTGTGCTGCCTTCAGGCAGAGCACAACTTGAGTAGCCAGTTGTGACCCTAATGACAGGAGGTTCCCTAAAACCCTAATTTTGACCTCATGAGCTTGTCCATTCATTTCTGAATGACTCTAATTGCTATAAAGCTCTTCTGTGTTTTTTTTAAATTTTTCTTTCATTTATTTATTTTGGCTGCGTTTGGTCTTCGTTGCTGTGCGCAGGCTTTCTCTAGTTGTAGCACGTGGGGCTTTCTCTAGTTGCAGCAACTCTTGGTTGAGGCGCAAGCTTCTCATTGCGGTGGCTTCTCTTATTGCAGAGCACGGGCTCTAGGCGCACGGGCTCCGTAGTTGTGGCGCACGGGCTTAGTTGCTCCGCGGCATGTGGGATCTTCCTGGACCAGGGCTCGAACCTATGTCCCCTGCATTGGCAGGTGGATTCTTAACCACTGCGCCACCAGGGAAGCCCTAAAGCTCTTCTTTATGACCAGCTGAAGTATTCCAGAGTTATAGTGGAATCATCCATGTGTGTAAACCAATTCCCAAGGGACAGTATTGGTTAATGGAAAGAGCCGTGGACTGAGTATCAGACTGGAGATGCTGTCCTAGCTTTGTCACTGACTAGATTAGTGACTCAGACAAGTCACTTCAGTTTTCTCCTCTATAAAGTTAGTATAAGGTATCTTTTCCTTTCCATGCTTCTGATCCTTTTGGTTTTTATCTGATTGTGGCCAACCTATTTAATTTGATGTGGCTGATTTGGTTTATTTTATTTATATACACTCTTACTAATGCCTGATCATTGACTTTCTCTTTCAGATGTCAAAATCCACAGGCAACTTCCTCACTTTGACCCAAGCTCTTGACAAATATTCAGCCGATGGTGAGTATGCTTTTTTGTTATTGCTGTTGCATAGTGTCCAGTTCTCCTCATATTACAGAAGGCAAGTTAGCATTGTTGTTTCAGTTTCATTGCTTTTCTCTTTCGCTTTTACCGGTACTTTAAAATATTCATGTTTTCTTTGTGTACAGGAACGTAATTTTTAAAACATAAGAATTGCTGATCTGATCTGTTTAGGAACAGATTTAAGCTAAGATTATTAGTCTTCTTTCAAAGGAAACTCACTGTAAGTGCTACCTGGTTTGTTCCTAATTTCATGCTACTTCTAAGATTAAAGAGTTGGTTTGTAGGGGGACTTCCCTGGAGGTCCAGTGGTTAGGACTTCGCCTTCCAATGCAGGGGGTGCAGGTTCGATCCCTGGTCGGGGAGCTAAGATCCCACATGCCTTGCGGCCAAAAAACCAAAACATAGAAGAGAAGCAACGTTGTAACAAATTCAATAAAGACTTTAAAAATGGTCCACATCAAAAAAAAAAAAATCTTAAAGAAAAAAAATAGTTGGTTTGTAGAGATGTTAAGTATGTAGGAACCTTTTTCAAAGTATTTCCTCCATATTTGGTATACATATAAGTGACTTGAACCTAGGAGCATTATTTCTTCAAAAAATATGTTTTCTCTGGCCTCATTACTATTCCATTTAACTGTTACTTTGTCAAGAGAAGAAATGCACTGTCTAACCTGAAAGAACCAGTCATTTCTTATGTAATCCAGTCTTTGGTCATCATGGCTGATCATTTGCTGATCATGGCTACTATAGTTTGAGAGTGCACTGAAGGGGTTGGGGAAGAACTAACCTAAGTTACTTAGAAAAACAGTATTTTGACTGAACACAGTAAGGCAAAAAGAACTGTGCACAAATACTGTAGTTATTTTCTTTTAAAGAGGTGTAGATTAGCAATTCTGAAACTTTTATGGGTTTACTGGGATTTAACAAATAAATATATTATAGATGAGAGCTCATTGTCAGAAGCTATAAATAGGTCAAGAGGAAATGCTAGAATGAACCCTGTGGTGTTGGATTGGAATTGGCAACATCAATATGAACTCACAGGTTTTATTTTACATACAGATATAAAAATAAACATAGATTAATGTGTGGGTTAGTATACATGCATTTATTTTCCTAGTTCTTTCTGCTGAGAGAGCCCATGGGTAATGAAACACCTGGCATTGAGATCTTGGTTTCCAAATACCATTCTCCAATAAAAGGAACTAGGGTTCCTAGGAGAAGGGTTGATTTGAGGGCTGGAGTAGGGAACATACAAGATGAGCATGGAACATTTTATGATGCCAGAAAGTAAGGAAATGTTTAAAAAAGGATGGGGACAGTTTGAAAGGGCACAGGAGTCAACCTGACGGGGCTCCCAATTGTCCACGCTAGAGCAGTTTAGGAAACAAAGTAAATAATGATAGTATTGAATTATAATCCAGTGAATAAATTAAATATTTATGAATCCATATGAATGTATAGTAATAATTGAATAAATAAATAAGTGGAGTAGGGACTGTTCTTCCTTTCAGAAGAATTCCAAGTAATAAAGTAGAAGGACTGAGTGAAATATAAAATCACCATTAGACAAACATCATAGTAATATTGTCACAGACAAGATCCATCAGTGGTTGCCAAAATAAATGGGTGAAAGTTTAAAAAAAAAAAAAGATTATTTGCATATTCTCAGAGTATCTCTCCCAAGATATTTCTTAATCACAAAGGGAAAAACAGTAACTTTACAGTGGAGAAACTTGGCAGACAGTCTACCTGACCAAGTGAGGAAGGTTTGCACTTTAGAGTTGCTTAGGTTTGTACTTTAGAGTTGCTTAGTCCTGGTGTATTTTTAAGTTTTCTTTTTTTTCCTCATTACCTACCTCCCTGATAATGATGCACTGAGAAAGGCACACAGCATCACTTTTGTGATATTCCTGCCAGAGGTTCATAACATCAGTTTAATCATGAGAAAACATCAGACAAACCCAAGTTGGGAGAAATTCTATTAAATACCTGACTACTGTTCATCAGAAGTCAAGGTCCAGGACAGACTGAGAAACTGTCACAGATTTGAAGAGACCAAGGAGATACAACAGTCAAATGCAAGGTGGGATTCTGGATTGGATCCTAGAACAGAGAAGGATATTAGAGGAAGCACTGGTGAAATTTGAATAAACTCTGTAGTTCAGTTAATAGTATCATACTAATGTTAACTTCCTGCTTTTGAAACTGTGGTTATGTAAGCTGTTAACATTAAGAGAGTCTGGTAGATGGTATATGTTTATTCTCATCTTTGGCATCTTTTCTGTAACTGTAAAATTACTTCAATATAAAAAGTTAAAAAAATGTGTTCAGCTTCTTGTGTATTGTAAAAGATGTTTAATGCATACATAACTTGATGTTACATATTCTCATCTCCTCCTTTAAGGCGCAGATGGTAGCATATACCCTACATACTGTTTTGAAATTTGCCTTCTTCACTTAGTTCGTATTTGAGATCACTTCATGTTGATACACAAGAGTTACCTCACTCTTTTACAGCAATATAGTCTTCCATTGCAAGGATGTCCTGTAATTTACTTAGACTCTTATTGATGATTTTTTCAATATTTTAGAATGGAAGATTTTGGTTGAAAAGTCGTACTTCGTTAGTAGGAAAGTTGGAAGAATCTGCTTTTAGGACTAAGAAAATCTGTATTTGTGCACATAAGGCACTTCTGTGTGTTCTTTTTTTTTTGTGGTACGCAGGCCTCTCACTGTTGTGGCCTCTCCCGTTGCGGAGCACAGGCTCCGGATGCGCAGGCTCAGCAAGCCATGGCTCACGGGCCCAGCCGCTCCGCGGCATGTGGGATCTTCCTGGTCCGGGGCACGAACCTGTGTCCCCTGCATCGGCAGGTGGACTCTCAACCACTGCGCCACCAGGGGAGCCCACTTCTGTGTGTTCTTATTGCATTAAAATACAATAATATTTTGCTACCTATAAATGAGGCTGAGATGTTGATAGGGATATCTTTCCCCAGTTTAGCATTTTTTCCCTCTGCCTCATTAAAGATCACTTTATCTCATTAACTCAACATGCCTGAGAAGAAACACATATTGATGCTAAGTGTATGCAAATCAATACAGAAAATTCAAATATTTTAGCAACATCATTATGGATTCTACTTTTGGTGATCTTTATTTTTGCTGTTGATATATGCAGTCCTTTAAAGCGTTTGTTATTTCTTAATTTATATGTAGGCTTGGCAGTGTACTCAACTGGATACGTAGTTGATATGCAGTAACCTCATTTTTAAATCATCGATTGATTTTTTTTTTCTTCTTCCAGGAATGCGCTTGGCTCTGGCTGATGCTGGTGACACTGTTGAAGATGCTAACTTTGTGGAAACCATGGCAGATGCAGGTATTCTCCGTCTGTACACCTGGGTGGAATGGGTGAAAGAAATGGTTGCCAACTGGGATAGCCTAAGAAGTGGTCCTGCCAACACCTTCAATGATAGAGTTTTCGCCAGGTAATCTATGGACCCCAACCACTTTGTACTTTAGAGTTGCTTAGTCCTGCTGTATTTTTAAGTTTTCTTTTTTTTCCTTATTAAATAAATTAGATGTTAATAATAACTACTATTCACTGAAAGCTTACTTGTGCCAGGTACTATGCTAATTACTTTGCATCCATTATCTGATTTTAGCCTTCTAGCAATTTTATATGATAAAGATATTATTAGCTCTATTTTATAGTTAAAAAAATTGAAGCTTAGAAAAATTAAGTATTTCATTAAATGTCTCAAAGCTGGTAATTTCAGACTTGGGATATGAATTTGTTTCTGTCTCCAAAGCCCATTCTCATGACCATTTTACCATGCTGTCTTGCATTAGAGGAGGGTGGAATGGTTAAAGGAAAAGTAGGTTAAAGGGAAAGAATTGTCTTTTCTTTTTTCCTTCAAAAAACATTTATCAGTCTTTTTGTATCAGAAACATCCGAAGCACTGGTATTACAAAGATGAATAAGACTTGATCCTTCATTGTAGTCTAGCAGGAGAGAAAAACACTTACCCAACCAATTATAAGTGCAATAGTAGGGATAGAGGGAAATTAGAGGAGATGGCATGTGAGTTCTGGGTTTCTTGAAAAGTAAACCTAATTTTTGAAGGAGAGGAGAAAGCCATGGAAAGAGTATGGTATTTATTTGAAGTGTACAGTATGTGGAGGGCAGAAGTAGGAGATCAAACAAGTTGGGGCCATATTAGGCCAAATTATGAAGAGCCTGAGGGTAGTGTAAGGAATATATTTTTAATCCAATGTCAGTTGTTTAAAATGCAACAATTAAACCTGACTACAGCCTTAATAAAGCTATTTTCATGTTGCATTTTGGGCTTCTTAATAAAGTTTCCATCAAGGAATTTTTTTGTTTGTTTTTTTAATTTTTGAATTTTATTTTATTTATTTTTTTATACAGCAGGTTCTTAATAGTCATCAATTTTATACACATCAGTGTATACATGTCAATCCCAATCTCCGAGGTCAGCACACCACCACCCTATCCCCGCCACTTTCCTCCTTGGTGTCCATACATTTGTTCTCTACATCTGTGTCTCAACTTCTGCCCTGCAAACTGGCTCATCTGTACCATTTTTCTAGGCTCCACATATATGTGTTAATATACGATATTTATTTTTCTCTTTCTGACTTAACTTCACTCTGTATGACAGTCTCTAGATCCATTCACGTCTCAACAAATGACCCAATTTCGTTCCTTTTTATGGCTGAGTAATAAGGCATTGTATATATGTACCACAACTTCTTTATCCATTCATCTGTCGATGGGCATTTAGGTTGCTTCCATGACCTGGCTATTGTAAATAGTGCTGCAATACATATTGGGGTGCATGTGTGTTTTTGAATTATGGTTTTCTTTGGGTATATGCCCAGTAGTGGGATTGCTGGATCATATGCTAATTCTATTTTTAGTTTTTTAAGGAACCTCCATACTGTTCTCTGTAGTGGCTGTATCAATTTACATTCCCACCAACAGTGCAAGAGGGTTCCCTTTTCTCCACACCCTCTCCAGCATTTGTTGTTTGTAGATATTCTGATGATGCCCATTCTAACTGGTGTGAGGTGATACCTCATTGTACTTTTGATTTGCCTTTCTCTAATCATTAGTGATGTTGAGCAGCTTTTCGTGTGCTTCTTGGCCATCTGTATGTCTTCTTTGGAGATATGTCTATTTAGCTCTTCTGCTCATTTTTGGATTGGGTTGTTTGTTTTTTTAATATTGAGCTGTATGAGCTCTTTATATATTTCGGAGATTAATCCTTTGTCCGTTGATTTGTTTGCAAATATTTTCTCCCATCCTGAGGGTTGTTTTTTCGTCTTGTTTATGGTTTGCTTTGTTGTACAAAAGCTTTAACGTTTCATTAGCTCCCATTTGTTTATTTTTGTTTTTATTTCCATTACTCTAGGAGGTGGATCAGAAAAGATCTTGCTGTGATTTATGTGAAAGAGTGTTCTGCCTATGTTTTCCTCTAAGAGTTTTGTAGTGTCCAGTCTTACATTTAGGTCTCTAACACATTTTGAGTTTATTTTTGTGTGTGTTGTTAGGGAGTGTTCTAATTTCATTCTTTTACATGCAGCTGTCCAGTTTTCCCAACACCACTTATTGAAGAGACTGTCTTTTCTCCATTGTATATCCTTGCCTCCTTTGTCATAGATTAGTTGACCATAGGTGTGTGGGTTTATCTCTGAGCTTTTATCTTGTTCCATTGATCTGTGTTTCTGTTTTTGTGCCAGTACCGTATTGTCTTGATTACTGTAGCTTTGTAGTATAGTCTGAAGTCAGGGAGTCTGATTCCTCCAGCTCCGTTTATTTCTCTCAAGACTGCTTTGACTATTTGGGGTCTTTTGTGTCTCCATACAAATTTTAATATTTTTTGTTTTAGTTCTGTAAAAAATGCCATTGGTAATGTGATAGGGATTGCATTGAATCTGTAGATTGCTTTGGCTAGTATAGTCATTTTCACAATATTGATTCTTCCAGTTCAAGAACATGGTATATCTCTCCATCAGTTGGTATCCTCTTTAATTTCTTTCATCAGTGTCTTATAGTTTTCTGCATACAGGTCTTTTGTCTCCCTAGGTAGGTTTATTCCTAGGTCTTGTATTCTTTTTGTTGCAATGGTAAATGGGAGCGTTTCCTTAATTTCTCTTTCAGATTTTTCATCATTAGTGTATAGGAATGCAAGAAATTTCTGTGTATTAATTTTGTATCCTGCAACTTTACCAAATTCATTGATTAGCTCTAGTAGTTTTCTGGTGGCATCTTTAGGATTCTCTATGTGTAGTATCATGTCATCTGCAAACAATGACAGTTTTACTTCTTCTTTTCCAATTTGTATTCCTTTTATTTCTTTTTCTTCTCTGATTGCCGTGGCTAGGACTTCCAAAACTATGTTGAATAACAGTGGTGAGAGTGGACATCCTTATCTTCTTGTTCCTGATCTTAGAGGAAATGCTTTCAGTTTTTCACCATTGAGAATGATGTTGGCTGTGGGTTTGTCGTATATGGCCTTTATTATGTTGAGGTAGGTTCCCTCTATGGCCACTTTCTGGAGTTTTTTGCTCATAAACGGGTGTTGAATTTTGTCAAAAGCTTTTTCTGCCTCTATTAGGATGATCATATGGTTTTTCTTCTTCAATTTGTTAATATGGTGTATCACATTGATTGATTTGCGTATATTGAAGAATCCTTGCATCCCTGGGATAAATCCCACTTGATCATAGTGTATGATCCTTTTAATGTGTTTTTGGATTCTGTTTGCTAGTATTTTGTTGAGGAATTTTGCATCTATATTCATCAGTGATATTAATCTGTAATTTTCTTTTTTTGTAGTATCTTTGTCTGGTTTTGGTATCAGGGTGACCATCAAGGAATTTTTAAACAAGCATGTGGTTAACTGTGTTTTCATAAACAGGAGCCCTAAGTAGTGTTACGACAACACTCAAGAGTGGATAGACAGTGCGAGGCTGCAGTGGTCAGTTTTGAGGAATACAAAGATGGTTTTGTGGTTGAGCAGTCTTAAATGTTTCATGCATTGTTCTCATTTTAATGTTTATTAGTATGTGTGAAAGTTTTTTATACCTATATATATGTACTTGCCTTTAAACTCAATTACCTTTTTTTTCCTATTCAATAGTGAAATGAATGCAGGCATTATAAAAACAGATCAAAACTATGAAAAGATGATGTTTAAAGAAGCTTTGAAAACAGGGTTTTTTGAGTTTCAGGTAGGCTATTCTTTTCGTAGCTATAAAATACGTCAGTGTCAATATGATGTATTTCTTGTTTTTTCCCCTCCTGCTGTAGCATTATAACTCATCTTAAGTGGAGACTGAAAATTTGTAAAATATTCAATACATTGTGATTTTAAATAGTTTTCTTGGGTACTTTTTGTATTATGTCTCTTTAATGTAAGTAATTCTATTCCTAGTTGAGCTGTGGGTTAATAAAGAGGTTAAATCTAAAAATTAGACACATTTTCCAGGAAAACATTTTAAAGTTGATAAAAAACAAAGGCATAATTGTAACTAATTGCTATTAGTTTGAAAGCAAACATTTTCTGAGGTTTTCCACAAGGTGTCAGCATATCCTCAAGTTTGGCAGTTCAAGTGCTTAAAGTAAAAATGTAGCTTTCCTCAGTCAGTTTTGTAAAATATCACATTGGGATTTATGTAACTTGGTTTTCAGAGATGTGATTAAATAAGGATAAGTGCTGAGCATAGCAGTGTGTCATATTTACAGCCTTTTTGATGCTATTAATACAAGCTACTGAGCATTCACCCTTAGTACACAGTTTAAATTGTTCATCTTTTATGTCCATTGCAAAATTTCTTTTTCAGATTTTCTTGAGAATCAGTATAAAACTGCATTATCCTTTTGTTAGGGTTGATTTACTTTTTTTTTTTCTGAAAAACAGGGCTCAGTGAACATTTATTTGATTTTAGAATTGAAAAAAGATTTCCTAATCATAAAAACAAAAGAAAGGAATAATCAAAAAAGTTCTGATGAATTTGCCAACATAGATAAGAAAATCATAACTGAAATCATCTTAAAAATACACAGTTAACTGGAAAATTATTTACAGTCTGTATTTCAGGATTTTGACAAGCCCATCAAAAAAATACTAATGGTCCAAAGAACAATTACCAAAGGACATGAACAAACAACGCCCCCCAAAGAACCCTAAATGGCTAAGAAATGCTTAAAAAGAAATGCTTAATAGCAAAGATTATCAAAGATGTATAAATTTAAACAATTTATTGTTTTTAACCTAAGGATTGATACACATTTATTTTCAGGTTGTTAAAAATAAAGTAAAACCTTTACTAAAGTTTATTATGGAATTTTAAAAGACTAAATACTTAAAAATGCATTAAAATAGAGATACTGAGTTTTTTTCCCTATAATTTTATTTTAAAGAAGTGGGGGAGAGAAATGGTAAATAACTCCAAATTTTGTAGGCTGCGAAAGATAAGTACCGTGAATTGGCCATAGAAGGGATGCACCGAGACCTCGTGTTCCGGTTTATTGAAGTTCAGACACTTCTTTTGGCTCCATTCTGTCCTCATTTGTGTGAGCACATCTGGACACTCCTGGGAAAGGTAACTTTATGCATTTAAGATGTTCTGGGTGGTTTTGATTTGGGCCTCATTAAATAAATGTTGGGATAATAATGTGACTTAAGAGAGAAAGACTGAAAATGAGTATTTCAAGAATAATATTGGGTTCATTATCTCATAATTATTACAGCAGCTTAAATTGAAGCTACATCGGGTATATATGCCTTAATTTATACACACACGGTGTATATATTTAATCTTATTTTATTAAAAATTTTTTAAAAATATATTTATTTTATTTATTTATTTTTGGCTGTGTTGGGTCTTCGTTGCTGTGCATGGGCTTTCTCTAGTTGCGGCGAGTGGGGGCTACCCTTCATTATGGTGTGTGGGCTTCTCATTGTGGTGGCTTGTCTCGTTGCAGAGCACGGGCTCTGGGCACGTGGGCTTCAGTAGTGGCACGTGGCCTTAGTAGTTGTGGCTCGCAGGCTCTAGAGCACAGGCTCAGTAGTTGTGGCACACAGGCTTAGTTGCTCTGTGGCATGTGGGGTCTTCCCAGACCAGGGCTCAAACCTGTGTCCTCTGCATTGGCAGGTGGATTCTTAACCACTGTGCCACCGGGGAGGCCCCCGCCTTTTTTTTAATTTTTAAAAAATTTATTTATTTTTATTGTATATATTTTAATAATGTGACTTTGTGCGTGTTGTTTATCACCTAATTCTTATTAGGAAATGTTATAATGTATTTGAATACACGTATAACTAATACTGTTTTCTCAACTGTTTGTTTAGAAAGGTGAAAATACTGAGAAAGATGTAAATAACTGTTATGAGCTGCTTATAAACAAAGATAGAAGTGTATACTTGCATAAATATTCTTGTTTTATATAAAATTCCTGGCATATATAGGGCTGCATATTCAGGGATTTTATATTAGCATTCTTACTGTGAAGATAAATTTATTTCTCCCAGGCTTACAGATAAACAGATTGGCTGGTTTAATAACTCCTTTCCAGCATTATTAGCCAAGCTCTTTTGTATTTTTCAATGTGTGAACAATGCAAAAATGTGCTCATGATATATATTCCAAATAGCCATACTTTCAGTACTGGATGTATTAGTAGGATAAAAACTGAGGGTATGCATAATTTATATAACAAAGATTAAATTTAGGCAAATTAGCATTACATAATTTTCTTTGAAAGTGAGCATATGTGTGTGGGTATCAATATGCTTGTACAAATGGATGCTAATTAAGAATGTAGAGTCAGACTTCACAGCTTGAATTCTAGGGAACATTAGATCAGGGTCTGTGGACGCGTGTTATGTGTAGTCAGGTTTGAACTTTGAGCACACAGTTACACACCATGTCTTGGTATGAAACTGTAACCAAGAATCATAAAATAGTTGTGTTGTCTAATCTCACTGAACCTTTTTTTTTTTAAAGCCCGACTCAGTTATGAATGCTTCATGGCCTCTGGCAGGTCCTGTGGATGAAAGCTTGATACGCTCCTCACAGTATCTCATGGAAGTAGCACATGACCTTAGATTGCGACTCAAGAACTATATGATACCAGCTAAAGGAAAGGTGAAGTCTTTTTTTTTTTTTTTAATGTCATTCCTTAAAAGTTATTGGTCAAATAACATTTAATAGTAATGAAAATAAAGACAACTTTCCTTAGGGCCATTTTCATTGCTAATGTAGGGCTATTTTCATTTCTAATGCAGTTCTATTGTATGCATATTTTTTAAGTTAAAGGCAGTAGTGCTATATACTGGGAGAGGGTTCTTTCATTTTTGGTGTATATGAAAGTGATTAAATGTTTTTTTTCTTTCTTCTGCCCTGTAGAAGACTGACAAGCAGCTCCCTCAGAAGCCTTCACATTGCACCATCTATGTGGCGAAGAACTATCCGTCTTGGCAACATATCACCCTGTCAGTTCTGCGTCATCACTTTGAGGTGACGTTCTCAATAGACTCCCACCCCACCTCACCCCAGCAGTGTCGTGTTCTGCCTATGCTGCTTTTGTTTTTAGGATGTTGGCAATGTCTAGGGGAAGAAAGACAGGCAGCTTTGTTTAATTACCTTTACACATGGAATGCCATTTGTTATCCTTGGTGGCTCTTAAATGGATGCCGAGGATGCCGAGGGAAAAGCTGTTTTTCATCATTTCTGAAACTTTAATAAAAAAATACTAGATCTAGTTGTATGTAATCAGAAGGTGTGGGACTTTTTCATATGTGTGGTTAAAATTATGAAGCAAAAGGGCTGAGTTTGCATTTTGGATTTGTTGTGCCTTGAACACTGGCATTCATGAAGGCTTAACGTTATTATGTTTGAAAAAATTTGAAGCTTGGCTCTTGAGTAATTTAAAAGAAAATGTCCAATTTGGTAATTACCCATAGAAATGGAGAGTTTGATGTTGTGTTTTTGATTGTCAGGTAAATAGCTATTAAATATGATAGTTGTATTTAAAGGGAACTCAATATTTAAACTTAGTTCTAGGTTTTCCTAGAGAAAAAAATTCACCTTCCTTTTTCCTTTTACATTCAAAATGTGGAAACAAAGTATATGTTGTAGAATTTTTGCTCAGGTTATAAGCAACAGTTATTGGTGGACAGAAACCATTAAGGCGCACTTTAAAAAGAGAAAGAAAGAGAGAGACCAAATAGGGATTATGGCCAAAGCATAAAGTGGTAATATAAAGGAAAAATCCTTAGCTTTGATTTTCTAGACCTTTATTGGAATTTTGCCTCAGTACTTTTCATGGTTAACCAAGAAATACTCAGAAGAACTTTTATATTTGTAAGATTTAATGGAAAGAGAAGAGCAAGTATTTTTGTATTCTACAATATGTGAACCTGTTTTTATGGAGAACTACCTCTTCCTTCGATTGCGTTTGATAGAAATGGAGTGTAGCTTTTAGAATCTGCTTGCAGATTTTTGACTTATGGTAAGTAAAAGAGTAAAAGCTACTTTGGTAGTTAGAAAAATGAAATTTTGCCTCAGTGGCGTATATATTCATACCAGCATTTTCAAGGAAGCAGAAGAACCGAATATGGTATGTAATGTCCCAGATATTAAAAAATTAATCACCACTGTTCTTTAGAAGTTATATTTTTACTTATATTTATTGACTAGATTACATAGTTTGAAATCAACATCATCTATTGGCATTATTTGGAATGACCAGCTTCCTTTAAAATTTTCATTTGTTTTCATCCAAAAGAACTAAAAGAATGTCAGTTTATAATCAACAAGAATGTTCTTATGTTCAATATGGCACCTTTTTCGTGACAGAAGGAAAAAAGCGTGTGTTCCACCCTCTCCTTTTTCTTATGTATTTCAAAGCAACGTATTGGCAAGTGGAGAAAATATTTTTTCCTATGTACTCTAGTAAAGGTTAGAATTGAAAGTAAATAGATTATTGGAAATCTTACTGTATGTTACTTTTCTTTTAGATTTATTCCCAACCCTTGGCTTTGGTGTGATTCTTTTACAATAAGGAGAAAATAGGTCACCCAAAAGTCTGGAAAGGCCGCTTACTTTATTTCTCCTCTATTGATGTTCGCACGAGTGAATTTAAATTCAGGCAGCTCATTTGGGACTGTGTGCATATTAATGCTTATGATATAGATATTTATTTTTGGTAGATAGACATTATATTATTTTTAACAGGTTGATAGCTAGAGATTCTTTTTTCACATTTGTGGTAACAATTTATAAGGCAGAGTGTTCAAAAGCAGACATTATAATACATCTTATATGATAGTTGTATAGTTTTCATTTTGATGTGACTAATGAAATGCTTTGAGAAGTTTGAAGTTTGAAGACAAATAGGATTTTTATAAGACCATTTTATCACTAGATAAGATCTAATGTTACAATCCTAGAGTATCATTAGTGTAAGGGAAAATTAAATATTTCAGCATCATGCACATGCTTTTCTCCTTTACCTGAAAAAACATGTGTCCTTTGAATTTAGAGGAAAGAGGAGACTCCTTTCTGTATTATTCATTTACCTTTCACTTCCCTGTGATGCTAGAGGCTGCACCTTCTTGTGCTGCTCTCTAGCAGATTGGTAGAGGCCACCATTTCATGTCTGGCTACATCTACTATCCTATATTATCTTTAAAATATTTTTCTTCACATTCGTCTCCCACTCTTTTTTTAGACCAACAGTGGAAAATTGCCTGATAACAAGGTCATTGCTAGTGAACTAGTCAATTTGCCAGAATTGAAGAAATACATGAAGAAAGTGATGCCATTTGTCGCCATGATTAAGGTAAGCTGTGGACCTTGTGCAGCTGTGACCACATGGGTAATGGTTAGATAGGATAGTAGAAGTAAGAGGAACACTTTGGGCACAGTCTCCCCCAAAAAATCTGCTAAAATAGCACTTTTCAATCAGTGGTTGTGGAAATGAGTGATCAGATTTGGGATTTACCTGTGGAATTGCCGAGTGTGTGAAATATATGTATTGTGGAAGAAAAATTGGTTGAGAATTACTGCACTAAATGATTCTCTTCATATTCTACCTTCTCTTCTTTTCACTTTAAGGAGGAAACATAGTCTTTTAGCTTACATTGGGGTATTTTTACTAGATCCTATTCCTGGAACAAGATTCTACATTTGTACAGGTTTAGCTTAACGGGATAAACGTTGTTTATAGTGGTTAGATCAGGGTTTCTCAACAATGGCTCTATGTGTATTTTAGGCTGGATAGTTCTTGGTTGTGGGAGGCTGTCCTGTGCACTATAGGGTGTTTAGCAGTGTCCTTGGCTTCTACCCACTGGATGCCAGTAGAATTTCTCCCTCCCCTACTCAAGTTATGACAACCAAAAATGCCTCCATACATTGCCAAATATCTCCTGGTAGCAAAATCAGTCCCCCACCATAGCTCCCCCATTGAGAATCTTTGGGTTAAACTCTTAGTCTTTTTCATATATATAACTGATCTGGAGGATTTCCTGACAAAGAGAAACAGAAAGAAGACTGTATATTGCTTAAGATCTCAGACTCTGGGGGCAGACAAATCTTGGCCCAAATCCTGTTTTCTGTCACTTTTTAGTTTGGAGGACTTAGACAAATCACTTAAATTCTGTGGGCCACAATGTTTTTCATCTATAAAATAGGAAATTAATAGAACCTACCTTTTAGGAGTGCTGTGAGGAGTAAATGAATTAATACACATAATACATTTTAATACTACCTGTCAAAAAGTAGGCTCAGTACATTTTTAAGAAAATGTATATCAGTGTCTTCCAGCCTGCTAAACATGTAATGGTTATTCTTATACTTTAGATTAATTATTGAATCTTGTGGGCTACAGATACCTGCCTGATAAGAGACCAAAACTCTTAGCTTGTCTTGTATTGGAGTAGATTGTGTTCTTAGGAAAGCGTTTTAATTCTCCTAGAACCAGAGTCAACTGTCTGAGCCTTATGGTATTTGAAGTTTCAGAAATAATTTAAAATCATGGCTTGACCTACAATAATAAGTTATATTTGCTGGTATGCTCATAATTCATTGGTTCCCAGCTAGTGCCATTGGTCATAATGTCAGATCCATTGTCAATATGGGGAAATCAACAAAATATCCCATTGTTGGTTGCAGAGGCAATTAATTTTGGTGACATGCTTTATAGAATCCAGTGAAACTGATTTTAAATGATGTTAGATTCAAAGGTTGGCTTTTTGAAAAACCAGTGTTAGATTTTTTGAGTAGTAAAATATTTTTTCAGTAATATTGGTATTACTTGGTATTATGAGGCAAATTAGTGGTTGAAACTTTGAAAAGTGTTTAATAAATCTGGGAATAAGAAAAGGGTTTTCTAGCACCTCATGGGAAAAGAAACAACTTGGATGGTAAATGAAGGTAGTGAATATTAAGAATCATGTCAGGTCACTTTCATGTAAGTGAAACATGTTCTAGGCAGTTAACTGTATTTGTGCTTATGAACTTAGGTCTTGAAGGTTACATCTTGAGCAGCAAATATTGATATTTAATGTTAAAATTAAGAATAAGAAATGGTTTTTTATATGTCACAGGATTATCTGAGTACCCATATAATCTGACTTTTAAAAAAATTTTTAAATTTATAGGAATGTTTTGTTTGGTTATTATTAATTCACTGTTTCTTGAAATAGCTTTACAGATGTGGTATCTTGGGAACATTTAATTTAATTTATTTTATTTTATTTGTTACCTGAAGGGGTATTTTAAGACATTTGTTTGATTCCTTGTCAAAGTGAGTTCTTTGGATTTGCATATAAAGTCAGGGTAAATTAACAATGATGAAATCATATTTCTTTTATAAATCTGAAAACCTTGTCCTTCTAGTCTCTTCAGTGCTGTCTTAATCTTATCATACTTTAAATGATAATTACTCTCAGCGAGTAATTTCATTAGCGAACAAACATAGATAAGGGAAACCATGAGTCCAAGGCCTTTCCTTTAACTGTTCAAATTTGAAGATATTATCACTTGAGAGACTGATTGCTTTGGGAGAAATATGTTCTTTTCATCATATTCTTAATGTGATTTTGTTTTTCAAAACCATTTTGGCTGCTAGGAAAATCTGGAGAAGATGGGACCTCGTGTTCTGGATTTGCAATTAGAATTTGACGAACAGGCAGTGCTCATGGAGAATATAGTCTATCTGACCAATTCCCTTGAGGTAAGAGGGGCCTGGGATTACAACAACTAGTTAACTATCGTAAACAGTCCAGTTCTTTAGTTTTATAATAAACCTTTTTATAAACTTCATCTTCTATGTTTAGTACCTTTGCCAAATATATTTTGGGGGGAAAGAGAATGGGTGGTATAGAAGTTACAGGAAGAGGAAATGATCTTATTTCACTTATCAGTTATTCTATTCCTAAAATACTAACTGTATATGCCTGGATTTCCTCTCAAAATTATCCGTAAAAAAAAATTAGGAGAGGCCTTATATTCAAATGCTTTCAAAATCTCTCATATTATGGGATATTCTGGATTGCTTTTTTCCCCCCTCCCTTTAAGACCTCAGAATCACAGATTTGGATTAATTAGAATCCTTGATTCATTATATATGATCAGTGGTCCATGTTTGGCCCTGTTTTTTTTTCTTAATTAGTAATATAATCACCATCCATGAATCTACTGCCCAACTCAGGAACTAGAACATCACCAGTAGCTTTCACATATCTGAGTTTCTCCCCATTCCATCTTCCTGCCCCACTGACAATTTAATATATAGATTCTAAAAATGCTGTCTCTTATTCACCTTAGGCAGAAGGAAAGATAATTTTCTATAGGAAATTGTGTTAGAGGATTCAAAAAGTGGTTCTAGTAATAATGAAAACACTAATATAAAAAAGTACAGGTTTCGAGTTTGAATAAAATTGTCTTATGAAATACAGGAATGGAAGAAATAAGCATTTCTAAATAAGCATTTTATGTCATGTAATTATAAATGTGTTAATAAAGTAAGTATTAGTAGACATCTATTTTATGTATATTTCTAAATGTTCATATATACTCATGGAGGTCAAAAAACTTCTTGGATATTTACACTGGGACAATGGGAACACTTTATTTAGGGTCATCTTGTATTCAGGTATATGCAATTTGCTACATTTCTGAGTTTTTCCATTTATTTGAGTGAAAGCCTTTTATACTGATTTTTGTTTTAGGCAGCAGGTAGATGCCAGATTTCCTGATAGAAGATGGTAAACATGACTATATAAATAACATACTATGAGGCATCTAACATGAGTGTTAAATACTTGATGATAGGTTTCATATAATGTTTATATGGAAAATAATAAAACTGCACAGGCTATTTTATGATAAGTGGAGAACTTGGTTTTGCTCTTTGGTGAAATGAGGTGATGACTAATTCCAATCATATTAAGTGATACTAATGACTTCCATCTTTCCCCTCTACTTAGCTAGAACACATAGAAGTCAAGTTTGCCTCTGAAGCAGAAGATAAAGTCAGGGAAGATTGCTGTCCTGGGAAACCACTTAATGTTTTTAGAACAGAAGTAAGTTGAAAGAATCTCACTGAATCATTGCATTTTAGAGCTGGAAGAGACCTTAGAGAGCTTTACACCTAAAACCATCATTTTAACGATGGAAAGAAGTGAGGTCCAGAGAAGTTAAATGATTAGCTTGGCTTAGGCCACTTAGTTGGTTAGTAGTGGGTCTGGATTTGAGGTCCTCTAATTCCCTGGTTAATGCAGCCCTTACTTTTCCTTACTCTACTATCACAGGTAGCATCAGATGTTGATTGTGATTTTAAAAATAAGAATATGGTTTTCAAAACCTGACTTAAAAAAAAAGATAGTGGACATTGAAATGTGAAACTTCTTTAAACAGTGAAAAGGAGCTTTCATATTTCAGATGAGTTTTGGTTTAGTAATGGTATTCAAGACTTTTGGTTTCTGGCATAAACCAGATTGATGCATCATTTCCCATTATACTGGAAATGCTTTTTTAATTTCTTAGTTTTTGACCATTACTGGTGAAGATAAATAGGTTTTGAAGTTTGGGGAGATATTATTTATTAACTCTTAAAGAATCCATTCAGAATGGCAGCATTTGGTAAAGTTCACTGGAGTGCCATTGTGAGAGTCCATAAAATGCCCTACTTTTCTTGATAAGCAGAGGACTTACATATATCCTGCCACTTTTACCACATTTAATTGAAAATGCAGCAAGCAGAAGAAGTCTATTTTGAAAGAATGAAGTAATCATGATCATGCAGACCTCCTAAATTTATCATCAGATTATAAGTAGTCTCATTACATTAAGATATGGTGGCTTTTAAAAGTACAGTCATTTGGGCCATGAATATAGGTACATGAAATAGTTTTCCCCATACAAATATGTTTATTTCAAGCTTCTTTCAAGCATTCCATTAAGCTACTATGTATTTAAGTTTCATAAGGCTCAGTTGACTTTTTCCATTTAAAATAATGAGCAAGTTCTTTAACTATATCGTTTATATTATGTGGGAGTTAGTATGTCATAGAAATGAGTTTATTCTCAGTAAAGATGAGACTCTGCCTCTTACTAGCTATGTGACCTTGGGTTACTTTGTTAATCTTTCTGGTTCTCAGCTTTTCATCTGTGAAAAAGGGTCTTAAGGAACTGCCTTTCAGGATACAGGAATAATGTCTATAAAGTGCTTCGTACAGTGTCTGGTACATAGTAGGAATTCAATAAATGGTGGTAGTTTTAGAAGAGAAAATAGAATTATTGTTTTTATCCATCATCAGTATTGATATGTGTACTCATAGTCATTTTTACCTAGGCATTTGGTTATAAGCATGAGCTTTTTTTTTGTACATTTTTTCTTTCATATTTGAGTATCCCTTGGTCTTGATTTTAGAATACCAGAATTAAATCTGTCTTTCATTGGGCATTAAAAATCTAGCAGAGATTCCTTCTCCCTCAGCAGTATTCAAGTTTGATTTCTTATAACAGTCATTTTCTCTTTATTTTCTTAGCCTGGTGTATCAGTTTCCCTAGTGAATTCTCAGCCATTCAATGGCCACTTCTCAACCAAAATTGAAATTAGGCAAGGAGATAACCGTGATTCTATAATCCGGCGTTTAATGAAGGTGGACCGAGGAATCAAAGGTAAATGGTTTCCTTGAAGTGCACATTTGGCAGTAGCTTGTGGATTTGATGAGTTCTAAGCAGAGGGGAGAAAGAAAAGTAACTGTCCTGCTTAGGGACAGTCATGTAATGTTGTGGAAAGAGTGTTGGACCCAGAATCAGGACACCTATATTTTCTTTTGGGGCATTGTGACTAGGTAGCTTGGTGGCTTGGCCATGTCACTTAAGCTCTAAACTGATTTCTCTTTTAGTGAAATGAGGACACTGGATTAGATATTTTTCCAGGATTCCATCTAGCTTTAAAATTGTAATAAGCAATTTCCAATGCTCAGAAGTATTCAGAATGAAGGAACATATTCCCTTAATTCCAAACTAACCTGCTTGACAGAATCTGTTCCTGGGGAAGGAAGAGAAGTAAAAGTTATTGAGTGTCTGCCATGTATTGGCCATTTAATCCTTTTACAACCCTGTAACATTTAGGGTATTATTACCCTTTTGCAGATGATGAAATGGAGGTTAGAAAGGCTAAATAACTTGCAAAGTTCATACAGCTAGTAAATCCTGGAGCTGGAATTCAAACTTAGATATATTTGACTCCAAAGCTCATATTCTTTCTTTTAGACAGTGTGCCTCCGGGTAAAATATGTAAATAATCTTAATTTCTTAGCAAGATTAAGTCTAGATCTCCTATGATTAGATTTGATATAACAACTTATAGCTTTTTTTTTAACATCTTTATTGGAATATAATTGCTTTACAATGTTGTGTTAGTTTCTGTGGTATGACAAAGTGAATCAGCTATACATATGCATATATCCCCATATCTCCTCCCTCTTGCATCTCCCTCCCACCCTCCTTATCCCACCCCTCTAGGTGGCCACAAAGCACCGAGCTGATCTCCCTGTGCTATGCAGCTGCTTCCCACTAGCTATCCATTTTACATTTGGTAGTGTATATATGTCAGTGTTACTCTCTCACTTCGTCCCAGCTTCCCCTTCCCCTTCCCCATGTCCTAAGTCCATTCTCTAGTCTGCATCTTTACTCCTCTCCTGCCCTTAGGCTCATCAGACCTGTTTTTTTTTTTTTTTTTTTTCAGATTCCATATATATGTGTTAGCATACGCTATTTGTTTTTCCCTTTCTGACTTACTCTGTGTGACAGACTCTAGGTCCATCCACCTCACTACACATAACTCAATTTCGTTTCTTTTTATGGCTGAGTAATATTCCATTGTATATATGTGCCACATCCTCTTTATCCACTCATCTGTCAATGGACACTTAGGTTGCTTCCATGTCCCGGCTGTTGAAAATAGTGCTGTAGTGAACATTGTGGTACATGACTCTTTTTGAGTTATGGTTTTCTCAGGGTATATGCCCAGTAGTGGGATTGTATAGCTTCTTTTTTTAATTACTCAGCTGGTCTTACGCTGAGAAGAAGGTGAAGGGAATTAGTTTGTTTCTGTATTATTTTTCTTCCAAATTATGAAGACAAATTAATGTTGAGATTCCCTATTTTGCATAATCTCTCTCTTCTCTTCTTATGGTAATCAAGAGTTGATTGGGCCAAATACCATCAGTATAAAATTTTCTGAAAAGATTTACAAATCCCATACAGTGACCAATTTATGGAATTATATTCAGGGTAACAACATTCCATTTACATAGAAGACTTAAAATAGCCCTTTGGAATTCATTCTACCATGTATTTTTTGTTCTCTTGAAGTCATTCGTGTACCTTCTGTTGTCATTTCTTGAGAGAATATCATGTGTAGTGTGTGTAGAGATAAGTGTGTATGCAGAGACTCCTTTGTAGGTACTAGGGGCTTTGGGGAGTCCACAAAGTACTGTTCATTAGGAGGCTGCATCTAGTGAAGGAGTAGGGGACTAAGCTATTGAAGTACATAATCATAATCTAAGGAGAAACTGCTGAGTACAGTAAGAGAGATATAGTAAAATTTACACACAGAAAAAGGTGACATTATTTCCAGCTGTGGTGATCAGAGATGATTTTATGGAGAAAACATTGTTTGATAGGGCCTTGAGAATTTATACCTGTGAGGGTGAAGGGAAAGTGTGTACTAGCATGAGGGAAACACTGATACTTTTTTCACTGTGTACCAGCAATATGTTAGGACTAGGAATATTTTTGTTTGCAGACATTTAAAAAATTGTGGTAAAATATACATAATGTAAAATTGACCATTTTAGTCATTGTTTAAGTGTACAGTTCGGTAGCATTAAGTACATTCAGACTGATGTGCAGCCATCACACTATCCATTTCTAGAACTTTTTCATCATCCCAAACTGAAACTCTGTACCCATTGAATGGTAACTCCCCGTTCTTCCTCCCTGTAGTCGCTGGTAACTACTCTTCTACTCTATGTATTTGACTGTTCTAGGTGCCTGTATAGTGGAATCATACAATATTGTTCTTTTGTATGTCTTATTTCACTTAGCAAAATGTTTTCCAGGTTCATCCATTTTGTTGTAGACATTTAGCGTGTTCCTTCAATAAACCAGGTACTGTAGAATGATAATGCCATCCTTAGAACTTATAGGCCACAAAAAGCAGAACTTGAAAATTTTGAAGTGTGAACATATAGGAAGCCGTTTTGTGGCCTTCCTTTTTTTTTTTTTTTTTTTTGTGGCCTTCCTTTTGGCTGTTTTATATTGCATATATTCAGTCATGAGAAATTTTTGTAATAGGAAGAACTCTTAACTTTGAAGAACAATATGGTGGCTTCTAAAGAAAATAGATGTTTGTGTGGACATGCTGGATGGGATTATTATGAGGTTATAGTGCACGAGAGGTTTTATTCCTGTATTGGAAATTGGATTATATAATATAATGTTAAACCTGACTCCCTTTTAAATACACTCAGATGCAGCACTGACTAGGTTCTTTAGAACTGTACTGATGTGTTTTCTTTAGCTCGTCTTTTCTCACTGAGCCTCTGGCATAATTCTTACATCCTTTGTCATTCTAGCTGTGAATAATATTATCATGAAGTGCTTTAAGTTTGGTATTAGTGGCTACTGTGAATTTGGAAAATAGATAGAAATATTAGGGGGAGTTTGCAATTGGTATTCCTCCAAGTATCTACAGAAAAGCTCTAAACTTAAGACTTTTCCAGAAGCCCTCAGAATACTTTGATATCTAAGGGGACTGAGTATATTGAGTATATGAGATGGGAAAGGAGTGAAATTCAATAACATATTTCTCAGTCTGTCTGCTGTGATAGCCAGCAAGTCATCCAATTAGTGCCAGTTGTATTGAGGGTGATTATGATCTAGGTCCAGGAGGCACTAGCTAAAATTGTCATTCAGTCCACAAAGGCCATGGAGCAACTATTTGACGATAATGACTTTAAATCACTTACCACCCATGCCACATATGAACTAATAATTTGGAGGTGAAAAGCTCCATTTCACATTATCAATCCCTAGGGACTCTCAATCACTCTCATCTTTAAGTGCCTTAAATCTTGTGTAGTTGCAGACTTAAATTTCAACATTTTCAATGATAAGAGAGGTCTGGGATAAGAAAAGATAGTAAAACCACTAAGAAAGCACCAGTAATTTTATTGGCAGTAGTGAACTACATGGTGAAACATCAAAGCAGATGTGTTTTGCCACTTAGAAGCCTGGTTGGGTATTAAGGCTTCTTTGAAATAGTTTGATTCAGCATTGCTTGGAATGATGAGGGAGGTCTGTTTCAGAGAGAGTGAGAGAGAGAGACAGAGGCAGATCTTCAGTAAAAGGCTTTGTGCATAAAATCTGCCGGTAGGACTTGTCACTACTTCCATAAGAAAATAATTTGCTATCACTGATGTGCATGTTGAATTGCAGTAGCTGTTAAAATGAATTTTGTTCTTCCCCCCAAATAAGACCATAGCTGTCATGAAGACTGTAAGTGCTCCTTTCCCATTTTAATTTTCAGGGCTTGTGCTGTATATGGGGATAGATTGTATGGCCTCTGCAGAGACTCTACAAAGACTCTTAGGCAGGGTTTGCCTTCATGGTAGTTGCAGATAATTGCTCTATAAGCCCCAGGATCCCTACCCTAAACTTGTAGTCCTTTAGTCTTTGTTTCCCAAGGAGAATAGAATGCCTGGATAACCTGTACTCCTGGCATAGCCGCCAGCTGCATTAATGTCTCCTTTTATCTTTTTTTAAACCTTATCCCTCTCATGCTAAGTTTCATACTCTCAAGGCAACATGAGGGAGTGTAGCTCATGGACCACCCAGCAATCTACTTTAGAAAGGGGTGGGAAGTAATTCAGAAAATATCTTCAGTTTCTGTGGATCAGGTTAAGTATAAACTAGCCATGCTACACTTAGAATGAGCTGTAAATCCAGAATCAGCATTTGTAGTCATTTATGGTGTTTTTCTACCATATAAAATAAAACCATTTGATGTTGAAAAGTCTCAGAATTGCTGAAATAAATAAATTTCTTTTGGGCTCAGTTGTTGGCAGGATTGTTGGATCATAAATTTGTTCAAGGGACAAGTGCTGTCTTTACCAGGAGCCATCTTATCAGCTTGCATAAGAGCAGATCAGGAAAATCTCAAGCAAGGGAGGGTTGGAACTCATCCAAAAGCTCAAAATTCTAAAACCTGCGCCCTTTCCCCCAGCCATTCCCCTTCTTTCCTTGTCTCTCATCAGCTTGTTAATACACTTTCATCCTTTGAGCAAAACAAGAAACTGGTAATGCTATTTCTTAGAGTAGTAATTCTTTTTCCAAAATTATCTTTCCCCAAAAGCCACAATTCTTGAACTTTTAAGTATTCCAGGAAGCAAGACAAGCAAGATAAATAAGTTTTAGGCTTTTTAATATTCTGAAAAATGGTTAACTGAAGTGTATTAAAAGTGATTTGAGAGACCATATAGGATAATACTCAAAAATATAATCAATCCCTCCCCTTGGTTTGTAATTCAGGAGATGTGTTATCCAGAATCTCTGCTGGTCTTTGATCTGGGTAAAAGTTGACAGAAGATGAAGATTTGTTAGATTCAGCTTTGCTTTCTGACATCGGGTCCTATTTAGTAATCTGATGAAAATATTGTTTTAGATATAACAACCAGTGTGAATTATCAGGCTCAGGCATGGGTTTGAGTCAGTGACTGTAATTAAATGTTCATATTGATACTTTCTTTTGCTGTAGACCTTTCCAAAGTGAAACTGATGAGATTTGATGATCCACTGTTGGGGCCTCGGCGAGTTCCCGTCCTGGGAAAAGAGCACGCTGAGAAGACCCCCATTTCTGAGCATGCTGTTTTCCACGTGGACCTCACGAGCAAGAAAATTCATCTTACTGAAAATGGGCTATGGGCAGATATTGGTGATACAATGATCTATCTGGTTCATTAAATTCAGGCACATTGGAGATTTATCCTGGTTTCTGGGGATATTACTACTATGATTGTGCCTATAGATGGGCTATGAGAATCTTAGGCTGGACCTAAATAGATTTCATTTCTAACCATCAAATTCTGCATGTACTTGTAAATACACCAAGTTTTCTTGGATTCCTGGACCTAATAAATTTTTTTTCCTTATTGAGGCCTCAAAGAGAAGTAGTTGTACCATACTTTGTTTTTTAACAAATTATTTCCATTTCCCAGAAGCTTCTAGTATTTCAGATTATTACAGAAGTGTCAGTATGCTTCTTGTATGAGGTATACTTCATATTATTTATGAGGCTAAGGAGTATCTAACAACTTGTTATATTATAACCATTGTGGAGTTAGCTGTTTTTCTTCTAAAAGAGTAAATTAGGCAGCTAGTTTTGCTTTTTAAAAAGAACTCTCATGATGATTTTAAAAGAACAAATGAGAATATTTTGACTTGATTATGATCACTCAGTATTTTATATAAAGAACAAATAGGTCTTATGTTTATAAGAATTTTTTTAGCTTTAATATATTCAATTAACCACCAATAATATTTTCTCAAGGCTAATATCAATAGTTTATAAACAGTTTATTTGATTTTCACTAAACTTAGGTGAAATTTTAGGATTTAGGATTTCCCCCAGAAATCTGCATCTATCAGATTTGTCTTGAGTCCAGTTGTGTTTAAAGATCAAGCCAACGGGGACTTCCCTGGTGGCACAGTGATTAAGAATCCGCCTGCCAGTGCAGGGGACATGGGTTCGAACGCTGGTCTGGGAAGATCCCACATGCTGCGGAGCAACTAAACCCGTGCGCCACAGCTACTGAGCCCATGTCCCACAACTGCTGAAGCCCATGTGCCTAGAGCCTGTGCTCCACAATAAAGAGAAGCCACTGCAGCGAGAAGCCTGAGCAGCACCGCAACAAAGAGTAGCCCCCGCTTGCCGCAACTAGAGAGAAAGCCCGCACCCAGCAACGAAGACCGAATGTAGCCAAAAATAAATAAATAAATAAAACAAAAACCAAAACAAAAAGGATCAAGCCAACAGCATTGCAAATTCTCTTACTCTTTCTGGAATGTCATTTGATATTGTCTGTGCCATTTGTTTTCATATGAGGAAAAAATATTAGGTATTGATTGACAGACAAGAAAAACATTTCCATTTCTTGAAGGGTTTAATATGGGGAAAGTCCAACTCTGATAATCCTAAGGAACCTGAATTCTAACTTTCCAGGTCATGTAAAGAGATTTTATTGAGCTTCCTTATTTTGCTTTATACAGTTTGAGATTACTGGGCCTAGTTTAATTCTCTATTATAGAATCATTAAAGCAAATCATAGAACGTTAGAACTGAAATATTCCTTAGAGATCATTAAGTGCAAATCATTGTTTATCTGCTAGGAACAGGCTGTATAGCAGAGTGGATAAGGTTACATTCTCTGAAGTCAGGCTAGCTATGTTAGATTTCCATTTCTTCCACTTGCTACTTGGGTGGTTTTGGCCAGTTACTCAGCCTATTTCTTCATCTGTAAAATGGAACTAGTAATTTACCTACTTTCTGGGCTTACTGTGAGATGTTTAGATGAAACAATCTAGGAAAATCTTATATATAGCATAGTGCCTGGCAGGTGGTAGACCTTTAGAAATGTTACTGATGATGATGATGATGATGATGAGCCTTCAGTAAATGTTACTGAATACTCCTTCTTCTATTACTACTACTACTATATCAGGATTAAGATATAAAGATTATATTAAGATTACTATGGGCCATAATCATGTCATATTTGTTTGGTTCTTCTGGGGCAGCTGTTTTGTTTGCCCTCCATTAGATTCTTTTCTGCTCCCTCAATCTGCATAGCCTTAGTTATTCCCAACATCAAAGTAATCCTTCCTGGGGCCTAAAGCCTACTTAATGTTTAACTTAGGCAAATTAAATGAAATGAGCTTGGCCAAAAAAAAGAAAGGTGAAAGGAAAATAATTTTACTATTGTAAGTGATTGTGCCTATTTTATTAAATGAGCCTATGAACCTGTATTTCCTTGGATTAAGTGTGAGTTGGGATTCATGGATTCTGTGTTCCCTCAGTCTCAATTCCTATGTGTCAAGAATAAATGTCTTGCTGGGCTGAATATATTTTTTATGTTTAAAGATATATAAGTTTTGTATAAGGAAGCCTCTAAGCATAAGCCTATTACTTCATCAGGTGTGAAGCAAAAAACAGCAACTAGTTGAAATGCTGAAGGAAAAATAAGCTGCATTGGGCTTATTGTTTTATGGGAGATGGTTACCTTCCTAAAGGATTCTAACTCTTTCTAAGTTGTAAAACGTAATGCACATAAACTGAACAACAATAAGAAATATATAATATACACACAAATATATACAATACATACAAAAAATGAACTACAAAACAGAATTTATCAACAAAGCAAAAACCTATGTAATCACCACTGTGTCAAGGAATATCACAATGCCAGCACCTTACACCTCCTCCCGTAAAGACAAGCTTATCGCCCAGTGTAAGAACATTCTTTATACATGTTCCATGTGAGCTTTTAAAGAATGTTTATTCTGCAGTTGTGGAATTCTACATACGTGCATTAGGTCATACTTGCAGATTGAATTGTTCAAATCTGTATCCTACCGTTTTGTTTTCTTGGTGTACTCTTTGTTTTGGAGACATACTGAAATCTCTCATGACCCTGGATGTACATATTTCTCCTTCTAGTTCAGACAATTTTTGTTTTATAAATTTTGATGCTGTGTGATTAGGTGCATATAAATTTAGGTTCTACTGTCTTTCTGGTAAATTGAACTTTTCTAATTAGGAAGTTTTCCTTTATTTTTTCCTAAAGGCTACTTTGTCTAACATTAGTATAATAACATCGGTCTTCTTTTGGTTAGTGTTCAGGTAGAATATCTTTTTCCATTCTTTTGCTTTTAACCTTCTGTCACTTTATTTTCTTTTCACATTTTGACAAATTTTAAACCTACAGAAAAGTTAAAATAATTGGCTAGTAAACATCCATATACCTGTCAACTGAGATTTACCAGTTATTAACATTTTGCTCCATTTGCTTTCTCTTGAAACATACATTTTAAAAAATGAACTTTTTATTTTGGAATAGTTTTAGCTTTATAGAAAAGTTGCATCTAATGTATGGAGAGTTCTGGTACACCCTTCACTCAGTTTCCCCTAATGTTGTTTTATGTAACCTTGGTTCAGTTGTCAAAACTAATTAATACTGGTACGCTGCCATTAACTAAAGGCTTCATTAGGATTTCACCAGTGTTTCTTTTTTTTTTTAATATGCCTGTATTTTTATAAATTTTTGTTTATCTTTGACTGTGTTGGATCTTCGTTGCTGCATGCAGGCTTTCTCTAGTTGCAGCTGGCGGGGGCTACTCTTTGTTGCAGTGTGCGGGCTTCTCATTGCAGTGGCTTCTCTTGCTGCAGAGCACGGGCTCTAGGCGCGCAGGCTTCAGTACTTGCGACACGCGGGCTCTAGGGCGCGGACTTCAGTAGTTGCGGTGCATGGGCTTAGTTGCTCCGTGGCATGTGAGATCTTCCCAGACCAGGGATAGAATCCGTGTCCCCTGCATTGGCAGGCAGATTCTTAACCACTGCGCCACCAGGGAAGTCCCACCAGTTTTTCCGCTAATGTCTTTTTGCTATTACAGGATCCTATCCATGATACCGCCTTGCATTTAGAATATAGTTTTTAAAAATTTTGAACCATTTAACAGTAAGTTGCAGACACCATGACAATTTACCTTTCAATACTTTAGCATGTAACCCCTAAGAACTAGGACATTATCTTGTATAATAAAAAAATATATATATATATGTATATATATATATGTATATATATATATATATATATATATATAGCCCAAGAAATGTAACATTGGGCATATATTTTATATGCCCAGTGTAGTTTAGCAATAATATAAGGGTTTTTTTTTCAGGGTCTATTCAGAGATCAAGCATTACATTTTGTGGTCATGTCTCTTGATCTCCTTCACACTAGAACAGTTTCTCAGCTTTTCTTTTTCGGTCTTTCATCACAGTAACATTTTTGATGACTCCATGCCAGTTGCTAGTAAGTTTGCCTCACAATCTGGATTTGTCTGTTTTCTCATGGTTGGATTCAGATTTTAAAATCTTGGCAAGACTACTACAGGGTGATATTTCCCACTGCATCATGTATTGATGATTGTCAGATTCATATATTGTTGGTGTGTTCCCATTACTGATGATACTAAGTTTGGTCACTTGGTTAAAGTAGTATCTTCAGATTTCTCCATTGAAAAAGCAATCTTTCCCTTTTGTAATTAGTAAGTAGCCTGTAAGGTGATATTTTAAAATTTATGTGAATATCCTGTTTACCAGCAAACTTTCAGGAAATGGTAGCATTCATCGATCATCTTTCTGCCAGTAACTACGTGGGTAGTTGTAATAGGGTGAGTTCTTAATTTTATCATTTCTTCTACATGTATTAGGTATCATTCTTCTGTAAAGAAGAGGTTTCCCCTTTGCTTCCATTTTTTGCCTTTCACCATTCTTTACAAACCACTATGGACTGATGGGTTCTTTTTTTCATATATGCTATGATCTGTTACCATTGTTATACTTTGACTGCTCAGATTTTCTGGAGTTATCCAGTGGGAGCCCCGTTCAAGCTAGTTCCTGTGTGCTTTTGCCATCTCCCCATCAGTCTTGGAACATTTCTTTGCTTAATGGCACAAGCAGTTTCCTGTTCACCTTGTATTTTCCTGTCCCCAGAACAGGAATCAGTTTTTTCTCCAAGGACCTCTGCTTCATTTTAATGGAGAATGGTATTAAGAAAGCAAGATCTGGGTGTTTTGTGTGCTCATTGCTACTAAGTTGTGGGGGTTTTTTTAGGCTTTTCTAACAGGCAGAGCTAAGAAATATGTATATATAAAAATCATAATTTTATCTAATACCACAATTCTTTCTTGCATTTTCCCTGAAAATATCTGTATCTTTCTTCTCACACAGTGAAAATTCTGGTTCCCAAGAACCTCAGTATATTTACTGATTTGCTCTGTTAATAACTTCAGACTTGCCAATGCAGTGCTACTATGAGCAACAAATTTACTAAGTAGAGTTCAATATATATTTTTTGAAAAACAAATTTGCAGTTCTTTGTGTCTTTAAGGTGTTTCTCACTAAGGGAAATAGTCAAAGCACTGTGTTTAAATGTTACTTGAATGAATTCCTTTTCATTTGTGGTTTTAATATAAAGTCATTTGTTTCTCTTACTCAATTTTATGGGTTTTTCCCCTTTTTATTTATTTTTTGAAAAAGTAAAGTACTTACACTGTTTGAAAGTCAAAACTACATGCATTCAGAGAATTTTTACTCTCTGGCACCACATTCCCATGTTCTATAGCTAACCATTTCGCTAGTTTCTAGATTATCTTTCCTGTGTCTCTTTGTAAAAATAAGCAAATATTTATTTATATGTACTTTACTTCCTCCTTTCTCATGTAAAAAGTAGATGTTATAGATAATTATTTTATACCTTGCTTTTTTAAGTTAAATTTATTTTTTGATAAATATATGTATGTATTTATTTTTTTACTTTAGGTCATGGAGATCTCTTTCTTTGTCCTTCTCCTTTTCCTCCCTTGCCCCCTTCTGTCCCTCCTCTTCTCTCCTCTGTGTTATACTTTTGTAAAGGTGTACCATAACTCATTCAATTAGTTTCCTATGGATGGGCATTTAGGTGTTTCTAAGTTTCTGATATTTTATAGAACCTGTATAGAATTATATAGTGAGTAACTTTGTGGATATGTGGTTTTGTATTTGTGGAAGTGTATCTTAAATTTATGGAAGTTGGCTTGTAGGTCCAAGGGTAAATGCATATATAGTTTTGTTAGCAGATAATCTGGGTAAAAAAGCATATTAGGCAGAGGGTACAGCAGGTGTAAAAGCTCTGAGGCAGGGGCATGTAGCTGGTGTGCTGAAGGGGTAGCAAAGAGGCCACGTGAAGAAACAGGTCTAGAGAGGACGAGTGACCTGTCCAAATCCTATACATAAGTGGCAGAGATGTGTTAGAGCCCTGGCTTCCATAGCTCCAGTCCATTGCAGCATACTTATTAAACAAGGAATGCATGCATGGGAAACAAGAATGTATTTGACCAAGGCCAGCGATGTCAGGGCTGTTAGGTCAGAAGAGGGAGAAGTTTCTATGGACTTGAGTCAGATAAGACTTCACAGATGAGGTGCGCTGTGAAGGATGATTAGGATTGGAGCAGCAGCTAGGAGAGCAGGGCCGCATTCCAAGCTTTTAGAACCAGGTGTGGATAAGGGCTAGGAGGTGAAAGCAAATGCATGGCTTGTTTGGGAGATAATGCTGGGAATGGAATGTTTATCTTGGAGGAATGAGAGAGAAATTGGAAACAGGTAAGTAAATTGGGCCTTATTATAACAATTCTTGGATTCCAGGCAGAAATTCGAAGTTGATTTAATTACCTAGAGAGTCACTGCAAATTTTTAGGTGGGAATGAGAAGATATGTTCCTTCATGTCTTTTATAGTTTGTAGTAGTTTTGTCTTTCTGTTTTTCACTTGAAAAATTCATTCACTTAGTCATTCTGATGACTGTTTACTAGATACTTATGTGCCTGGCTCAGGTAAGTTCTCAGTGTTAGCTGATACTTTGTTATGCTATTTTCTCTCCTTAATATCTTTGGACATAACTTCATATCTGTATTAGAAAATACTTAGATGCCACCCAAGACTTACAGCATCAATTAAGTTTTCTAACTGCTCACTGCCATCCTTAAAGCTTAATTGATTATAAGGTAGGGAACACCCTCCTCCCCTCCCCACACACATGAAAAACAAACACCCTCCTCCCCTCCCCACACACATGAAAAACAAAAAAAAACACTCATATCAAACATTAAGGACACTGTCCTTACTCCTAAGGGCTTAAGGAATGTGACAAAGGAGTAGTTAACTGCATTTTCACTTTGGAGGACTAAGTGGTGATTTGTTGTACCCCTTGTTTTTCTTATACTGGAGTTAGGTCTAGAGCTGTGCTGTCCCAATAATTTAGCCACTTAACCACATGTGTCTGTAGAGGACTTGAAATGTGAGTACTGCATTGACGTGTGCTGTAAAAGCGTAGAATAAAGACTTATTATGACAAAGAGAATGTAAAACACCTCAATTTTATGTTGATTACATGCTGAAATAATATTTTGAATAAATTGGATTAAATAAAATATGTTAATTTCATCGGTTTCTTTTTACTTTTTAAAAAGTAGCTTCTGGAAAATTTTAAATTGCATATGTGACTCGCATTTTATTTCTGTTGGACAGCATGGTCTACAGACAAAGAGATTTAGGTTAAACATTACTTCCTGTTGTACCATATCAAGCGATACGTAATATCAGTTTGTCCCACTCTTAGTGATGCTAAATTTGATAATTTCTCAAACTCTTCCTTTTAAAGATACGTTTTGATCACTTGCAGAACTTTCCATTATAAAGATACATATTTTTAATCACTTTCAGAGTTTTTGTTGTAAAGATACATTTTAAAAAAACACTCTCAGGACTTTCCATTGTAAAGATACATTTTGAGTATTTCTCCAGAGTTAAGATCCGTTATTTCTTTTACAATTAGAAATCTGTAGAGGATGTTTTAGCACCTTGCAAATGTCCTGTTCCCAATTTTTTACCTAATGGTTTTATTACCCCCGATCCTTTCCTGAATAAATTATGTTGGAAACTGTGCAAAATGGTGATTTTCTAATGCGAAAATTATTACCAAACCAGACTTGGGTTTGCTTACCTGCTGCACAGCAAAGCCAAGCTACTGACCCTGGGTTGTGGTGAAGGAAAGTGCAGCATTTATTTGCGGGGTGCCAAGCAAGGATAATGGACAGGCAGCTTGTGCTCAAAAGACCGTAACTCCCTGATGGCTTTCAAGTACGAGTTTTTAAAGGCAACATTTGGGGTGAGGGTTGTAGCTCCTGGACTTTCTTTTGATTGGTTGGTGGTGAGGTAACAGGCTAATGTTTTGGGAATCTTAATCATCAACTTTCTGGTTCCAGCTAGTCTGAGGTTTCTGTGCTTATGGTCAGCAGATCGTCACCATCTTCTTCCAGGTTGGGGGTCTTAGTTTCTGCAGAACAACTCGAAGATATGCATCAGATTGTGTGTATATCCCTTTAGGAGGAGCTCGGCCTCTGTTTTATTGCTGAACTATTTGCTTTTCCTTTATTTTTGCATTCCATCACTTCCCTAATTAGTAATTGCCTTAGTCTTAGCCCTTTAGAACTTAGGGGGAAGGCCTAGGAGACTAAAGCCATTTTCTACAAATAAGAAACAGGGAACATGGAGGGACTTTTGTACCTGAGAGGGCCCTGCAAGGTCCTGCTCGACTTCACTCTCCCCTTTTCTTTGATACTACTCAGTCCTGAGGGGAGGAGGGGCTGGACAAGAAAGAGAAAGTTTTGGATAGAGTGGTTAATCATAAACTCATCAGGGGACTCTGTTTCAGGGGACTGGGTTTCAGTTACCATTTCTTTTCCATAAATAGTTGTCATTCTTCTATAAAGAAGAACATTTCTTTTTCTTCTTTCTCTTTTTCATTTATTTTTAGGTGAAAGAGCTGTGTGGCATGTGGATTGGTCACTTCATACAATAGATGTTTGATTAGAAAAGTTGGCACAAATGAAATTTTAAAATACGGAATCAGCTTACATGTGCAATGGTTGCTCATTCTTCAAAGGAATCTTATTGTAAATCTTTTTGCAAAGCTAGTAATCACTTAATTTCTGTTATTCTTATAAACTTGAATTTTCATATATAGCACATTTATTCAACAACTTATTGAGTGCTTATTAATAGTGTTTCAAACACTGTGTTAAGCACTTGGAATAGAGTGGTAAGCAGAAGAAACATGGCTGTCCTTCATGTGGGATGCATCCTTACAGTTAAGAAGACAATGAGAGTTGTCCAGAACCTAGTGAGTGAAGGCAATTATGAAGCTGTATCTGAAGGATCTTGATTTGGGTGGTATTATATAGGCTCTTGCTAACAACCCTGTTCAAGTAAATGCTTTGAAGTTCAGAACCGTAAACAATCATTCTCTATGGGTCTGATGAGAATATATAGTAGAGTTGGCAATTTCCGCCTGTTGTCTTTCTAGTATAAATAACATTGAATTTTTATTACAGACCCCTCCCCTCAATGTGCAATTTTCTCTAATTTTATTCCTCTAGGAACATTTTCCTAGTGTTTCTGGTGTCCGTGCCTCTATAAGACATGCTCTAGAGACATAATTCAGAGGCTCCTAAGACCCTGAAGATTCAGAGCAGTAGGGAGGCGATCACCAGCCAAACCCTGCTTTGTTCACCAGATTCCATTTGGGCTGTGTAGGGAAGAAGTAGCAACACTTTCCCGGCATGCTCAATGAAGTCCATGGAAGAGTAGGAGATTTCTAAAAGTTGTAAAAATCCTTAGAGACTTGGGACAACTTAGCGTAGCTTAAACTTTAGGAAACCATCTTTTATTACGTGGTCTCAAGCACGATATCTGTGCTGCAAGACCTTTCTTTCTGTCTCTGTTTTCAGGTTATTTGTGGGACTCATACCCTCTTGCTGAATTGGACCAGCAGCCCTGGGGATGATGAGAGGCCCCCACTACTTCTCAGTTACAAGGCATGGCGGAAATCTGTAGCCTTTTGAGTCCCCTAAGGAAAGGTCAAGTGACACTTAGCTAGATACATGTTTGCTAGAGTTATCTCTTAAAGCAAAGGGATTTTTCCACCAAAGAGTAGTTTTCTTTTTATTTAACTTACACTATTATCTTCAGCAGTATCTCCCTTCAGGTTAGTAAGACGGACATGCCCACAGTTAACTGTGTACCTGTCTTTAAAGAAATAAGATGTCTGCCAGTTACAGTGCTATGACCTCAGGTTCCAGAATATCAAGGCAACATTCTTTAGATGTTTCATTTTGGATTGAACCTAAGTTTAGAATCAGCTTATTGTTGAAGGGAAAAGGACATCCCAAGTGACAAGAAAATACCTATTAACTATGAATTGGTTTGGAAATTACTTCTCTGAGTTTCCTGAGGATATTTCCTTCCTCAACACACACTCACCTCTATTGCTTTCACTCATATCATCTGAAGATGAACAACATTTTATTTCCAGCTTGAGGTAGGGAGTAGGGTGATTTTACCCCCGGCTTTTGCTCTTTGGTTGGAATATCAAATCAATATCCTCCTATAAGGAGCCAGGAAAAGGAAAACTGGGCTCAGGAAGAAAGCTGCTATCAATGTGTGCTTGAAAAGGAGGCAACTGATTATTTCCTTCTGGCCTTGCTTGGCTGGTGAAAAGAGAAGAGCTGGCTTGGATGGAAAGGTGTCTCTATTCTTAACTGAAAATGTTGCACCCTGACCAAGTGAAACTTTATTTCTGGTGGCTGCCATTAATTTCCACCCTTTTGAAACCAAAACTCAAAAGAGTTTTGACTTCAGTTAAGAGTTTGAAATGGTTCATCAAGGAGGCCTCAGTGGAAGGCAGAACAAACTCTTAGTACTGCAAGTTTCATTAAAGTAGAGGGTGACATGAAACCCCCCCAGGCTGAAGCACCAGGTGTGTGGGAACATGCAGTGGGGAATGTGTTTAGCTGCTAGAAGAGGTGAAGGTTAGGGTAAGGCTGAAAAAGGGGAAGGCTGTGTGTCCCATCCGTTGTTTGGTAGGAGCTGATAACTAGAATGACTGCGGTGAGTCCTCTGCCTCCCACCAGTTGAAGCCTCTCTCTGCTTCTCTCCTTTATGGTGACCAACCCTCTTGGTTTGTCTGGAACTGTTCTAATTTTAACACTGAAAGTTTTCCATCCTGGAAAATCCCTTAGGCCAGGGCAAACTGGGATGATTAGTCACCCTGATTGAATTTTAAGGTATTTGGGTAGCACATATGACAACTGAGAAACTGCCCCCAATCTCCTCCCTCTGTTCTTCGTTTCTGAGAAAAGTGTTCAGGATGCCCTAGGGTATGTGCAAGATCCTTAATTTAAATAATAACGGTAGCTGCCATCAACTGCATGCCTACTATATGCCAAGTACATAATCTTGTTTAATCCTCAGGGCGACTATGGAGGCCCGATAGTTTAAGTCCAATTTTATGGAAGAGACCAGAGCTGAGGACTGGGACAAGTTGTATTTTACAGGGTCAAACAACTAGAATGCAGCTGAGCCACATTTGTACTTCAGTGTGCCTGAATCGAAGCTCTGTCCTCTTTACACTAAATGAAGAAGTTGCTGAATTTGATGGCAAATGGATAGCTACTCTGGTTTAGAAACTGTGTGACCATCAGCTTCACCCACTGCTTCCAAACTCATTCTTATTACTGGTAGTGTAAGATTCTGTCTATCTAGAGTAATATACAGAGCTAAAAGCTATGTAGGAAGCTGCAATAGCTACTTTAGTCTGACACCTGTAGCAGCCCCTGAATAATTATTCAGTTCTTAAAGGAACTACTAAGTGCCTGGCACATAGCAGGTACTCAGTGAAGGGTAGCTGTGCTTGTTATTTTAATTTTGACACGTGAGCTATAATCTTGAACTGAAATGTTTTAGCTAATGAATGCCAATTCAAACATTTTAATATAAAAATCACCAAAGATTCAGAGTATTAAGGAAAGAAAATAATACAGTTCTTGAGTTCAAAATTAGGCAAACACACACACAAAAACCCCTTTTTTTCCCCCACCAAGGAAAAGCTACCCTCTTAGTTATTTGATTTGCAATAGCTAGAGGACAGGCTTCCTTGCCATAATAGGCGTTACACATATAATGCTGAGATAGAAGCAGAAAATTCTCTTCTAGGGCTCCAAGCTATAAGTGCGTTTCAGGGGAAAATCTAATCTAGGGGCTCAGCGCTAAGAAACTCCTTTACTAAAATTGCTGGAAACTCTTAGTGTAATAATGGAAGTCCCAGCTTGCAGGGATCACGTTGAGAGGTAAATGCTCTGGGTTATGTGGAGGCATGCAAGAAGATTTTAGGCTACTCTCAATAAAAACTCTTGATGTTTTTATGTAATCAATTCACACCTGAGACTTGTGCCTTTACTAGAGAATGAAACATGGTTAAGGTCACATAATCTGTAGCTAGATTTGAGGAGGACTCAGATATAATGGAAGAGATGTGTGAATTGAGTTTAATCCAATTCAACAGTTGTTGTGCACCCACTAGTTTTCAAGGAGTGCACTGGATTCTGGGGATACAGGGAGAAGCAGCAGGTGCCCCCTGACCTCAAGGAGTTCACATGGAAGTAGAGGAGAGAAGATATGTATAGAGGTAGTTTCTTCAGGACCAATCTGAAGTCTTCATAGGTGTCTTAGTCTGCCCAGAATTTCATAAAAAAATACCACAGACTGTGTAGCTTACGGAAGAGCTACTTATTTTCTCACAGTTCTGGAGGCTGGAAGTCCAAAATCAGGGTGCCATCATGGTCCAGTTCTGGTGAGGACTCTTCTTGGTTTGCAGCCTTCTCTCTGAGTGTTTACATGGCCTTTCCCTTCTTATAAGGCCAGCAGTACTATTGGACCAGGATCCTACCCCTGTTCTTTATTTAACCTTAATTATCTCCTTGAAGCCCTACCTCCAAATACAGTCACATTGGGAGCTAGATCTTCAGCATATGAATTTGGGGAGACACAATTCAATCCATAGCAGTAAGCTTTAGCCCACTTCATAGCAAATATATTAACATGTACCCATACCTATGTTATATCCTTTTTCTTTTCTGTATACTAAGTGAAAGGATTTTAATAATTTTGCTTTTGAAATTATTTGGCTTTGAGTAATTTAATTTATGATTAGCTGTTGCTTCTCAGCAGTCATTCATTCTTGGATTTTTTTTTTTTTTTTTTTGCAAAATAAGAGAATTGTAATTTGTTTTCAAATATAATAAAATATGTGTGAATTCCAAATTGGACATTCATGTGACAGGTATCATGCTAGGTTTTTAATTGAGCATTAACTAATTTCAACTTTGCAGTTTTTTTGTTTTGTTTTGTTTTGTTTTGCGGTACGCGGGCCTCTCACTGTTGTGGCCTCTCCTGTTGTGGAGCACAGGCTCTGGACGCACAGGCTTAGCGGCCATGGCTCACGGGCCCAGCCGCTCCGCGGCATGTGGGATTTTCCGGACCGGGGCATGAACCCGCGTCCCCTGCATCGGCAGGCGGACTCTCAACCACTGTGCCACTAGGGAAGCCCCAACTTTGCAGTTTTTATATTTTGTAGCCAATACTTTTTTCCAGGTCTCAAACGCTTTGATAGGTTCTTGAAAAGCTTGTTAGACCCTACATATTGTCTATAATGCCGAATGGATAGAAGGGTGGGGATGTTTCATAGCTCTACTTTCACACTTCTAGATAGGTCACTCCCAACTCTACTCGCTCTTCCAAGCTCTTGTGCAGCATTCCCAGCTGTTGGCTGGGATGCCCCTCATGTCTCACTGGCACTGTAGATTGGCTGTGCTCCCAGCATCCTCTTCCCTTCTGCCTTACCTCCTATTTTCCTTGCCATCTCTGTTATATTGACATCGCCACCTACCTGGTAGGAGGTGCAGAAGCCATTGCAGTGATCATCAGTGGTCTCCAAGTCCACCTGTATCAGGTTTCAGGCTGTTATCAGGATGACTACGTGGGCATTGCCTGGGAACTTTATTATGGACACTGATTTCTATACCTCATCCCTGGAGTCCTGTACAGTGGTCTGGGGTGAGGCTTGGGAATTTGTTTTTTTAACAAGCCAATGTGCTGTCAGCTTTGGGAGGGTGTGGGTAGTATTGGTGGAATGAAAGAGAGATGTGATCATAATAACAAGAACAGTGCTCCCCATATTATGATAACTTGAAATCCCATTGGATTTAATGTCCCAAATCAGAGGTTCTCAAAGGGCTCCACAGCCGTTTGCAAGATGCCCACAGGGTGTTGCCTTAAGGATGCTCAGGAGTATTCTACTCTGGCCTCTAGGTTTTGTGTCCCAGGTGTCCCAGGTGCAGAACTTTGGTGACTATTACTGTTAACAACAGCTGTTACAGGAAGAAATTCTGCTGTCTTTTTATTTTCTCTCAAGTATGAGGCAAGCTCTTTATTTCCTCATAACACATCAGAGACCAGGTACAAAACTCTTAATGAAGCTTGCTAAAAGGGTAGCCCCAAACAGAATAACTGCTACTATGTACAGGCTGAGACTCATTCTCGGGCCCCTCTATCCCACTCTTGACATGCCCCTTCCATGAGGCTAGATAACAGCGTACCCTTCACTATAGGACTCACTCCAGGTATCCCCAGGCAAAACTAACTAACTTTCAGCCCCAGAAAGAGAAGGAAGTTTTTTTCTCACCTCACTTTTGAAGCCCACCCCCTGGGCCTGTATTTCTATATCAGAATGACTGAGTGGAATATCTATGCCCTTCAGGGAAAATCGAACCAGAGTTGTACTATGTGGCTGCACGAGGACAACCATATAGTGGTTTGATATCAAGATATATTCTGAAGTCTGGGTTATTCATTTAAATGATACTACCTGTCCCACTTTAGTAGCCTCGTCCAGATTTAGATGTACCATTCAGTCCAATTCCTTATTTGTCTTTTCAACACAGTTTCAAAATCCTTGCATACAGCCTCACTCAGGGTCACATTGTTACACAGGCTGTGTGCACAATAAACAAGTTACCTGTCCTTCAGTCCACATAATAACCCTGTGAGGTAGTTTTTTCATCTTAAATTTGAACAAACAAAACAGAGGTTAAGCCACTTAACCAAGGTCAGGCTTCCAGGAAGTGGCATGCTGGGGCTTTGTTTGTGAATTTATTATTAAACACTGAGAAACACTGAGGAAGTAGACTGGACATTGAGTCTGAGTGACAGAACTTGGAATAATAATGCCACTAATAGAAATGGGGCAAAAAATCAGAGGAGGTACGATGGAGGAGGAGGGAGGGAGATGGTGAAGTCAGCTTGGGCTCTGAAATAAGAGCCACTGGGCATCACTGGGTCCCTGTCTCTTTATCACTGTGTCTTGGCTTGATGATTATCCTTCTGAACCATCTTCTTTGTTTCCAAGTTAATCACCATCCTTGACTCTCCAGGAGCCATGCACCAGCCCAGGCTGTGGTGAAGCAGCCTGTCCGGGGAGCCAGTGGCAGGACCACAGTCACAAAGATTGTCCAGACTGGTGGGGACTGGAGCACCGGCCTCTTCAGTGTCTGCAGAGATAGGAGAATTTGTATGTTTTTTCTCTTCCTTTAAGTTCTCCTTTACTATTTTCTTTCCTAAAACACCAGTGGGTAGAAAAGCTGCGTCAGGCACAAGGACAGAAATTAAATGGTTTCAGACTAACTAGACTAATAGTCTAGTGACTCAAATACACTCCTTGGCAGGAAGGATCTTGCTTTTCAGGGATGTGGATGTTTTTATAAAATAAGTGATGACTTCAAAGGTTTTTTTAAATGACAAAATCCATTGCATGTAAAGACACACAAAATGGGCTCCCTTATCTGCAGCTGATGGAGTATAAATTGGTACAAGCTTCCCAGTGAATGGTTAGTAACACCTATAAAAAGGGCCTCAAGTGTTATGTAGCCTTCGACCCAGTAATTACAGTTTTAGGCATTTAGTCGAAGGAAATAAATCATGTGCAAAGATTTAGCAGCATCATTAAATTGTTGCAGCGTTGGTTATTGTAGCAACAATCTGGAACAACCTAAATGTTCAGTGGGGGCTTCAATACAATGAATTATACAGCCATGAAAAGTCATATTGTAGAATAATACTTCCTGAGATGGAAAAATGTTGGGATACAATTTTAAGTTAAAGAATCAGATTGTAAAACCATGTACATTAGACATTAATTTGGGGGAATATTTAGAAAAATATCTGGAAGGATATAAATACAAATGTTTACAGCAAGTGTCTCCAGACGGTACGCTAATGAATAATTTTTCTTTTTGCTTATCTCTAGTATTTCTGTGAGGAAAGTATAGTACTTTCCTCACAGAATAGTGAGGAAGACCAGTCATTGAATAAGACCAATCATAAAAAGATGCTCCCTTTGTTTTTTTTAAAATTAAGTTTTATTGGAGTATAGTTGTTTTACAATGTTGTGTTAGTTTCTGCTGTACAGCAAAGTGAATCAGCTATACGTGTACATGTATCCCCTCTTTTCTGGATTTCCTTTCTGTTTAGGTCACTGCAGGGCATTGAGTAGAGTTCCCCATGCTATACAGTAAGTTCTTATTAGTTATCTATTTTATACATAGTATCAATAGTGTATATATGTCAATCCCAGTCTCCCAATGCATCCCTTCCTCCCTCCCCGCCTTGTATCCATATGACTATTCTCTATGTCTGTGTCTCTATTTCTGCTTTGCAACTAAATTCATCTGTATCATTTTTCTAGATTCCACATATAAGTGATGTTATATGATATTTGTTTTTCTGACTTCACTCTGTATGAGTCTCTAGGTCTATGCACATCTCTGCAAATTGCACAATTTTCATTCCTTTTTATTATGGCTGAGTAGTATTCCAATGTATATATGTACCACATCTTCTTTATCCATTCTTCTGTTGATGGGCATTTAGGTTGAATAGCTCCCTTTGTTGATTGAAATCTTTTCAGACACTGGTTTAGATGTAAAGAAGTACCAACAACACTGCCCTCTAGCTGCATGATTTTCCACTGGGTTTGAAGTTCAAAGCACATTGATTCTATTTTTACCTTAGGACATTCTGACCCATCTCTGGTACCACATGTCAGTATCCTTTTCCAGGACCTGATGTTCTTGCCCTAGGGAGTAACTCGGTCACAGAATCTTTTTTTTTTTTTTTTTTTTGCCAGGGGTGGGGCGTGGGGGGCTGTCCTTTTTGATGGATGAGGGCCAGTCTCTTAAGTTCAACAGACTCTGGATCCGCTATTTTTGAAGAATATGGCTCCCCCGCCCTTTAGAGGGTCTGGCAAGACCTGGATTTATCCTAAAGCCTCACAAGATGGATCAACCAGAGAGCTCTGAGCTGCTACCTGATCCACGTCCTTATTCAGCTGAGTCTTGGCTAAGGCAGAAACTCTAACAAAATTTTTGGTGCTCTGATCATCCAAGCCTGAGCCTTCACTGTTTGCCTGGGCCTCACAGAGAAGAGACCGCCCAGCACCAAACACTACCCTCCATCGCTGTCCCTTTGACCATCTGACCCAGAGCTCAGCAGATTTCTTCCTGCCACAGCTACCCATGTGTACTTCTGACCAGACAATTATGGCAGCTGTTCTCTGAATCACTCAGGATTCTTCCTGGTTCTTGTCCACATTCTCTGACTTTGGTTGTCACCCAGTACTGTGGTACAGAGAAGGCAGAATAGCCACGTGGAGATGTGGAGACCTAGCCCCAGTTTGGGGAGTGGACCATTTTCCCTTCATAGCTTATAGTTCGTGGTTGGAGGGGTGAGGGTATCAGTGCATTTCCAAGTAGAGCAAAGCCTGGAACATAATGTAGTGGTTAGGAGAGCACATTTGTATTGGATATAGACCTTGCCTTGAATCTTAACTCTGCCTCTTACTGGCCATTTGACCTTGAACAAATTCTCAGGGCCTTCATTTTTCCAGCTCTGAAATGGGGGTAAATAAAGGTGCCCACCTTAAAGATTGTCAAGATGAAAGCAGATAATGCACAGAACCCGCTCTAGAACACTGGCTTGGAACATAACTGGATCAGAGTTTTTTTTGGTTGCATGCTATATATTGGGTTAAATAGTGTCCCCTCAAAATTCATGTCCACCTGGAGCCTCTGAATGTGACCTTATTTGGAAATTGGTTCTTTGCATTGTTGTCAAGTTACAAAGAGGTTATAGTGGATTAGGGTGGGCCCTAAGCCAGTGGCTGGTGTTCTTGTAAGAAGAGGGAAATTTGGACGCACACACAGAAAAGATGGCCATGTGAAGACAGGCACAAATTAGAGTAATGCATCTATAAGCCATGGAATGCCAAGGATTGCCAGCAACCACCAAAAATTTGGAGAGAGGCATGGAACAGACTTTCCCCCAGAGCTTCCAGAAGGACGAAGCCTGCCAACACGCCAATTTCAGACTTCTAGCCTCCAGAATTCTCCAATGAGAGAATACTTTCTATTGTTTTAAGATGTCCAGTTTGTGGTATCTTGTTATGTCAGCCCTAGGAAATTAATACACAAGCAAACATAGGATTTCATTAGAAGGTTATGGGGTAGCTCACAAAATCAGGAAATCAACTAAAAGCTAAGCTTAGGAGGGACAAGATGCATTATCAGGAGATAGCTGAAAGTCTGGTCAACTCCAAACATTTTAATCCTTTTGCTTTCCTGTCTGAGAATTGCTGTTTCAGCAATGGAGCCCAATCTGCCTAGCCTAGGTCATGACTGCTGCTTGACTAGGCCAGGGCATTTTGAATGACAGTTCTCTTATTTCCCACAATAGGGAAGGGATAAATTCCTAAATTTACTATTGGGGTGTGTTACTATGAAAATTCCAAAAAATATACAATAATGCACGTAGTAAATCATAGGTATTAATGTCATTGTTGTTATAAATTTTTATTTTCCAGAGTGTTGAGAGCAAAGAGTAGAATCAGGAGACTTAGATTGGTTGCTGCCCAATCCCAAGAGTACCTAAAAAGTTGACCAAAGAAAGGACCACATGCCACCCCCTCAGCCTTAAACATTGTTTCACTGCTGAGTTCTGCGCTCCACCCCCATCAGTGTTCAGGAGACCAACCACACGGGTCTTCTGGGTCCCTGCTTGTCCATTGGAGAGCCCATTCTAGGGGCAAGAAGGAATGACATGTGGAGAATACAATATTCTTTACAGCTGGGTGTGATCTGTGGTGGAGAGGCCATGAATATACAGTACCGGCTGATCTCAAATGTACTGTGTCCTAATTGTTGTTCCCTGGATGGGCCTCCATTTTGTAACTGCTCATAGTATCTCTAAGCTAATGGTCTCACAAGAAAAAATTTATAGGCAGTATCAATTTATACACTGGTGATCTGCACCATGATTCCCAGGATGCAGCTGGAGTATGAGTGCTATGAGTCTTAGGTTTTTTTCCTTCCTTGTTTAAAAGGACTACTTCATCCACAAAGTTTTATTTTAATCACATCACTGTGACAATACTTGTGACAAACTTGGAAACAAAAGGGACATCTTCTTTCCATGACTGTTTCACGTCAGATTCCCATCTTGGGATAGTTTACCATTAAATGTTGAGAATTACTGCTACAATTTGTCATCCATTAAGCAAAGGGTACATTATGAAGAGTGATAATTTCCATTTATTTTTGACATTTTGCTTCTTCATTTAATTGCACTTCTGGTTTTTAAACTGCCTCCCTCTTCCCACCTCTGTGCTTTCTTCTGAATTCACACTGCCCTGGGATGAGAAAATGGGTGCTTTTGTGTCCTTTGAGGATGTGGTTTCTGAAAGCTCAGATGTGAAGCTGAAGCGGAGGTGAAATACGTGGCTGTGAAATGGCCTTGTGGGTGAAAGGCTGGCTGTTCCAGCTGGGGATGTTTGTGATGTTGCCCCAGAGGAGGTTTATGTGGAAGGTGTAATCAACACTGGTTTGTAATTCAGCCAGCCTTTACTGAGTTCCTACCTATGTATGGTCAAGTGATAGGCGCTACAGATATAATAGTGACTAAGACAGAGACGGTCTCTGAGAGTACATAGGCAATAAGCAAATAGACAAAATAATTGCAATGGTGCTGAGTGCTGTGGAGGAAGTAAACAAGGTGTTTTGAAAGGAAATTACAGGGGGCAAAGGATGGCCTCTCTGAGGAACTGACTTAAGCTGATACCTGAGAGATGGGAAAGAACCAGCCACTAAAATCACCTTTCCTGTGGAGGCACCACAAGCACCAGGCAGTAAAGGGCTTTGTGTGGACAAGAAGCCATCAGAGGCCCAACGTGGGTGGGGTGAAGCAGTCCAAGAATTTCTTTGGTTTTCTGGAAGAGGAAGGAGGCATGAAAAGGCCTCAGACTGGGATTCGTGTCCTTGAACTGTATCTTGGGTAAACTGTACACTGTACACTGCAGTCTGAAAGCAGGGACCACTGGTCCTGCTCACTGGGTCTTGCCCAGCGGAGCACCTGACCAATAGAAGGCGCTAATGAATATTTCCTGAACGACACATCTATGAATGAATTTTAACCTGTATTCTCACTTGCTTCCTTCTTTCCTGCACTTCACTGAAACAATCACAAAGACTTAGATTCAGAAGGGATATTGGGGTCAGCTGGTCTGGCCCCTCACCAGCTTGTCTAAGTCCCCTCTGTAGCAAGCCTGGTAAGGACCTGACAGCCTTGGCTTTCTGAACATTTCTGGAGAGGAGGGCTCCTCTCCCTTGGAGCCATCTCAGTGCTTTAAAAAAAAAAAAAAAGATTTTTAATAGGTTACCAGGTATGTGATGCAAAATTCAAAAGTACCTACCCCTTAGGTATATGAAAAGCAGCAACTCCATCCTTGCCCTCCTGCCCTGCCCAGTTCTCCTCAGAGGACACCACTCTTACCTGAGCCCCAATATAGTCTATATGCTTATAAATATATAAAAAATTTTAATGAAAATAGATTAATCTTTTTATTATAAAAGTATCATATAATCATGGTAAAAAAGAAAAATGCAAAAGGCTATAAAAGAAGAAAGCAGTATCCTGTAATCCCAGTGTCGTAGATATACATTGTTAATATTTTGGTATCTATCCTTCAAGATTTTTTCTGTATATGTGGTATATATAATTGACACAAATAATAGAATTGTAAACACACACAGTTCTGCATCTTTATTTTGTTTTAATTTAACAATATAGGTGACCATATTGTGCAGACCATATCAGCACTTCTGAAGCTAATATTTTAAATTGCTGCATAGATTCCATTGTATGAATGTACCATAATTTATTTATCCAAAAATTCTTATTTGTGGATCTTTACGTGGTTTCCAGACTTTTTGCTATTCAAACCAATGCTTTGTGAGTATTCTTGTATTGGTGCCATTTTGTATGTGCGTGAGTTACCTGTTGGACAATTGCTGAGGGTAAACCTACTGGTCAAGATAGTACGTACCTTTTTAAATCTTGATAGATGTTTCCAAATGGCTCTCCATTTAGAAGTTGTACTAATTTACACTCCCACCCACAATGTATGAGCATGCCCCATTCCTTATTTATTTATTTATCTATTTATTCTTGGCTGAGTTGGGTCTTCATTGCTGCATGTGGGCTTTCTCTAGTTGCAGTGAGTGGGGGCTACTCTTCCTTGCAGTGAGTGCATGGGCTTCTCATTGTGGTGGCTTCTCTTGTTGCGGAGCATGGGCTCTAGGCGCGCGGACTTCAGTAGTTGTGGCTCGTGGGCTTTAGAGTGCAGGCTCAGTAGTTGTGGTGCACGGGCTTAGTTGCTCCACAGCATGTGGGATCTTCCCCGACCAGGGCTCGAATCTGTGTCCACTGCATTGGCAGGCGGATTCATAACCACTGTGCCACCAGGGAAGCCCCACATTCCTTTTTTTTTTTTTTTTTTTTTGCGGTACATGGGGCTCTCACTCTTGTGGCCTCTCCCGTTGCAGAGCACAGGCTCCGGACGCTCAGGCTCAGCGGCCATGGCTCACGGGCCTAGCTGCTCCGTGGCATGTGGGATCTTCCCGGACTGGGGCACGAACCCGTGTCCCATGCATCGGCAGGCGGACTCTCAACCACTACGCCACCAGGGAAGCCCCCCACCATTCCTTTTTTAAGCATCTCTTATTGTTAGATTCTGCCTCTTTGTGATAATTGACCTGAAATGTGCCTTGCTGCAATTTCCACACACCTTTCCTACTTATGTTCTTTGGGGCTCCACACTGTGGTTTTGTGTAGCCTTCTTCTTTTTATCTCGACTCCCCCTGTGAGTTAGAGGGATGAATGATGAACCACATTCCATGCTTGAGGGTGGAGTTCATGTTAGAGAATAGGCCAGGAATGTTTAGGCTGTGGGAGCTGACATGACCACTAGGCCTTTGGGGGGAAGAGGAAGAGGCTGAATTTATGGCATGGATCTCTCTTGAGCCTGAGCTTCTTTTTTAAAAAAAGTACACACACATACACACACACACACACACACACACACGTACACACACATACTTGCATATATATATATTTTTTTTACTTCACAAATAACACATGAATATGTTCACTTTATTAAAGAAATGAAACATTACAGAAAAGGGAACCATGTCACTCTTTTTTATTAAATCAATTTGGAGTGTTTTCTTCCAGATCTTTTTCTCTGTATTTACATATGCATCTATTAGTAACATATACTATTGCTTTGTAACTTTTTAAACAAAGCATAAATGGTATTATGCTGTAATATCATCATGCAATTTGATTTTTTTAACTCAAAATATGTCTTAGAGATTTATCTCTGTTGGTACTTAATTGATCTTTCATTGCGTTCTTAATTATTCCCTAGTATGATCTGCACCATCATGGTTTATTTACATGTTTGTCTATTAATGTACTCTTGTTTTAAATTTGAAGCCACAAATAATGCTGCAGTGGATATCCTTGTACCGGCCTCTTTGTGTGCATGTGTAAGCATTACTCTAGGGTAGATGCTAACAAGTGGAGTTACTGAATCCCAGAGTATTTAAAATTTTATGAGATTCAGCCAAGTTGCTTTCCAAAGTGACTGTGCCAGTTTCCATCTCCATCAGTGTATGGAGCACCTATTTCTCTGTGGTGCCCCACAGCATTTGACATGCTCTAAAAACCTTAGAGTGTGGCCAGCCCTGAACCAAGATGGCAGAGTAGAAGGACGTGCTGTCACTCCCTCTTGTGAGAACACCAGAATCACAACTAGCTGCTGGACAATCATTGACAGGAAGACACTGGAACTCACCAAAAAAGATACCCCACATCCAAAGACAAAGGAAAAGCCACAATGAGATGGTAGGAGGGGCGCAATCACAGTAAAATCAAATCCCATAACTGGTGGCTGGGTGACTCACAGACTGGAGAACGCTTATACCATAGAAGTCCACCCACTGGAGTGAAGGTTCTGAGCCCCACATCAGGATTCTGAACCTGGGGGTCGAACAACGGGAGGAGGAATTCCTAGAGAATCAGGCTTTGAAGGCTAGTGGGATTTGACTGCAGGACTTCGACAGGACTGGGGGAAACAGAGACTCCACTCTTGGAGGGCACACACAAAGTAGTGTGCACATCGGGACCCAGGGGAAGGAGCAGTGATCTTAAGGGAGACTGAACCCAACCTAGCTGCTAGTGTTGGAGGGTCTCCTGCAGAGGCGGGGGTGGCTGTGGCTCACTGTGGGGACAAGGACACTGGCAGCAGAAGTTCTGGGAAGTACTCCTTGGTGTGAGCCCTCCCAGAGTCTGCCATTAGCCCCACCAAAGAGCCCAGGTAGGCTCCAGTGTTGGGTTACCTCAGGCCAAACAACCAACAGGGAGGGAACCCAGCCCCACCCATCAGCAGTCAAGTGGATTAAAGTTTTACTGAGCTCTGCCCACCAGAGCAACAGTCAGCTCTACCCACCACCAGTCCCTCCCATCAAGAAACTTGCACAAGCCTCTTAGGTAGCCTCATCCACCAGAGGGCAGACAGCAGAAGCAAGAAGAACTATAGTCCTACAGCCTGTGGAACAAAAACCACATTCACAGAAAGATAGACAAGATGAAAAGCAGAGGGCTATGTACCAGATGAAAGAACAAGATAAACCGCCAGAAAAACAACTAAATGAAGAGGACATAGGCAACCTCCCAGAAGGAGAATTCAGAATAATGATAGTGAAGATGATCCAGGACCTCGGAAAAAGAATGGAGGCAAAGATTGGGAAGATGCAAGAAATGTTTAACAAAGACCTAGAAGATTAAAGAACAAACAAACAGAGATGAACAATACAATAACTGAAATGAAAACTACACTAGAAGGAATCAATAGCATAATAACTGAGGCAGAAGACCTGATAAGTGACCTGGAAGACACAATGGTGGAATTCACTGCTGTGGAACAGAATAAAGAAAAAAGGATGAAAAGAAATGAAGACAGCCTTAAAGACCTCTGGGATAACATTAAATGAAACAACATTCGCATTAAAGGGGTCCCAGAAGGAGAAGAGAGAGAGAAAGGACCTGAGAAAATATTTGAAGAGATTATAGTCAAAAACTTCCCTAACATGGGAAAGGAAATAGCCACCCAAGTCCAGGAAATGCAGAGAGTCCCAGGCAGGATAAACCCAACGAGAAACATGCCGAGATACATAGTAATTTAATTGACAAAAATTAAAGACAAAAAAAATTATTAAAAGCAACAAGGGAAAAAAGACAAATAACATAAAAGGGAACTCCCATAAGGTTAACAGCTGATTCTCCGCAGAAAGTCTACAAGCCAGAGTGGAGTGGCACAATATATTTAAAGTGCTGAAAGGGAAGAACCTACAACCAACATTACTCTACCTGGCAAGGATCTCATCAGATTCGACAGAGAAATCAAAAGCTTTACAGACAAGCAAAAGGTAAGAGAATTCAGCACCACCAAACCAGCTCTACAACAAATGCTAAAGGAACTTCTCTAAGTGGGAAACACAAGAGAAGAAAAGGGCCTACAAAAGCAAACCCAAAACAATTAAGAAAATTGTCATAGGAACTTACATATCGATAATTACCTTAAACGTGAATGGATTAAATGCTCCAATCAAAAGACACAGGCTTGCTGAATGGATACAAAAACAAGACCCATATATATGCTGTCTACAAGAGACCCACTTCAGACCTAGGGACACATACAGACTGAAAGTTAGGGGACGGAAAAAGATATTCCATGCAAATGGAAATCAAAAGAAAGCTGGAGTAACAATACTCATATCAGATAAAATAGACTTTAAAATAAAGAATGTTACAAGAGACAAGGAAGGACACTACATAAGATCAAGGGATCAATCCAAGAAGAAGATATAACAATTTTAAATATATATGCACCCAACATAGGAGCACCTCAATACCTAAGGCAACTGCTAACAGCTCTAAAAGAGGAAATTGACAGTAACACAATAATAGTGGGGGACTTTAACACCTCACTTACACCAATGGACAGATCATCCAAAATGAAAATAAATAAGGAAACACAAGCTTTAAATGACACAACAGACCAGATAGATTTAATTGATATTTATAGGACATTCCATCCAAAAACAGCAGATTACATGTTCTTCTCAAGTGTGCACAGAACTTTCTCCAGGATAGATCACATCTTGGGTCACAAATCAAGCCTCAGTAAATTTAAGAAATTTGAAATCATATCAAGCATCTTTTCTGACCAAAACACTATTAGATTAGAAATGAATTACAGGAAAAAAAATGTAAAAAACACAAACACGTGTAGGCTAAACAATATGTTACTAAATAACCAAGAGATCCCTGAAGAAATCAAAGAGGAAATCAAAAAATACATAGAGACAAAAGACAATGAAAACACAGTGATCCAAAACCTATGGGGTGCAGCAAAAGCAGTTCTAAGAGGAAAGTTTATAGCTATACAAGCCTACCTCAAGAAACAAGAAAAATCTTAAATAAGCAATCTAACCTTACACCTAAAGGAGCTAAAGAAGAACAAACAAAACCCAAAGTTAGCAGAAGGAAAGAAATCATAAAGATCAGAGCAGAAATAAATGAAATAGAAACAAAGAAAACAATAACAACGATCAATAAAACTAAAAGCTGGTTCTTTGAGAAAATAAACAAAATTGATAAACTATTAGCCAGACTCATCAAGAAAAAGAGGGAGAGGACTCAAATCAATAAAATTAGAAATGAAAAAGAAGTTACAACAGACACTGCAGAAATACAAAGCATCCTAAGAGATTACTACAAGAAACTCTATGCCAATCAAATGGACAACCTGGAAGAAATGGACAAATTTTTCGGAAAGTATAACCTCAAAGACTGAACCAGGAAAAAATAGAAAATATGAACAGACCAATCACAGTAATGAAATTGAAACTGTGATTAAAAATCTTCCAACAAACAAAAGTCCAGGACCAGATGGCTTCACAGTTGAATTCTATCAAACATTTAGAGAAGAGCTGATATCCATCCTTCTCAAACTCTTCCAAAAAATTGCAGAGGAAGGAACACTCCCAAACTCATTCTATGAGGCCACCATCACCCTGATATCAAAACCAGACAAAGATACTACAAAAAAAGAAAATTACAGACCAATATCACTGATGAATATAGATGCAAAAATCCTCACCAAATACTAGCAAACAGAATCCAGCAACACATTAAAAGGATCATACACCATGATCAAGTGGGATTTATCCCAGGGATGCAAGGATTCTTCAATATGCGCAAATCAATGAATGTGATACACCGTATTAAGAAACTGAAGAAGAAAAACCATATGCTCATTTCAATAGATGCAGAAAAGCTTTTGACAAAGTTTAACACCCATTTATGATAAAAACTCTCCAGAACGTGGGCATAGCGGGAACCTACCTCAACATAATAAAAGCTATATATGACAAACCCACAGCAAACATCATTCTCAATGGTGAAAAACTGAAAGCATTTCCTCTAAGATCAGGAACAAGGCAAGGATGTCCACTCTCACCACTGTTATTCAACATAGTTTTGGCATTCCTAGCCACAGCAATCAGAGAAGAAAAAGAAATAAAAGGAATACAAATTGGAAAAGAAAAAGTAAAATTGTCACTGTTTGCAGGTGACTTGATACTATACATAGATAATCCTAAAGATGCCACCAGAAAACTACTAGAGCTAATCAATGAATTTGGTAAAGTTGCAGGATACAAAATTAATGCACAGAAATCTCTTGCATTCCTATACACTAATGATGAAAAATCTGAGAGAGAAATTAAGGAAACTCTCCCATTTACCATTGCAATAAAAAGAATAAAATACCTAGGAATAAACCTACCTAGGGAGACAATAGACCTGTATGCAGAAAATTATAAGACACTGATGAAAGAAATTAAAGATGATACCAACAAATGGAGAGGTAATCCATGTTCTTGGATTGGAAGAATCAACATTGTGAAAATGACTATACTACCCAAAGCAATCTACGGATTCAATGCAATCCCTATCAAATTACCAATGACATTTTTTACGGAACTGAAACAAAAAATCTTAAAAAATTTGTATGGAGACACAAAAGACCCCAAATAGCCAAAGCAGTGTTGAGGGAAATAAACAGAGCTGGAGGAATCAGACTCCCTGACTTCAGACCATATTACAAAGCTACAGTAATCAAGACAATATGGTACTGGTACAAAAACAGAAACAAAGATCAATGGAACAAGATAGAAAGCCCAGAGATAAACCCACGCACCTATGGTCAACTAATCTATGACAAAGGAGGCCAGGATATACAATGGAGAAAAGACAATCTCTTCAATAAGTGGTGTTGGGAAAACTGGACAGCTACATGTAAAAGAATGAAATTAGAACTGTCCCTAACACCATACACAAAAATAAACTCAAAGTGGATTAGAGACCTAAATGTAAGGCTGGACACTATAAAACTCTTAGAGGAAAACATAGGAAGAACGCTCTTTGACATAAATCACAGCAAGATCTTTTTTGATTCATCTCCTAGAGTAATGGAAATAAAACCAAAAATAAACAAATGGGACCTAATGAAACTTCAAAGCTTTTGCACAGCAAAGGAAACCATAAACAAGACGAAAAGACAACCCTCAGAATGGGAGAAAATATTTGCAAATGAATCAATGGACAAAGGATTAATCTCCAAAATTTATAAGCAGCTCACACAGCTCAATATTAAAAAAACAAACAACCCAGGCTTCCCTGGTGGCGCAGTGGTTGCGAGTCTGCCTGTTGATGCAGGGGACACGGGTTCGTGCCCCAGTCTGGGAAGATCCCGCATGCCACGGAGCGGCTGGGCCCGTGAGCAATGGCCACTGAGTCTGTGCGTCCGGAGCCTGTGCTCCGCAACGGGAGAGGCCACAACAGTGAGAGGCCCGCATACCGCAGGAAAAAACAAAAAAAACCGAATCCAAAAATGGGCAGAAGACCTAAATAGACATTTCTCCAAAGAAGACATACAGATGGCCAAGAAACACATGAAAAGCTGCTCAACATCACCAATGATTAGAGAAATGCAAATCAAAACTACAAGGAGGTATCACCTCACACCGGTTAGAATGGGCATCATCAGAAAATCTACAAACAACAAATGCTGGATAGGGTTTGGAGAAAAGGGAACCCTCTTGCACTGTTGGTGGGAATGTAAATTGATACAACCACTATGGAGAACAGTATGGAGGTTCCTTAAAAAACTAAAAATAGAATTACCATATGATCCAGCAATCCCACTACTGGGCATATACCCAAAGAAAACCATAATTCAAAGAGACACATGCACCCCAATGTTCATTGCAGCACTATTTACAATAGCCAGGTCATGGAAGTGACCTAAATGCCCATCGACAGACAAATGGATAAAGAAGATGTGGTACATATATACAATGGAATATTACTCAACCATAAAAAGGAACGAAATTGGGTCATTTTTTGAGACGTGGATGGATGTAGAGACTGTCATACAGAGTGAAGTAAGTCAGAAAGAGAAAAACAAATATCGTATATTAACACATATATGTGGAACCTAGAAAAATTGTACAGATGAACGGGTTTGCAGGGCAGAAATTGAGACACAGATGTAGAGAACAAACTTACGGACTCCGAGGCGGGTTAGCGGCAGGGGGGTGGTGGTGGTGGTGGTGGGATGAATTGGGCGATTGGGATTGACATGTATACACTGATATATAAAATTGATGACTAATAAGAACCTGCTGTATTAAAAAATAAATAAAACAAAATTCAAAAATAAAAAACACCTTAGAAAAATTTGGCATTCTTATAGGTAATAAATGGTTTCTGATCATCTTAGTATGCAATTCCCTGATTACTAACGACATTGAGCAGCTTTTCATGTTTTTTCTTGGTCATTTGTATTTGTTCTTTAACTGTTCATGTCTTGTGTTCATTTTCTTCTTCTGTTTAATCCTTGATATATTGATTTTCAGGAATTCTTTGTATGTTCTGGATACTTGTCCTTGGTCTGTGATTTATTTAGCGAAATTTCCTCCTAGAGCCCCCTCAAGACAAAGGATTCCATCATCCTACCCTTGTGCATCTCTTGTTGAGCACAGTGTTTATCCCACAGCACTCCATCTCGGTACACCTGACCCAAGGATCTTTCCTAAAGAAGTTGCATGATTTCAGACTCTCCACAGGAATAAATACCAAACAGTGGTAGTGAGGGCACTGTCTTAGAACACACAAGTCCACAATTGTTTGCTAATTAAATACATAAAACATGAGAACATTTGGGCATATGTGGTATGTGTAGTAGTTAAGACTTTGGAGCCAGACTACTTGAGTTCAAACGTGACCTCTGCCCCTTCTTAACAAATGTATGAACTTGGGCAAATTGTTTAAGTCCTCTGGGCATTAGTTTGCTCATCTGTAAAATGGACCTAATAATAGTAAATTTTATAGGATTGTTGTGAGAATTAAATGAGTTACTAAATGTAAAGTACTTTTAGCAGGGCTTGGCACATGGTGAAATCTGTATAAATATTATCTATTATATAATAAAACTTTGGCTTTTATAGTGTTTTTTTTTTATCATGTCTGACTTCTGTCCCAAGGTAATTGAATTTTGGGTGTGTTTCCTCAGTATCTAGTACTCCCTCATAATGAACACTTAGATAACCTGGATATACAAATGGAAAGGCTTAAAAATAAAATTAACAGCATGTGTTATATGAGTCATAAAAATAAGGTACAGGAGTTTCAGTGCACAAAACAACTTCTTTACAATATGCTTATTGAGGATGGTGGGCATTTCTCTCTGCCAGTTAAAGTGGTGCAGCTCAGGCAATTGGGTAAAGACAATTTATTACTCACTTAGCTTGCTAGCTTTATAATTATGCAACTTTTGATTAATTTTTTATCTGCAGGGATATACACTACAGTATTTTGTAATTCATGCATAAGTTTTGATTGATTTTTATGTGCCATGATTTCAAAGTCCCCTAATTCAGGGTTGCATACAGTATTACCACTCTGAACTCACTGCACGTTCATGGGCCATTTGCTGTCCTCTGACCTGTTTATACCAGTTGTCAGTGCTGAGTGGGACCTGCTGATCTCGCTAGGAGTAATGATTTTTTTAAAATGTGGGACAAAACATCCCAGACTTAATCAAGGATGAATTTAGTGTTTGCTTTGGGCCAAGTGATGCCTATAATACATGATTTCGTGATTTTCTTAAGATTCCTGACGAAATAGATGTTCTGTTTCTCAGATAGGCTGCTCCTTGTCCCCCTCTCCACTCCAGTCCTCATGCCCTCCATGCACATGTTCTACCTCACCTCTTATATGAAACTGGAGAAGTCCAGGCACATCCCTTGGAGGTTCTAAGATAAAACAGCATTCCTAGATTTCTGCTTCTTTGTCACTGAATTTGGGAGTGGAACTCTGCACTCCTCACTGTTGAAGAGGGAGGGAGGGATGAGGCAACAGAGACAGGTGTTTGACAAGGAATTCTTCTAGTATGCTAGTGACATGGCATGTAAGCCTTTGTGTCTGGTGAACTAGAAGGCTATGAACACTACCATTTCATACTCATTAGAATGGATAAAATAAAAAAGGCTGACAATTGCAAATGTTGGTGAGGATGTGGAACAACAAACTCTCATACATTGCTGGTGGGAGGGTAAAATGGTACAAATACTTTGGAGAACTCTTTGTAAATTTCTGGTAAAATTAAACGTAAATCTACCCCATGACCTAGCAATTCCATTTCCAGGAATCCACCCAAGTGAAATGAAAATATTTGTCCACGTAAAGACTTGTATATGAATATTCATAGTGCTTATTCATAATAGCAAAAAATGGAATAAACAGTGGGAGAGTGGACAATTTGTAGAACATTTATACATTGGTAATACTACTCAACAATAAAAGGAACAAACTGCAGATATACATAACAACATAGATGAATCTCAAGAAATGTGATGTTGAACAAAAGAAGTCAGATACAAAAGTAAACATGATTCCACTTATACGAAGTCCAAATCGAGGTAAAACTCATCTATGGGAATAGAAATCAGAATAGTGATATGTCTGGAGTGGGGGTGGGAGGACCGGGATTGTCTGGGAAGGGGCACATGGGAACTCCCTGGGGTGATGGCAGTGTTCTACACGTTTGGTTACGTGGGTGAATATGATTGTCAGAACTCATCCAACTGAACATTTATGATTTGTGCATTTTCTTGTTTATAAATTATGCCTCAATAACATTTATTGAATACATTTTTAAAGGTTATGGTTAGTTTTTTTGCTCTTTCATAGTTCAAATTGTTTGTATTCATCAAGGTTGTCATCTTTTGCAATGATATAGCATCTTAATCGTTTACTGGGGGTTCTTAACCTGTGGTCCAGTGATAGTTTTCAATGGATCCTTGAACCCCGTGAAACTGAATGCACAATTTTGCATGTCTGTGTTCATGTATTTTTCTCTCCCCTTCAGGAGCAAGTTCATAGCTATCACCATATTCTCAAAAGGTTCCGTGACCCAAAACGTATTTAAAAGAGAACCTCTGTGTTAATGGTTCATGCAGGATGTGTAGGAAACAATATCAGTAGTTAAAGATGAATGAATGAATAAATGACCAACTGTTTCCAGCTGATGTTCAAGGAACCAAGCCTCTACTAGTTTACAGATTAAAACTGGCAGATGTCAGTGGCTCCATGCAACTGCAAACATTAGAGAAACCTTCTGGCCTGAGAAATAGAATAAAGTCCTTATAAGAATAGCAGGCAGAATCAGTGTACCATATAAGAGCTTTCAATCACATTTATAGAAGAAGACGCCTGCTGTTCAAAAGTATCTTATACTGTGTCTATTTTAAATATTGAAATTAGATAGATGAACATAAGAGAAGCAACAGTTATGTTTCAACTATAAAAAATTATCTAATGCTTTTCTCTTGACAGAAAAAACAGTTACTGTAGTGAACGTTATCAGAATTGTAGCAGGTTCAGCTTTGCCAGTGTTTAACAAAAGAAGACAATTTTGGTGTGGCTCAGTTATGGCAATTCTCATATAGTGAGTTTTGCAAATTGGTTATTCATTCTCAGTCCCTGATTGCAGGGGGACAATGCAGTATTAAATTGATGGCATAGGGCTATAAATGCTCTTTGTGATGTGAAGTTGCTCTAAGCACAACTGAGAACCTGAGCTTGCTTTTATGTGGTTATTGACAGGTTTCTGTGGTCTCATTTGTCCCATGTGTCTTGAGTGTGACATCGCCAGGCAGTATGGAGAGTGTTTTTGTTGGCCATTGTTACCTGGGTCCACCTTTGCACTAAGAATTGGCACCAGAGAGAGACATAGAATACGGGTAAGTGTGTTTGGATATATATGTGAAGCTAGATCTGTATGAGAACCTGGATGCCTTTCAAACCTGTGATTTTTTTAAAAAAATGAGGTGTGGGTGAGGATGCTTAAAAACACCACACTTAGTGGAATACTTTGAGAAAGGAAAGGGAAGAAATTTCTGATTTCATTTGTTACTAGGATGTATATTAACGAAAATGCCACCTTGTGAAGGGTATTTCCAAGGGGGACCTATTATAATGTAGATCGTTGACCACTTCTGTTTCTCTGTCTCTTATTACATCCAGAGAAGATGATAGGTAGAAGTGCACCAAATTTGGAGGATACACTTGGGATAATCTCACTTAAAATGTAGCCCATCAGCATATACAGAATTCACTTTGGGGGTTCCCTGGGGACCCTTCAAAGAGCCAATTTCCAGTGCAGCTGAGACTGAGGTACAATGAGAGATTGAGGACAGACATGTCATACCTACTAAGATGTGGACAGATAAAAAGGCATCTTTTTATTTTATTTGTTTTTTTATTGGAGTATAGTTGCTTTACACTGCTGTGTCAGTTTCTGCTGTACAGCAAAGTCAATCAGCCACACATATACATGTATCCCCTCTTTTTTGGATTTCCTTCCCATTTAGGTCACCACAGAGCACTGAGTAGAGTTCCCTCTGCTGTACAGTAGGTTCTCATTAGTTAAAGGCATCTTTTTATATATTCATGTGAAATGATCCCTAAGATATATTTTTAAGTGAACAAAAGAGTAAGGTGTATAAGTATGTAACAATTTACTTAAAAAGAATATATATATGTAGGTAAAATGTAATGTGTATATATCTGTATGTATCTATATATTTGCCTAGACATAGAATTTATCTGGAAGTGTATATAAGAACTACCAACAACGGTAGCCCCCTGACAGGTAACTGGGTGGCTGGTGAGAGCTGTAGAAGGGGGGGATTTACTTTTTACTTCCTATTCCTTCTTACTGTGGGAATTTTGGACCATGTGCATTTATTACTCCAAAAAAGTAAATAAAATAATTATAAACATTAAGTTCTAAGAGGAAATAAAAAGATGTTGACAGAGAATTTTCTGTCAGTGAGACAGTGGTTTCAGGTATGAAGTCTTGAGGGCAGGTCTCTGAATTGCAAGGATCGATTAGCAGTCGAGCTGCTTGGCACTTGGGTAACGTGGTGGAGTTGTGTCCCTGGGCGATGACTTCAGGGTGGTGTCGGATCTTGGGGGCAGTGGGTGGGATGGGCCATGAGGTAATACTGCGGAGGTTCCTGGGAAAGGGAACTGAATCTGTGCGATTGAGCCAGAACAGAGACCCGGTCTCCCCTAGGGCACGCTGTGCGAGGACTGGCTAGCAGTGCACTGCTGCTGGCCTTTTTCCATCTGCCAGGTGGCCCGGGAACTCAAGATGAGGACCTCCCAACTCTACGAAATCTATGCGGCCCCTTCGAATAATGAAAATCTTATCTGACAGAGCAAGAAATCTCCTCCTCACTTCCCCGCACCCTTCTCTCAAATCCCTCTTAGTAGAGAGATTGTTCTTAAGGTTTCACTGAAATAGTATGAAAATGAATGATTTCCCACTACTGTCTTTACTGTTGTCCTTTCTTTGCACGTACCCCCGATGAAGACTCTGTTATTTGTCTGAATTTGCTATCCCAGCCCAGCCATATTAGGCAGATTCGAGAGGTGAGTTTTTTACCCTCCGTCACCCTGCCTGGAGTTTTGGAAGGCTGCATTTTCCCCCATCTTCCCCTTTCACAAGAGATGTCTGGGAAGCTGGAAGAACTATTATATGGCTAAGCTAAGCCTCTTTTCCCAAAGTACCAATGATGGGGCAGAAGACGGTTTATTTTATTTTTTTATTATTTTTAAAAACTTTTATTGGATTATAGTTGATTTACAATGTTGGGTTAGTTTCAGGTGTACAGCAAAGTGAATCAGTTAGCACCTGGACTGGGCCCTAAATATCACTCTAATGCAGGAGCATTGTCCTTCCCTTGTCCTGACTCCTTCAGTCCTGACTGGCATAAAGGGGAAAGTCTTAGCTTGTTGCTGATCATGAACAGCTCTCCAGCATTTGTAAATTTTCAGCCCCAAATTCAAAGCCATAGGTGGGCCACTGTTACAGGTTGAACTATGCCCCCCCAACCCCTTCCCACAAAAGAGCTACTGAAATCCTAATTCCTCATATATGTGAATGTGACCTTATTTGGAAATAGTCTTGCAGATGTAATTAAGGTGAAGTCATTAGGGTGGGCCCTAATCCAACATGACTGCTGTCCTTACAAGAAGAGGAGAAGAGACACAGAGGTAGACACACAGAGGGAAGACAGCCATGTGAAGATGGAGGCAGAGATTGGGGTGATGCTGCCACAAACCAAGGAATGCCGGGGCTACCTGAAGCTGCAAGAGGCAAGGGAAGATCCTCTCCTAGAGGTTTTGGAGGGAGCACTACCCTGCCAGCATCTTGACTTTGGACTTCTGGCCTACAGAACTGTGAGAGAATAAGTTTCTGTTGTTTTAAGCCACCCAGTTTGTGGTACTTTGTTACCACAGCAGTCCTAGGAAACTAATTCACCAACCATCTACCATGGGAATAGAATACTTTTGTTCTTGTTAACATGGCAGCACAGAGCAATGCTGAGGAGCTTGGGGTCTGAAGCTGGACTGCCTCCTTCATTTACTAATTGTGTAACTACAGGAAAATTTGCTAATCTGTTAGTACCTCAGTTTCCTCCTCTGTAAAATGACAGTACTGTCCTCATAGGGTTGTGAGTATTTTAACAAGTCAAGACACTTAGCACAATGACTGGGAAGGAGCAAGGACTTGGTAAATATCAGCTATTATTACTATTTACTGTTACCTTATATTTGCTGCAAATGATATAATTTTCCATTTACAGTTGGGATATAAAGTTTTCTATCAAGTTTTAGGTTAAAATTGAGTTAATTAAAAGAACATTAGGTAAATAATAATATAATTGGTTGGTGGATAGAGCAAACATTATGAAGGTGGTAAAACATGAATTGTATTGAGTGCTTGTATTGCCAGGCACTGTTCAAAGCACTCTACTTGTTTTAAGACATTTCATCCTTAACATCCCTCAGGAAGGAGGTATTACAGCTCCATTTTCCAGACAAGAACCTGAGTCACAGAGAGGTTAAGTAACTTGCCCAAGGCCACACAGCTGGTAAGTGACAGGCAGTCAGGCTATTGAGGCTGTGCTACTAACTCCTGCACTAAGTAAGCAGAGAAAGTTTCTGGCTAAGAGGCCTTCTTGGGCCCTCGTGGTTGCGCAAACCGGAGTTTGCTCTAGGGAGGCGAACTCAGCCTGGTGAGTGTTGAGGGGAAGTGTCACTCACCCCTGCGCTCAGCCATCCTCACTGAAACTAAGCAATTCCTGTCTGACGAAGGACTCCTCTCAGCCCTCCTTTTGGATGTCCAGGGCAGCTGCCAGGGGCCAAAGCTCTTTGGGAACAATAAAATGCGCAATGTTGGCGTTTAATACATGATAAAGTACTCCCTGCTCCAAGCCAGCTACTGAAAACACCAGGCCTGAGGGACGGGTCTATTAAGTGAAAATAAACCTCTTCTATTGTTTCATGCAAAAACACATATTGTGCTTCACAAGCTTACAGCTGGGAACAATATGCATTTTTGGCAAAAGAGACTTGGGTGACCTCTCCACTGTCACACGATGACCCCTCACTGTGTGAAGAGTAGATGGCATTTCACACACCGGCTACTGGCCCAGTGCTTCTCTTGGCTGTGGTCAGAGGTGGTCAGAGGTGCAAGCGAACCTCTCCAGCAAGGGAGCTCCCTTTTCCCCTTTGCTTCTTCTGATCAGTCTCGGTGGTAGAGCAAACTTAACACTTCTTTAGAGCCACAAACCCAAACAAATAAAACTCTGGGCTCTGAAAGCATTGAGTCTGCCAATGAATCATGGAACATCAGAGAATTAATATGTGGATGGTTCTTTGAAAACGGATGGTGGAGAGTAGTCCTGAAGAAAGGTGGCTCAGGGCCATGACTTCTAGTTTCCCCTAGAACATGTCAAGTCCATGAAGAAAGAACTTAACAAAAATATGTACTTGCTTCCCAGCAGAAAAGTTATCCAACGCCCAGTGCTTAAGTGAGAGACAACAAATTTGATCTTAAACTTCCCATTGCCTCAGACTTACAAGAAGCTGTTAGAGGTACAAATTTGAGTTACCCAACAGTGGAGGCTTCTCTGTGTTTTTCTTCTCACTAGAAAGTTCCTTTTGATTTTCCAGGATGCAAAATGTGGGACGGATCTCTGATGACTCCGTGTGGGCAAACAATACCAACACATATGCAACAGACATTTCAAAGTAATCCATTCAGATTATTATAAATTACAAAACCAGAAAGCGAACAAATGAAACCCCACCAAACCTTTTGGCTTTACAGTGCAATACACTAATGAAGAATAAGATGCCAGCCCTGGAACTCTCTATTTTTTGGAACGAAGATATGAAAAGTGTCCACTGCCCTATAAAATAATTTTTATATGTTTATATATTTTATATATCTAAGGTTTATTTGTACAGTAGTTGATAATGACTAACATGTTATATATACCCTTTTTATAAACATTATTCACATACCTATTACATCATAAAGATTGTCTTTTGGTCTATTAAAAATATTGTACTGAAAAAAGAAGCAGAGACACAAGGGTCTATAGATTTTCTGCTGATATTCCCATGGAGGAGTGAAGTTTTCTCCTCTTTCATTTTCTCTTTCCTCCTTTTTCCCCCTAAACAACACCCTCTCCCCCTGACCCAGCATGCAGTAATAAGAAGCAACAATTCCAGAAGATGAAACTCAGACTTCATGGTTAGCAGACTATTCTCTGGTGCATTTCTGGGCTGACCTCATTCTAATCATTCTACTTCGTCCTTGGCTGCATTCCCACCACCTCCAGCACTTTTTGACCCACGACAATTTGGAATATATGTGCTGGAGCTCACAGTCTGGAGATGAAAACTTTAGCAAATGGGGGAGCTTTTCTTATGCCTCTGAGTTTGGGTGGGAACAAATCATAGTCTTCATTTTGTGCTTTAGAAAAAAAATATTTTGTTTATTTGGCTAAGCAGTTTCAAAGGAAATTGAAATCTTCATAAAACCCTCCATGATACTATAAGACATGGAAAGTTCCCAGAGAAGAAAAAAACAGCAAGTGTAAAAATTAGGAGTGGTGGTTTCCTGTTATTCTAAATGTGAGAGGGGGAAGCCAGTCTAAGAAGAAGAAAGTCTGAGCGAGAGGGCCTTGGGGACAAAGCTATAATTAGCCAATGTGGTCTAATGGTTTCTGGGCGTTAAAAGTTGTATTGTTCCCCCATCCCCACCCAGCTTATACAACTTGCTTTTGTGGGGACAGTTTGCCTATACTTAACCTTTCTGTATATCACCTATAAAACTAAAATTCCTTCCAACTCTGACACTCTATGACTTTGCCCTGGCAAGTGAAGTCTTTGAAACCTACCTATAGGTGGGTTGTAAGGCCTCATGATTGTAACAAGAATCTGAAGGCAGCATCTCTCTATTCATTGCTTCTGAGGAGCCAGCCAAACCCGAATTCATTCCAGAGGAAATGGAACCAACATTTAGTCACAGTAGTTCAGAGAAAAGGGATGACCGACAATTGGCAGTACCATCATGGACCACATGTAAGAAGGAGACGTTGTCACTGCATTGGCCTTTCTGTGGTCTCATCATACCTCTTGCTTCTCACCCACCTCTTGGCAGATAAAGCCAATGCTGTGGGGCTTCTTGTTGCCTATTATCACCTTCCCCTGGGGTTAACCAAGAGAAGGCTATGATTAAGAAGTCCATTAAGTTAGTCATCCCATTAAGACACAGGTGCCAGTTTGAGCCCTGCAAGTGACAGCTTCACACAGAGGAAAACATTTCTGTAACCACAAAATACAGTCCTTACTCAGCTCATGGTTTGGCTTGGCTCCTTACCAGCAGGACTGGATGAAAGACGGGGGATGCTTCAGTGCAAAATTATGATACTGAACTTCAAAACCATCTATCAATACACATCCAAATCATGCTGCGTTCCTGTCATCGTCTTTGGTAATCAAGGTGGCATGTGCTTTTAGAAATGAAACTCTTACTGATGTCTTAAGACGGGGGAGAAGATGAAAACACGTGGCTCAAAGAGTCTGGGGGTATTTGTGCGTTTCATTTATCTGTACAATCTCTCTCTCAGGTTAGCACAGATAATTTAAAATTTATATTTTAAATTATAGTTTTTTGAAAAAATAGGGGTAGAATATCTTCTTTTGACTTCTTTAAGATGACTTATTTCTGAACAAAAAAGCCTGCATGGTTATAACTGATTTTTATATCTTTAGACTTGAAATAGCACTGCAGTCTGTGGCATCTCCCTTATAACATCATGCACGTTTCTTGTCTGAGATTATTTATGTACTAAGTCCTTATTTCCTTGATTGGTATATTCTAACAAGAACCCTCTGGATCAGAAAGTATCAGGGTGGAAAGACAGAACGGAATTGGAATGGAAAAGAATGTGGATGTGGTGGCGTGATGCAGGAGGCACAGTCAGGGGAGGGAGTGAAGGCTGGGGACATTGTGAAGAAGCACTAGCCTCTCTGGCTTGAACATCTGAGAGGAGAATATCATGCCATCCCCTGTACTGCTCTAAATCTGAGCTGGAGCAATAGGCCAGACACAGTGTTGGGAGGCATTTGATGTTCGGTCTTTTCATTTGTCAGTTAGGTGCCAAGGTGTGAGAAATTGGCAAGACAAAGTTTGGCTTTGACAGCAGAACAGAATAACAGGAGGGCCAGGAGTCTGGTGTAACGTGTAGCGGCACATGACTCACGTGCTTTTCTCCAACCTGGCCCGCCACCCATTGATACTGTGGGAAGACACATTTGCTTTTTCTCCTATTACCCTGCTGTCTTGGAGGCCAGCCTACTGGTATTCCTGTACCATCCCTGATGTCCAAGGAGTATCACATGGTCCACAGCTCTGTACCGAGCGGTTTCCATTCAAGCAGACGATTTGCTCTCTTCAGTAACCGGTTATTGCTAGCTCCTCCTGGGAAGATCTCCAAGGCGGGGTCTGTGAAGGTGAAAAGGATTTTAGAATCTATTGTGTGTGAATGCAGCCTGGTTAGAACTGTAGTTCTTTAAAATTCTTAAGTCTTTTGGGCAGGAATTTGTCTTTCCATTTCACAAAAGAGATGTCGTGTCCTCCGTTCGTCATATCGGGAGGTACACACTATCTACTTCCCCATTACTGGAGATGCTAACTTTGATCTTTTGGTTAAGGTGGTTGTCTACCAGCTTTCTTCACTATAAAATTGTTATTTTCCCATTTGTGATTAATAAGTATCTTTTGAGGAGATACTCTGATACACTAGTTTTAATCCATGATGACTTTTGCTCGAACCAATTGTTACTGCAGTGGTTGTCAAACTGGGATTTTAAAAAATTCCATCATTCCTTCTACAATTTTTAGTTGGCCCTGTACTGTAAGGAAGAGCTTTTCCTTCTCCCTCATTTCTTTATATAGTATGGACTCAGGGATTCCTATTTGATTATTTGTAAGGATTATCATCCATTACTGCCCAAAATGAATAATCTGAATCTATTGATTAAGAAATGTCAGACAAAGCCTAATTGAGAGACATTCTATAAAATAAATGGCCTATATTCTTTGAAATGCCAGGATCACGGAAGACAATGAATCTTGAGGAACTGTTCCAGATTAAAAGAAACTAAAGAGATATGACAAATGCAATATGTGGTCCTAGATGGGATCTTAGACAAGACATCAAAATCTGTTTTCTCCGTAAAGGAAAAGAATGGGACAATTGGATAAGATCTGTAGTTAATAGTGCTATATCAGTGTTAATTTCCTGATTTTGGTAATTGCATTGTGATTATGTAACACCCTTGTTTTTAGGAAATACACACTGAAATGTTTAGGGGAAAACAGGCACTTGATTTTTAGCTTACTTCCAAACGGTTCAGAAAAATTATATATAAAATTTATATTAAATTTTAATTTAATAATTAATTAATATATATGTACCTACATATATAAAAGAGAGGATCAAAACAAACATAGTAAAATGTTAATATCTAGGGAACCTAGTCCTGAAGGGTATACAGGAATTCCTTGTACTATTTTAGCAACATTTCCAGAAGTCTGAAATTATTTAAAAAATAAAGTTAAAATTCACGAGCCCCCAGAATTTCTCCAAAGCCTCAAATATTTTATTTTTGATTTCCAAACCCAACCTGCATTCCTGTCATCCCCACACATGTAGCCAATGTCCTCCCCTTCCTGCCTAGCCCCTGGTGCCTCTTCTCTTCCCGAGGCTGAGGATGCTCGGAAGGAAGTGCAGCCAACACTTCCAGCTGCCCCTTGTCCAGGTGAGGGCAGGCGGTTTGGATGGGCATCACAGGAGCCGGCTGCTCTCTGTGACTTTGCTGCCAGTGCTTGGCTCTTGGCCCTTCTGAGTGCAAATGAAGTCCCAACTGACCATGCTGAAGGGGGACAGGAGAAAGCTAAAGGATGATGGGAAATTGGTCCAATAACATTTAAAAAGATTTGCTTTCTAAAAGACCCAGGCTCGGAGTTTGTCCACAAGTGAATTCCCATGAAAACCCAGTAAAACAGGAAGTAAGTAGGAGAGGGAGTTTTCTATCTTCTGCCCAATGTCTTTCATTTGGAGCCTGAGTCCTTTTCTATCCAACGACTCCTGCTGATTTAACAGGCCAGTTTTGTCTTTGGGGAAATTTTAGTGATGATCACAGACAGGTTCATTCTTTGCGGGGTGGCACAGGACAGCTGGATCTTGCAAGCAAAGTTTATGGGAAGTATCGGTTTTGGGAGTCTGATCAAAACCCACTCTCCAAAGGCAGAAGCATGAATTGTGGCTACAGAGACTAAGTGTACAGAAGGAGCCTGAGCTTTCAAGCAGGCAGCCACATCTGGGCTAACAACTGAGCTTCTCTGCGCTCTCAGGGCCTGCCCATGCAAGACAGGACTTACGCGCTCCACTCAGAATAACAGCAAGTAAGAGCCATTGGAGGCTCCAGGTGGCTGCTTCCTAGTCAACGCGAGAAGCACGAATGAATAGAAAGCCTGTGATTATGAGGACGCATTCTGTGTCCCATCATGACAATAAGTTATGCAGGATTTGGAGTTACGCTGTCTCCATCGTACACCCCCAAACATGGGCCGGAGTTTCAGCCTGCTATTCACAACTTTTAACCCTAAAAAGGGAAGACACCTGTGTTAGACATAGTCTGCTTCTCCTCCCTGTGCCTAATTGGGTACCAGCACTGATGCTGGGCACCTGCCTCTGGAGATGGGTCAACCCGTTGCTATCACAGGGGGCCTGGAAATGGCTGCTTTGATCTGCACATCAGGCCTGGCATCAGCAGCTGGGGGCATATCCCTCCGAGACTGGAGGCAAGGTGATTTGAGACAACTGCTTCTGGATCTCAAGGGAGTAGTGGTGGTTTGTTAGCTCTTTAACTACCTTTGTTGTGATGTAGCATTTCTGAGGGTGAGCGCAGGGACAGGGAAGTAATAAGGAAGTAACTGCCAAGGGAAGGCCAGCTGCCACATGAATCTGATCTTCCAGGTTGTGCTAAATGATGTAGAAAGAACTTCAACTCTAAGATCCACTGACATTTTAATGGACACTCAAAAATCCCATCAGTGGCAGGAGGGGTGAATTTACCTTTGGCTGGTGTTGTACAGCACTGGGTAGCAGCTCTTATCAGTCCTGTGTCTACAGGCCAGGGGTTTTAGGATTAGGCAGGTAATAATGCTTTGCTTATTGAGCACTCAGGGGACAGGTCTGCTTGAAGTAGAAAACCCTGATGTCTGCAGGAAAGCTTTTGTGTCTCATCTTAAATGAGGTGGCAAGCAGCTAGCAGCATCCACTGGGGTCCGATTGCCTGGGTTTATTCCCAAGCTCCACCAAGTCCCAACTGTATGACCCCATGGAAACTATTTAATCTCTCTAGGTCTTAGTTTCTTTACCTGTAAAATGGGCATAGTAATAGTATTTACTTTGTATGGTTGTAGTGAGATTTTAAAATCAGTCAATATAAGTAAAGCACATAAAAGTGTCTGGCACAAGGCAGGGGGTCTGTCTATCACTGTTGGCTCAAAAGTATTACTATAAATTAGGAGACCTCTTCAAGGCTATTTATTATGTTCCTGGTTCTTGATTATCTCAAAGAATGGAAAACCCTACAGGTGGTGGATACAGATCATTAAACGGGCTCATGGTCACACTCATTACTGGAGTCTCTTTTGCCTTAAAAACCTGAATAGAGTTCTTAAAATTTTACATCCTAATCCACAAAATGAGGATAACAATAGCTCAGTATTTACTTTATATGATTGTCATGAGAGGGCCTCTATTATTCTTCCTATTATACAGATGAGAAAATTGAGACTCAGAGAGGTGAAGTGACTTGCTCAAAGTCACACAGTGAGTCACACTTGAGATACAATGGGTGTTCTGATTCTATAGCCTGGGCTCTCCACTGCTAGGCCAGAGAAAGGTGAGCGGAAGAGAGTGAAGGAGATGGGGGGGGGGGAGGAAGAGGGAGGGAGGGAGGGAAGGGGAGAGGGAGACTCGCAACTAATAATAATATTCTTGGAATGAGTAAGTGGGCATGGGAATTCAATACATATATCCTAATGATAAGAAAGCAGATGACGTTTTATGCCTTGTCTACATAATTCGAAACAACCATTTTGACTGCGTAGAAAAATGACATTGCTTTTTGCTTGCTGCAGAATCATGGCTTTAAAGAGCTGTGAGGGCAGTCCCTTTGGAAGGTGAGTACTTAAGATCCTGCAGTCCTGGAATGCTAGTGCCTGAGCCAAGCCCCTTGTTTGAGAGGTGAAACAGGGCTGGAGAAAATGGAAGTAACTTGCCTCTAAGCTTGTGGCATCGCCCATAAGTTCATCTTTCCTGTGAAGGTCCTTCTTGGCAGGAAAAAGAGGATTCATTTATTCTCCAATTGTTCATTCAACACATATTGAATGTATGATCAAAAATGTTTGATAAATGAATGAATTTCCTTGACACTTTGAGCTTGTTCCTCTTTATCTCACTATGCTGCATGTCCGATTCCTTCTCAGTCTTCAAATCTCAGTTGAAATCTCACCTCCTTGGAGAATCCTTTCCTGGCCACCCTACCCAATGTAGTGCATACCCCCCCAGCCATTCTCCGTCCCCCCTCTTTGTTTCCTTCATAACATCTGTCATATAGAAACAATCCTGTGGGTTTAATGGTTTACCATTTACTCCCGTTCATGAAGGCAGGAACATCACTTGCTTTGTTCACTGCTGTATCCCAACTGTATGGGGCAAAACCTCACACACATAGATGCTCAATCAGTATTTGTTGAATGAAAATGAATGAATAAATGAATGAGGTGACACTGATTTCTACCCAGGAAGAAAACATTCTGTGACTTTAAATGGAGATGGAGTGAGAGCTAGGACTTTGGCCTGGAGCCCCTTGGTCATAATGGCGTGTCCAGCTGGGGATTAACTAATCAGCACATGCATTTTCTGAATTACAAAGTGTGCCAGGGACATTTAATTTCTGTTAATTAGCACTGAGGAGGAGGGGTTGTTATCGAAATCACCAGCCAGCTGGAAGCATGTCCATGTCAGACCTATTTGCAAATCAGAATGGACATTTCATAAACCTTGTCAACCTTGTGAAGCTGCAAGTGAGTCCCCAGAGGGGCAGCACCAAGGTGCCCACCGGCTGCATTCGGGGTCACAGATGACCTTGAACCTCAAACCTTCAACAGATGAGGAGGCGAGGTGATAGGGACAACCAGAAGACAAAACACTGATGAGGGTTATGGCATGAGATACATTTAAAAATAACTGTCATATTTCCTCAACCCTGGTGCCACTGACCAGCTGATCTGAAAAGTGAAGAGAACAAAGAAGCTGAGATTTCTAGTCTTACAGAGCCAGCCCCACTGCTTCCTTTCTGTGACCTTAGACAAGTGATTTATCCTCAGAGCCTCAGATCTGTTTGATCCATAAATAGGGGACAATAACACCCAACTCATGGGATTGTTGTGAATGTTAAATGAGAAAAGGCATGCAAACAGTCAAGATAGCTAACGTCACAGAGCATTTTCTAAGAGCTGGGCACTGTGCTAATGACCTCATGCCCATCATCTCTTTTAATCCCCACCAAACCACTCAAGGAAAGCACAGTTAGAACCTGCATTTTACAAGCAAGGGGACTAAAGTTTGGGAAGATTAAATGACTTCCCCATGATCACACAGGGAGGAAGCGCAGAGCCTGGATTTGAATCCTGGTCACCTGACTCACTGTGCATTTAACCACCCTGTAAATGACCCTCTAAGGAGTTAGCTCAGTCCCTGGCATTTAGTAGACGTGTAATGAATGGTAGTAAGAAGATTCTGTTCTTATTTTAGCATTTCTCCTGATCACCTGCCTTTGTCATGACTGCAGAATTCACTGCTAGGGTCCCTTCTGCACGCCAGCATCTGGCCTATCTGTCTTACTTAATCTTCCCAATGACTCTGTGAAGTGTTGATTATTGTTTTCACTCCTCAGATGAGTAAAGAAAGTCTCAGAAACGTTAGTTAACTTGGTCCAAGGTCAGACAGCCAAGAAGTGGTGGGGCCAGGATTTGAGCCCAGGGATATGTGATTCCAGACCCCAGGTGGTTTCCTCTTCATTTCTCCATGCTGCGATCTTTCAGAATCTGTTTCGCCTCAGTGGAGCCCTCCTGACAGCTGAAACACTCCTTCATTACTCCCTGCTCTTACTTCTGAGCCTAGCTCTTTCTTGTACTCTGTTTTTGAATTGTGCCTCCATTCCCATTTATGGGTAATAGCTACCATTTATTGAACACTTCAATGTACCCCGTATCACCATCAGAGCTGTACAAGCATGATCTCATTTAATCCTGCTGAGAACCCTATGAGGTGGAGGTTCTGATTCCCATTTTACAGATGAGAAAGCAGGTTTAGGGAGGTGGTGTAGCTTTCTCAAGTTGCTTCAGTCATTTGCCAAAGGAAACCTAACTAGTAGGTGACAAGCTGGGACCAAACCCCAGATGATTTGGTTCCAAAACCCGTCACCCTAGCTATTATATTGTTTCTCCATATCTTGTAAGGTTCTAGTGGATTGGGAGTACAGCTAGAATAGCTACCCCCAAATCCTTGTTGACTGATGTGTTAAAATTTAGTCCTTTACTGGAGGTCTCCATGAAGAAGGTCCAAGCTATCAAATTTGCCAAATCTAAAAAGACTGTAAGCTTAAAAAAGAATTCAGTTTATCAATAGAACGTGCAGGATGGAATATTTGGAAATGTGGTTCTGATATCTAAAATTAGCCTTCCATTCCAAACAGTATGGCGCCTTCCGGCTGTCTGACCGCTCTGTCCTTTGTCATGGAAGCTGATGCCATCTCTCTCGAGCTGTGACTGACATGTTCTCCTCAGGCAGACCTCAGGCAGTGTGGTCCTCCAGCTCTCTCCTAGACAGAGATGGAAAGCATCTCCCAAGGAACTGGGTGGGGAAGGCGTAGGGATCCAGGTACAACCCTTTGAAGGTGATATTTGTTTGAATTCCTCTATGGTCCCCCAGGCGTTTTTGCTGTCTCCTTATGTTTTGATTCACGCTTGCTTTTGCTTATTTGTGAGAGTCTCCTGACTGCAAATAGTTCTCACAATCCTCTCAGATGGTCCAGGGAGTTGTTTTCATGGGAAGGACATTAGGATGGCTCTGGCCTCTAGGACACGTGCGACTGACAGCCGTCAAACTCTGACATTGCAAGTGGCCTTCATCAAGTCGGTCGGTCACGCTAGCATTGATTCTAACAGTGTTCACCAGGGATACACAAAATGGCCTTTGCGAATGCATTTTGCCTTTCTCCCTGGGTCTTGGCTGGCATCCTTTTAGTCCTTACCAGGCTGCAGCTCTTGTCCATCCAGCAGTGACCCTATCTGCATAATTAGCTTGCATCTGTGGGTGTGTATTTACCCACCCGCCCCCGAAAGCAATTGCCTTTGAACTTCGGAAAAATACCAGCATGGAACACTGGAAGGTGTCAGCTCTCTGAGTCCTCTTGTTCCCACAGAGAAGATGAAAGTGGGGGTCATTTTGGAAATCATGTTCCCCTTCTTCTGGACTCTGTATCCTTTAGAGTGAGGACAGGCAAAACTGGAAGTAAACTCAAGAAGAGGGAGAGATCTAGGGAATGCAAAATAATCATTGTGTTTTGATGTCAATGATCTAGAACCACATTGCAAGCTTTGGTTCTTTTACAAGTTGCTGGGCTGTGTCTGGCCGCCCTTGCAGCAGGCGTAGATTTGCTTTTTGGATTTCTCTGTACAGAACACTCTCAGTCACCTTCTTTCCCGTCCCTACTTCTTGGATGATAAGACCCTTGTATGGGTTGGCTAAAGAGTTCGTTTGGGTTTTTCTGTTAAGATGTTATGGAAGAACCTGAACGAATTTTTTGGCCAACCCAACACTTATTCTCTGGGAGGGCTTGACCGCCTGAGTTAAACCATTCCCCCACCCCCATCTTCATCCTCACCCCTGTGGTCTCAGCAGCACACACACATTTGTGCAACCTCTCCAACCTCAACCATGTTATGTGCTTACAGTTGCTATTGAAGAAGAGGGATGTGGTGATTTAAGATTAAGGTTTGGATTTAGAGTCCTGGGTTCTAGTTCTTGTTGCCTTGGACAGGTCATTTGACCTGTGAGTCATAATTCTAATCCCTAAAATGGAATAATAGCAGTACCTGCATTCATAGGGTTGGGTAGGATTGGATGGCATAATGCATGTACAGTGCTTGGTACACAGTAGGTGCTCAGTAAATGGTGACAGTTATTGCTGGATGAAGAATCAGTAGTCTCCCTTCCATCTCAAACTAATTATGTGACCTTAATCAAGGCATTGAAATATCCGGAGTCTCGGTTTTTTGATCTGTAGTCTGGGGACAAAAATAACTTTTCTCTGCACTCTTCACGAGGTTCTTATAAGAATTTGGTGGCAGCAGCAGCAAGATCTGTTTTAGTTTCAGAAGTTGAGGAGCTACTCTGGTTTTTGCAGTTGGCTACCCAGAGGCTCCAGACAACACCCAGAGGAGAGCTAGGTAGAAAACTCTGTATTCAAACAATGCAGGCACAGCCACAACCCATATTTTCTCTACTCAGGAGCAACAAGTCCTCCTAAAACAGCTGTACTTGGAAGAACTCTTGTAAAAACCCCTTTAAACTCAAACTTCTCAAAACCAGACATGCTGGTGCATCAAAATCTCAATTCCCAGCAATGAATCAAAGCTTTAGAGTCCCAGTGACAGAAGCCAGATGGGAGTTCAAATATTCAGGCAGGGTATCTATGGCCCCAGGTTGCAATACTTGCTTTGACTAGTGCTTACTGAGTACCTCTATGAGCTGCACTCCGAGTTCCATATGGTACATGATTGGGAATTTTACAGGGAGTGATAAGCATGGAATTCAGGATAGTGGTTGTGAAGGAAGTGGGGAGGTGGGGAAGGAAGGAATGGGACTGGGAGAAGCACACAGCAGGTTTCAATTATTTTTTAAAAAGCTAGGTGGTGGGTATATGGTTATTGGTTTTATTATCCTATATATTTCTATAGAACATTTAATTATAAAAGGGGAGAAAAGCAGAAAGGAGCCCAAAATCCAGAAAAAAGTAATAAGAAACAACATTCTGTGAGGGCCATATGTATTTTTATCTATCCTGGTAACTACTTTATTTCTGTTGCCTCTCATAGAGCCTGGTCCAGAGTACGTGATGAATGAACTGTTGTTGAATGAATGGATGGAGGGATGGATGGATGGCTGGATGGGTGAATCTAATGCTCCTCCGTCCCGTCATCTTTGATCCCACCTCTGCTGCATTCCATTTGTCAAAGTATAGGTCAATAGGCAGAAGGGCTTCCTGGGAACATTTTGTTTCTGCTCTGGTCTAGGGCACAATACTATGGCCTGGCCAACAGCAGGTGGCTTTGATCATCATTTAACATTGCTCTATTTCAAGAAAAACGTCCTTGTGAGATTTATCCTCAGGGACACCAACCTGCTGCAGGGCTCTCTGGAGTTAATTCCTCTGGCTTAGTGTTGCCTGCCAAACACATTCCCCTAGGTGACTGCCTTTCAGGCTCACCTAAGAGGTTTCTGTAAGTGCTAACACTCCTTTCACTTAGCCCAAGGGGGAACTGGAGTCTTTACTCTCAAGACTAAGTAAGAGAAGCATCAGTGACAGCAGCTGCTGCCCCAGGAGAGCCCAGCTTGTTAAGTACTTGCTCCCAGCTGGAGAGGCTTGAGAGGCCCTTGTTATTCTACCTGCTTCAGCTTCTCACTTCCTGGGAAGGGAGTCAGAGGCTGTGGGGCTGCCCGTGTGAATAGGGGCTGGGGAGAGGATCAAGATGGAGGCCTGCTCATCTTATTGAAGCAAATTATGTGCTTCCATACCTGCCAACATGATGCCAGAGGAGCTGGGAAGCTGAAGTGCATTCCTTATGCCTATGAAACTCTTAGCTGAAAAAGGTAGGTGAATAGGCATGGAAATGCTCATCCTCCAAGTCAGCTCCTTTCCTAAGCTAGGGGCCTGATGAAGGTGCTTGTCGAGGGATGAACAGTGGCCAGGATGGGGGTTGGGAAGAGTGTCAGGTTTGACAGCAGTGCTCTCAACCTCTGGGCCTTATTCTCTATAATAGGGTAACAGTCAAGATATTTAGTAATCAGTATGGCATAGGCACTAGCCAATCAGCATGAAGAAGGGCTTTATTGCTGCAGCTGGCCTTAGCTTTTTAGCTGTTGGATGGGAAAGCGATGGGGAGGACGACATGGAGAAAGGGCCAGGGTGTGGGAGGGGGGAGAGGTCTTGGGGAGCTCAGAGCATCTACTATTCACCTATCAGTACGGGACGATTTCAATATATTAACCACCAGTGAGGTCATACTCCTGCTGAATGTCAGATCCAAATGTCAGCTCTGCTATACCACATGAGAAAGGTGAATTTGATTCTCATACTTCATGTGCCTCAGAATCACTTGGGGAGCTTGTTGAAAGCACAGAGGCTTAGTCCCCACCTCAAAACTACTGAACGACACCCTGTAGGGCCCTGGCTTGGCCTGCTATGCTCCTGAGACCTGTGTGCCTGGATCAGTGGATGTCTGGGGATCCAGCTGTAACTTTCAAGGGGTTTATGATGCCTCTGGGAGATGAAGTCAAGCACGCAGTCTCTAGGGGAACGTGCCCAGTTCAGGTGCAGGTCGTGTGAGTGAGTGAAGCAGGCTACTGGGGCTGCGTGGCAAATTGAAAAGCGCATGTCCGTTTCATGGCAATTGCAGCCCCATCAGATGGCTGCCAGTCGGGAGCGCAGGCCTGGCGTGGACGGACCTTCTGAATTGTCAAGGGAAGTTGGAAGTCAGTGAGTCAGCTCTGCATCTCACCAAGTCACAGGTAGGGCGTCGCTTTAAACTCTTCCTGCTACAAAAGCTCTGTCTGTGGGAGGGGGAAGGGTGGAGGAGGTGCAGCTGGTCCCCCGTGATAAGGGAAGGAGACAAGTTTTAAGTGAGGCCCTTGATGCTGCTCAAGTCAAGTGTGACTCCACCATTTCCTTAGGTGTGGCCCTCAGAGTCTGTCCTCAGCTGGTTGTGCCCCTCCTTCACCTCTCAGATGCCCCCCCTGCTCTCTGCCCCCGCCCCCAGGCAGAGCCTGCCCTCCGCAGCTTTCCTAGCACTGAGGTGTCAGGTCTGATCACGGGGTGAAGGGGCACCTCTTCTAGGGACTCTGAGTCTTAGCTGAGGGGATGGAGCTCTCACAGGATGGAATATCTGGCTTCAGACGTGAGGTGCTAGGGATCCCACTGGGATCCCGGGAATGTTCCACAAAGGAGTAGATTCCTCGGTACTTAGGTGCAAGAGAACTTGGCTTGATTGCTACGTTTAAACCCATTGCCAAATGCTGCTTTCCCTGCTTGGGCACCCACCCCTTTGTCTGCCTGACTCTTCTTGTCCTTCAGGACTCAGACTGTGTTGTGACCTCCATGACTAGGCTACTTGGTCTCCTTTTAGCACCACATCCCCGGACAGGCCCTTGTTTTCAGCTTTTTCACCTGGAATTTCGATGGTCTGCTTCCTTGAAAACATTCAAGGCTAACATTTATCAGGTGTTCACTATGTGCCAGCATGGTTCCAGTCACTTTATCATCTCAGTTAACCCTCACAATAGCCCAGTGAGGTTGGCACTATTATCGTTCCTATTTAAGAAGACAAGGCTCAGACAGGCTAAGTAACTTGCCCAGCATCACATAGCTAGCACGTGGTAAATGAAGATTTGGACCCAGTCTTTGTGCAGCAGAGCCTGCAATTGTAACCACTGCATTATGCCACCTCCTTGCAGTTTGAAGTCAGTGGCCTGACATCAAGGATGGTCTCTTGGTTCATGTAGCGTAGTCCCAAGTTAGGCTCTGAAGTTAGATAGGGTGAGGGCAGCTATCAAACTCGCTCTGTCACTGTCTGTGGTTACCCTTCAAGCCTCAGTTTCCTTGGCTCTATAATGGGGACAATTGTACTTGCCTTATAAGGTTATGGTGGACATTATGGGAGAGAATGTATCTCTTGTTCTCATTGCAGTACCCAGCTCATAGAAATATCTGAAACATGGTGGTAGAATAAATGATGGGCAGTGCCCAGCGAGTTCAACTTGTACTGCCCCTTTCAAATCCTCATATGACTCTGCAGAGATGGGATTTGGTTTGGGAGGGAGTGAGTCTGATGCGGGGCATGGGGGAAGAAGGCTGGATGGAATGGGGATGGCCAGCCTCTGGCGTTGTTTACATTTCTCAGAGAGGTTACTCTATAGAGATCGTGGACAATGGGAAGAATATTCTGTTTCATTTGGAGGGTATGGATTGTATCTTCACTACGCCCAAACAACCTACTTTTCAGCCACAACAGTTACACATTAACTGGCTCCATTGCTACTGAGGCACAGACTAAATGTCTGGCTGGCTGGGCATGCCGTGTGTCTGCCACTCTGGGTGTAGACTGCTAAACTCATTAACTCACCGAGAATGCTTTTTGGGGTAAATACGAGGTGTAAGTACTCATATTTTGACAAATCATACGATGCCTGCCTGTCTTTATGACTTTTCCCCATTTCTCCATCTGGATTACTATATTCAGCTCATTGAGTCATGCAGTTGGGCCTGACAATTTTTGTGGAATAGACGTGGGTCACTATCACACAGAAACACCAGAGCATGTGACCACATTGGCTCTACCAACCCCAAAGGTCTGACACAGGTGCAGTATTCCTTGGCAGGATTATGGTTTGGTTTTTGTTTTATTAAGGCCTGGAAAAGTCTTGACAATTTAGTTTGCCAAGTGTGTGGTTGGTACATAAAATATGGATGTTTTTAATCCCAGGATCTTCAAGAACTGTCCAGGGAGAAGGTCTAATTAGACCTGCCTTTTTTTTTTTTTTTTTTTTTTTTTTTTTGCGGTACGCGGGCCTCTCACTGCTGTGGCCTCTCCCACTGCGGAGCACAGGCTCCGGACGTGCAGGCTCAGCGGCCATGGCTCGCGGGCCCAGCTGCTCCGCAGCATGTGGGATCCTCCCGGACGGGGGCACGAACCGGTGTCCCCCGCATCGGCAGGCGGACTCTCAACCACTGCGCTGCCAGGGAAGCCCAGCCTTTTGTTTTTTTAAATGACATCCAGGCTTAGTAGCAAATGGCATTTATGCACTAAAGTGCCCACATTGATGGGCATGCAATGAATGTTAAATCACAACAATTAAGTTAAATGAGAATTAATGATTTGTCTTACAGCATTGCCTCCACTCCCTGGGGTGCTCTTTTACCCCCGTTTACAAGGCTTTGCCTGGCTGGTCCCACTCACTTCAGCCCCATCTTAGTGGGGTCACCTACTTTTGCAGACTCCATCCTTCTTTCCCCACCTGTCAAGAATGTCAAGGCTGCTCTCCTACTCTTTTATCTTCTTCCCTGACACTTCCCCTAATCCTCTTTCTCTCTCACTCTCATCACCTCCCCACTCTCTCCTCCATATTTTCTTCACTCTCCCTTTCTCCTCCTTCTTACCCACTTTTCCTCTCCAACCTTATTTGTCCAGTCCCTTTTTATAGAAACTTTCCTCTAGAAGGCACCCCCAACCCAGCTGTGGATTGGCATCTTCTCAGTGACATTGTTGCCTTATTCTGCACCCTGGTGAAACAGCTAGTCTGCCCCAAATAGAAGAAATCAGTGAAAGTAAAGACTGTTGCAATGCAAACAGAACGTATATCTAAACTCAAACCCCTTACCAAGCTGTTTCTAAGCATGCTTTGTTTTCTTGGGGAAATCAGACTAGAGCCAGGATGAATGAATTGTCCGTAACACCATACAAGACCCTCTCCACGAGTATGTGATTCCTGCTTATCTATCATGTAGGATTATATGTGGGCAAACAGATTGAGAAGCTTAAAGTATGACGGTAGTCAGCTTTCTCTCTGACCTTGTTTGGAGCAAAGCCAGGAAGCTGTCTCTCTTTGGTTTAGAGGGTTCTTGGAATGTTCAAAGTATCTGTCTCACACCCTTCCCAGAAATTCTCCCTTGGCAGCCAGGATTATGACGATGGAAGCACAAAGATATGGTGGCTACTAGTGGCTGGTGTCTAGGTCCCAGAAGATGGCAGAAGCTGTTCTAAGATGTTGAGGTCAAAGAAGTAATGCCAGCATTCCACCATTGTGACCCCCCTGGCTGAAGCCCCTTTTATAACATCATAGAAATTCTACACAGAACCCAGAGGATGAGAGGCTGCACACTCCACGCTGGGGAATAGAGTGGGCAGGATGAGCTCCCATTCCTTGGTCTGGGTAGTGGCCTTGCTACATTGAATCATTATGTTTGGAAGGTCGTCTAGTCTATCTTCCCAGCCAGGGCAGGAATCCCCACTCCCACCTGTCCTTTCCTGGAGGTAAAATGGGCAGAACAAGGACCCATGCTTGAGTCCCCAAAGAATGGCAGGACGCCCTCAGTGGAGGCATACTGTATTTAAATGCAATTCACCTCTTTGGGGTCTAGGAAAAGCCACCTGTAGATTCATTTGCTGGGAAACACGGTCTGCGTGGTCGAGGCAGTGGGCGCTGGGGCCATGATTTTGCTAAAGGTTGACTTCCTCCGGAGGTCTGTCTGCTGTCCAGAATGGCAGCCGCTTCGGTGGGCGAATAGGACGGTCATCTCTGGGCCCAAGGGGGCTGCTTCAGGCTGGGACCCCTTCGGGGTGGCTGGTTGTTCAGGCTTCCCAGAGGTGTGATGTTTGGCGGGAGGAGGGCTGTAATTCTGAAATCTCACGGTTTTGACTTGCTGTAAGACAGAGGAGAGCAAAGGGACATAGGTGAGTGGGAGACCTGTGCTATTTCCCCCTGGGACTTGGTTCATGCTGTTTCTCTACACTTGTCCCTTCCTGGAATGCCTCATTCACGTGTTCATCCAGCAAATACTTGTGTCTGTCATGAGTGTCGACCATGCATCACCACTCTGTCAGGTGCTGTGAAGCCAAGAGTGAACAAAACCGCCCTGACAAATGACAATGATAACCATTGTCATGGGGGAAGCAGAAGATGCTGAGGAATGTGGAGAAGTATCCAACTGAAGCTGGAATGGGCCTTGTCCGAGAAGGCCTCTTAGAGGCAGAGTTATTTCAGTCAAGAACTGAAGAACGACTGGGAATTAGCTACGAGAAATAGGGGGGACAACCACCTACCTGAGAATAGGGTCCTTCACCTCCCCTCTCTCCTTCCCACCTGCCAGTGAGGCCTCCCTGCTGACTCCATCCAGACAGTTCCTTCATAAACCCTCAGAGCAGAGTTAGTCAACTGGACACTGCTGACTGAATATAGTCTGCAGAAAGTCTGGGAGTTCGATTTAGTTGCTAACACATTAAAAATTGGGAGATGCATATAAAAATCAGCATTTTATATGTCCCTTAAGATAATCAAAGGGCAGGCACACTGGGGCCTGTGCCCCATTCTGGCAGCAACTGGCTGGAGCTGATTAGCAGGTCCCGCTTTATGTGGGAGTCAATGATCTGATGTTTGCATAAGCCCTTCCTCTCTCCCTTCTTTCCTAGCCTGTTATAGATCTTGTATATTAGATTTTACTTTGGCCATTCCCTATCTTACAGCTTAATAAAGTGTTCTGTGCTACTGCTCAGAAATCTTTTTTTTTCCTGTGAAATTCAATCCCAATGTCTTGAGATTGAAAGGTGAGTGGGAGACCAAATGTCTTCATTCTTTTGACCCTTACCATGTCCAGCGGAGGTCTGGGCACTTACTAAACACAGTTTGAGGGCTGCATCTAAATGGCTTGGGGGTAACTGACAAGTGAGGTCTGGAAAACTTTGAATTATTTGAATACCGTAATTCAGAAGAAGAACTCTCAACATTTAAATCAGTTAACACTAACTTTTTCCAAATGCCTTTCCCTGCAAGCTTATAGCTTAGTTTTTGTGTCAGATCTCAGTTCTACTCCAGACACTCATGTGTGTCAGCTGTGTGCTTTTGGGTAATGTACTTTAACTCCATAAGCCTTCATGTCCTCATTTTTAAATGAGGATGACAATAATAATTATGGTTACATCAGAAGGTTGTTGTCAGAATTAAATGAGATAGGACATGTGAAGTACTCAGCACAGTGCCTGCTAGGTCGTTAGCATTCAGTAAATGCTTAACAAAGAGGAGGAAACCACACCATCTTTCCATTTGGAGGGAAATGGGTGATGGTAGTGATGGTGATGTTGGTGGTGATGGTGGTGGTGGTAGTGATTGTAATGGTGGTGGTGCGATGTTCAATACACTAAAAGATAACAGTCACCTAATTTTCTTCACGTCACCTCCTCCATCCCTGCCTCAAGGATATTGTTGAGAACATAACACTTTTACAAAAACTCTTAGGACTCCTAGTGGGAAAAGCCCTAGAACCGATAACCGCAAAGGTCCCGATAACAGTTGTTGGAGTAGTTATAACTCAGTGTGACCTTACTAAGTCACTTACCTTCTCCTGTGCCTCAGTTGCCTCTCCTATACTGTGAACGAGTACGTATCAAGCCCTGTGTAAGTACTTTACTCATTTAACTCCAATGCTATGAGGCTATTACTCTTCTTACCGCCATTTTAGGTAAAAGAGTCTCAGAAAGGTGAAGTGTTTTAACCAGAGTCACCAGCTAGCAAGCAGCACAGCTGGAATTCAAGTCAAGATTGTGTCTGATGCCAAAGCCGTGTTTTTTCCAAGTTGCCTCTGGGCCTCGAAAGAAGGATGTGTAAAATCTTCTGGAAGCATAAAGGAGCTTCAGTAACATGTCTGGGGAGGGTGCGGGTGATGTGAGGATATGGAAGGGGGGTTGTGTGTGAGGATTCTTTGGTGGCTGCAGTTTTGATTCCTTGTCCATTTACTGTGAAATCTCAGGAGCTGGGACACTGTGCAAAGTTAGGGGTCTAAAGAATCAGGCCCCCCTAATGTCACCTCCTCCTACCTTTTCGCTGCCATTTCTTGAGTTCTCTGGTTTCACCAGGATGGATGGCGGGGCAGATGCAGGCAGTTTTGGTGGAGGCTCACTCCTGACGGGGATTTCTTTGCCTTCCATGATGAGGGAACTGGCCGCCGAGTGGATCCTGGTGTCGCTGCCCCTGCTGACGCACGTGAGGGCAGGCTCCCCAGTGGCAGTGGGCTTGGGTCCCATCTCCGCCACCACCGCCGAGGCTGAGGAGGGGGCCCCCTGTGGCTGGTAGAATTGGAACTGCTGAGGCCGGACGACCATGGTGGGGCTGCGTCTGAGGGAGCCCACCACGAGGGTGTGGACCCCCGACCGGACGGGTCTCTGCAGGGATCCATCTGGGGAATTGTATGACAGAGATATCAGCAATGGGGCAGCTGACAGCAGCTTGGGTGGGAGCTGGGTAAGCAGTGTGTCCTGATAGCCCAGAATAGTTAAGTGCTTTCCCAGTTTGACTGTGCTCACATTCTCCCAGGGTCTTTCAAAGGTGACCTTATTCTTTTTTTAGTGCTGTTTGCTGATGCTGGCAGCAAATGACTGGCTAGGCGAACACTGGGGGTGGGGTGGCGTCAGAGGGTATATCACCTCTATTTGTCCTCTCCCTCTCTCTCTCTGTCACACACATACACACACACACTCCTACTTTCTCCCTCCAGGCCTTTAAGGTGGAAAGTGAAGAAGACAGTCCTAAAGAGAGAGCTTCGCAGTGAGAAATAAAGGCATGGAGACCAAAGAGGAAACAAAAGCAGAGACAAAGAAAGAGACAGCAGAAATTGAGACACGCAAGAGAGAGTGGGAGGGAGAGAGGGTAGGAGAGAGGGCAGAGGACTCCAACCAGCTACTTAAAGAAAATTCTGATGGAAGCTTTAGGCCTGTGGTGGTGGGACCTCTGCTTTTCATCGGATCTGCAGGGAGGAAGGGTGAGCGGAATTTAGGGACTGTGTGTATCAGGCAAACGTGACAGCAGCTGGAAGCAAATTTGGAAAGGTTATTCCCAAGTTAGGGATGTGAGCGGATGAGCTTCGTGAAGTCCCATGACTCAGGCTCTGGAATCAGATCTCCTCCCAGGGAGCCAGGAGCACATCAGTCACATCATCTCCCTGCTCCTCGGTCCCCTGGTTGTAAACTGGAGCTAAAAACAGCACCTCGTGGCCTGGGGTGAGGATTACATTTTATGATGTGTGCAAAACGTTAGGATAGTGCCTGGAACATCATAAATGCCCCATGTTTTAAAACTTTTTGTGTGTGTTTTTAGGTAAAGGAGAAGCAAACTCTAAAAATGCACGGTCCAGGAGTTTGGTTTTGCCCCTTCCGTTTCCCTGAGCTCATTTTTTTTTGTTTTTTAAACTGAGATAGTCCTCCCTCAGTAAAAGGAAGCCATTCCTTCCCCTCAAATTCTCTGGAAGACAGGAGATCCCCATCCTTTGAGCATATGTCCTGTGGGTGACCTGGAGAATAATCGAGAGTTCATTGTGCTCTGTGGGGGGCAGTGGGGGAGACACCCTGAGAAGCATTGTGGGCTATTTCTTCATAAGGGTCTCCCAGAATTTAGAGCTATAGGTGACATCCAGCAGAGATGTTAGTTCTTTGTGACACTCTATGGACACGTGTGTGAATCAAAGTCATCTGTGTCCAGCGCAGAAGGCCTGAGCCTAGGCCATGTTCTGTGTCATGACTCTTTATCAAGCCGGGTGTGAACATGAAGAGCAGATGCTCACTGTAACACCGCTGGCGTTCTTAGCTGCCACTGGCAACCCAGCCACCACTACACAAGTTTGACCTTTCAATGTCAATGTCTGTTTTTCCACTGACAGCCCTGTGAGATGCATACAGTCAATTCTCTGTCATTTCTCTTTGCTTTGGGTAGATTGATAGCTTGACCATCCTCACCTTGGGAAAAGGGAGAGAGAGAAAGCCTCTGGGACCTAGGAAGGTCAAAGCCACACTAGGCAGACCTGTCCTTAGGCTCTCAGAAATGGGTAAAAAATCAGTTTACCGCCTTATCTACTTATCTTGTCGGGTTCCTAATTTCCAAGAGCTTTAATGCTTTCTTATTACATGTGCATATAATGCAAGCGTCAAAACTCCCAGCCAATCAAGATCTACACAAAGTTAGAGAGGGAGTGTCCGAAAGGAAGTGTGAACAATTGCCGAGGGGCTTTTCTCCCGGTATTCAAAAGTGGTCTAGACTATGTGAACATTTCAACACAAGTGAAGTGAATTACATTCACATTCTGGAGGGACCCAACATGATCTGCTTAGCTGCAGTAGCAATATTGATACTGATAAAATGCTATACTATAAAAATAGCTAACATTTCTCGAGAGCTTATTATGTGTCAGGCACTGGGCCATTAGTGTTAAATGAATTATTTAATGCCCTGATGAGGTAGGTACTATTTTTATTTTCATTTTGCAAATGAGAAACCTGAAGGCCGAAGAGGTCAGTAACTTGCCCGAGGCTGTTGTGGTGGGATAACTTATTGCACGTATGTTTTGTGGGGAGAAGGTGGAGGAGAGGGTGAGGAGGGAGGCACTGTCGGCTAGAATTAAGAAGCAACGGTGGGATTGGTGGTCAAGCAGATGATCAGAAAGCACTGAGAAAGGGTAGAACTAAGATAATTGCTTTAATTGTCTTGGGGCACTAATTGCTTTAATGTCTGTGTGGCATACCGTCCCACATGTGAATCTTTTGCTCTGACTAGTACTGCATTTTCACCTTTAATCAATTTTTTTTTTTTGCGGTACGCGGGCCTCTCACTGTTGTGGCCTCTCCTGTCATGGAGCACAGGCTCCGGACGCGCAGGCTCAGCGGCCATGGCTCACGGGCCCAGCCGCTCCGCAGCATGTGGGATCTTCCCGGACCGGGGCACGAACCCGTGTCCCCTGCATCGGCAGGCGGACTCCCAACCACTGCGCCACCACGGAAGCCCACCTTAAATCATTTTTTAAGACAGCAGGAGGGATGGCAGAGCCCAGTTTAAGTCAGGGGATGTAGAACACATCAAGTTGACTTTGCTTGGCTTGTTTTCTTCTTCTAGAGAGGTGTACGAATATAGAGGCTTGATGTTTTATAGAACAATGGGTTTCACCCACTTTTTGAGAACCCCTGAAAATGAAGCCTTATGCAGAAATTCAATATATTAGGAGATAAAAGCATGGCTTTGAAGATGAAGGAGCTATGTAATTGCCATGTGTGCAATGTGGATGTTATATAAAAATAAAACCAAGGTGCAGAACAGTGTACTAAGATTACAAGGTATGTATGTACATGGACGAGAACTTGGGACTGGGGGGCAAGGATATGAAGGAGACATTTGTACAATATAATGTACTTTTGTACAATATAATTTTTTTACCTTGTGCATATATTAGTTAAACAAAGTGGGATTCAGGGGCTCTTAGCAATGACTCCTCTTTTCCTCTTCCCCTTGTTTCCCTTTTGGCACCTCCTGAGGGGTTCCATGGAGCACAGTTTAAGAAGCATTGATCCAGCAAGTGCTTTAGTTGTCCTGTCTTAATAAGAACCAGCATCCACCTTGGCCATGCTCTAATTATATGTTGGCATTCAGGGCTGGTATCATCCCAATCAGTCAGCGTGCGTGTATGAAGTGACTGAGGGCGGGGACCTTGAGTCCATTTGGCTTCATCTGATAAAACAATGCAGTATTTGGGAAGTGTAAAGCAACCTTCACAGAGGCTTGTTTTAAAGCCAAGATCCTTGTTTTTGCAAAAAGCACTCTGTTTGCCAGTGTGAGATCCCCCCATCCCCTAGCTCTAGGCACGTACCTCTCTGCCACCACTTACTCTTTCTCATGTTGCTCCGCCCTTTGCGGAGGGAGCCCTGCCCCAGGGTCCTGAGACCGGCCAGGTTCCGCACGGGGTTGACTATGGCCGTGGGCACGAAGACGGACTTGAAGGGCCGGCTCTGCCGGGGATCACCTTCTGAAATGCTGCCTTGGGAGGACACAGAGGAGGTGGATAACGTCCATGTGGCGTAGAGAGCAGAGCTCCGGGAGTCTGGAACACTAGATGTCTTTCTGGTTGTGCAAATTTTTTTTTTTTTTTTTTTTGTGAAAGAGAAGAAATAGAGAAAGAAAAGGTTCAGTCAAGAGTCCTGTTTTAAAAAAATGATCTGCTCCCAACTGTATAGCACATGTGGTCCCTCCTCATCGTATTCCTACCCATACATACCTACATACATATATATATATATATATGTTTATACTTGTCTTCATCACAGGCTTAACTATGGAGGCCTCAGCTTCCACACCTGGATAACTGTGTGGGCATGCTGAGGGAGGGGAGGGGGTCTCATACTGAGGCCTGGTGGAACTAGAAGACTTGAATATCATCATCTTTCACTCCAGCTCTGACCACTCTTCACCCCGTGTCCCTTCAGCCCTCAGTTCAGAGCACAAGATCTTGTATGTGTTCATTTCGCTTTGCAGAGGCGATTTCTTGTTCTTTCAGTGACTTTCCCACTAGATCCTAAGCTCTTTGAAGGCAGAGATTTTATATGACTTGTTTTATAGCCTCTGTGTTCTGCACATATTGTTTATTAATAAATGTTTGTTGAATGGCTGCCATGATGCTTTTAGCACTGAAGCCAGTCATTTTGTCTCACACATAGTAAGCACTTACTGTATACCCACTGTAACACCCAGCATTGGCCAAACACTGCCCACATCATCTCACAGGTTTTTCTCGACAGCCTTCTGAGGTAGGTACTGTTAGTACTACTGTTTTGTAGGTTAAAAAATAGAGATTTACCGTTACTTGTCCAAGCAATTAATAGATCTGAGATTTGAACCCAGGTCCAGGCTGGCCCCTCGCTCTACCACTAAGCTACCTACCTACTGGCTAGTTAGAGCCTTCATCATTTGGAAAACCCTGCATCCTACTTGAAAATTAACAAACTAAAGGAGCTGGTAGGCCCTACACATGCCTCCATAAGACCTAATTCTTCAGCCTTAGGCTCTGATTTTTAAGAACAGTGTTAATATTTTGTAAAACACCAATCTCCTGTCCATGTTTCCAGCCTGCAACTCCCTGAACCCCATGGGGAATGGTGTCATTTTACATGCCCTTCTTGCCCTTTTACCATCCTGCCGCAGCATCACAGCCCCTACCGAGTAGTCCATGAATCCCCTTGTCACTCTATTGATTAAATAACCCCTGCTAATTCCCTGGAGATAACCAGTTCAACCAAGGCCCCGGCACAGAGATGCCCTCCACGTATTTTCCTTCCTGTCAATGCCTCCAGGTTTCTCTTTAGGTAATTCCCCCTTATTTCTCCTTTTCTCTCCTTGTTTTGCTTTAAAAAAGTATATGTAGTTTAATATCGAGCCACCAGTGTTGTTCAAGATGGGAAAGGCGTCATGTAATGCAGCCAACTCTGCCCAGGAAGCATATGCATTCAAACACGCTGGGAACTGATGCTTGCAGAGAGGGGCTTCTGTCCACAGCCTTCAGCCTGCTTCTGGCCCCTGGGGATGCAGTCAGTGAGGCGGAGTGGGCTGTACACCAGGAAGAGCTCAGACTACATTCTGGAGATGAAGGCTGGGCTGGAGAGAACTCCCCAGCACTGGCTTGCCTGGCAGAGTCTGCATCTACCTGTTTCTTTTAAATGAATTTATTTATTTATTTGTGGCTGCACTGGGTCTTCGTTGCACTGCGTGGGCTTCTCACTGCGGTGGCTTCTCTTGTTTCAGAGCACGGGCTCTAGGAGTGTGGGCTTCAGTAGTTGTGGCACATGGGCTCAGTAACTGTGGCTCGCGGGCTCTAGAGCGTAGGCTCAGTGGTTGTGGCGCACGGGCTTACTTGCTCTGTGGCATGTGGGATCTTCCTGGACCAGGGCTCAAACCTGTGTCCCCTGCATTGGCAGGTGGATTCTTACCCTCTGCACCACCAGGGAAGCCCCTACCTGTGTTTTAAACAAAGGCCTCAAAGTGTTGGATGCTGCAAAATGGACTGGCAACAGCAAAGACAGGTTCCAAATTTGTTGCCAGCAGCATCAGCAGCCTGGACAGAATACAGTTAATGAGGCCCAAGCCAGCCTAATCCCACCAGTCCCTTCTTTGGACAACTGTTTACAGACAAAGGTGCAACTTCATTTTTCTGGACCCAGCATGAGGCCAGATTCCAGAAACTCCTAAATCTCAAGTCTCCCATCCAACACTGAGTCCCTCTATGTCTTTTGGCAAAAAGCTCAGCACTTACCCAGCATATTCTTCTAGCATCAAAGCACTTTGCAAACATATATTCATTAATCCCCATGACACCCCAGACCTGCAGATATTATGATCCCTGTTTTCTAGATGGAGAGACTGAAAGACATTCTGGGTTTAAGTGGGAGGTGTGTGTGTTGCCTCTGATTTGCTCTGCTGGGCTGCTTTGAGTGTGCAGGTCCCTGTGTCCCCTTTTCTACCTGAGATATGAGCCCTTAAGAACTTGCGCAGTATTTGAAAGGGACATGACACACAGCGGCTCTATCCTGCTCAGCACTGTCAGTAACCTCCTGGTAAGGCAAAAGCTTGGACCATGACAATCTTTATATAGTTCTATGTAGAAAGTTAAAGGAAAGTGAGTGGTGGCCCTCGTGTCACTTTTCTCCACCCCTTAGGCATCAGGATGGCATATGTGTCCAGTGAAGGTTGCCAGAAAGAGAAATATCCTGGCTTATTGGGCAGAAGGGCATTTATTGGGAGGACAGGAGGGAGCGGAAAGAGCTTGGAAACAGGATCCAAGGGAGGCTGCTGAGAGCTGGGCAGCAGGGATAGGAGGTGGGAAGAGTCTGATCAGGTGCTGCGCCTTGAGTCCCCGCCATGAATGGCCTTCAACTCTGTCCACATTCTCTCCTCCCTTGTTCCTTCCTTGTTCATGTTTCCAAGTCCCAAGAGGCTGAGCCTGTCCCTCACCTGTGGTGATGAGTTGAGGAGGTTGGGGATGAGGGGAAGGGGGAGAGGGAGGAGGAGGAGGAGGGGGAGGAGCAGGGGGAGGGGGAGGGGAGGGGGAGGAGGAGAGAAGAGGAGGAGGAGGAGGGGGAGGGGAGGGAGGAGGTGGAGGAGGGGGAGGAGGAGGGGGAGGGGAGCGGGGAGGAGTTGGCTTCTGCAGCCTGTGAAAAGGGAGGAAACTTATGCCTCTACCGAGACTGTGCATGGAAGAGGAAACCAAAGGGATGTAGGTGCTGTTAGGAAGGGCTTGAATGAGAACGTGACAAGTGTTCTGTACCACCTGAGCCAGGGGATAACTCTGGGATACGGGAACTAGGTCGTGGTGGCAGATATTTAGTTGTGGTTGGCACAGCTGGACAGGCTGGTGGCACCACCGAGCACAGAGGACTGGAGCTTTACACAGCATAGCAGCCTTTCCTCTCTCAGTAATTAAAAGGCTCCCTTGCTGAATCGTAAATCAAAACCCTGGCGTTTTTGTCAACTCTGGTCTCTAATTGATCCTGAAACTCTGGCTGGCTCAGTTCATTAGGAGATGATGCTAGTAAGAGCAGAGGTTCAAATGCTCAGGGGGCACTACACACCTTTGAGGTCTGGCTGTCTTATAAAAGGCAGCCCTGTGCACCACGGGGGCTGGTGGCAGTGCAGAGCCATCACTGCAAACAGACAACAAAAATGGGGCAAAACCTCTCACACACACAGAACGTTAGAACAGAAAGGGGCCTTGCACACATAGTCCAACCCACTCGGTAGGAAAAACTCAGCTGACAAAGGATGGCATCATTCAGCCCTGAGAAGCGGGAGGAATTAAACCTCCCAAAATGGGAAGGGTTGTTAAGAACAAGGGTGAGCTGCCCCCAGATAGACAAACTGAGCATGTCATCTGCGTCCAAGATTTTGGGGATGGGAACTTTCTCTGCATCTGAGAGGCTGTCAAGGAAAACACATACACACAGAAAGCATTGATCTACTGTCACCTAATAGCCCTCAGGAGATTATACTGTGACAGGGACTTTCCGTTTTAGAAATGCTGGCTCTCTAGAAGCAAACACACACATCAGCATAAGTAGCATCTCAGTATATGCACATATGCAGGTTTCTATGAGCTGGGGGTGGGGATGGACTCATGGCAAACTATGCTGGTGCTGAAACTCCATCCACTGCCTAACACGTGGCCATCATGGAGCAGGTGAGTCTAGATGCTCATGACTCGCCCAAGAACAGATCTAACTTGGAGAAAAGCCAAGAAGGAGAGAACGGGAAGCTGGAGCCTTGAAGTACACTGGAATGGAGTCCTACATGCATTCTAGTTAGGGTGACCTTACGTCCAGGTTTTCCTGGGAGAGTCTCAGTTTACACCTGCTCTCCTGGTAGAGTGTCCCTCTTTTATCTCAAAAGCATCCTAGTTTTGATGATAAGTTATATGGTCACTCTTCTTTTAATGTTTTTTTCATGGAATATCCAGGACTTTGGGCTAAGGCCTGATGCATAAGCAAATTCCCCAGTAGTAGAGATGGTCCCTAGAGCATTCATGATAAGATTCCATGGAAGACTGTTCATGAGTTAGGGTAGGTCCTTGCTCTTTGTTGTCACTTCTGGATCATCCTCCCACTGGAGGGACTTCTCAAGACTTCCCAGCTTGGGTTCACATGATTAGACTCCACCACCTACCACCGTGCCGTGTTGGAGCCATCATTTCCCCTCTTTCCTTGAGGAGTTGAGCTCCTGGATCACTGTCCTTCTCTCCATCTCAGTGGGTCCTATCATGATGATCTCATCTAGTCTTAGGGCTTTAAATACCATCTCAAGGCTGGACCTCTTTCTTAAATGCTAGACGTGTATACTCAACTGCTTACCAATGTCTTTACTAGGAATACTAAGGCATCTGAGACTTAATCTTCTACGAACCAAGCTTTTGCTTCCCCCCAACACCTCAAAACCTGTTTGTTCCTCTTTTGGTTTTCAACTCCATCTCAGTAAAAGGCAACTCTGTCTTCCAGTTACTCAAAGCAAAAAAAAAGTGGACTCACCATGAATCCTCTCTTCTTTTACACCCAGGATTTGATTTGTCAGAAAATCCTGTTGTCTCTACCTTCAGAATATACCCAGAATCTAACCATTGCTCCCTCCCTCCACAGCTAGCGCCTTGGTTCATTTCACCATCACCCCCTCCCCCAACCGGATTATTACAATATCTGCTTAACTAGTCTCTCTGCTTCAACCTTTTCCTATCTATAGTTTACTTTCAACCCAGCAACTAGAGGGATTCTGATTACAACATAAGTTAGATCATGTCATGCTTCTGCTCAAAGCCCTATAAATCGGTTAAAGCCAAATTCCTCATGATGACCGAGGAAATTCTGTGTGATCTGAATCCCTGTTACCATTCTGACCTCATCACCTACTAACCCCCTCTCACTTCCCTAACCCAGTCCTATTGGCCTTCATGTCAGGCGTGCTCCTCCCTCAGGGCCTTTGTTCTGTACTCGCTGTTCCTTGGGCCTGGAACACACCTCCCTCATTTCTTCATTCTACCTTCTTACCGCTCAGTAAGGCCATCTCTGACCAAGCGATTAACATTGTAATCACCCCCACGCAAATTCTATCCCCCTTTCCTGACTTCTTTGTTCTTCTTAGAGCTTATCATTAGCATGCCACATATATTACTTATATGCCTTGTTTATTGTCTGTCTGTCCCACTAGAATGTAAGCTCCACTGGGCGAGGATACTGTGTCTTTTATTCACTGGCGTTTCTCCAGCATCTAAAAACGTACCTGACATATAGTGCTCAGTACATATTTGTTGAATAAATGAATTAAAGCATCAGTTGTAGACATCCTTAGTTTGCCTTTGGAGATTTTCCAGTTTTCTAACAAATTCCAAGAACCTTCCATTTGAAAGGAGTAACTGTGATCCTCTATTCCAATTTTCTGGCATGTGAAGAAATCTTTTTGCCTGGATCTGTTGGAACCCACAATTTACCTGTAGTCTTTCTAGAAAGGGGATCCACCACCTCACCAGCCAGACTGATTAGAAAAATCCATGGGTTAGAAAGTGCAGTCTTTTATTGAACCGGAACCTTCTAAGTTGTATTCACTGGTTCACTGTCTCCTCATGGAACAAATCTACTTCCTGGTCTACACATTCTGTTATGGTCCCTGTGACCCTTGTCTTCTGTAGCTCAAATAATCCTACTTTCTTTATAGGTTTCTCCAGTGATGTAGTTTCTGTCTCCTCACCATTGCTGCCCTCCACTGGACACACTGCCCCGCCTACATGAAAGTCCCCAAAACTGGCCATATATGACTCTAGCTCTGACCCCCAGAGAGTAAAATGGGATTATCCCTTTCCTTGGAGTTATGACTCTGATATGTCATAAAGACAGAGTGTATATGTAGTGATGGTCTTGCTACCTTGTGACAGGCTTTGCCTGGACTTATGGGGGTGGGGGTAGGAGGAACCATGGATAGTTTTGGGGTCTGTGTGTAGTTGTGGTCATATGAGGTGGCTGGACAAACTGTATGCCAGTGAAATTGATGAATGTGCCAGAGAATGAAAAAGATTGAGAAAAGCTGTTTGGGAAGAAGATCTTCAGGGTAACTAGCATGTGACCTGGGGTGTGGATGGATGGGTAGTGGTCTGAGTCACAAAAACCCTGCCTAATGGACCAGAATCCTGGGAAGTCTCCCAAGGTGCTCCAAGAGGTCTTCTGATCATTGTGTTTTCACATTGTGCCATGATTGTGAAGTGTCAGGGTGCAGGGTGTGAGGTGCGATTGGGGGGGGATTATATAGTAGAAAACCTGAAATCTAGCTCTTGAGCAGACTGGTTAACTCTGCACATCAATTTCCTCATCTGTAAGATAACATCTACCTTAAACAAGATTCTTGAGCATAGCCAATGAGTTAAGAGATGCAGAAGTGCTTGTAAAATGTGAAGAGCTATTTAAAAGATAACTATTCTGCTAATTTTTTTTTAAGTTAAGTGTTAGGAGGGTACTAGAGCAAAAGCTGTTTCTTGGCCCTTACTCTGAAAGGGCATTGAGTCCTTCAGAGATTCAACCCACAGATGGCCCCTGGCCTAGGTGACCTGACCCTCTGATGCCTGAGATTGGAGAGGACCCACCTGAAAATGGGGATGACATAGTTGTTGGGGAAGATGCCGACTCGCCCGGTCACCAAGGAGACACCCCTGAGCCAGCCATCCTGGTACTTCCCCAGGACCCTGATGCCCTCTCCCTTCTGCAGGTCCAGTTCGTCGGGTCCATGGGCTGAGTAGGAGTGCAGGGCTACAAACCTGGGGAGACAAAAGGAACTGGTAAAGGAAGCTGGTGAGCGGAAGGATGGAACCAGTGAAGGGTGAAGCGAGAGGAAAACTTAGAGCCCACCTGCCCGGTGTTTAGCAACAACACCTTTTAAGAACTGAAATCTCACTATGTAAGGCAGATGAAAGTGGTGGAGCCTGGTTGAAGTAGCAGTGGAGGCGCCCAGATCCCTGCCCCCACCTCCTCCCTGCTCCTCCACAGAGTGCCCCACAGCTGCAAATCACTCATTTAGGTCACATCAGCACTTTGACAATGGGGAAGCTGGTCTAGAATAGAGAAAGGAGTTGGTGACCAGGAATCAGAGGCAGAGCTGGGTCTCAAACCTGGAAGTGATGGTTCTATCTAGGATGCTTTTTCACACTGCTTAGAGTATCCCCCAAGACAATGGTCACAGCCATCAAGGTTCAGGGAACTGAGGGGTCAGAAGAGAAACCTCTCTGATCCACTCCCTCTCCTGAGGGTAGGGACATGTCTGACCCCCAGGAATGGCCCGAGGAGCTTAGCTTAATGTAGGCCAGAGGTGGACATGGGAAAACGGGAGGCGGGTGTTAATTTCAGTGTTTGGCACGCAGTGGAATACTGGCTGCATGTTGGCGTGGAGGAGGATGGGCTTGAAACATGGTAGAAATGTTCTCGGGTTAGAGCAGTGATTTGCCTCTCTGAAGTCCACACAGGAGTTGGGCAGGTGACATCCAGGTATGAGCCAGGGGGTGAAGACCCTGGGGAATAGTGAGGCTGTGGTAGGAGAATAACTGCCTGCCTAAAGGCATTAAAAATAACCCACTTTGGGGCTTCCCTGGTGGTGCAGTGGTTGAGAGTCCGCCTGCCGATGCAGGGGACACGGATTCGTGTCCCGGTCTGGGAGGATCCCACGTGCCACAGAGCGGCTGGGCCCAGGAGCCGTGGCCGCTGAGACTGTGCGTCCGGAGCCTGTGCTCCGCAACGGGAGAGGCCACAACAGTGAGAGGCCCGCGTACCGCAAAAAAAAATAAAATAAAATAACCCACTTTGGCTTGCCAGGTTCGGGGTTACCAGTGTATGGCCTCAGGCTGGATGTTAGGAAGTCCTTCTAGACTCTATGGACTGTGAGACACTGAAAGTTTTTATCAAAGGGGCTAGGAGAGTGTTCTCATCTGCAAGGTTCCTTTCCCCTCTAAAATGCTATATTTATTTCTTGCTGATTACTAGAGCAACATCTATTGATGACCTTACATTGTGAATCTAAAGGAAGACAATAGAAATTGCTCAGTACCTAAGCTTCCTGTAATGTTTTGGTATATAATCTTCCAGTCTCTTTCTACTTTTGTAAAATAATGAGCCAGGATGATGTGGTTTGGTAATTTGTGTTTTTCACCATTATTCCCTTTGGAAGTTGTAAAAGAAGGGGAGCTGTTATCTCTCTGGATGTGTTGGTTGGGGACGGGGGATGCTTGATGGCAGAGGGATGGCAAAGATGACCCCTCTATGCCAGGACCAGGAGTGGAGGGTTGAACTTTTTTTACTCACATGTTAGCTGAGAGGTGTTGCTGGGAGCCGGGCAGACTGATGATGGCCGTGGAATGTCCTGGGGAGGCAGGTGCAGGGTGATAAGTGCTGACCTACACAGACAGAAAAGCCAGGCAGAACCAGTGAACATCACCAGCCAGGCCCACAGCAGAGGCAGCCTGACACAACCAAAAACCAAGGGCCACGCCTGGCACCACCCAGCATGTGTCTTCTCTGTGGTTTGGGGCTGTAGGCAGAGCCGAGTGGTGGTAGATTGGTTTATCGTTTGCTGGGGTGGCATGCCAGGGTCGCAATCCAAAAGACTGCTCAGAGAGGGCAGAGGAGAAGACCTGTCTAGTTTACAGTCAACAGGGTACTGCCAGGATCCTCGATCTCTTCCCTGGGCCCCTCCCTACCCATCTCCCACTGCACTCACCTCCCTCTGTGAAAACCTATTCTCATAAAATGATACAATAGCTAATACTGAGAACTTAACACTCGCCAGGCAGTTTTAAGAGCTTTACAAGTATCAGCTAATTTAATCCTTATTAAAGGGACTATTATCATCCCTATTTTTGGATGAGAAACTGGGGGAAAGAAAAGTTACCTGACTAGTATGAAACAAACTTTTAAACCAGGTTGTCTAGGTCCTGAGCCCACACTATCAGTATTAACACACACACAGACACACACACTCACACTCACACACACACACCAGTTTACCCAGTGACTTAAGGAAGGTAAATCTGCATCCTCTTTACTTTTCCAGGATGAAAGAGGGAGCAATAATGCTAAAAGTATCGGAAACTGCCTATTATCCTGGCACCTTGCCTGTTGTCTAACATCTTACCTTGCTCATTTCCTTCTTGGCATATATCACAGGCTGTGATTGTTTCCTTGTTTAGTTACTGACCATCCCCCATCACTAGAGTGTAAGTTCCATGAGGGCAGGGACTATGTCTTTTTCATCATTGTATTTCTTATGTGCCCAATATGTACTTGTAGCTTAAAGAATGAATAAATGAACAAAAAGATCTTTCTACCCAGTCCACCAAGGACTAATGAAACCTCAACCATCTCCATGCCATCCAGAGTAAATACATTCAATCTGTCTTCAGTTGTCAACTCATAAGCGATGGTAGCTACATATGTGTGCCTTTTTATGACTATGCTTTTGTGGGTATAACTATGATTTGCATATGTGTGTTTGGGCAGTTGCTAATCCATTACCAAGTATATGTATCTCTGGTTCTTTCTACAATTGCGTATGCTTTTTCAGAACCCATGACAATTGCATGTACATGTATGATGGCACTGGTCTATTGTATGTCTGATTATGTTCACATATGTGGGTCTGTGGATTGATAAGCATGTATACTCTGATTATATGTATGTATGGTTGTAAATGTCTATCTGGAATTATGTGTGTAGGTATGTAAACTCTAGAGGTGTGTGCAAATATGAATGGGTATAGTTTTATGTGTGTGCCAATGACTGTGGAAATATATGTATGGCTGCGTATGTATGTGTGACATTTCAATCCAGGTATAGGATCAGAAAACTATTCTAGTCAGATAGTAACAAGTGTTGGCAAGAATGTAGAGAAATCAAAACCCTCATACAGTGTTGGTGGAAACGTAAAATGGTTCAGGCCCTTTGGAAAATAGTTTTGCTGTTCCTCAAATGACTAAACATAGAATTACCATATGACCCAGTAAGTCCAGTACCCAAGAGAGATGAAAACATATGTCCACACTAAAGCTTGTGCATGAATTTTACAGCAGCATGATTTATAATAGACAAAAGGTGGAAATAACCCAAATGTCCATTGACTAATGAATGAATAAACAAAATGTGGTATATCCATACAGTGGAATATTATTCAACCATAAAAGAAATGAAGTATTGATATATGCCAGAACATGGATAAGCCTTGAAAACATTATGCTAATTGAAAGGAGTCAGACACAAAACACATTACATAATTCCATTTATATGAAATGACCAGAAGAGGCAAATCTATATAGAAAGTAGATTAGTGGTTTCCAGGGGCTGGGGATATAGGGGGATATAGGAATAATAGTTAAGGGTACAGGGTTTCTTTTTGAGGTGATGACATATTGTAAAATTGTGGTGAAAATGGTTGCACATATCTGTGAATATATTAAAAACCACTGACTTGTACATCTTAAATGGCTTAAATGTATGTTATGTGAAATATATTTTAATAAGCTTTAAAAAAAGATGCCAAAAAGCATATGATCATCTCAGTAGATGTAGTAAAAGCATTTGATAAAATTCAACATCCATTTATGATAAAAACTCTCCAGAAAGCAGGCAAAGAGGGAACATACCTCAACACAGTAAGGGCCATATATGGCAAACCCACAGCTAACATTGTACTCAATGATGAAAAGTTGAAAGCATTTCCTCTAAGATCAGGAACAAGACAAGGATGTCCACTTTCGCCACTTATATTCAACATAATTTTGGAAGTCCTAGCCATGGCAATCAGAGAAGAAAAAGAAATAAAAGGAATCCAAATTGGAAAGGAAGAAGTAAAACTGCTCGTTTGCAAATGGCATAATACTATGAGTAGAAAATCCTAAAGACACCACCAGAAAAACTACTAGAGCTCATCAATGAATTTGGTAAAGTTGCAGGATATGAAATTAATGTACAGAAACCTGTTGCATTTCTATACACTAACAATGAAAGATCAGAAAGAGAAATTAAGAAAACAATTCCATGTACCACAGCATCAAAAAGAATAAAATACCTAGGAATAAACCTACCTAAGGAGGCAAAAGACCTGTACTCTGAAAACTATGACGCTGATGAAAGAAATCAAAGATGACACAAATAGATGGAAAGATATACTGTGTTCTTGGATTAGAAGAATCAATATTGTTAAAATGACCATACCACCCAAGGCAATCTACAGCTTCATTGCAATCCCTTTCAAAATACCAATGGCATTTTTCACAGAACTAGAACCAATAATTTAAAAATTTGTATGGAAACACAAAATACCCCGAATAGCCAAAACAATCTTGAGAAAGAAAAACAGAGCTGAAGGAATGACACTCCTTGACTTCAGACTATACTACAAACCTATAGTCATCAAAACAGTATTGTACTGGCACAAAAACGGATACACAGATCAATGGAACAGGATAAAGAGCACAGAAATAAACCCACACACTTATGTTCAATTAATCTATGACAAAGGAGACAAGACTATGCAATGGAGAAAAGACAGTCTCTCTTCAATAAGTGATGCTGGGAAAACTGGACAGCTACATATAAAAGAAAGGGGGCTTCCCTGGTGGCACAGTGGTGGAGAGTCCACCTGCTATGTAGAAAAATAAACTCTAAATGGATTAAAGACCTAAATGTAAGACTGGATACTATAAAACTCCTAGAGGAAAACATAGGCAGAACACTCTTTGACATAAATTGTAGCAATATTTTTTTGGATCTGTCTTCTAAAGTAAAGGAGATAAAAGCAAAAATAAACAAATGGGACCTAATTAACTTAAAAGCTTTTGCACAGCAAATGCAGCCATTGACAAAATGAAAAGACAACCTACTGAATGACAGAAGATATTTGCAAATGATATGACCAATAAGGGATTACTATCCAACATATGTAAACAGTTCATACAACTCAACATCAAAAAAACAAACAACTGATTAAAAATGGGCAGAAGGTCTAAATAGATACGCTTCCAAAGAGGAAATGCAGATGGCCAACAGGCACGTTGAAAAGATGCTCAACATTGCTAATCATCAGGGAAATGCAAAACTAAACCACAATGAGATATCACCTCACACCTGTGACAATGGCTATCATCAAAAAGGACACAAATAACAAATGTTGGTGAGGATGTGGAGAAAAGTAAACCTCTGTACACTGTTGGTGGGAGCCACTGTGGTGCAGCCACTGTGGAAAACAGTATGGAGGTTTATCAAAAAAATAAAAATAGAACTAACATATGACCCAGCAATTAAACTCCTGGGTGTATGTCCAAAACAAACAAACAAAAAAACAACAAAAAACACTAATTTGAAAATATGCATGCACTCCTGACCTAGAGGAACTTGACCAACAAGTAGAAGATGACGAGAGAGCCTGAGCCAAGATGGCGGAGTAGAAGGATGTACTCTCAATCCCTCTTGTGAGAACACCAGAATCACAGCTAACTGCTGAACAATCATCGACAGGAAGACACTGGAACTCACCGAAAAAGATACCCCACATCCAAAGACAAAGGAAAAGCCACAATGAGATGGTAGGAGGGGCACAATCCCAATAAAATCAAATCCCATAACTGGTGGCTGGGTGACTCACAAACTGGAGAACACTTATACCACAGAAGTCCACCCACTGGAGTGAAGGTGCTGAGCCCCACGTCAGGCTTCAAAACCTGGGGGTCTGGCAACGGGAGGAGGAGTTCCTAGACAATCAGACTTTGAAGGCTACTGGGATTTGATTGAAGGACTTGACACTCTTGGAGGGCATACACAAAGTAGTGTGCACATCGGGAACCAGGGGAAGGAGCAGTGACCCCAGGGGAGATTGAACCAGACCTCCCTGCTAGTGTTGGAGGGTCTCCTGCAGAGGTGATGGGTGGCTGTGGCTCACCATGAGGACAAGGACACTGGGAGCAGAAGTTCTTGGAAGTACTCCTTGCTGTGAGCCCTCCCAGAGTCCACCATTAGCCCCACCAAGGAGCCTGCAGGCTCCAGTGTTGGGTCACCTCAGGCCAAACAACGAACACAGGGAACCCAGCCCCACCCATCAGCAGTCAAGCAGATTAAAGTTTTACTGAGCTCTGCCCACCAGAGCAACAGCCACCTCTATCCAGCACCAGTCCCTCCCATCAGGAAACTTGCACAAGCCTCTTAGGTAGCCTCATCCACCAGAGGGCAGACAGCAGAAGCAAGAAGAACTACAGTCCTACAGCCTGTGGAACAAAAACCACATTCACAGAAAGATAGACAAGATGAAAAGGCAGAGGGCTATGTACCAGATGAAAGAACAAGATAAAACCCCAGAAAAACAACTAAATGAAGTGGACATAGGCAATCTTCCAGAAAGAGAATTCAGAATAATGATAGTAAAGATGATCCAGGACCTCGAAAAAGAATGGAGGCAAAGATCGGGAAGATGCAAGAAATGTTTAACAAAGACCTAGAAGAATTAAAGAACAAACAAACAGAGATGAACAGTACAATAACTGAAATGAAAAATACACTAGAAGGAATCAATAACAGAATAACTGAGGTGGAAGAATGGATAAGTGACCTGGAAGACAGAATGGTGGAATTCACTGCTGCTGAACAGAATAAAGAAAAAAGAGTGAGAAGAAATGAAGACAGGGGCTTTCCTGGTGGCGCAGTGGTTGGGAGTCCGCCTGCCAATGCAGGGGACATGGGTTTGTGCACTGGTCCGGGAAGATCCCACATGCCGCGGAGTGGCTAGGCCCGTGAGCCATGGCCACTGAGCCTGTGCATCCGGAGCCTGTGCTCTGCAATGGGAGAGGCCACAACAGTGAGAGGCCCACGTACCGCAAAAAAAAGAAAAAAGAAAAAAGAAATGAAGACAGCCTAAGAGACGTCTGGGACAACAATAAATTCAACAACATTCACATTATAGGGGTCCCAGAAGGAGGAGAGAGAGAGAGGACCAGAGGAAATATTGGAAGAGATTATAGTCAAAAACTTCCCTAACATGGGAAGGAAATAGACACCCAAGTGCAGGAAGCGCAGAGAGTCCCATACAGGATAAACCCAATGAGAAACATGCCAAGAGACATAATAATCAAATTGAAAAAATTAAAGACAAAGAAAAATTATTGAAAGCACCAAGGGAAAACAACAAATAACATACAAGGGAACTCCCATAAGGTTAACAGCTGATTTCTCAGCAGAAACTCTACAAGCCAGAAGGGAGTGGCATGATATACTTAAAGTGATGAAAGGGAAGAATCTACAACTAAGATTACTCTACCTGGCAAGGATCTCATTCAGATTCGATGGAGAAATCAAAAGCTTTACAGACAAGCAAAAGCAAAGAGAATTCAGCACCACCAAGCCAGCTCTACAACAAATGCTAAAGGAACTTCTCTAAGTGGGAAACACAAGAGAAGAAAAAGCCCTACAAAAACAAACCCAAAACAATTAAGAAAATGATCATAGGAACATACATATGGATAATTACCTTAAACATGAATGGATTAAATGCTCCAACCAAAAGGCACAGGCTTGCTGAATGGATAAACAAACAAGACCCATATATATGCTGTCTACAAGAGACCCACTTCAGACCTAGGGACACAAACAGACTGAAAGTTAGGGGATGGAAAAAGATATTCCATGCAAATGGAAATCAAAAGAAAGCTGGAGTAGCAATACTCATATCAGATAAAATAGACTTTAAATAAAGAATGTTACAAGAGACAAGTAGGACACTACATAATGATCAAGGGATCAATCCAAGAAGAAGATATAACAATTTAAATATATATGCACCCAACATAGGAGCACCTCAACACATAAGGCAACTGCTAACAGCTCTAAAAGAGGATATTGACAGTAACACAATAATAGTGGGGGAGTTTAAAACCTCACTTACATCAATGGACAGATCATCCAAAATGAAAATAAATAAGGAAACAGAAGCTTTAAATGATACAATAGACCAGATAGATTTAATTTATATTTATAGGACATTCCATCCAAAAACAGCAGATTGCACGTTATTCTCAAGTGAGCACGGAACATTCTCCAGGATAGATCACATCTTGGGTCACAAATCAAGCCTTGGTAAATTTAAGAAAATTGAAATCATATCAAGCATCTTTTCTGACCACAACACCATGAGATTAGAAATGAATTACAGGGAAAAAACTGAAAAAAAACAAACACATGGAGGCTAAACAGTACATTACTAAATATCCAAGAGATCCCTGAAGAAATCAAAGAGGAAATCAAAAAATACCTAGAGACAAATGACAATGAAAATACGAGGATCCAAAACCTATGGGATGCAGCAAAAGCAGTTCCAAGAGAGAAGTTTATAGCAATACAAGCCTACCTCAAGAAACAAGAAAAATCTCAAACAATCTAACCTTACACCTAAAGGAACTAGAGAAAGAAGAACAAACAAAACCCAAATTTAGCGGAAGGAAGGAAATCATAAAGATCAGAGCAGAAATAAATAAAATAGAAACAAAGAAAACAATAGCAAAGATCAATAAAACTCAAAGCTGGTTCTTTGAGAAGATAAACAAAATGGATAAACCGTTAGCCAGACTCATCAAGAAAAAGAGGTAGAGGACTCAAATCAATAAAATTAAAAACGAAAAAGGAGAAGTTACAAAAGACACTGCAGAAATACAAAGCATCCTAAGCAACTACTACAAGCAACTCTATGCCAATAAAATGGACAACCTGGAAGAAATGGACAAATTCCTAGAAAGGTATAACCTTCCAAGACTGAACCAGGAAGAAACAGAAAATATGAACGGACCAATCAGAAGTAATGAAATTGAAACTGTGATTAAAAATCTTCCAACAAACAAAAGTCCAGGACCAGATGGCTTCACAGGTGAATTCTATCAAACATTTAGAGAAGAGCTGACACCCATCCTTCTCAAACTCTTCCAAAAAATTGCAGAGGAAGGAACACTCCCAAACTCATTCTATGAGGCCACCATCACCCTGATACCAAAACCAGACAAAGATACTACAAAAAAAGAAAATTACAGACCAATGTCACTGATGAATATAGATACAAAAATCCTCAACAAATTACTAGCAAACGGAATCCAAAAACACATTAAAAGGATCATACACAATGATCAAGTGGGATTTATCCCAGGGATGCAAGGATTCTTCAATATACGCAAATCAATCAATGTGATATAGCATATTAACAAATTGAAGAAGAAAAACCATATGATCGTCTCAGTAGATGCAGAAAAAGCTCTTGACAAAATTCAACACCAATTTATGATAAAAACTCTCCAGACTGGACCCGTGTGCCACTTGCCGAGCCTGTGTTCTGGAGCCTGTGGGCCACAACTGCTGAGCCTGTGTGTGACCACTACTGAAGTCTGCACACCTGGAGCCTCCTGCTCTGCGGCAGGAGAGGCCACCACAGTGGGAGGCCTGCGCACTGCAAAGAGGGGTGGCCCCTGCTCGCCGCTTTTGGAGGGAGCCCGCACGCAGCAGCGAAGACCCAATGCAACCAAAAATATAACTAAATAAATATTTTTAAAAATGGTTAAAAAAAAAAAACTCTCCAGAAAGTGGGCATAGAGGGAACCTACCTCAACATAATAAAGGCTACATATGACAAACCCCAGTGAACATCATTCTCAATGGTGAAAAACTGAAAGCGTTTCCTTAAGATCAGGAACAAGACAAGGATGTTCACTCTCACCACTAGTATTGAACATAGTTTTGGAAGTCCTAGCCACAGCAATCAGAGAAGAAAAAGAAATAAAAGGAATACAAATTGGAAAAGAAGAAGTAAAACTGTCATTGTTTGCAGATGACATGATACTATACATAGAGAATCCTAAAGATGCCACCAGAAAACTACTAGAGCTAATCAATGAATTTGGTAAAGTTGCAGGATACAAAATTAATGCACAGAAATCTCCTGTATTCCTATATACTAATGATGAAAAATCTGAAAGTGAAATTAAGGAAACACTCCCATTTACCACTGCAACAAAAAGAATAAAATACCGAGGAATAAACCTACCTAGGGAGACAAAAGACCTGTATGCAGAAAACTATAAGACACTGATGAAAGAAATTAAAGATGATACCAACAGATGGAGAGATATACCATGTTCTTGCATTGGAAGAATCAATATTGTGAAAATGACTATACTAGCCAAAGCAATCTACAGATTCAATGCAATCCCTATCAAATTACCAATGGCATTTTTTATGGAACTACAATAAAAAATCTTAAAATTTGTATGGAGGCACAAAAGACCCTGAATATCCAAAGCAGTCTTGAGGGAAAAAAGTGGAGCTGGAGGAATCAGACTCCTTGACTTCAGATTATACTACAAAGCTACAGTAATCAAGACAATATGTTACTGGCACAAAAACTGAAATATCGATCAATGTAACAAGATAGAAAGCCCAGAGATAAACCCACGCATCTATGGTCAGCTAATCTATGACAAAGGAGGCAAGGATATACAATGGAGAAAAGACAGTCTTCTCAGTAGGTGGTGCTGGGAAAACTGGACAGCTGCGTGTAAAAGAATGAAATTAGAACACTCCCTAACACTATACACAAAAATAAACTCAAAATGGGTTAGAGACCTAAATGTAAGACTGGACACTATAGAACTCTTAGAGGAAAACATAGGAAGGACACTCTGTGACATAAATCACAGGAAGATATTTTTTGATCCTCCTCCTAGAGTAATTGAAATAAAAACAAAAATAAACAAATGGGACCTAATGAAACTTCAAAGCTTTTGCACAGCAAAGGAAACCATAAACAAGACGAAAAGACAATCCTCAGAATGGGAGAAAATATTTGCAAATAAATCAATGGACAAAGGATTAATCTCCAAAATATATAAACAGCTCATACAGCTCAGTATTAAAAAAAACAAACAACCCAATTCAAAAGTGGGCCAAAGACCTACATAGACATTTCTGCAAGGAAGACATACAGATGGCTAAGAAGCACATGAGAAGTTGCTCAACATCAGTAATGATTAGAGAAATGCAAATCAAAACTACAATGAGGTATCACCTCAAACCAGTTAGAATGGGCATTATCAGAAAATCTACAAAGAACAAATGCTGGAGAGGGTGTGGAGGAAAGGGAACCCTCTTGCACTGTTGGTGGGAATGTAAATTGATACAACCACTATGGAGAACAGTATGGAGGTTCCTTAAAAAACTAAAAATAGAATTAGCATATGATCCAACAATCCCACTACTGGGCATATACCCAAAGAAAACCATAATTCAAAGAGACACATGCACCCCAATGTTCATTGCAGCACTGTTTACAATAGCCAGGTCACGGAAGCAACCTAAATGTCCATCGACAGGCGAATGGATAAAGAAGATGTGGTACATATATACAATGGAATATTACTCAGCCATAATAAAGAATGAAATTGGGTCATTTGCTGAGACGTGGATAGATCTAGTGACTGTCATACAGAGTGAAGTAAGTCAGAAAGAGAAAAACAAATATATATTAACTCATATATATATATGTGGACCTAGAAAAATTGTGCAGATGAACTGGTTTGCAGGGCAGAAATTGAGACACAGATGTAGAGAACAAACGTATGGACACCAAGGGGGGAAGCGGCAGAGGGGTGGTGGTGGTGGTGTGATGAATTGGGAGATTGGGGTTGACATGTATACACTGATGCGTATAAAATTGATGACTAATAAGAACCTGTTGTATAAAAAAATAAATAAAACTAAATTCAAACTTTAAAAAAAAAGAAAAGATGCATGCACTCCAATGCTTACAGCAGCATTATTTACGATTGCCAAGATATGGAAGCAACTTAAGTGTCCATCAAGAGATGAATGGATAAAGAAGTTGTGGTATATTGATACAATGGAATACTACTCAGCCATAAAAAAGAACAAAATTTTGCTGTTTGCAGCAACATGGATGGACTTGGAGGGCATTATGCTAAGCGAAATAAGTCAGACAGAGGAAGACAAATACTGTATGATATCACTTATATGTGGAATCTAAAAAATACAGCAAACAAGTAAATATCACAAAAACAGAGCAGACTCACAGATATGAAGAATAAACTAGTCGTTACCAGTGGGGAGAGGCAGGAGGGACAATATAGGGGTGGGGAAGTGGGAGGTACAAACTATTGTGTATAAGATAGGCTACAAGGATGTATTTAGAACATGGGGAATATAGCCAATATTTAGTAATAACTGTAAATAGAGTGTGACCTTTAAAAATTGTATTTAAAAAAAACCCCAAAGACTATTCCATGGTTATCCATCTGAAAGCCTCTAACACTGCATAAAGTGCTCTGAGCTTTGCAATGAAACACTTTCATACTGGTTTCCTTAAACAAGCTGCTGGCTTTGGGCTAGGATCTCCTTCCCTGCAACTGGGCAAGATAAAACCCTGCTGGGATCGGGAGATGTGCCAAGGGAGGGCCTTGTTGTGTGAACAACTAATCTTATGTTTGTGTAGGCTGTTGGACCACTGATTAAGCAGGATGAACCTCACTTAACACCTGTGACTTTCCAGTGTTATGTTTGAGTAAAAAGCCCTGCCATCCATAAACACTATTAATCACTTAGGGAGGAGGAAGATGCCAGCATGCAAAAAAGTCATCCCTTCATTACACCAGGCTTTTTACGTCTCTAGGTCTTCGACTAGAGAGGGGATCTTTCCCCCTATTTGGAACATGGAACCCTGCCAGAACTGAAATCACTGGGCTTGTGATGGAGTTCCTTCTAATGTGGAATGGGAAACAAGGACAGATTCTCAGATTTTGAGGTGTCTGAGAGGAGAAGGAAGAATACAAATGGAGAAGGAGGAGGAGGGAGAGAGGGAGATAGTAAACAACTCTGAAAGTTGGGGAGAGAGTCAGAAACTGAGACTGAGACACACAGTGGGAGAAAGAGATAGATCCAAAGCGATAGAGGAAAGAAGAAGAAAAGGGAGATTAAGAAAAGACTGGGGAAACTCGTAACCCATTCAGAAGACAAATAATCCAATTAAAAAGTGGGCAATAGACATCACAGAAGAAGATATATTGAGTGGCCAGTAAGTACATGAAAAAGTGCTCAACATCAACAATTATCAAGAAAATACAAATTAAAACCACCATGAGATACCACTATACACCTATAAGAATGGCTAAAGTTAAAAACTGACCATACCAAGTGGTGGTGAGGATGTGGAGCAACTAGAATTTTTTTTTTTTTTTTTTTTTTTTTTGCCGTACGTGGGCCTCTCACTGTTGTGGCCTCTCCCGTCGTGGAGCACAGGCTCCAGACGCGCAGGCTCAGTGGCCATGGCTCACGGGCCCAGCCGCTCCGCGGCATGTGGGATCCTCCCGGACCGGGGCACGAACCCGCGTCCCCTGCATCGGCAGGCGGACTCCCAACCACTGCGCCACCAGGGAAGCCCTAGAATTCTTATATATTGCTGATGGAGATGTAAAATGGTGCCACCACACAGGACAACAAGTTGACTGTTTTAAATAAAGTGAAATATACACTTACCACTCTACTCAGCATCCTACTCACAAGTTTTTACCTAAGAGAAGTGCAAACTTATGTCCATACAAAGACTTGTACATGAATGTTCATAGCAGCTTTATTTTAGCCAGAAACAGGAAACAACCCAAATGCCAATCAATGGGTGAACGAATAAACAAACTGTGCTACAAACACAGGGGAATATTCCTCAGGAATACATGCAACTACATGGAAGAATCTTAACATCATCCTAAGTAAAAGAAGCATGAAACACGAAATTACATATTCTGTGATGCCATTTATGTAACATTCTAAAAAAAGCCAAAACTATAGTGACGGCAAGATTAGGGATTACCAAGAGCCAGGGATGGGGAGAGATGATTGATTGCAAAGGGGCACAAGGAAACTTTTGGGGGTGATAGAAATATTCTATATCTTGATTTTGTTAGTCATTACCTTTTTACATCTGCCAAGTCATTGAACTGTATGCTTAAAATCGTTGAACTTTATGTAACTATAGCTCAATAAAGCTGTTAAAAAAATAGGAATATATTATCTAGCTGGCAGGAAACATCCAAGTGGCCATAGCTTGACCCAGCCCAAGCTCTGGGATTGGTCAGCAAAGGAGATAAGGGTGATGGCTCAGCTTCACAGTGAACAGCTAGGCAGTGGCCCTCATGGCAGGGGGCCACCTGAATAGGAGAGGAATCAAAGGTGGAAACCTATGCATCAGACAGAAGCTCAGTAAATAAGGTGAAAACAAAAATGAATGAATGAATGAATGGAGTGATAGGAAAAGAGAGCAAGATAGATAAAGGCAGGGAAGGAGGACAGACAGAACAAGAGAGAAACAAAGGCACCACCCAGTAAATAAAGACAACCAGGTAGACGGCCAACTTCTGAGGAGGCAAGTCTGTTCCTGTCACTGGCATCCAAGACAGACGGCCAGCCTGTCTGAGTGAACGGGCCTCTGGTGGGTGGTTTCCTGAGGTCAGCTGTGACCTCAGGTCTCCGAGCCACAAAGGGTTTGTGAGGCTGCATGCAAGGTCCTCTAGCATCTGGTGCTTCCTGGGATAGGATTTGGGGATCTGAGCAGGATCAGGGAAAGGGTATGTACTTGAGGGTAGGGGTGGGTATTTCTGCTGCGATCTAAAAACAGTTTTTCCTCCTTTTTGAAGGAAATGACTCATTTAAAAGAAGTCTTTATCGGGAACAGAAGAATCTACCGCTGTGTGGCCTCTGGGTGTTTTCAGGTCTCGAGGTGTTAAGTGAGGAAGGAAGGGGGCACGGCGCCTGGCACAGAGCTGCTGCAACATTCCACTGGCCCTGTGCCAGCCTCGTCAGTCATGTGGGCACAGAGTCAGCTCCCGTCCAGGAGTCTGGAGGCAGGTCTAGCCTAGTACTCAAGCATGCGGCTCTAGCATTTTCCAGGATGTGTGATCTTGGGCAAGGACTGAACACTGTGGCTCCTCCACTTCGTCATCTGTTAAAATGGGGGCAGTAATGGTATTTGTCTCATAGAGTTGTTAGGAGGATTACATAAAAGAATCCATGTACAGGATTTAGCGCATTGTAAGCAAGTGCTCAATAAATATTACTTATTTTAAAAAATTTTTATTGAAATAGAGTTGATTTACAATGTTGTGTTAGTTTCAGGTGTGGAGCAAAGTGATTCAGTTATACATATATATATATAAATATATATATATAAATATATATATTCTTTTACAAAATTATCTTCCATTATAGGTTATTACAAGATAGTGAGCATAGCTCCCTGTGCTACACAGTAGGTCCTTGTTGGTTATCTTTTTTTTTTTTAACTTTTTATTTTATATTGGAGTATAGCCGATTAACAATGTTGTGATGGTTTCAGGTGCACAGCAAAGCACTTCAGCCACACATGTACATGTATCCATTCTCCCTGAGACTCCCCTTCCATCCAGGCTGCCACATAACACTGAGCAGAGTTCCCTGTGCTACACAGTACGTCCTTGTTGGTTATCCTTTTCAAATATAGCAGTGTGTCCATGTCAATCCCAGACCCCCTAACTATCCCTTCCCTCCACCCTTCCCCCCCAAGCCCCGTAACCAAAAGTTCATTCTCTAAGTCTCTGATTGCATTTCTGTTTTGTAAATACATTCATTTGTACTTCTTTTTAGATTTGGTTATCTATTTTATATATAGTAGTGTGTATATATTAATTTACTTATTTTGATCTACCAAGAGATTAGCTGCTGTGCAGGGTGGGGTGGGGTGGGCTGAGCAGCTCCTTTTATGCGACGGCCCTGCGAGGTCTTGGACTGAGACCAGGACCCAAGGATGCGGTGGGGGATGGCAGTAAGCAGCCCTACTCTTCTAGAGGAGTTTGCAGGTCCCCGGCTTTCCCAAATGTAAGTTTGCTGTTCCCCCCCCACCATGCTGTGGCACTCAGCTCTTTCCTCTGGGGCTCATGCCTTTCAGTAGCTTGGTGGGTATGGGGTACTATCTTCCTCAACAGAGTGTGACCTACTCCCAAGCCCTTGTGGTCCTGCATCTCAGTATTCCCAGGAGCTAACAAGGGCCTGAACCTACAGAGTGTTCACTTAGGGTCGGGAGAAGGGCTGCATTTTAGAGACAGAAAATTAACTACTATACGGTAGTTTCTATACCAACGCTATGGATAATCTAGAGTCGACCACTGAACTTTATGAAGTTAAAAATTCATTCTCGTCTTTAATTAAAAGAGGCTTGCTGGAGAGGGTGTGGAGAAAAGGGAACCCTCTTGCACTGTTGGTGGGAATGTAAATTGATTCAGCCACTATGGAGAACAGTATGGAGGTTCCTTAAAAAACTAAACATAGGGGGCTTCCCTGGTGGCGCAGTGGTTGAGAGTCCGCCTGGTGATGCAGGGGACGTGGGTTTGTGCCCCGGTCCGGGAAGATCCCACATGCCGTGGAGTTGCTGGGCACGTGAGCCATGGCCGCTGAGCCTGCTGGGCACGTGAGCCATGGCCGCTGAGCCTGCGCGTCCAGAGCCTGTGCTCTGCAACAGGAGAGGCCACAACAGTGAGAGGCCCGCGTACCGCAAAAAAAAAAAAAAAAAAAAGAAACTACAAATAGAACTACCATACGACCCAGCAATCCCACTACTGGGCATATACCCTGAGAAAACCATAATTCAAAAAGAGTCATGTACCACAATGTTCACTGCAGCTCTATTTACAATAGCCAGGACATGGAAGAAACCTAAGTGTCCATCGACAGAGGAATGGATAAAGAAGATGTGGCACATATATACAATGGAATATTACTCAGCCATAAAAAGAAACAAAATTGAGTTATTTGTAGTGAGGTGGATGGACCCAGAGTCTTTCATACAGAGTGAAGTAAGTCAGAAAGAGAAAAACAAATACCGTATGCTAACACATATATATGGAATCTAAAAAAAAAAAAAAGGGTCATGAAGAACCTAAGGGCAAGACGGGAATAAAGACACAGACCTACTAGAGAATGGACTTGAGGACATGGGGAGGGGGAAGGGTGAGCTGTGACAAAGTGAGAGAGTGGCATGGACATATATACACTACCAAACGTAAAACAGATAGCTAGTGGGAAGCAGCCGCACAGCACAGGGAGATCAGCTCAGTGCTTTGTGACCACCTAGAGGGGTGGGATAGGGAGGGTGGGAGGGAGGGAGGGAGACGCAAGAGGGAGGATGGGAGGGAGGTTCAAGAGGGAGGGGATATGGGGACATATGTATGCATATGGCTGATTCACTTTGTTATAAAGCAGAAACTAACACACCATTGTAAAGCAATTATACTCCAATAAAGATGTTAAAAAATAAATTAATTAATTTAATTAAATTTAAAAAAAAAGAGGCTTAAGAGCCACAGTCAGCAATTGCAATGTGTGGGCCATAGTTGGTCCTGGGCACTGGAGTTAATGCAACGAACAAGACACATAGAGCTCCTTCCTCAGGTGGACCTCACCATGTATACCAGGGAAGACACTTAAACCCATAGTTATGTAAACGTGGTGCATGTTGGCGCCGCCGAGGGGTGGGGCTGAAGGTGCTCTGGGCGCTGCTGGGAGACGCTTGCCTTGATCTCCAAGAGGTATTTCACTCACAGCCTACGATTCCAGCACTAACTTGTGATACACAGACCTCACTGTCATCAATTCCCATTTTTACAGATGAAGAAGCCAAGATAGAAAGATTACATGATGTTCGGGAGATGGCCAGCAAGTCACTGGTTAAGTTGACACCAGGAGCAAGGACTCTGGCCTGGAGCCCCTTCTGTGAGTCAGCAAGGTTAGCACTTAACTCCATTTGGCTAGAGGGCTCAAGTATGTGAGGCATGTTTGTGCATCCCAGGAAGAAGCCATGTAGCCAAATTCAGCATTCTGTTTTTATGTTCACAGGTATGTCATGTTCATGACAACCACCATCCCTGGCCAGTGTCCCCCGTAATATACAATAGATCTGGAGGGAGGTTGAATATGACGTTGTTTTTGTTTTGTTGTTTATCTTCCTCCTTCCCTGGCCAAAGCGATGTCCCAACAGAGTCAGAGCTCCTTTTGCCAGACTGCTCGCCTTCCTTCTCTAAGCCTGTCTCAGAACCAGTCCGGCCTGCAAAACCTCCCTGTTCTGGATGAGCAGGGAGCCGCCATCCAGTGCTTTGATTTGCCCTGGGAGTAAAAGCGTTGTCTGAAAAAGAAAACTTGATCATGAGCTAGCAGCAGGTCCCTTTAGGTCCACCTCGAAAAATGTCTTCTAAAGTACACAGCGAGGTCAGCAGGGGTAATATTATATAATGCTGTGAAGCCAACTACATCTCCATTTTCTAGGTAGTCATCGAAGCTTTGAATGTGCTCTGTGGTCTAGCCCCTGCCCCACTCTCCAGCCTCACCTTCCTCCCCTCTCCCTCCCCGCTTCACTTCCTTCAGCTGTGGGGTCTTTTCTCAGCTCCTTGAGCAGGTCACACTGCTTCTGTCACCCCTGCCCTTTCTATGCCCCCCACCCCCATCTCCACTCTGTTATTTTCCCTCGTTATTGACATTTTAAATTATAAATACAGTAGGCGTAGAAATAAGTGTATATAATTTTTTGTTATTTAAAGAAGAATAACAAAACTAACACCTGCATACATACCACCCAACTCAAGAAACAGAATAAAAATAGGAATTGAATACTGTACTTAGAGGCCCTCTTCATATTCCTCTCTAATCAGATCTCTTCCCTCCTCCCAGAGCTAACTACAATGCTGAAATTTTATTAATTGTTCCATTGATTTTCTATGTGATTTTTAACAACGTTGGTATACATCCCTAAACCATATGTGGCTGAGGTCTGCCTGTTTCTGAACACAGTGTGAATGGATTCACATTGCGTGTGTTCTTCTGTGGCTCGCATCTCCGGCTTAACACTAAGTTGTCGTGGTTGGTTTTCACTGCTGTCCTGTATTTCATTCACTGTATGCATCTACCACCATTTAACCATCCTATCATTTATGTGTCATTTGGGTGATTTTCAGTTTGGGGCTGTCCTGAAGGATGTTGCTATGAACGTTCTTGTATATGTTCCCCGTGCACACGTACAAGAGTTTCCCCAGGATCTACACCTACGAGTAGAATTGATGGGCCGTAGGGTAGGAGCCTGCTCAGTTTTATTAGGCAATAACAAACTGGTTCCCAGCGTGGCTGTAACAATTTACACTCCCACCAGCAGTGAATGACAATTCCTGTTACCCCACCGTCTCACCAGCGTGTGTTAATGCTGAGCTTTTTAATACCTGTTTGTGGTGGGTGTGAAATGATATCTCATTGTGGTTTCAAATTAATTTCTCTGAGCACTGATGAGCTGGGGTTTCTTTTCAAATGTTTATGGACCATTCTTGTTTCTTATATGAAATGCCTGTTCATTTCCTTTGTCTGCTTTTCCACCCCTCTCTTGGGTTATTTTCTTCTTAAGTTATGGAGTTCTAATATTTTGGATATGAATTTTTTGTAGTTTGTGTTTTTACTCTGTGGTGTCTTCTGAAGAACTGGAGTTCTTATTTTTAATAGAGTCAAATTTACAATATATTCCCTTATGGCTTATGCTTTTGAAGAATCTTGAATACTATTTTTTTTATCCCAAGGTCATAAAGATATACTTCTATGTTGTCTTCTAAAAGTTTTATAGTTTTGTCTTTCCCATTTAAGTCTTTAATCCACCTGGAATTGATTTTTTGACAAGGGAGGAATCCAATTTCATCTGTTTCCACATGGATACCCAATTAGCCCAGCACCATGGTTCATCCTTCCCTTCTGATCTGCAAAGCCTGCTCTGTCATAAATCAATTCTCCATGTTGTCTGTTTCTAGGTTCTCCAGTATGTTCCATTGGTTTAATAGAATCCCTATGCTAAATTCGTGCCATCAATTATTATAACTTTAAAATAAAATTTGATATCTGATAGGGTAGGTCCCACTCTTCACCCCAACCAAATTCCATCTTCATTTTTAGAAGCATCTTGGCTAGTGGCTTTTTGTCCTTCCATTTGAATTTTAGAATCACCTTTTGAGTTCCACACAAAGAACCCACTGGGATTTTAATTTATAAATAAAATTGGGGAGACAGTGAGTCTTTCTATCCAAGAGCATGGCATAGTTCTTCATTTATTTTAGGTCTTCTTTTTAATTTTATTAAAGTATAGCTGGTTTACAGTATTGTGTTAGTTTCTGCTGCACAGCAAAGTGATTCAGTTATACATACATACATTCTTTTTCATATTCTTTTCCATTATGTTTATCACAGGATATTGAATGTAGTTCCCTGTGCTATACATTAGGATCTTGTTGTTTATCTATTCTATATATAATAGTTTGCATCTGCTAACCCCAAACCCCCAATCCATCCCTCCTCCACCATTTTAGGTCTTCTTTAATGTCTTTCACTAAAGTCTGATACATTTTCTCCATAAAGGGCTTGCATATCTTTTGTTGGATTTTAAAAATTGAGTAGCTGTTGTAAATGGTATCTTTTTTTAAAAAAATATTTTTCTATTTTCTTTTTATTTATTTTTAATAATTCTATTTTATTTTATTTGGCCATGCCATGCAGCTTGTGGGATCTTAGTCCCCCCACCAGGGATTGAACCTGGGCCCTTGGCAGTGTAAGCACCACCTAACCACTGGTCTGCCAGGGAATTCTCTGTTTTCTTTTTAGAGTACAGAAGTGCAATTAACTTTCTTCTGTTGATTTGTATGCAGTAACCTTGCTAAGTTCTTATTTATTCCTAATACATTTTTCTGGATTCTTTTGAGTTCTCTATATAGACAACAGTATCATCTAAAAATAATGACAACTATGTTTCTTCTTTTCAAATACTTAACCTTTTACTTCTTTTTCCTATCTTCCTGTACTGGCCAGGTACTCTGGGAGGGACAGTGTTGAGTAGAAACATAACAGACATTTTTTTTCTTTTTCCTAATCTTAAAGGGAATGCCTTCAACATTTTACCATTAAGTGTGATGTTTGCTGTAGATTTTACATGGATTCCATTTATCGTGTTAAGGAAGTTCCCTTTTACTCCTAGTTTGCTAAGACTTTTTTTTTTTTTTTTTTTTTTGCCGTACGCGGGCCTCTCACTGTTGTGGCCTCTCCCGTTGTGGAGCACAGGCTCTGGACGCGCAGGCTCAGCGGCCATGGCTCACGGGCCCAGCCGCTCTGCGGCATGTGGGATCTTCCCGGACCGGGGCACGAACCCGTGTCCCCTGCATCGGCAGGCGGACTCTCAACCACTGCGCCACCAGGGAAGCCCTTGCTAAGACTTTTAAAATATGTGTAATGAATGGGTAGAGAATTTTATCAAACTTTTTTTCTTTATCTATTGAAAAGATCTTTTTTCCTTTAATTTGTTAATGCGATAGATTACACAATTAATTTCATAATGTTAAATTAACCTTTCAAATCTTGGGAAAACCCCAACTTAATCATGGTATATTCTATTTTCCTATATTTCTGGATTTGGTTTGCTAATAGACACTTGAGGGGTTTTGCATCTATGTTTATGACTGAAGTAGAGCTCAAAATTTCCTTTCCGATGTTGTTGTTTTCTGGTTTTTGATATTAAGAATATCTTGGCCTCATGAAATGAGTTGGGAAATGTTTTCTTTTCTTCCATTCTTTAGAAGAGTTTGTAGAAAGTGAAATTATCCCCTCCTTGAAAGCGTGAAAGAATTCATCTGTAAACCTGTCTTGGTCTGGGGTTCTCTTTGTGGGAAGATTGTAAATTTCTTTAACGGTTATTATACGATTCTAAAGAGTTGCCAAGAACTGTGTCCCAGATGTAAAATGATTTTCATAAAGCATGTTTGCTGAAGATAAATTTCTGATTAATTTGCTTGACGGCCTCCGTTGGGGAGAAAAGGTGATGCTTGGAAAAACCCAGGTGACGTGGACCACCACACTGTCAGTTCAAGTTCTTAGCGTCTCCAGGGTCCCATGGCATTACTCAAGAAGAACTGCATGGGGACAGTCACTGATTTGGTGGATTTCTATAAATCCTTGAAACACTGGGCCACCATGGCTAAGAGAATGGACTTTGGGGGCCGTCTGAATTGAGTTTGAAATTTGGCACTGTAACCAGCTGTGTGAGGCTCAGACATAATTCCTCTGAGCCTTAGTTTCCTCATCTATAAAAGGGGCCAATAACGGTAGCTATCCCTTAGAATTCTTGTGAGAATTCAACAGAACATATACGCAAAGTACTTTGCACAACATCTGGCTCATATGAAATACCCCCCAAATTGTAACATTGTTACTCTTCCAAGAGGGGAGACATACAAAGCAGATGTGTGAGAAGAAGCAGCAGAAGATAGGACTTTCTCAATGAGATTGGATTTTTAAAAATTTTTATTAAAAAAATTTTTTAATTGGAGTATAGTTGCTTCACACGAGATTGGATTTTAAGGAGGAAATATTCATTCTCTGGGACACAAGGGCCTCAATAGTCCAGATTCCCTTTGAGAAAGACTGAGTGACGGGCACCTAGCCCTGTGTGTGGGACATTCAGGAGTCCTTTCCTGACACTGGACTGGGCTTTTCTCATGTACTCTGAGGCTTCCAGTGAAGGATGGGGTCTGGCACCTCTCTGTAGCTGTGCTCTGCACTGGCTTCTTGGGAAAATGCAGAAAAAAGGCCACACCTCAAACCAGAAAGGCAAAATCCCCTTCTTTAAGGTGGGTCCTCTGGTTGCGCAAAAAGTATCCCCAGCCCTGCCACTCCCCCTTCCATTTTCGACCTCATGTTCTCCTGAGCCTAACAGCCTATGCCTGCAAGGTGGGATTTTGTACCAAAGCAGAATCTGATGAGTTGAGTGCTATTAGTGCTTTTTGAAATGCCACGGTATACCAAAACCTTAATTATAACCCTTGCCCTCCTAGTCATAACGGTCCATTTGAAGAAGTAACGGCTTGGCAATAATTATAATTAAATCCTCTCCCTGGGCTTCATTAGGGGCCATAAAAATCTAAACAAGCAAAGTTCCTCCTAAATCTGCTGTGGGTCCTCACATGGCATTTATTCCCAGGAGATGCTTGCCATGCATCTATGGAGTACCAAGTATTGTGCTAGGTCCTGGGGATCGATGACGAAGGCCACTGCTCACCAGGATAGCGCAGACTGTGCGAGAACTCTTCTGTCTTAAAACCCGACAGAACCTGGGTCCTGCCTGCACATCTTCCAGACACAAGCAACCCAAAGAGGAGTCATTTCTGAACATCTAGAAATTCACATGCTGTACTGGCCTCTGATACAGACTCCATGACTTAGAACGTGCCTCTTTATGGCAGAGAGAGTGGGGCGGACAGTTATTTCCTGAACTAAGGAAAATGGACCCACAGGGAGAGCTGGATGGGGAAAGCAGCAAACCAAAACCAGTCAGGAGACAATATGGCATAATTGCTAAAAACGTGGGTTCTGAATTCAGATTTTCCTAGGTATGGCTCCCTGCTTTATTACTCTTTTACCAGGTGACCCTAGGGAAGTTAACCTAGTCCTAAATTTACCTACCTGGTCCTAAATTCCTTCATCTGTTTTAGGTGAGGTTTAATAGGTTTTTCTCTAAGGACTCTCAATCTTTATAGGCCTGTGGCTTTCACTTTGAGGGAGGTAGCTGGAGAAGCAAACTGAAGCAGGACTTAAAGGAAAGTTAAAAAAAAATTCCCTTCTAAAAAATTTAGTGAAGGGAATTCTCTGGTGGTCCAGTGGCTAGGACTTGGTGCTTTCACTGCTGAGGGCTCAGGTTCAGTCCCTGGTCAAGGAACTAAGATCCCACAAGCCACATGGCACGGCCAGAAAAAGAATTTAGTGAGCCCAGAAATCATGTGACAGTGTCAAGTTCACTTGGTATCTTCAGAAAGTTAATTTCTTGCCACTTATTTGTTCTCTCTTCTGTTGGCATTAAGAAGTTGTTAACACCAAACAAGGTATATATATATTTTTTTTTTGGGGGGGGATGGAGAGTTCTACTTTTTGTTCTTTACCTTATCTTGATGTTCCTTAGCTCAGCCTCTTCTCACAACCTGTGTCATTTTTCTCAAAAGAAGGCTAGGTGCCAGTGCCCATGGATTCTGACTAGCAGACATTCATTTGAGAATGAATGTCTGATGCCTGTTGACTGACAAGCGTTCTGAGTGTTCCCAGCCTTGGATGAGGCAATGTGAGGATGGGATTGAGAGGAAGGTGTAGTCCCTGCCCTTAAGGAGTGTGCAATCTCACTGAGATAAGATGGGGAACACCATCCCCAGATTTTGCAAATCACAACCACCACAAGGGCTAATATTTGAACGCTTCCTAGGGATCATCCATTCCTAAGCACCCTATTAGCTCAGGTCATCTTCACAACACACCAAAGGGCTAAATACTATTATTATCATCATCACCATTCCCATTTTACAGATGAGAAAGTCAAGGCAAAACCCATGAAAGTAATTTTCCCAAGGCCATAGAGCCAGCAAGTAAGCAGAGCTGGGGTTCAAACCTAAACATCCTGACTTGACAGCCGACCCTCTCAGAACTCCCTACAGTATGCAAAGCAGTGTGTGCAGTTTGGAGGTTGGATCAAGAGGCTGTCAGGGCTGGAGGGTTCTCAGAGCGCAGGAGTCTGTGAGGGTTGGAGCGCTCAGACAAGTCCTCTCCCAATGTTTGTACCTTATTTGCTGGGCTGAGCCAGGGCAAGTATGCTTGGTTTCTGGGAATCCTGCAAGGATGGCTGAGAAGAGATTTCCCAGTCCTTTCTCTCCCTGGGGTTTCATGGTACACTTTCATGGCTTTCATAAGGCACCGGCAGCGGGATGTCAGGCCAGGCTTTGGCTCTGGGCAGAGGTTCAGCAAAGCTTAAGGGAGAGGAATGGCTGCATTTGGATAGTCACATTTGATGCTCAGATGGCCGCTGGCCAAAACAGAGATGTTACTACACCCAGTGTCACTTTATCTCCATCATGAGCCAGACAGTTAAAGTTGTTTTTTTTTTTTTTTTAGAGTTGTGGTCAGGGAACTGAGGTTCTTATTAACTAACTATATATGAACCTTGAAGCCCACTCCCCTTGGCTTTAGAACTGTAGTATATGAGAGCTGCAAGGGACCTTAAAGATAGGCTAATTTAATCTCCTGAGCCTCCGAGAGGCGAAATGGCATGTTGAAGGTCATACGTGGGATTTGGTGGCAGAGTCAGGTCAGGTCCCCATTGGGAGAGGGGATCCTGTCTTGGTAGCTGGTTCAAGGGGTTGGTTTACATGACTTGTTTTCCAGACTATGTTTCACTCATTTTCGCCAAGTATTTATTGAGACTTCCATGTGCCTGGCTCTGTCCTCAGGGAGCTTATATTCTAGTGAGGGAACAGGCAAAACAATAAACATACACAAAGCAAAAAACAAGGAAAGACACTTAAAAATACGTGCTAGGAGGGAAACAGAATACCGGGAGGGGCTGGCTTTGGAGAGGGTGTTTTTGATTCCACGTCTTCCCACCTGGTTAGGATGACCGTGGCCATGAATGTCATCCAAATCAACATGTTGCCCATCCCTTGCCCTGGGAAAGTGTGCCTTTGTGGGGACCTCAGCTTTTGGGGTAGGTCCTATTCCCATGCGGTGCACAGAAGGGATGGGGCTGAGGATGCATCAGCTGAAGGTGTATCTTTTCCATATATGGGAGACCACAGTAAGGGAGGCACGGCCATTCGGCCTCACGCCCAGGGGCACAGGTGTTTTTGTCCTCTGACAGAAGCCCTAGACGCTAAAGCACTAAAGCATGGGCACACCCTCAGCAAGGGAGGGTGTTGATTAAGCACAAAATCCCCACGGCTGGCAGGGCATGAGCAAGCATAGCAAAATGAGGGGATCAGCAGAGCTTGGCGGTGACGCCCTTCATCTCCTTTACGTGGCATTTGTAGACAGCCCATCTCCCACTTTCACTTGTATACTTCTTTCTTCAGTTCCTCACTCTTACAAGCATTCCCTCACTCATCCATGTCTCCTGTCTTTCATCCAACCCCTAGATCACTTGATCATTCCTTACTTCAGCCATTTCTTCAGTCTCTTGTTTACGTTTATTGACTCAGACACATTGGTACACTCACTGGGTTTCACTCACTTCCTCACTCAGACATCTACTAACATTTACTAAATATTTCCCCATGCCAGGCTCAACTAGGATTAACCCTGGAGGGGGTCAGGAGGCACCAGTTACCTTGCTGTTATGGAGTTTAGGGTAAGAAGGCAGCAGTTAGGTAAATGCCAAAACAAGGTGTAAAGTGACAGCTGTGTACCCAGAGGCAGATATGAATGGCTATGGGGGCTCAGCTGGTGCCTCCCAGGCATCTGCTGCTGCCTCTTCCCTGCAGGGCTGCAAGTGACCAGGTACACGCATTCTCACCAAGGCATTAGGGACCTCAGATGTCGCTAGACCAGCAAGTATTTGCATTTTAAAGGAAGAGAGAGAGAGAGAGAGAGAGCGAGCGAGCAAGGTTTCACCTAGGGGTTGGCAAACTTTTCCTGTAAAGGATCAGACAGTAAGTATTTTAGGCTTTGTGGAACATACAGTCTTTTTGAAAGTCCTGAGCTCTGCTGTGTGGTGTGAAAACGGCCGTGGACAATACGGAAAGAATGAGTGTGGCCGTGTGACAGCAAGACTTTATTTTTGGATGCTGAAAATGGAATTTTTACATGTCATGGAGTATTCTTCTTTTGATTCCCCCCTACCCTCCAACCAATTAGACCTGTAAAAACCTTCTTAGCTTTGTACCATACAAAACGAGGCTGAGGGCCACATCTAGCTGGTGGGCTGTAGTTTGCCATTCCTATTGTAGCACCTCCCCAGCAAATAAATGAATAGTGGATAATTTCCAGGTGCCAATAGCAGAAATAGTTTGCAGTGCATAGCCCTTCCCCTGGTGACTGCTTTCTCTATTTGCATAGAGAGGTGAGGGCCCAGCAAGGGCCTAATCCCAGGCATAGGGAATATGACTTTGAACATCAAGGGTAGACATTCTCCAATCTCATTCATGTCCTACCCACTTGAAATGGATGCAAGAGAATGATTAAAATCGTGAATGTTCTCTATGACCTGGTACATGCTGCTTCAAATATATTTAGGGTTGGTCTCCCCAGTGCTTGCCCAGAACTTGGCACATTACAGGGAATCAGTAAGTCTTTATTGAATGAATGGTTGGCTGGCACGTGGTGGGCACGCTGTGTTAGTGAACAGGACCGTGAAGGCAAGGAGCCTTCCCTAATCAGTGCCAGCACAGATCAAGGTCAAGGCCAAGGTGGAGCACAAGAGCTCACTTAGGCAGCTTGAACTAAGCCCAGCAGGAGGGAAGGATCTGTTCCCATTTCTGACTCTACCCTCTCTGTCCTCAGGGTTGCCCTAGACTCAGCCATGAGAAAGCATTTTCCCTAGCTGAAGTGTCTGGAAACAGACGAACTGGTGTTTGCAATGTTCTTTGCACGTGTAAGCAGGTTTTGTTATGCATCTAGTTGTGCAATTTTCCACCAGGGCTGGATTATTTTGGAGTGGTAAGAGAGGGAGAAGGATAGATATTGCATCTTCCAAAGCTTGTACTTTGAAAATACAGCAAACATTTTTTTCTATGAAAAGAAATGGCCCATTTCCTCAGAAGTTTCTCTTTCCTTTTCTTTTTTGAGAACAGTTTAATCATCAAAAATAAAATTCCTCAAGCATTAACAAAGGGTTGTGATACCTTGTTTCTCCATGAGAACAATGTGTTAAGAACAGGCTCCTTGTGCCCTCTGTAGAAACCCTCACCTATGGAGAACACTTGATTTTCAGCTATGTCCCGAGAAAGCAAGAAAGCAGCTAATTTGCCGAACAAAGTGGGATGTACCCCTAGTCCAGTGTAGACCCCAGAAAACGCCAGCTAGGATGATACAGAATCACTGAATCTTGGATTATGGGTCTGTACAAGGATGGCAAACACCTGGAACACCTGCCTTCTTTTCCTATTCCTGGGCCCATGACGGACATTGCTAATCAATCCCATCATTCCTTCCCACTAAGCCTGGTTGTTGCCCTCGAATTGCTCTTAAGCTCTCACTGTGAATGATCAAGTAGGCATATGAGAAGCCCTACTCCTGCCACCTGGGTGGGGAAAGAGCATGGGCTTGGAAGAGAGTCAGACCTGGGTTCTGACCCAAATCCTGAAATGTACTTGCTGAGTAACACTGAGCTAGTTACTTAGCCTCTCTGGGTCACAGTTCCTCCATCTAACATGGAAATAATAATATCTATTCACAGAACTCACAGAGGCTGGTCTATATGTAAGACCCTGGCACTGGGCCTGGCACCTGCTACCCACGCCACAAAATTAGCTCCTTTCCCTCTGAGCTGAGCAGAGTGGAAAGTGGACCTGTTCCAACAATCCAGTGAATATATAGGTCCCTTCAGCCTCTCCATCCCTGTGCACATGAGTCTGTTTGCACATTTCCAGTGATGACACTGGCAAGTCTACCCATCCCACCTACGGAAAGTTCCAGTTTTTCTCCAAAGCCCTTATATTCTTGGCATGTGCTTGGGAAGAAGGGTCTGATATTCAGAAAGGGCATTTGCCTTGCACAGACCTTATGTCAGCTGCCGTTTATTCTACATGTATTGTACGCCAGGCCCTGTGCTATCTCCCGCACATAAGTGGCCCCCAGTTGGGGCTAATTTTGACCCTGGGGGACATTTGAGAAGGTCTGAAGATATGTTTTGTTGCCACAACCAGGTGGTGGGTGCTCCTGGCATCTAGTAGGTAGAGGCCAGGGATGCTGCTAAACACCCTACCGTGCATAGGACAGTATCCACAACAAAGAGTTATCTGGCCCCAGATGTCAGCAGTACTGAGGTTGACAAAGCCTTCTCTATGTGAATATCTCATTCACTTTCCTAACAGGTCTGTGTGAAAGGTGCTATTACTGGGTCCTTGCAAATTTGAGCCACGTGGACAAGGTCCCTGTGCCATTGAGGAATGTCCATGTCTCCTGTACTACCCTTCTCTATACTACCTTCCTTGTCCCTGACTGTTGCCCTGTACACCTCTTTTCTCTTTCTCTTGCTCTTCTATTTTATTTTTCCTCTCCTATTTTTCCTTCATGCTGAATTCTGTGAGTGTGTGTGTGTTAAGGGCCCCAGTGGCCTCGCGTATCAGTTACCCTTGCTCCTGGCTCCCAGGGCTAAAGAGTCTGTGTTAAAATGTCTGCGGTGCAGGCCAGGCCGCTCCCTTTTTCAACCCTGGCAGGGCTGGGGCCCCTGAGTGGCTCACCTGCCAGGATTAATTGGGCAGAATGATGATGTAAAGTTTAACTTCTTGTTGAAGAAATGCTGAATCAAAGAAGCAAGCCGGGTTAATTACCAAACTTGATTTGATCACCAGAACAAGAATGGTTTTTCCCCAGAGTACCTCAGGGAGCTTGGGCAGGGCGGGGATCTGTGCACTGCAGGCCTCATGGTGCTCCAGGAGCACTGCCGTTTTCTGGCGTTAACTTCAGTATAAAGTGAACTGGGCTGCTGGGGCTGAGGAGAGGGTCTCGCTTCACCACCTTCTTTCCCCAGGCTGACTTCCTTTATCCGTCAGGTCTCTCTCTACCTGAAGGTCACTTCCTGCAGGTAGGCTTCCCTGACCACCCTCAGACTCTCTTCATTCCCCATCCTTCAACCTTACAGAACTTTGCACACTTACAATCTTGTATCAGGTATTTATAATACTTTGTTTAGTATTTGTCTTCCCTGCTGGTCTGGAGATTCCACGAGCTTAGGGACCAGGTCTGCCTGGTCCACTGTATTGCCTGTGCCTGGAGCATTGGGGGCACCTGACAACTCTTCATTGGCTGCTTCACTGGTGGGCTGTGAGGGGCTTGGGCAACTAGACCAGATGAGGATGTGGCTTACAGAAAAAGCTGAAAGGTGCCAAGAAAAAGATGGTGGAAACACGGCCCTGCCTCAGTCTCCACCCTGGTCTCCTCCTTTGTCCAAAGTCTTTTTTCATGGCTTCCCTCCTGCGGGTTCCCCTTGGGATTATAGCTGAGGGTCTGAGCTGAGCAAATAGAGTTGCCCCAAGGGGCCGCAAGATACAAGCCCAAAGCCATACTCCTTCCCTACTTCCAGAATTGCCACTGCTTAACAAGGAAATACGGGGACTTTTGGAAGCCTCTGCACTCCAGGCAGGCTCTGAAGGAGCATCCTTCTGAAGCGTGCTGCTGGCGGACGGCATTCTCATCAAGGCCTGTTTGCACAGGCCAGCCCTGGGGCATGGGCATGGGGGCAGGTCATAGCTTCCTGAGCCGACCCAACATTAATCATACAGTGAACATTTACCGAGCCATTTACCACTGCCAAAACCTGGCCATTATCTCATGTACGTGCATCACCTCATTTTGTCCTCACAGCGATCTTAAGAGGTTTAAAAAAACCCAAAAATCACCACATCACTTTCATTTTACAGATGGAAGAACAGAGGTCCAGAGAGATTAAGTAACTTGCCCAATGTTATATTGCTCAGTAAGAGGCAGAGTGAGAGCTGGCTGACCCCCAAAGCCCTTATTTTTATCTTCTTACTATACTGTTTCTCCCTAAAGTGCCAAGAAGCTCTTTGTTTAAAAGCTCCTAGAGGAGATCTCTACCTGACACCTATTGGGGCTGAGAAAGCTTTGCAGTAGCCAGAAAGGAAAGAGAACTCTTGTGTGAAAGTGTGCTTGAGAAAAGACCAGAGGAATCCCAACCAGGACCATCATTAACTAAATAATAGGAGCTGTTCTTCCTGGTGTCACTTGCCTTCAGAGTGTGCTATTCGCTAACTGAGCAACATAATACTCTGCCAGGTCTGTTTTATTACTCCACCTAGAAAATGAGAAAACTGGGACCTAGAGAGGCAAAATGGCTCCCCCCGGTCATGCTGCTGATGGAAGGGAGCATTCGGATCAGATTCTTAGGCCTAACTGGCGACATCATGGCACATCAGGTGGTGGTGGCACCTGTCTTGTACTAATGATCACTCTTGCAGCCTGGGACCATATGGCTCACGGATGAGGCATTAAATGATGCAGTAAAAGGACTCTTAGTTTGGTCTTAAACCACATTTAGTTGATTTGATTTTGGAGGAAGACGTTGACTCTGTTACGGAATTACCTTTTCCTGCCAATTTTCTCACATATAAAATGAGACAAGATCACCCCCGTGTTGGCCAGGAGTTGTGAAAAATATACCTTAGGGAATTCAGGTTGGAAGGGTCACCTGGATCTTGGAAGATGTCTGGCTCAATGCCCGGTTTAAGCTAGGGGTTCTCCTCAATCACACCAATGATGATATATTCTAAACACTCTGCTTGGAGGCAAGCAGGTAAGAGCAATGGCAGCAGCTTACTGAGTTACGGCTAATCCCTGAAAAGACCTCGCATGGAAGGACCTACCCATTTTGCAGATGAGGATGCTGAGGCTCAATGGGGTAAGGTACTTAGTTCACTGTCACTTAGTTATTAGGTAGCAAAGCCGTGGCGTGAAGCTTAGCCTGACTCAGAGCCCTTCTGTTTATATTAAGCTGCCTTCCTCTACAGGGAAAAATAAAAACCACCCCAAAACCCAACAGCAGCATGCACAGGCTCCTTCAGCATTTTCAGTGCTTAGTTTCTAACAGTCTATGTGATGGGAGAGATTTCTCCCTGTTCCTCATGAAATCCTTCATGTGCTGATTTATGTTCCTTTCCTCTTCCAGACACAGGAACACAAAACCAGTCTATAAACCCATGTTTGGAAAAATAAAGTCAACTCCTATTCCCACAGCAACACTGAAGCCCTTTCTTCTCCAGGCTGAAGAAACCTGGTCTTTTCCTCCTGGTCTTAGCCCAGCTGTGGGAACCAGTCCTCAGGAGGGGCAGAAGGGTGAACACACTGCTGAAGGGGCCAGGATGAGGAGGCCGGCCTGAGGGCAGTGATAAGGATGTAAACAAGCAGACTGGCACAGGCAGGCAGGGGAGATTAGCCCAGCTGGCAGCGGCCAGTGGAAAAAGGAGTAGCAGTTCAATGATGGCAAACATGCCAGGAGAGAAGGTGGTGAGAAATGAGTCCTGTCTTTGAACTAGGGAAATGCCCGGGAACAAACAAGGAAGGGAGAGAGAGAAACACAGGGCGGGTGGGGAGAGAATAAATATATGGTGGTTAAGACATGAACTTTGGATTCCCCAGTATATGCTGAGGGCCTATGGTATGAAAGTTTGGAGATCATTGTGAAATAATTTAGTTAATACTCACAGTATAGGATCTTACACATCATCAACTCTTAGAAGGTAGTAGTCAATCTTACAGAAGCATTGCAGCTTAAAAAAATTCAGGAGGGGGACTTCCCTGGTGGCGCAGTGGTTAAAACTCCACACTCCCAGTGCAGGGGGACCTGGGTTCGATCCCGGGCCAGGGAACTAGATCCCACATGCATGCAGCAACTAAGAGTTCGCATGCCACAACTAAGGAGCCCACAAGCTGCAACTAAAGGAGCCTGCCTGCCACAACTAAGACCTGACACAACCAACCAACCAAATAAATAAATAAATATTAAAAAAAAAATTCAGGAGGGATGACAGATTTGGAATGTCACCATTTTGCAGCCCTGAATAAATGGTCATGAATGGTTCCTCATGAATGGTGGAGAGGAATGTGTTAACATTGCATAGGCTCAACCAGTACCACCCAGAATGTGGAAAATTCAACAGGAGAAATGACTTGGCTTTTTTTACATGTCCATGGCAAAGGACGAGAGAGAGAGAGAGAGAGAGAGAGAGACAGACAGACAGAGAGACAGAGAGAGAAAGCAAAAGCAAGAGGACCTGTAGAATAAAAGAAATCTAATAGACGTATCAACCCAATGCAAGGCGTTTACCTCATTTAGATGTCATTTAAACAAAACATCTTGTAAAAAACTTATAAGGCAAATATGGACATTTGAGCACTGAACATTTAATGTTTTTAAGAAATTATTTTCCATTTTCTAGTGTGTGATAATGGGATCACTCTTATGTTAAACTCTTGGAAGAAAATACTCCCTGAAATTTTTAAAGAGATGCTGAGATGTGTATGGATGAAATGATATTATGTCTGAGCTTTGCGTTAAAATAACTCAGTTAGGAGCAGGTTCATGAGCGGTGGGGTATAACTGAAATAAGATAGGCCTGTGAGTGGATAATTGCTGAGACTGGGTGATTATGTACCGGAGGGTTCACTGTGCTCTTCTCTTAACATTTATATGTGTTTGAAATTTTCTCTTACAAAAAAGTTCAAAAAACCTGGAGGCGAGTGCTTGAAGAGAAATCTAGCAACTGACTACTAAGCAATTTTGACTGCTAACATTTTTAATAATAACAAAAATAATAAAAATGGGAGCCAAGCGCTTTACACCCACTTTACATCTTTGATATTCCCGACAGCCTCGTGAGGCAGGGGTTATTCCTGCTTTTTTTTATGGAAACTGAAGCTTAGAGTGGCTACGGACTTGTCAGAAGTCTCACTGCTGAGATGGGGGAGAGGTGTCTGGGTCTAAGGCTGGAGTGGTTTCCCCTGGACATAACACTGCTTCTCTAGGTGGCTCCTGACAGCTCTTTACCCAGGGGATCTGGAAGAGCAGAGGGCAGCAGAGGCCCTCTGGTTCTACCCTGTGTCTTTTTTTTTTTTTTTTTTTTTTTTGCTTTCAGATGTCAGCCAGGGAACTCCTGCTAAGACATTAACTGATAATGTATGAGAACAGTCTAAGGGGCTGTCTCCACCCAAGGGGTATGTTCTTGAAAATTTAATAAACATATTTCAAGCACCTGTTGGGTCCCATAGAAGGTACTTTGGGGCAGATAATGATGATATGGAACAGAACAGTTTGAGGGGACAGGTGTTCATTTAGTGGAGCCTCCCCACTTTACACTCACGACTCTTTGGGGCCAATCCGGCCAGTTCAAGAGAGCTCTGACAGCTTCACTTGTGAGCAGGGGTTTGTTGCGTGAAAATTGTAAAGATAAAGATTTATATTGGAAGATAATCAAAATAAGAATATAAGCATAGGGGAAGTTTATGTCTGTAAATTACCTTAGAAGGAGGATTAGCTAAGAATCTTAAACATACATTAGCACTGACACTGTGTCCAAAGGAAAAAAAAATTATCTTACTACTCAGTAAAAACCATCTCTCATGGCCGTCCTGAGTACCCTAAAGTTGGGTTGGGAGATTTCTGCGAAAGATGGAGACAAAGGGACACAGGAGATCTGGACTTATAATTGAAGCTCCTAGAAATTACTTTCTTCAGAATATTTTGAATATTGGATCGAAAGGAGAGTCAGCTTTACAGACCTCAGAATTCCCTAAGGCACATGACAGCTCATCTTCCCAGGAGCCCAGGAAAGATGCTTGGACTTGCCATTATCATCCTGGGATGGGATGGAGGAGGCCTGGGGGAGGGAATCACATCATAAGGAATGATTTCAGTGGCCTGTCTTTCCCCTCTCTATCTTCCCTCTTTTATTTTCTGGGTAATCAGAAGAGGGGAAAGGGATTGGTAGTTATTTAAGTAAATCAGAGGCCTCTGTCTTTGTTTTTGATTCTTGAGGCAAAATACGTTATTAGAAAACTTTATTGGGGCTTTGGAAAGTCAACAGCAACATAAATGAATAAAACACCACCCCTGCCCCTAACAAGTTTTCAATCTAGTAAGCCTGGTGACAAGATACATATGGGATGCTTATAGTACTAAGAACACAAGTGTAAACAATGTGATGTGAACACAGGGGAAAGATATTAATTCTGCAGAAGAGGGGTGGCAGAAGTTTCCTTGAAGAAATGGTATACATACAGGGCTTGGGGTATGCATGTGACTGTGACAGGCAAATGAACCAAAAATAAATTCCAGGAGGAACAGCATTTATTTATTCCACAAACGTTTGTTCATTGCCCAGAGTAATGCAGGCACTATGCCGGGTACAAGGACAAAAAGCCAAGAGGTGGCCTAGTATACACTATGCTTACAAATGTTGAGTAGGTCACTGCAACTTTCGTGTATGCCTGTGGCGGGGGACATGGGGGGAGGCTGGAAGGCTACCGTCAGATCAGGGAGGGTTTAGAATGCCTTCACTCATTTAGGAGAGAAGGCACAGGTCTGGCCCCAAATCCTGGGTCTGTTTCTAGCTTTCAGACTTTGGGCAAGTTATCTAATTTTTCTGTCCCAAACCTTTTCTGTTTGGTAAAATGGGCATATGAACACCTACTCTGAAGAGCTGTGAGAATAGTCATAATGTCTGTAAATCATCTCATATTGAGAGTTGCTGACTTTTAGTGGGCACTTAGTTAATGGCAGGTATTGCCGCTTCTGAAGACTGTAGGGAACCATTGGTGGTCTGGGGAGGAGAAGCCGACAAACGGATTTGGATTTTCCAGAGTATGGAGGCTATGATTGGGAGAATGGGTAGGGGTGAGGGGGTTGGCAGGGTGAGGGGTTGAGATTGAGCAAGGTTCTGGGAGACCAGGAAGAGACTGAAGCAGTGATGGGGACCAAAACTAAGGCAGTGGGATGGGATGAATAGAAACAATTGCGATTTAGGTGGCAAACTGAACTTGCTGATGAACTGGATGTAGAAGGTGAGGGAAAGAGAGAACTCTGGAATGACGACGGGCTTTCTATATAGCTGCATTGCAGTTGCACTCACTTGGGCCTGTGATACAGGGGAAGGGGCAGGCTGAAGGAGGGGGCTGGAGGGATTGGCAGTGGCGGGAGGGGGAAGGGAGGAAGAGGCTGAGTTCCCTGGGCAGGGAGGGTGCGTAGACTGGGGGAGCAGAATGTCTTAGGAAGGCTAGAGTTACAGCAAACAAGAGCACCTCATGGTGCTGTGAGTGGGGAGATGGGACAAACCGACTCCACATCCTGAAGAAGTCAGTTTTGGAATCTCCAGGGTGGACCTGGCACTGTGGCTTCCCTTAAGAGGTATTACTGACGGACTTCTTTCTAACTCGTGTCCCATGCAGTTGACTTTCCTTCTCCTTCGAAGGCATCGCCGTCCTCAGTGCAGACCTAGAGTTAATCTCCAGGACTCCCCCAAAGGCCAACTACATTGGTTCCAATCCCCCTTCTTAACCTCCTCCAGTGCAGTTTCCCACGGAACCTACTCAGAGTCTTCAGGTCTAATCCTGAATTATTTTCAAGCACAATTGTATTTAGTCCAAAGTTTACCTTTAAGGTCACTTCCTGACATTCCAGCCAGATGTGTCAGGTGGTTTCCCAAGGGTGGGAGGACACAATGACAACAGGAAAACAGAATTCCTTGCTTCAGCTTCTCTCTGTGAGAAGGTAGGAACTGCTACCCTTTGGTGTTTAAGAGGTGAAGGGTAATCCTCCTCTTCATTGTTTCTTTAGAGGTGTTTTCAGAAAACCTACTCCTTGATCCTCCAAGCCCCCTCCGTTTAGTTGGTGGGGACTGAACATTCTTTAAAGAGGCTTTTCCCTAAAAAATTTTCCTGGACTTTTTACACGTCAGTCACAGAAGGACCAATGTTCAAATATTCAAATATCCCTCTCTCAGGGAACAGGACTGAAGCTAACAAACGCCCTCTTCTCTGCTTCCGTAGCACTTCCTACATGTTCTAATTATGCATGTATTTACTCTGGATTGGTGCTTTCTAAACTGCATTGTGTCCCATCTCCATGGTTTTTGCCATATCCACATATCACTTGTACCTTTATTAACTAACTGTTCTTTAAAAAAAAGCTTAAACATGTTAATAAAGTATTAAAAATTTTTCATAGACTTCTGTGAACAAGAACTGGTATCACTTGTAAGATATGGAGGATAACCATCCGACAACATGATGAAAACATACAGTGTTATGAAATTCAGAGATGGGCAGTTGCTTGCCCGAAGCTCTGAGCCTGATGCCTGGTTCTCGCTTCCTGACAGAGGGAGATTAGCAAAACCTGATAGAGGATGTTAAAGACAGACTAGCACCAAACTAAGACTTTCTGATATCACCAAGAGGCTTGGGGAAAGTTGGAAAGGAAGTAACTTTCTCTGTCGACAGTTCTGTGTTGTAAAATTCCAAGTATCTTCCCCGCCTAAGTCAGTGTGGGAGCCATCAGGGTGCTCATCTCATTTTAGGAAGCCCTAACTCCACCATAGTCTGTCATTTATTTTCTGTATCCCTGCTAGACTGTGAGTTCCTTGGGGGCAAGACTTACTCCTGGTGCCTTCAGTACCGTGCACAATGCTTGGACACGGTAGTTCATAAAGGAACAAAGTGATAGTAAATGAAAACCTTCTTGAGGTGCAGAAGACTTAGGGCAAATTCTTTACTGAGGGGTGGGCAGGGAAGAGAATGCTGGAAGGCCTTGGAGTCAAGTGAAGATGTGCAAGAAAAGGGAGGCTACAGACATTCAAGATAAACTACATTGATGTAACGGTGTTGCCTGATGACATCTCTGTTAATGGCGAAGCATAGTGACAAGAGCTTATGGGCCAGAATCACACAATTCTACGGTCAGAACAGACTCTCACTGTTCACTAATTCTAGGAACGGTGGCCCAACCATTTTTCTTTGGGGGTCTTAATTACATCACTGTAAAGTGGTGAGAGTACCTCACCTACAAAGGCTCTTACCATATTTTAGGATGGAGCGCAGGACCCAGGACACTGGCAACAAAGAAAGAATTCCTTCCTCCCTCCCTTCCTCTCTCCCTCCCTCCCTTCCTTCCTTCCTTTTCTACCTATCAATTCTTTTACTTTCAATAAATGTTTGAGATTATTATTGCCGTTCTTGATGTTTTGGTAGTAGAATCCCCAGGACTCAGTCTGGTAATTAGTACATTGTAAGCAACTCAACAGATGTCTACTGGTTGAAAGAATTACACTTACCTGTGATCTTTCTATAGGAAACAATTCCTCCTCCAGTCTTCCCTGTCTATGTATACGTCACCACCATCTGCCCAGATGTTTAAGCCAAATGTCTTGATTCCTTGATTTACTACCTACTAGGGACTATGTACTATGAAAGGTGCCGGGATGGGGAAGGAGGGGAAGTTTGATAAGCTAGACCCAACCACAGCTCTCAAGGATGTTAGAGAAAAAGGAAGCAGGAGATCTTGTCATTTGCTCAACTTTCCACTCATCTTTAGATGTAGCTCATAAATGGGGCATTTTAAGAGTGTGTTTTTGACAACATCTGGGGAAACATGTAGAAATATTTATAATCCACCACCATGTGAATTGAGAAAAGGCTATCAGTACTGTGCAGTGGTTCCCTGGGGATAGGGTATGCCAATGCCACACTTTGGAATTCTCACCATTTGTGAACATTAGGAAGGAATACTACTTGTTTTGAATCCTACTAGGATTCTCTGCTTCGGTCCAGCCTCTCTGTTGATGAGGTAAATGACCAGGGAGAAGAATGAAAAAGGCACCGGGAAAGTGACTCTTGGTTAAATCCTTTGGGAAGCCAACTTATAGCTGAGTGAGCTAGCCTAGATCTACTGAGTGTGGGCTGTACTTCGTATACCTATGTCTATATATTTAGAAAAAATGGTTTCAGAAAAATTCTGCTAGTCTTTCGCTTAACTGTGAGTCACTAGGCTCCCATGTTGGAGCATGTATGTGTGTGTATATGTGTGTACGGGGTGTAGAACTTGGGGCACAAAGTGTGTATGTACTTGTAAAAAAGTGTTTGGAGTGTGTGTGGGTAGGAAGGGAAGGGAATTTCACAGTTTTTTAATGCAAGGAGAGTGTATAGGGAGGGGAGAGTGTAATTGTGTGTGAGTATGTATGTAGTGCAAGTGGCGGGCAGAATGACGTCAACAGCCGGCCTCCTAGAGATGCAGACAGTGGTATAAGGTCTGAAGTGCTGTAGCAGGTGATTGTTTTCCTTTTAGACCAGCACACAGGTCTTTGAGGAACCCTTGACTTTCTCCTCCTCCTTGTCTTGTTAAAAAGGGATTAGAGTCCAATTAAGTCATTTAATCCCAAGGTAGAGATTCATGTTTAAAAACAAGATTTACAGCTTAATAAAAGTTACATCAGTGCAAGTTGAGGTTTGTCTTTTCGAGTTGTCACCTGCATGGTTCCAAAGAGTGTTTATAGCAGAATACCTGACATGCAATTCTTAATTACTTTGCCTTGTACCTCTGGTCCTTCATCTTTTAAAGCATCCTTCAACCTAAATAGCCTCATGCTGTTAGAAGTAGTTCTGCTTCTGGATTGCCAGGATGGCCCCTTGGCTTATCTCCCTTCACTTGGCAACTCAGTGGCCAGGCTTAATAATAACAGCAGTTGTATTAATAACAATAGTATTAAGAGCTAATGCTTATTGGGTACTCATTATGTGCCAGGCATTGTGCTAAGCACTTTACATACATAATCTCATTAAATGCTCCATATGAAAACCACCAGGGCTGGCTTCAAGGGTATGTGACATGTGTAGTCACACAGGGCTCTGTGCTCAGAAGGGCCCTTCACTTGGTCTGATGCTCTGCTGTTGCCATCTTGAAATTCTTAATCATTTTTGACCTGCATTTTCATTTTTCACTGGGCCTTGCAAAGTATATAGCTAGTCCTGAAAACACCCAATAACCCATAGTTTCTTTTTCTTCCCTGTCACGTGATGCCTGATACATTACTGGAGGATGGAACAGTGAAGGTTAAACTGTGATCCCAGGAAACAGATGTCATTATCTCCTTGGAGGGAAGTTCTCTAAGGGACAGGAACCATGCCATGGCTCTTAGCAAGGGAAAGCAAACCCCCCTCCTCTAAACCTCAGTTTTCTCATCTGTAAAATGGGGGTAACAATAGCAATAATAATAATACCTAGCTCACAGGCTGTTTCAAGGATGAAATGAGATCATGTATAGACAGTTCTGACACATAATGACATTAGTTGTTATTAATGCATTATGGGGGCTTAGCAGGTACTAAAGATCCAATATTGCTTGTGACACGGTGTGGGTCACTTGCCCAACTCCAAGGTGCCCTTATCCCAGGGGTTGGTTCCCTACCTGCCCCACAGAGCTGGGAGGAGCATCCGCTTTCTCCACGTGCTGAGTGATCACAGAGGGGTTGCTGGAGCTGATGAGCACTGGGGTGCTGATCTCCACCATATGGTGCCCCGAGGGAGAGTGCACCATCCTGTTGAGGGTGTTCAAGGCCGTCATGATGGAGAACTGCCCGGGCCCCTTCCTCCTGGACCCCGGGCCCCTTCGGAGTGTGGGTGCGTTGGTCGCCTTGCCTCTGGAGGATGACACCAGGGACATGCCTTTTGTGTGGGATGACTGACGGCCTTTGTTCTTCTGTAGGAGGTGTCTTGCAGTGAGGTTTGGCTGAAAAGGCAAAAGGTCTGATGAGAATTTAGGCATCCTGATCTCGTGTGAGCGGCTGTGTCTTACCCAGGCTAGTCTGAAGTCGGCTCAGATGCCACCGCCTCAGTTGTCATTCCTTGGTCAGCTTCCACCTGTTATCAGTATATCCCAATTCCTTTACTATATCCGTCAATTCTCACAACTCTCCTGCAACGTAGCTACGACTCTTACTGAGGTCTGAAGAATTTAAAACAAGCCATGATACTCTACTCTGATTTTCCCGTCTCTCTCAGCATCATCCCAGCCTCCTTTACCTGGGGGACCCTTCCCTCTTCCTCTAGCCACCCCTGAATCCCCACCTCCACCCTTGACTTGGCTGTTTGCCCTTCTCAGTGTTCCTGCAGCCCCCATGCTTTCCCACTCCACACGGTAATCATTTATCTTCCTTTCCTCCGCTGGACTGTTAGCTGCCTGAGGGCTGAGACCTTATACACGTGTTCTCTGCTGTATCCCCGAGTGGGTGCTCAGTGAGTGTTTGTTCAATAATGAGTGGATGAAGTTGCTCAAGTTCATACGCTTGATAAGTGTTTAACCAGAATGTAAATCCATTCAGGACCCTGGATCACCTAAGGCTAAGACCACCTTTTACTACTTCCTTTAAATACTTTTACCTCATCACCATTCTCTCTTGTTCTATACCTCTTACCGTCAGTGGTGTGCTGGTACATCAGAAAAACAAACAAAACAAACAAACAAATGACCCCCCTCACCCCAATCTGTAGAGTTTACCAATCTCTGTGGTGTAAAGATCTACCAATGGTTTAACAACTGGCTAGCAAGATTCCTGAAAACCTAACACCCAGCCCTTGCCATCTAGCTCCAGCCAGCTCTAGCACCACCACTGACTGTATTGTATTTTGAGTACCCTGCCCACCAAGGGCCCTGTGAGTTCATGTCGTTCAGAAATCGGAAATATGCTGACAAAGGGGATTGTGTGAATAAACTTTCCGGGACAGTTACTTAAACTTCCATCATGATGATTGTTACCAGTTGCCCTCTAAAAGCACGTGTCTCATTCTAGTTTAGAGATTCACCTATAGAGGTAAAAGGGAGTTTGCTCCTTTAAGAACTTTTTCTTCATTTAAGAACTTTTTAATAACAATGTGAGGATGATTAAGATGATTAATATAGTTGAGATAGAAAATTTTAGAAAAGATGTAGTTCCTGCCACCAGAAGCTTGTAATATTGTGAAAAGAAACCATCAAGTAGGGGAAGGGGCATTATTATGCCCACTTTAAAGACAAGAGAGCTGAAGGGGTGACATACATGGCAGAGCCAGCATGTAAACAACCAAACAAGAAAAGACCAGGCGGTAATAAATGCTCTCATGTGTCAGAGGGTGACTGCGGGAGGCGGCTACTTTAGATTGGTGGGGGGCTGTCAAGGAAGACCTGCTGAGAAGGTGACATTCAAGCTGAGACACAGATGCCAAGAAAGAACCAGCCATGTGAAGACAAGCATGAGAACTTTCCAGGAGAGGGATTGCAAGCTAGTGGAAAGATCCCGAAGAGGGAGAAAGCTCAGGCTGTTTGAGAAAACGATGTGGAAGAACCAGAAAGAAGTGAGGAACAGGTGGTAAAGAGGAGACCATGGAGGCAGGCAGGATCCGGATCGCATACGACTGGGAGGCTCTGAGTCTATTGACTGTAATAGGAAGCCTTTGGCAGGATTTAGGTGGAAGGGTGACATGATCTGATGTATGCTTTTATTTAGAAGCTCAAGCTACGGTTTGACAGTTTCCCCCTTAGCGTCTGACCCAGCCATCCCACTCCTAGGTAATTACCCAAGAGAAATGAAAACTCAGGCTCGCTCAAAACTTGGTATGCACGTGTTTATAGCTGCTTTAGTGATAGCTGCCAGACAATTGGAAACAATCACAGTGTCTTTCAGTCGGCGAATGGATGACAGACTCTGGCACGTCCGCATCGTGGAGTATGACTCAACAAAGAAAAGGCACGAGCTGCCGATACACCCGACAACATGGATGAACCTCAAAGGCATTATGCTAAGTGAAGGAAGCCAGACTCCAAAGGCTACATTCTATGTGATTCCATTTCTGTGACATTCTGGAAAAGGAAAACTGCAGGAACAGAAGACAGATCAGTGGGTGCCAGGGGTTGCAGTCAGGGAAGGAGCGGACTTCCAAGAGGCAGCCTGCCCTCGTATTTTTTGGCAAGTGTTGGAACTATTTTATATCTTGATGGTAGTGTGGTCATACTGTATGCATTTATCAGAATGCAGAGACACCAAAAAGAGCAAATTTTACTGTATGTAAATAAAAATAAATACATAAAAAGCTCACTCTGGCTGCTATGCAGAAATGCCAGACCGGAAGGAGGGAGATCAACTGGGAAATTACTGAAATTATTTAGGGCGCTTCTGATGGAAGCCTGGACCATGTCTCATGTTCCCCCAGAGCACCCATCCCACCACTGTTCACCCAGTAAGACGATAATACACGCTCTCTGAGTTGACTGAGTAAAGCTCTTTCTGGTCATTCATAGCCACGATGAAATAAGTTAATTTTTTTCTGCCTTCACCTAATTGTTCTGCCCCCAGGTGAGCAATACCATGGGTGTTTCCATCAGCAACACAGACAAAGAGCCCCGTGTGACTCTGGGTCTTCCCTGTACTCTGCCAGGGTGATTAATAGCTCAGCGGGGGAAGGACTGCAGAGCTCTTCAATTTGCACCCACTCATTAGAAACAATATCCTTGAGGTCCACTGGGCTGAGCGAGGTTCGTATAACCCAGGCAGGCCCCGCTGGAGAAGTCCTGACAAGAACGGGCATAAGCTCCGTGTTTGTTTTACCACCTTTTACCCAGATGCAATTCAATAAGTCAAACGATACATTAACAAGAAAAATCCTGTTTATGCCAAAAAGCCCACCTCACTCTCAGAAGAAAGCTCTCCTTCCTTCCAATTGCTTTGCATGGCGCTGGTAGTTCAAAACTTATTTAAAGGGTTCTCGGCAAGTGCTGGTCTTAATGAAATGACTGGAATCAAATTTTAAGTACTGCTTTAAAAAGCTCAATTTAGATTTCAAGTAATTTTTGAAAACCAGGTTCCCAGATTACAGCAACCACTTGATTATCTTTTCCCCTTCTAGCAATTAGGAGAACAGGACCCTAGTTTGATGATGACTGTGAGGGTTCTTGTAATCACTAATTTTAGAGGTGGAGTAGTGGGGAGAGTATCCAAATGAATAATCATTAAATGTAGAAGTTTTGGAAAAAAAGGATATCAGAAATGGGTAATGAAGTCAGTGATGCCTTTTTTCCCCAGACCTATGAAGAAGCTTCTTGAAATAATACAGGGGACCATGCAAGCTCTAATCTGTAAAAATTTAAGCACCTCCTAGGTATCCAACTAGGATTAGTTGTAGCTCATCTCTGTCCTTGGAGACTTAACGGTTATCTCCCAAACATCGTAACTGTTCCTCTTCAGCATATGTTGCTTGATCCAGCAAATGGCTCTACCACTGACCCACACAAATCCAAAAATGGGGCGTGATCCTTGACCACTTCCTCACCCCTATCCCCCGCTCCTGTGGATCTACCTCCTAAGAGGTCCTGGAATCTGTCCAGTTGTTTCCAATCTACTAGTCAAAGCTACAATCATTTTCTAACGGAGCCATGTAGTAGCCTCCTAATTGATCTTTCTGCTTTTTTTAAATCCCTCCTCCTCAAATTATTCTTCCCACTGCATCCAGAGCAATCTTTAAGAACCCCAAATCTGATGGAGTCACTGCCTTACTTTAAATTTATCAGTGGTGTCTTCTGACTTCTGGGTCAAGTCCAAACTTCTTATGATACGGCAGAGGTGAGGATGCTCATCAAATACTCCAAGTAGTCCCCTATACTTCTCAGCTGATTTCAAGCCAGGTGGGACTATGTGACTGGTTCAGGCCAATGGACTATGAGTGGGAGTGACAAATGTCACAGAGCTGAGGCCTTTGCTGATACACAGCTCACTCTTCTTTACTCTTCCCCGCCATGAAACCTAGGAAGTCCATATGTTCCAGATGGCACGGCTACAAGATGGCCCGGCCTCATCAGTCTGGGTTCCTCAGTGACTGTGTGAGCACAGCCTCTCACCATTCTGTGCTGAACATGTAATATGGATTCGAAATAACTTTTTCTTTGTGAAGCCACTGAGATACAGGGGCTGTTTATTACCATAGCATAACCTAACTCATCCTGACTAATGCAGGAAGGTTTACAAAGTCTCCTGTGGTGTGTGTCCCATTTACTTCCCTGGCTTCATTTTTTTTTTGTCTCTCTCTTACTCTCTAAGCTCCAGCTCTAGTATTCTTTGGTCCTTTGGAGGCACCACACTTCCTCATCCTGCAGGACTTTTGCACATGTTACCTCCATTCCCTAAAACACTCTTCCCTCCATGCTTGCTCCTCATCATTTGTCAGATCTTGGCTTACAAGGCATTTGCCAACACCCTACCCAGGTAAGTTGAACATCATACTCTCCTCCCCCCAATAGTTCCCTCTCCTTCACTCTTTGCATCATTCATCACACTTATAATTATTTATTCATGTCTGCCCCTACAATCCTTGAAAGTAGGGACTCATATCTGTCTTGTATCACTGGAACTTAGCACAGGACCTGACATGGCAGGCACTCAATGAAAAATAAGTTGAATGATTGAATATATATTTAGGACAGGGTCACGTTGAAAGGTATGTTCTCTGAATTTTTTTCCTGGCCAGTCGGACCACCTCCCAAATATTTTTTTCATTCATTCACTTGTGAAGCTAATTTTTTTTTATGAAGTACCTGCTCTGTGTTGGGCTAGCCTGTGAAGTACAAGCCACACACCCATCAGTACAAGCCACACACCCATATTGTTCTGAGAAGAAAGAGACAACTGAGTATTCAACTAGTTGCTGGAATTTTATGGAAAAAGAAGATTTCTAGCTGAGCCTCATAAAATGAGTGAAGTTGAACACGTAGAGAGAATTGGGTGGCTGTACCTGGAAGGGGCCTCAACAAGAGAAAAAGCACGATCATTTAGTGAAGAGAGTAGGAAGACCAGCCTCTCTGGACCATTCCTCTTCCCCTCCCTTCCATCTTTCATTCCTTCCATACAGATTGAGATGAGAGGGTGAGGGAACCTTGACAGCTGGGCAGTGTTCTGGGCACACCATTCACTTCAGAACCCACTTCGGCTCTTACGAATGGTAGAACTGGTCCCTTCTTTCCAACTCTACCTCTGTTCTGTTTCATCCCACCCTCCTAGAGGGCAGGGAGCATACTTTCTACTTCTTTTATAGCTCAGCACCGCTAGCTTTTAATGCTTTATGCCTGGTAAGCACCCAATAAGTGCAGTTAAACAGTGAAACCTCTCTTTTAAATTTGTAATGACCTGCTTCAAGCTGGGGTGAGAATGATGGCTAGAGAGGTTAGGGGCTATAGGTTATATTACTATCCTGGAGAAATAGGTAGATAGCCTAGCGTGTGTTCTTTCTTTTTTTTTCAAAGTAGATTTAAAAAAACAATAGAAGTAATATGTGCTCATTTCTGAAGATTTACAAAATACAAGTCAGCAGAAGAACATGAAAATTATCTAGACTCTCACCATCTGGTGATCACCACTGTTAATATCTTGGTACATAGTCTTCTAGCCCTTTATCCATTTATATATACACATATGTATTTACAAAGCTAGTTTCAAGCAGTTAATTTTTTTTAATTGTGGTAAAAAACACATAACAAAATTTACTATAATAACCATCTTTAAGTATACAGTTCAGTAGTGTTAATTTTATCCACATTGTAATAGAGCTCCAGAACTTCATCTTCTAAATCTGAAACTTTATACTCATTAAACTTTATTTTACTTACCAATAAATCACAAACATATTTCCATAATACCAGATACTCCATGATATTGAGTATTCTCCTTTAACATTATTTTTAATGGGTATATATTTTTCCATCACCATAATTTAAAAAAACTAAATTCTTATTGTTGAGTTTTAGATTATTTCTGGGTTTTCACCACTAAGCACAATGCTACAATGAACATTTTTGCACATTTTGTACACATATCTTTGCACACTTGTCTTAATACTTCCTTATAATGAACTCTCAGGTGTGGAATTAGTGACTCAAAGGAGATGTACATTTTCAACATCCTTGATAGGAGTTTGAGTCTGGAAACGAGAGACGGCACCAATTTGTACTCCTAGCAGCAGAATGAAAAGGCCCATTTTCCCACACTCTTGCCAGAAATGGGTATTATCATCTAGCATCTTTTCTTTCAAGACTTTAGTTAGTTCTGAAATAAGCCTCATATCAAATAGGAATTACTCACTGTAGCACATGTATAATTCTGAGTAAGCTTGAATCAGATGTAGACTTGATAGTCACGTACCTCTACGAACAAGATTGGGAAGATGCCGACTTTATCTCCTAACTTGCCTTCTGCCCAGTTCTCATCCACTCGGTTGATCACAGTGATGATATCATCCTGAAAGAGAGAAAGTCTCCTGGTTAGCATTTACTGTGAGTTTTCAGGTGCTGAAAGCCTTCAGTGGAGATCGGCTTGGAGTCTCAGATGGTGTAAGGGGCAAGGAATGTAACTCTTTCACAATTTATTTACAAAATCTTCCACTAAAATAATCTTTCTCCATAAAGGGCAGTATTTGGGTCACCAAGACCAAAAGAGGAGTAGAAATAATTTGGAGCATTGAAGAAATCCAATAGGAAAACTTGGAAATGTCTCTAATTTTCCATCACCAGCAGAATCTGGGCTTTTCATTTAAATTAATCTGATGGAGAAACCAAGATGGAAGAGGTAGGGAGATAGAATTTTGGCTTAGCAAAAGGAAGAATGAATTGCATTCTGATTTTGAACACTTTTCAGTGTTCCAAAAAATTTTTTAAAATAAATTTATTTGGCTGCGTGGGGTCTTTGTTGCTGCATGTGGGCTTGCTCTAGTTGCTGCGAGCGGGGGCTACTCTTTGTTGCAGTGCGCAGGCTTCTCAGGGCTCCTCATTGCGGTGGCTTCTTTTGTTGCAGAGCATGGGTTCTAGGTGCATGGGCTTCAGTAGTTGTGGCTCGTGGGCTCTAGAGCGCAGGCTCAGTAGTTGTGGTGCACGGGCTTAGATGTTCCACGACATGTGGCATCTTCCCGGACCAGGACTCGACCTGTGTCCCCTGCAATGGCAGGCGGACTCTTAACCACTGCGCCACCAGGGAAGTCCCCCTATTTAATTTTTAATGTATCAAACATGAAGTGGCTTTTTATTTGAATGTTTCTTATTACCAAAGGTTATAGGGAGATTTGTAGAAACACTTGGAAACACAGATAAGCAAAACAAAGAAAGAATTCTATCACAATATAGATACAACCACTGTTAACATCTTGGTTGCCACATTTTTTCCCAGATTCTTTTCTATGAGGATAAAATATATGTGCATAGAGACACACTGATTTTTAAAAACTTTTCAGAAAATATACATAGGCATGCAATAAAGTACAAACATTTTAGATGTAAAGCTTGATGAATTTTTAAAATTGAATATATCCACAAAACCCCAACTCAGAGTAAGAGATATAAAATACTTCCAGCACCAAGATGGCTCTTTAGTACTCTTTCCTGTCACATAGCAAGAGGTAGCCACTACTCTGACTCCTAGCAAATACATTCATTTGGCTTATTTTGTGTTTCTTACAAATGATGTCATATAGGATACATTGAATTTTCACTTAATATCACATCAGGAATACCTTTCCATGTCCATGCCTGTTATCAATCTAAATCTGAATATTCATCCACTGATCTCTCTGATCTTCAGATCTATGCCCCTTAGTAATATAGACGAATCCAAATCTAAATCCATTACTGCATTATACCCTTTCTTAGATTTCTCTGTCCTTATTACAACCTGTGATTACATATTTATAGGTTATGATTTCTTTAATGCCGGTCCACCCCATCAGACCATAAACTTCATGTGTGCAGGGCCTTATCTGTTTTGTTCATTTTTGTCCCTAGGATCTTATGTAGCGGCTCCCCTATAGCAGTCAACCAATCATTCCTTTTTAATATTTTTCTTATTGAGGTATAGTTGATGTACAATATTATATAAGTTTCAGGTATACAACATAGTGATTCACAGTTTTTAAACAATATTTCTTGAATGCATGCATGCATGAATGAATAAATGCATGTGTGAATAAACTGGAAAATTTACCGAGATAGAAAATACTAGGAATAAAAGCTTCTGGAGAGAAGATCTTGAGTTTTTTTGGACATGCTGAGTTTAGGAAGACCATGTGATATCCTGGTATAGTCTTGGCCTTCAACAGGCTTCCAGAAGGGATCAAATCCTCTCTTCTGGGTCCTCTGTCCTCATTTCCCATTTATGTGTCTGTTCCTTCCACTAGACTGCTGGCTCCGTGAAGACAGGGACAGTGACTCATCACTTTATCTCCAGTGGACAGCTTGGTACATGGCTGGTTTCAATGAATGAACAAGCAGGTGGGTAAGTGTCCCAGTTTGCAAATTCCCAGAAAAGGGCAAAAAAGCAGGTACTGCTTCCTGCCTATGTCTTCCTCCAGCTGTGTCCCTAGAGCTTAGTGTCTAATGCCTGGCACAAAGTAAATACTCAATAAACGCTTGTGGAATTGAACTGCCCTTCTCCAGCTGTAGTCAAAGTATAAAGTTTACAGGTCAGCTACAGAATGACATTCCTTAGGGGACTCACTCTGAGGTGCTAAGACAATAACAAAGATCAGTATTTCAAAATATGGAGGACAGTGGGGTTATCTAGTTTGAGTGAATCTTAAGTAAATCTCATTTCCAGTAGTGATGGAATAAAAATGTTTTACAAAACAAAAGACCTTTCCTGAGCTACTGTAGCAGTGCCACTTGTACTTGTATTTGATCTACTTATCATAAGTAGCAAAGAATGAAAATCACCCCAACTTTGGTTTCTAAGAGAGAATTCAAATGTTTACGGAATAATAAGTACTGAATACGATGACTTAAAGTACAGTCGACCCTCCTCGTCCGCGGCTTCTGTATCTTCAGGAATCAATGTGTCCTAGAACTAATCCCCCTCAGATACCGAGGGATGGTTATAGTCTAGAATTTAGTAGACTTGTCCTTACTTGCAAATGCTGAAGAATCATCCAAAAAAAAAGAGAGGAAAAAAACCTTAGGGTAACTAATGTGTTTGGAAAATATATCTTGTAAGAGGTGATTTATGTGTAAAGATATAATTATGTTATTGTGTTGTTTGGAGTGTTTTGAATGCAATGTTTACAAACAAAATAGAGTGTTGTAAACGAGTAGTACTAGATGATCAGAACTTGGTCAGCGAGAATACCCCTGCAGATACACAATGAAAAGGTAAGATCTGTAGTTCTACACAGCACGCTGTTAAACTGTGTCTGTAATCTTCTGTCCAAGTGTCTGTTTATCTCACTACTCTGCCTGAGGGTAGGTGTTGTGACTTGTTCATGCTGTCTCCCCAGTGTCTGCAAAGAACAGGTGCTCAAAAGTGATTGTAGAATGAATGAATGAGTGTGCAGATACTTTGTTTTGCAGTTGCAATAGAAAAGGTTTGAGGATTCCCATCGAACTCCTATTAGATTTCTCTGGCGACTTTACTACCATATGTTTGAATTATACATACACATTACATATATAGGCACACATTTATACATTTATGGATAAAATATAATTAAAAACAATCAGCAAATATTAAACAAAAACTCGAGGTTCTGCCAGTCTTTATGTGGTCACTCGTGACTTTGGTAGCTGCCCAGAATCTTACCTTGAGGAAGGTCAGGCAGTCCTGGTTCTTACTCTTGTCCTTGTCACGCAGGTCGAAGTTGTAGAGGGCCCGGCAGAGTGGGGGTGGCTGGGGAAGCTGCTTGAGGACCTCTACGGAGCTGGCTGGGAAGATCCCACTGACTCCATTGATTTCCCCCTGGTACCAGTTCTCATCCAACTGTCTCCGGAGGAGGATGACATCTCCCTTATTAAACCTCAGGTCACCAGGATTCTGCCCTCGGTAGTTGCACAAGGCCTTTGCTCGCGGCACCTGCAGTGTCACGGATCAATAAAATATGTATGGCTTAGAGGCTGGAGGGACACAAGGGATCATATTAATAACTAAATACAGGGCACTTCCTATGTACTAAGTGCCGTACGTGGGTCATCTTGTTTAACCTTTGAGATAAACACTATTATTCCCCTTTCTAAGATGAGGTGACTGAGGCACAGAGTGGTTTAGGAAGTTGCCTAAGGTGACACAGCTGGGAAATGGCAGATATGGGGTTTGAACTCTGACAATCTGATTTTAGAGACCTGTTCTTTTTTTTTAAATATACATTTATATATTTATTATTTATTTATTTATTTTTGGCTGCGTTGGGTTTTCATTGCTGCATGCGGGCTTTCTCCAGTTGCGGTGAACGGGGCTACTCTTCCTTGTGGTGAGCCAGCTTCTCATTGCAGTGGCTTCTCTTGTTGTGGAGCATGGGCTCTTGGCGCGGGCTTCAGTAGCTGTGGCGCACGGGCTCAGTAGTTGTGGCTTGCGGGCTCTAGACCGCAGGCTCAGTAGTTGTGGCGCACGGGCTTAGTTGCTCCGTGGCATGTGGGATCTTCCCGGACCAGGGCTTGAACCCGTGTCCCCTGAATAGGCAGGTGGATTCTTAACCACTGCGCCACCAGGGAAGCCCAGAGACCCTGTTCTTTTTTTTTTTGCGGTATGCAGGCCTCTCACTGTTGTGGCCTCTCTCATTGCGGAGCACAGGCTCCGGATGCGCAGGCTCAGTGGCCATGGCTCACGGGGCCCAGCCACTCCATGGCATGTGGGATCTTCCCGGACTGGGGCACGAACCCATGTCCCCTGCCTCGGCAGGTGGACTCTCAACCACTGCGCCACCAGGGAAGCCCAGACCCTGTTCTTAATCACTATGCAGGGAACAGGATTTTGGACTTGACTCCACAACTATGTGAACTTGAGTGAGGCTGTGACTCTTTCTGGGATCTGAGTACTGATTTTGAATTACGGCTCCACCTCTTTGCTCTTGTGTGACTGTGGTCAAGCTATTTCATCTTTCTTAAACCACATTCATTTATAAAATGGGGTAATAATAGAATGTCTACCTCATTAGAGTTGCTGTGAGGACTAAAAAATATTGATAATGCATTCTGTGTATTGCTTGGTACATAATATGTGCTCAATAAATGACACCTTTTAGAATTAACACCTGTAATGTAGGGCTCAGTGTTGACGGCAAGAAAATTGAGGTGAAAACCCCCTGAACATAGAAAGTGCTATGTGAGAGTGATGCATTGTAATTTGTCTTCAGCCTGTCTAGAAAGTGTAAACCTCATGTGTGTTTGGATCTTTAGGAAGCACAACCGAGATGAGTTAATAGTCAGAAATCAATAATCACCTAAAAAAAAATCAGCTAAAGAATTGTCATTTGTCAAATCAATTGTCAGTCTAAATAATTATTTCAGTCAAATGCATTTCTTTTCCTGATTGAAACTGGTTTCTCCTAGGAGAAATGGCGTCACTTTGGTCTTGTTTGAGGTCAGTTTGACAAATGGAAAGTTCTAGTAACTTAGGTTTTATAGAAAGCCCATCAGTGTCACCTGTGATTGTATTGTATTTTGTGCTTTCCTCGGCCATTGGGTGGAGTATTCCCCTCTGCTGGGGACAGTCTTGCTGGGACCTTCAAGGACCTTCAGAATCTGCAGTGTTCATTTGAAAAGGAATTTCAAGCAGCTTCAGGGTCGAGACAAGACCTGAACGGCATCATATTGCTGATGGGACAGCAGCAGAGCAATGGTTTTCTGCTGGTCCCTGGGGAGTTAGAAAATCACAGGAACATAGCTCATCCTTGGGAAACTGGTGGACAAATGAGCAAAGATGTATGTGCTAGGAGGTTTAACACACTGTTGTAGATAAATGGAACCAGTTGAATAAATTATGATACATCCATACAATGGAAAACCCTACAGTCATTAAAACTGATGATGTTGATCTATAATTAATAACACTGAGAGTTACTCATAATATACTGTTAAGTATAATAGAAGAGATTAAAAACAGTTATGTAGACTAGGCTCTCTTTGTAAATATACATATATATTTTTTACCTGGGGAAAATGCTAGATGGCTATATACTAACATTTTAAGAGTAGTTATTTCTAAATGATGAGATTTTTGAATATTAAAAAAAAAAAGTTTCCCTAAGTGCTTTGCAGTGTTTTCTAACTTTTCTACAATGAAAAAATTGTACTGTCTATTACAATTGGATAGTAAAGAAAATGAATGAAGCTGGGGGATAAGAAGTGAAAGGTATGGGAGGAATTTAAGAAGAAAATAAGCCTAGCTGAGTGGGATCAACAAACCATGTAACTACCTTTTGGAGAAGCTTCTCCCTTACCTGAGAAGTAAGCAGGTAGAAGCAGATGGAGAACAGAGGATTTCTGGGGAATGATCTGAATCTGTTAGACTCCCAGGGTTAGACATATCAGGGAATAATTATTGTCCCTAAGCCTTCTCCCAATTTTACACTGTGATATAAATCACATTTTTATGGGTATATGAGCACCTGGCACACACTGGTCACACTTACCAGGCTCACTGGCAGCTACATCTGGCCAATGGGATATAAGCAAATTTTAGGAAGTGTCCCTACTGAGAGAGACTGACTTTCTTTTTCTTTCCTCCATTTTGCTATGTGGGATGCAGAGCTGGCGCTCTAGCTGCCATCTTGAACAATGAGGATAAGGGTCGCACCTAAAAAGGGGAGAAAGTAGTCTGGGTTGCAGAGCTGCCAGGCAAGTCCTGGACTACTTTACTTCCAGACTTGTGTCTGAAATCTAAATAAACTTCCATCTTGGCTAATACGCTGTTATTTTGGATTTATAAAAGGAAAAGAAAGAAAAGGAAGGAAGAATGAAAAAATTAGGAAAAAAGGAATTGAAGCTCCTTTGACTTTGCATAATAATGATAATATCAATAGCTAATATTTATTGAGTGCTTCCTCCTATGTACCAGATACTGTGCTAAGCACTCCACAGTATATTTTATTTAATTCTCACAACAACCTGTGATTAGAAAACTGGGGATCAGAGAGGTTAAAAATTTGCCAAAGTTCATGAAGCTAGAAAGTGGTAGATTTTGGAATTTGAGCTCAAGTATGTCTATTCTCAAGCCCAAGCTCTTAACTACTCAACCAGTGTTTCTCAAAATGAAGTCTGTGGTTTACCTAGATCAGAATCTCGGGAAATGTAAAAAATGCCGACTCTTGGACCCTAGCCCTGAACCAATTTGACCAGAATCTCTTAGAGGGCAGTTTAAGTAGCTGCATTTTTATCCAGCTCTCCCATCCATCCAAGTTTGATGCCGCTGGTCTGAGTTATGTCTTATTCTAACTAAAATGGAGATTTGATGTAGTTTTATAAATGGCTGAGCTGCTTTTTCCCTTTCTTTTCTGGAAGACACTCCCATACAAGGTGGCTTATGTATTTTAATGACTATTGAGCAAGTATATTAGACTAAAACTGCACAAAATGCTTAAATCTCTTTGAAGGTGCATAAACTTTGAAACCCTGAGATAGTACTAATTGCCTGACCATCTTCATCTTTTCTCTATCTCCCCTCAGTTGAGATAAACTATTGTGGAAGCAAACTGTAAATTCTATTTTTAACATGAAGACTCTTTTCATCACCTCTTTTCTTCATTCTCCCCTTTTACTCTCAGTTCTACATTCATACTTATAGAAAACATTGGCTTCCATGCTGTAAAGAGGGTTGGGGTGGGGAAGGAGAGAGAAAGAATCTGAAGAGGGGAAGGAAATTAGCATTTATTGTGTTTCTGGCAAGCCATAGAAATTTGTCTTACATTATTGCACTACTGCACTTTCCATGTACAGTACTATCTCATTTATAGGAGCTCAAAGCCCTGTGAAGTAGGTTTATCTTAATTTTATCCACGAAGAAACAGGTTCTGAGACGTTCAACCTTCAGCCAAAGTCACACAGCCAATGCACAGCGGCCCCGAGACTGACTTCCGTTCATTTGACGTCAAAGCCCTGATTTCTCTTTCATCCCGCTGAAGTCACCTAGTATGTTTTTCCATCATAAAACTCATTTGGGGTGATGTTTTATAATCACAATCTGAATAGAGTTTGAATGCCATCTGCTTGCTGCTGGCTGCACGAGCATGAATTATTGAACTCTAGAGCCCTCGCATAAAAGTTAAGCACCTGCCTGAAGAGACTCAGCTGGTTGATTCTATCCAGTCAGCAATGGTTCTCTCAAGGGAAAATGACTCCAAGTTCTGCAGCAGCCATCACCCGTTGTTCTGTTGGGTGAAACAAAACACCACCCCAATTGTTTTCTGTCTCGACAGGTGCAGGAGGGAGGGAGAATGGGGATAAAGTGGGTGTGGCGGTCTCACAGCCAGGTCATTACCAAATGTTTCTCCTGGTGTTTTTCAGTAAGCCAGATAATCCAGTGGAAGGCTGTGTGTGTGCCTACAAAGCTTTCCTTCTCTGAGATTCAAAAGGATTAATACTTCTATGCACCTGTAATTTGCCTATTGATTTGTCATCTCAGTAGGATGAGGTGAAAGCCACACGAGGTCCATGCTTTTGATGGAAGATAAAGCACAGAACCCTGAAATAAGGAAGCAGGGGGTATGCAGAGGCATTAGTGGTAAAATTATGTTGTAGTAGTTATGTGTGTTGGTAATAAAATGGCAGCCATCCCTTCTCTGAGGATCCACCCATTTGCTCTCCATCTTCTCATGGGCATGTTATTCACTCTGGTCACACCACATACACATGGGTATGTGGCCCAGGCTGGCCAGTTATATAACCGAGCAAGGTCCTGTGAAGGCCTTTCTGGGGACAGAAGCACCCCCACCCACCCCCACCATGTCCCTTGCCTCCTGTTTGTAAAGGAGCTTTAGCCTCCTAGGCCTTCCCTGAGTTCCAGAGAACAAATTCAATCAAAAATGAGAAAATGCAGAAACAAAAACAGTCAAGTGAGACAACATAATAGTTTAGCCATAATACAAAGTCAAGGACCTTCAGTTCCTCCTTAAGGACTATAAGTAATATTTTAGCCATGTCCTTGAGTTGTTTTACAGATACTAAAACCCTCCCCAGGTGAAAAAAGTTAGCTGCATGCTGACCATATACACGTAGACCCCAGACCAGTTAAATCCAAAAGGTTGATGATGTTAACTCCCAAAACACCACTCAGTTACCTCTCCACCAACCAATCAGAAAAATGTCCATGAGCTGATCCGGCACCCCGCAACCCTCTCCCTCACCTTGCCTTGAAAATCCCTTCCCTGAAATCCTTCAGGGAGTTTTGGTCTTTTGAGCATTAGCCACCCATTCTCCTTGCTTGGTGTCCTGCAGTAAACGCCGCACTTTCCTTCACCACAACCTGATGTCAGTAGGTTGGCTTTACTGTGCGGGTGAGTGTACCCAAGTTTGGCTCGGTAACAGAGTGCCCAAATCCTCCTGGCATAAAGCTTGGTACAGGGCAGGCGTGTGCCCCAAATAGGGTCAGTTAGAATCTTCTTTGACGTTTGATATGTAGACACCCAAGAAGAGAGTGTTTCTTTTGGATCATGAGCCTGGAGGTGGTAAGCCTTGGACTACCAGTGGTGATATTTCCCAGCCAGCAGACACACCTTCCTGAGTGAAGCTGCAGAAAGCAGCAGAACTAGAGATATCGTGAGATAAACAGGTAAGTAATGGATAGAGCCTTCACAAGAAAATTTGAATGTCTATATCCAACTGTGCCTAAAGGATACACAGTTAAATGAGATGATATCCTCAATGTATTGCTTATTACTGAAACTGCTTGGAGTTATTTTCTGACCCCTGAAACTGAAAAAGTCCTGATTAATACATATTAAAAACCCAGAAACAACAAAACTGCATAACAGTGAAATATCCAAAAAGCAGAATTTAGAAACAGCAGGAGGACTAGCTGCCAGTGAGCTCTGAGCTTATTTCCAATTGGAAAATAAAGAAGGAGGCATATGGATTGATAACAGGGTAAGAGAAAAGGAGCCCAAGACTGGAATCATCACAGTGATGAGACAAGGGAAAAAGCTGAGCTGGAGTGAGCATTCAGCCTGTTCCTGTGTAATGAACTGTTCACCATGCATGAGTGGCATTCCCACTTGTTTAGAAAGAGGTAGGCCTGGTTCTCTACTTCTGGCATCGGATGGGGCCAAAACCAACATGCTGAGCTAACTGCTTACCTCCCTAGCTGGTCATGAGATGGCCCGTCACAGGAGAATGGAGCCAAGAGAAAACATCCTGGCCTTTGGCTCAGGTATCATTCACCAGGCTATGAATTCTCTGCCCGAGAGTTTAGGATTTGTGTCTGAAACACCTCTGAAACTCTGTCTCTGAGCCCTGGACACAAGCAGATGTTTCATAAATGCTTGGTGAATGAATCTGTGAATTAATCAAGAAACATCCAGGAATTGCTATTCCTGGAGGAAAAGAATGCATATAAGATTAATAAATATGACTGATAATAATTATTGGAAAGATCTAGTGGCATGAACTAGAAAATAAAAAAGGAGAGTTTGGGTCCTCTGTTCCAAATTGCCCTGAATTTTAACAATTTCGTGCTACCCATACTCAAAAAGGTTTCCATACTCAAAATAAGCTCAGGAATCATTGAGTTGAACAAAGGCACACAGGCTCTTTTGCTGACTGGCTTCTCAGAAGTTTTACTCCACTAATGTGACCTTGTATTTGCATCTGGACCACTTTGCAGGATTAGCAGAATGGGCCTGGGGAATGCTGGGTAAAGTAAATGTGAGTTCCCCTGTGATTTCATTCCACTTGTGAGGCAAAGGGTCAGCTAACTGTCCTGGGTCCTAACTTCCCAGCTGCTGCTTAGACAACTGAGCCATCCTGCATCTCTCCCTCATGTTGGCAACCCTTTTGGATCTGATGTTGGGGGCAAGGGAGCATATGTTAGAAAGTGCTGGCTGGCCCTTGTGCTCATGTTTCTCTGGTGAGGAGGGGGAACACTTCAGTGCTCACTCAACAGCATCAGATCTATCAAGGCTTGACAAATCCCAGACCATCTGCTGCTTGGGGGCTTGAGATCATCAGACGGTCTGAATCCTGACATTCAAAGGCTTGAGATCATCAGAAGGTCTGAATCTGGACGTTCAAATTTGAGGCCAGGCTTATGAGACATACCATGTGAGTTTCTTCCTTCATAGAGAATTTTACTTGTTCAGGGGTGGTACTAGGGTGCAACAGAACACAGATGTTAGAGTCAAGTAAGGTGTTGGTTTGCATTCTGGCTTTTGTAACTTTGGCCAAATCACTTAAGTCTTCCTGATTCTTAGTTTGGATCATCCACAAATTGGGGCTAATACTAATACTTCTTTATGCAGTAAACTCAGCAAGTCTGTGTTACCCAAATCCTGCAGATTCCAATGGAAGTTTTGGCCCTTGACCTGGGCCAAACTCTCTAAGCCCCTGGAATATCCTGCCTGACCAGGGAGACTGTTTACCTGGCGTCTTTTTGAGTGCCACCCATGCCAGGCATTGTCTACCTGGTGAAACAAAGATCAAACTTATAAATAAACGAGTATACACATAATTACAAGTTGGAGTAAGTGTTATAGAGAAGAATAGGGAGGTGATAGACGCTGAGGGATGGAAGGAGAACCGTGCAAGGAAGGTTCTTATTATCGGCCTTATACCTATATCTAAAAGTCTATTCTGTCCTGTGACTTTTGTCATGTATCTCTCTCCTTTTTCTCTCCCCCCAGCCTTTTGTCTCAGCCTCTCTTCTTCTAGTCCTAGGCAGAGACATGGGAGAGCACAGCTCTCCATTTTCCTTCCTTTTTGTGTGTGTGATTTAAAAAAAAAAATTAATTTATTTTTTATACAGCAGGTTCTTATTAGTTATCCATTTTATACATATTAGTGTATACATGTCAATCCCAATCTCCCAATTCATCCCACCCCCCCACCCACCTCCCCCCTGCTTTCCCCTCCTTGGTGTCCACATTTGTTCTCTACATCTGTGTCTGTATTTCTGCCTTGCAAACCAGTTCATCTGTACCATTTCTATATGCGTTAATATATGATATTTGTTTTCCTCTTTCTGACTTACTTCACTCTGTATGACAGTCTCTAAGTCCATCCACATCTCTACAAATGACCCAATTTCGTTCCTTTTTATGGCTGAGTAATATTCCATTGTATATATGTGCCACATCTTCCTTTTTTTTTTTTTTTTTTTTGCGGTACGCGGGCCTCTCACTGTTGTGGCCTCTCCTGTTGCGGAGCACAGGCTCCGGACGCGCAGGTTCAGCGGCCATGGCTCACGGGCCCAGCCGCTCCGCGGCATGTGGGATCTTCCCAGACCGGGGCACGAACCCGTGTCCCCTGCATCGGCAGGCGGACTCTCAACCACTGCGCCACCAGGGAAGCCCTCCTTTTTGTTTTTAAACATCTTTATTGGAGTATAATTGCTTTCCAATGGTGTGTTAGTTTCTGCTTTATAACAAAGTGAATCAGTTATACATATACATATGTCCCCATATCTCTTCCCTCTTGTGTCTCCCTCCCTCCTACCCTCCATATCCCACCTCTCTAGGTGGTCACAAAGCACCGAGCTGATCTCCCTGTGCTGTGCGACTGCTTCCCACTAGCTATCTATTTTACGTTTGGTAGTGTATATATGTCCATGCTACTCTCTCACTTTGTCCCAGCTTACCCTTCCCCCTCCCCATATCCTCAAGTCCATTCTCTAGTAGGTCTGTGTCTTTATTCCCGTCTTGCCCCTAGGTTCTTCATGACCACTTTTTTTTCTTTTTTTTTTAGATTCCTTATATATGTGTTAGCATGTGGTATTTGTTTTTCTCTTTCTGACTTACTTCACTCTGTATGACAGACTCTAGGTCCATCCATCTCACTACAGACAGCTCAATTTCATTCCTTTTTATGGCTGAGTAATATTTCATTGTATATATGTGCCACATCTTCTTTATCCATTCATCTGTCGATGGACATTTAGGTTGCTTCCATGACCTGCCTATTGTAAATAGAGCTGAACATTGTGGTATATGACTCTTTTTGAATTACGGTTTTCTCAGGGTATATGCCCAGTAGTGGGATTGCTGGGCCATATGGTAGTTCTATTTTTAGTTTTTTAAGGAACCTCCATACTGTTTTCCACAGTGGCTGGATCAGCTTACATTCCCATCAACAGTGCAAGAGGGTTCCCTTTTCTCCACACCCTCTCCAGCATTTGTTGTTTGTAGATATTCTGATGATGCCCATTCTAACTGGTGTGAGGTGATACCTCATTGTAGTTTTGATTTGCATTTCTCTAATAATTAGTGATGTTGAGCAGCTTTTCATGTGCTTCTTGGCCATCTGTATGTCTTCTTTGGAGAAATGTCTATTTAGGTCTTCTGCCCATTTTTGTATTGGGTTTTCTGTTTTTTTAATATTGAGCTGCATGAGCCGTTTATATAGTTTGGAGATTAATCCTTTGTCCGTCCATTTTCCTTCTTTATCTATCTCCTACCACTGTGGGTCAGTGGGCACGGCATTCCTTCCTTCCTCCCTTAAATATCAATCAGGCACCAGGAAAATGCCAGTCTTCTTTCCCCTGGTCCCTCCTGCCTTCTTTCTGAGTTATCAGGGATCCTAGGGCAGGAAAAGGGGGAAGGAAGCAGGATTTATGCCAGTGGGCAGAGAAAGAACCATTCATAACCAGCAGCCTGTTTTCAGGGTCACCATTAGCATGCTTTCATTTTTCCTTCCAGACATTTCTCTGAGATTGCCTTGGGGTGATTTCATTCCCCCATCACAGGAGGTAATCCCAGACATGCTCATGGCCATATTCTTGGGTACCTACATAAGCTGGTTTTTAATACACAGCTTGGGATTGCATTTGAGATGAGCTGGGTTCCAGATGCTGGAGCTGTTCAGTGGCAGCACACTGAATTCTCCAGGAACCAAAGCATTTTGGTTGCCATCTCTTCTAACAGGCGGGTACAGGGCACCTGTGAGGGAGGGCTGGAGGTGCGTGGGAGCCTGAAGGACAGAGGGAAGAGCCATCTCACTCCTCCTGGGAGGCCACTCTGCCCCCTTCCATTTTCTCCATTCCCAGAGAGAGCTTTTCCTGTAGGTGTGGCACTTGGTGGATGAGTCTCTTTGCATATGGCTCGAGAAACTGAGCCAAGTCCACCATGCAGAGGGAGGGAAGATGAGTCAAATGACCCTCCCACCACCATCACCACCACTTTTCTGACTTAAGGGGAAAAAAACTGTGGTCACGTGTACACTGGCTTTCTCCGCCAAGTTGTTTCTCTCTTTCACCTCCATGTGGAGGTTTCTGGAGCTGAAAGAGGAATGACTGGTGACAACATGATTCAGGCAAACAGCAGAGCGTTTCTGATAATGGAGCCATCTGGTCTAGGGACTGGAAGTGGCCCCTAGATGTAATACACAACTTACAGACTTGGGTCCTTGAGAGAGGCACTGAACCTCTCTGGGCCTCGGTTTCCTCAACTGCAAAGTGAAGAAGGTGAATTTTTCCATTCCTTCAAATGCTAATGATAATGGGATACTAAGTGAATGATCAGAGCTCCAGGAGTATCTTTAGAATATGCTAGAAATAAGGGCGATGGATGAGATGAAACCAAATTGGCAAAATACATTTTTTGAATTTTATTATTTTATTTTTATACAGCAGTTTCTTATTACTTGTCTATTTTATTCATATTAGTGTATATATGTCAAGCCCAATCTCCCATTTCATCCCACCACCCCCACCCATGCTTTCCCTGCTTGGTGTCCATACATTTGTTCTCTACATGTGTCTTTCTGCCTTGCAAACTGGTTCATCTGTACCATTTTTTCTAGATTCCACATATACGCATTAATATACGATATTTGTTTTTCTGACTTACTTCACTCTGTATGACAGTCTCTACGTCCATCCACATCTCTACAAATGACCCCAAATTGGCAAAATATTGATAATCATTGAGATTTGAGTCATGGGTAGAGGCAGTTTATTCCACTACTGTCTCTGCTCTTGTGTACGTGGTCCTCCTAGAATGGCTGGTGAGTAAAGGTGCCACTGCAGGACAGGCTGTGGTGAGGAGTGAAGGGACGTGAGTGCCCCAGAACCGCGGGGAAAGTGACTTTGGAGAGAAGAGCTGAAGTGGCTGGGCTTGTCCTCTTCTGTCCAAAAGTTACATCTGGATTTCAAATGCTTTACTTTTTTTTTTTTAACATCTTTATTGGAGTATAATTGCTTTACAATGGTGTGTTAGTTTCTGCTGTATAACAGAGTGAATCAGCTATACATATACATATATCCCCATATCTCCTCCCTCTTGCGTCTCCCTCCCACTCTCCCTATCCCACCCCTCTAGGTGGACACAAAGCACGGACCTGATCTCCCTGTGCTGTGTGGCTGCTTCCCACTAGCTATCTATTTTACATTTGGTAGTGTATATATGTCAATGTTACTCTCTCACTTCGTTCCAGCTTACCCTTCCCCCTCCCCGTGTCCTCAAGTCCATTCTCTACATCTGCGTCTTTATTCCTGTCCTGCCCCTAGGTTCTTCAGAACCAGTTTTTCTTTTTTTTTTAGATTCCATATATATGTGTTAGCATATGGCATTTGTTTTTCTCTTTCTGACTTACTTCACTCTGTATGACAGCCTCTAGGCCCATCCACCTCACTACAAATAACTCAATTTTGTTTCTTTTTATGGCTGAGTAATATTCCATCGTATATATGTGCCACATCTTCTTTATCCATTCATCTGTCGATGGACACTTAGGTTGCTTCCATGTCCTGACTATTGTAAATAGAGCTTCAAACGCTTTACTTCTTAAATAGCCTCCTCCTCTCTGACTTGGGTGTTTGTGTCTGTGTGCCTATCTACACTTATTTGCACTTTAATTTGGTGATACCCAAAGAAAAAGTCTACATGACTTCTGTTGAAAACAGCAAGCCCTGGGAAGTTAGAAATCTTCCCTCTCAGTTCAGCTGTCCTTGAGACGGCATTGTCAATACCAGGACCTCCTGCAAATCTGCAGTGTATCTGCCTCTTTGAAATCAAAATTCAGAGCATGCCTCTCCTTTACACCAAATGGAACAGATGTGAACTTACAGGAGAAGTACCCTGCCTGCCTGTAGAGCTGGACCCCATTTTAGGAGTGAGTGGCTGGACATCAGAGAGATACTAAAGACCCACATGTCATCTGTCACACTGAGCACAGGACTGTTCCAGTGGAAAGCTTGAATTGAGGGAAACCCTCTGAAAGTCCCTGAGAAATGGAAACCGTTTCCAAGGATTAAGCCATAGAAGTATTACAGCAGCTATTTGCAACATATTCCACAATGAGATAAAGTCATTAGTCCTCCCAGGAATATGAGATACTGCAGAATATGCGGACAGTTCCTTTTTTCTTTAAGGTCTTATCCAGATAGGTGCCAATATCTTTGGCATTGCCTCTGTCTTCTGCATCTTGGTCTTTAGAAAGCCTTTGCTGTTTCTTCCCATAAGGTTGAGTTGGGCTTCCTATTTTAGTGAGCCACCGTACCCTACACTTCCCCTGACACAGCACTCATCACTTTGTATTGTAATTGCTGGTTTACTTGTCTGCTTGTCCACAAGACTTGAACTGTGCAGCAGCAGGGTCTATGATTTGTCCATCTTTATGCCACTCACACGTGGCAAAGCAATGGCATCCACTCATTCATTCAACACAAATGTTCTGAATGCCTACAGCACATCATACAGATGCAGTCTCTGCCTTTATGGGATTTACTTTCTAGCAGCACCTAGTAAGAACCAGTAAGTATTTGTTGAATGAATGAATGAATATTAAGCCACACCATGCCACTTAAACCCAACTCCAACTTTGATATTTTGCCATCTCTGCTCCTGACATAAAATTCCAACAGGCCCAACTAGTTATTTTTCCAAGATTGGGGTGTATCCAGGCATGCTAGCCACGGATAAAAATAGTATTTTTATAGGTCATCCTTTAAAAAGGCCCTATTACATAAAATGTGCTTTGAGCTATGTCCGTATCCCTATTTTTCCAACGGATACCTGCCTTGGAGCCTCCCACTGCTGAAGACTTTTTCTTGCCTACATGTCCTCTTCATCAAGTGTCTAATTTCCACTACAGGAAGCCATGCTGAGTGACAAAAAAACGCCAGCTGGCAGTGCCGGGAAAGGGAGCAGAAGGAAGCAAGGAGATATCTTTTTCTGCCTATTCAGGACATTGAAATCCAATTTCTCGCTGGCCACATGAGCCAAAGAAAGCAGCTCCTAGCAGCTGTTGATCTGAGAGGCTCCAGTCTCATCTCTGTGACCCGGGTGTCACTGGCACTCCTCAGGCACGTCTGGGAATGGGTTGGCATGACGGAATGGCCCTGCTCTTCTCTTCCCCGAGCACTGGCTTTGGGTGGGCCTGTTTCAGATGGCAGAAAAAATGATAGACTCACTCTGTGAAAAATCTTCTTTGTTGTGGATGGACATTCCTTGATAATTGCTGCCCCAGGGTTCCTCCTCTTTCTATTCCTTTCATTCTCACTTGGTGGTGTGCTGGTAAACCAGCTCTCTAACAAAGGAAAAAAAAGGCTCTGATTTGTAGTATTTGCCAATTTCCATTGTGTAATTACTCCTACCTGGGCTACCAACCCGGTGTTGCTGAATATGGAGTTGGGAAGACAGGAGACATATGCGTTATTGCCTTTTGTGGGCCCGCAGGGACCAGGTCTGACACTGCAACACAGCTCCCTAATTCATGCTCGCTCAAGCGGTGCAAGATGGTACAGAACAGTATGGTTGTCTTTCTACAACTCGGGCTTTAGGATATGATTTGTAAAATACTTCTGCATCTGTTGGGTCACTGGGCTCTAACCACAACAGTGCACGGTAAGAATTACTATGCCTATTTGGTGGAGGAAGAAATCGAGGCACAGGAAGCTAGGACTTGCCTCAGCTCCGAGAGCTGGGATTTGCTCAGGCCCTGTCTCTCCACTCTTAACCCTAGTCATTCTCCTACCACACTGCCCACTGCAGCCCAACCGCACATCTTTCTGTACTACCAATGCCTCGTGCATGGCTACTTCTTACATTCTTCCAGAATGTTCTTTAAGCATCCCACCCTCTTCCTCTCCTGCCCAACTGCTACATGTTTTTTCAGTCTCAGCTTAAACAGTATGTCCCTCAGTGTCCGTGTCAGGGGCAGGGATCTCTTCTGGGTACTTTAATGACACTGTCTAGCACAGCACCCCCGTGCCCCCAGTATGGTATTTGTTAAATGGCTTGTTTATGGACCTTCCTCCTCCATCAGACTGTAAACTTGGTGAGAGCAGAAACTTTTAATGAGCTCACCTTGTTCCTAGTGCCAAGCACAGTGTCTGGCCCAATAAGTATTTTTAATATTTATTTATTTATTTATTTACTTTTGGCTGTGTTGGGTCTTCGTTTTCTTTGCGTGGACTTTCTCCAGTTGTGGCGAGAGGGGGCCACTCTTCATCGCGGTGCGCGGGCCTCTCACTATCGTGGCCTCTCCCGTTGTGGAGCACAGGCTCCAGACGCGTAGGCTCAGTAGTTGTGGCTCACGGGCCTAGTTGCTCCGCGGCATGTGGGATCTTCCCAGACCAGGGTTCGAACCCGTGTCCCCTGCATCGGCAGGCAGACTCTCAACCACTACACCACCAGGGAAGCCCCCCAGTAAGTATTTTTAGAATGAATGAATCCATGAATGATGGTCTCCTAACCCCAAATTCACAGAATGCTTTTTTTTTTTCTATACCTATCTCCTATCAGGACCCCAAAGAATACATTTCCTCATAGATTGGTTGAGATTTTCTCAGGAACCCGGGGAGGTTTCTGCTAGAATGCACAGCCAGCCAGATGGCTCCATTGTCAGTGGCAGCTGCTCCCCTCCTCTGCCTTGCTGTGGCCCCTGTGGGCTTTTCCAAGTGTCACAGAAGTAAGCTGAGAAACCTATTTGGTGTGGTCTGAAATGTGCTCATTACACACATGCCATGACAGACACAGGCAGGAAGAAGGCTCCGGCCAGAAACACCTGCACCTCTGGGAAAGGAGGAATGTTTAGGAATATTCTGGAACCAGCATGTCCTGTAATTGCAAGACTGAGCCTTCTGAATTAGCATTGATTCCCTCAATTTCCCTCTGAGGAGGCAGGAAAGGGTCAGGGCTGCTTGCACGCTGGGAGCTGCTGACCTTTTAGCCTCACAGAATCTCATACATACCTGTGGCGCTCATCACAAACATCTAATCATCATCTGTAAACACAGGTGGCTGCCACTTAAAACAGGCAGGGGTAGTCTGGCACATGTGAGTGACTTCCCTTATATTACCCGAGCCTACCTAGTAACACAAACTTCAAGGCGTTCATCTTTGCTCTTGAGCACAGATGAGGAAAAAATAATTTAATAATCATAGAGGATCTGATGATGCCTCTAGAAGCATTCTGTGCAAAGAGCTGTCTGTGATGATGGAAGTGTGCTATTCTGTACTGTCTTATACAGTAGCCACCAGCCATACATGGTTACTGAGAACTTGCCATATGGCTAATGTGATGGAGGAACTGGATTTTAGATTTTTATTTTTAATTCGTTTAAATGTAAATAGCCACATGTGGTTAGTGGCTACTGCACTGTACAGCATAGCTCTAGAGCTAACAGTTACAAGATATACAGAAGACTGCAGACATATTAAATGACACGCCCCCCCCCCAAATAAACAAATGACACAACAGGGATGTAATAAGAAAAATTCAGAAAGTGGGAAACTCTAAGACAAATGACCCAATTCCTCTAATGAGTATATTGCAAGGAAAAAAAGAAGAGAATGTGTGTGTGTGTGTGTGTGTGTGTGTGAAACAGAGAGATTTAGACATGTAAGAAGCATATGAACCAAGTGTAATGTGTGGACCTTGGTGGATCCCAATTAAAACAAACCAATTATTAAAAACTTCTGAGACAATTGGGGAAATTTGAACACCGACTGGGTATTTGATGATATCAAGGAATTTTTAGATGTGATGATGGTATTGAGACTATGTTTAAAAAAAAGAGTCCTGGGCCTTCCCTCATGGCATAGTGGTTAAGAATCCACCTGCCAATGCAGGGGACATGGGTTTGATCCCTAGTCTGGGAAGATCCCACATGCCGCAAGCAACTAAGTCCATGCACCACAACTATTGAGCCTGTGCTCTAGAGCCCGCGAGCCACAGCTACTGAGCCCTTGAGCCACAACTACTGAAGCCCATGCCTAGATGTGCCTAGAACCCATGCTCTGCAACAAGAGAGGCCACCACAACGAGAAGACTGTGCACCGCAACGAAGAGTGTCCCCTGCTCGCCACAACTAGAGAAAGCTCGCGCACAGCAACGAAGACCCAACTCAGCCAAAAAATAAATAAAAAATAAAAATAAAAAAACGATCAATATTTTTTAAAAAAGAGTCCTTATCTTTTAAAGGTACCTATTGAGTTGTTTACAGATAAAAGAGGATGATATATGAGCTTTGTCTCAATCTAATCTAGTGGAGGGAGAAAGTGGGGTATAGATGAAATAAGATTGTTGATAATTGTGGAAGCCAAGCGATGGCTACACAGCAGTTCACTATTATTAGTTTCTTTTTTTTTTATTAGTTATCTATTTTATACATATTAGTGTATATATGTCAATCCTGATCTCCCAGTTCATCCCACCACCAGCCCCCTCTGCTTTCCCCGCTTGGTGTCCACACGTTTGTCCTCTACATCTGTGTCTCTATTTCTGCCTTAAAATTGTTGATAGTTGTGGAAGCCAAGTGATGGCTGCATAGCAGTTCAGTATTATTATTTTCTTTGTTTTTTACATCAAGAAACTTTCATAATAAAAAGTTTTTAAAATTATCAGAGGAATGCCAATGTTGGTGAGAGTATGGACAAACAGGCACATTCCTTCTTTTGTTTTAAATTAAAGTATAGTTGATTTACAATGTTGTGTTAATTTCTGCTGTACAGCAAAGTGATTCAGTTATACATATATATACGTTCTATTTTTTATATTCTTTTCCATTATGATTTATCATAGGATATCAAATATAGTTCTCTGTGCTATAGAGTAGGACGTTGTTGTTTATCCATCCTACATATAATAGCTTACATCTGCTAAGCCCAAACTCCCACTCCATCCCTCCCCCAATGCCCTCCCCCTTGGCAACCACAAATCTGTTCTCTATATCCATGAGTCTGTTTCTGTTTCATAGATAGGTTCATTTGTGTCATATTTTAGATTCTACATGTAAGTGATATCATATGGCATTTGTTTTTCTTTCTGACTTCACTTAGTATGACAATCTGTAGTTGCATCCATGTTGCTGCACATGGCATCATTTCACTCTTTTTTATGGCTGAGTAGTATGCCATTGTATATGTGAACCACATCTTCTTTATCCATTCATCCGTCAATGGACATTTAGGCTGTTTCCATGTCTTGGCTGTTGTGAATAGTGCTGCATGTATAGGGGTGCATGTATCTTTTTGAACTGAGTTCTGTCTGGGTAAATGCCCAGGAGTGGGATCGCTGGGTCATACGGTAGTTCTGTTTTTAGTTTTCTGAGGAACCTCCATACTGTTCTCCATAGTGGCTGTACAAACTTACATTCCCACCAACAGTGTAGGAGGGTTCCCTTTCCTCCACACTCTCTCCAGCATTGTTATTTGTAGACTTTTTGATGATGGCCATTCTGACCGGTGTGAGGTGATACCTCATTGTAGTTGTGATTTGCATTTCTCTAATAATTAGCAATATCAGGCATCTTTTCATGAGGCACCTTCCTTCTTGAATGCTGGGAGCTTAAATTTCACATTGAGAAGTCAGTTTGGGTACTCTGATCCAGATTTAAACTAGGTGTTCTTTTTGACCCAGAAATCCTAGTTTTAGGAATTTCTTCTTCAGACATGTGAAAGAATCTATAAAAGATTGTGGAGTGGGGAGTCATTTATATGAGTGAAGAATTGGAAACAGCCTAAATGTCTTTCAGTCATGAAGTGGTTAAATAAATGCTGGTATGTAGCCACTGTGGAGTGAGTGATAAAAGCTTGAGAGAGAATGACATAGATTGGTATGGACCACCATCAGAAAGATGTCCATGATATACTGTTAGGTTAAAAAGAAAAGAAAATTGCAAAAATACGACCCAATATAAAACGACATATGTGTATGTGTACATATATCAGTGTACAAGCACAGAGAAAGCCTGGGAAAAAAGTTTGCCAAATTGGGGAGGGGAGTAGCTTACATCTGTCCCATGAATAATGAACAGCTGGCTCTTCCATCAGACAACCTGGCAGCTCTGGTTTGAAGGTTGTGTCCCCCACAAATTCATATGTTAAAATCCTAACCCCCAAAGATGATAGAATTAGGTAGTGGGGCTTAGAGAGGTGCTTAGGTCACGAGGATGGAGCCTTCATGAACAAGATTAGTGTTTCTATAAAAAAGACTCCACAGAGCTCCCTAGCTCTTCTGCTATATGAGGACACAGTGAGAAGACAGGGGCTATGAACCAGGAAGAGGATTCTCACCAGAATGAGACCATGCTGGTACCTTGATCTTAAACTTCCCAGCCTCCAGAACTGTGAGAAATACATTTCTGTTGTTCACAAGCCACGTGGTCTGTGGTATTTGTTATAGCAGCCTGCATGGACTGATACTGGCCCTTCCTCCCAGAAGAAAATGAATGTAGCATCTGTGACTGAGAAGTTTCTTTCAGCACAAACTGTTGATCCCTCCTTCCAAAGTGGAGAGGCGTTTAATAAGTTCATTTCTATGGTGATAATAGCTACCAGTTACTGAGCGACACCCTGTGCCCAGCATTGTGCAGAGAAGTCTACACACAGGTGCTAAGAAGTCTCTCACTAACAGGCTCTCCCACTTGCTAGCTATGTGACCTTGGACTAGTTCCTTCAGCTGTTTCCTCATATATAAAATGGAAAGAATAATAGTACCCAACTCATGGGTATGAGAATTGAGTGAGATAATGCATATTAAGTGCCTGGTACATATAAGTACTCTTATTATATTTTCACTTCAACTTTCCAACATTCCATTTACCCTACGAGGTAAATACTAAATCCGTCCATTTGACAGATGAGAAAACTGAGTCTTAGAAACAGTGGTGTGCTGGCATCAGCTCGAATGGGTTTATGAGAACTAACTGTTAAATTTTCATGAAATTTTTGAGTTAGTTGACCATTATGTGGGCAGCTTGAAATTAGCTGAGATGGGAGTATTTACACCATGGAAACTGGCAAACACTACATTTCCCACCGAGCTGTTTGTTAAACATTTACCAGCACACTATTGCTTAGAGCAGTTAAGTAACTTGTCTAAGCCCCATGGCTGGTGAGAGACAGAGCCTGGATTGGAGCCCTGCTCTACGCAACTCCAAACATCTTAATGTTTAGATATGCCTTGTTGGATATGCCTCTAACTCTCTATGAGTTAGAATTCCCATCTCCTGGACAAAGCTAGTAGGATCATGCTCTTCAATATCATGTTCCTAGAAACGTGGTTCTCAAATTTTAGCGCACCTCAGATTCACCCAAAGGGCTTGTTGAAACACAGATCGCTGGGGATCTCAGAATTTCTTATGCGTTTTGGGTGGGGTTCAATAATTTGCATTTCTAACCAGTTCCCAGGTGATGCTGTTGCTGCTGGTCTGGGGACCGCACTTGGGGAACTGCTATTCTAGTGCAAACTCTGAAGCTTTGTGCTATATATCTTGCCATAATCTTAGTGGCTTTACCAGTTCTTCTCTGATCTAAAGATGGGAGGATTTAGATAGTGGTTCTAGGCCCAGAGCTTTCTACAGGGGACCATTTTGCTAAGATATTTGTGCTCCCAGCAGTCTGAGCACAAGAAAACAGGAGCCAAATCTTGGTGCCTCTCTCTCTCCAGTTGGCCCCCATTTAGCTCTGGCAGGTATCCCAGGAACCTGAGCTGCTCCCCACACACAGCGGGAGGCAAATGAAAAAAGAAACATTTCAAAGTCTATCTTTAAAGCCTGGCAGAAAGCTGCCCTATAATTACACTAAGTGAACTAGTTACAACTTCTCTCGTATTGATGTAGGATTATTAAGAGATTGCTCACACAGCCCTGTGGAATTCAACTAATGAATTTAGAGATTTTTTTGTTAAACCACCCTTCTCTTCTAACCACTTCCTGCCTCTGAAATATAATAGAAAACCAAACCAGGAAGGAAAATGAAGTAAATCCTGAATTAATGTTCCTGATCAAAACATGATTACTGCTTTTAGAAAAGCGTTAACTTTCCTAGCCTAATGTTCTAACTTAAGTATTCATATTTTGGTAAATGGGGGAGAAAGCAAGAGGACATGGAGTTACGTATAAAAACTCACCTGTGGACATCACTTCAAGGGAATCTAGAGAAGCTAGGATGGGGGGTTGGCTATCCCAAGGTCGCACAGATTTAATTCATTCTCCCGGCAACGGTATTCTGTGGACAAACCAGCCAATGGTGTATAGAAGGAAACAGACGAGGCCAATGGACCGTGGTGGGCCACTTTTATAATCCTGAGCTTGGGAGACAGGACAGACCCTCTTGCCTTAAAATGTACCACGGGCTTATACCATTTAGATTTGCTTTGAATTAGGAAATCAGGGAATATGATTCCAGGCATATGAATTCTTTTTATTAAATATTTAAAATTTTGTATTGGAGTATAGTTGATTTACAATGTTGTGCTAGTTTCAGGTGTACGGCAAAGTGACCCCGCCATAAATATACATATCTCTATTCTTTTTCATGGGAATATGAATTCTTGCCAGCAATTGGAATCCCAGTTTCTTGAGAGTAGGCACTAAATCTTATTAATCTTTGTAGCTCCATATTCCTGAGCACATAATTAGAGTTCAATACACTCAACAAATGCTTACGAGTGACAGAATGTTATTGTGGAAAGAACAAGGGCTTTAGAGTCAGAGCGATTTGCATTCAAATCCCAACTTGATCTCCAGCTCTCTGTGTGACCTTAAGCAAGTTATTTAGCCTCTTTGACACTCAGCTTCTTCATCTGTAAAATGGAGGTCAATCAGTCCATGAAATTTACTGAGTGCCTGTGTGTGCCGACACAGTTTTGGACACTGGGGCACGTCAGCGAAGCGGCCAGAATTTCTGTCCTCAAGGTGTATGTAATATTAGAGCCCCTATCTCAATTTGCCTCTCACAGAGCCCAGATATGAGACAAGGGTCAGAGTTCCTGGGTTCAAATCCTGCCTTGACCACTAACTAGCTGTGACATCTCAGCAAGTGAACAGTAATAGGACCAGCCATATGGGGATGCTGTCAAGATCCCTCCACCACATATCTATGCATGCCTTTGTGTATATTTGGGCAGATAAGTTACACAAAGAGGCACTCCTACCAAGCAGCTGATGTGGTCGCATTTCAGGGTTTGGTAAGCAGAGGTTGGATTCAGCCTCCGGTATACCTCCTTGGCTGGGTACCATGTGCAAAAACACGTAAAGCTCCTAGAAGAGCAGCTGGCTATCTTTAATCAATAAATGCTATCTTTCATTATTGTAGGTGTATGATGAGAATTTAATGCAAGCAAGGCATCTACAGTATATAGTTGGTGTTCAATAACTGTTAGTTTCCTTCCTCGGAGTCTGTGGGAAAATAGTAAACATATATGTCAGAACAAAGTATAGGTGATGGACAACCATAAGCTATCTTGTTTTTCCTTTTGTTATAGTAGGTGCAGGAGGTAGTTTGACCTAAGAAAAAGAGCTCTGGGCTAGTAATCAGAAGACTTGGGTTCTGGCCCCTGCTCACCCATTGCTTGTCTCTAATTGTCCCAAGTGACCTTCACCAAGCCTCAGTTTTCTCATCTGTGACTGAGATGAGGGTGTGGGTTGGCCTAGGTCACGTGCTGGTATTATGACATGAATGTACTTCATTTGAACAAATTCTTGCTTTGCCTAGTCTGTGTAAAGACAAAAGGGTATGAGCCAGACTCTGGAAGGTGGTGAGTGGGTGAGTCTTAGAGTGACTTTCTGTTCTAACATGCTTTATAAAACACTAATTGAAATGACAGGACTTGCCCAGGATCACACAGTGGGTCAGTTTTAGATCGTTTCAAATGACCTCAACTCAGAGAACCATGGGGAGAACTGGATGGAGAGCCTAGCTGTCAACTAGATGACTTAGGCATGTGAGCTTCTCTTTCATGTTCTAGGCTTGCTTGGGATAACTGGGTTACAGTGGTGAAGTCGCTTCTGCTCAATTTGGTCTAAGAGTCTATCTGGCTCAGACATTTTATCTGTCATTAACTAATATCTTTCACTTCTCACTGACTTTTCCAGTTAGAACAAGGCTATTCAAATTCCTAGTCAAGCATGAATAAGGCAATCTTTCTGTCAATTTAGGGAGTGAAACTACAGCAAGGTGTTTTCTAAGAGTTAGTGATTTTAGCCTTTAGGCAAGTGCATTTCAACTGAAAATCCCTTTTTGTTTTCCTTTTTAACTCCATTAGTCTGTAAAATAGCGAATGAAAGTCATTACTTATCATTTAGTGTTTGCTGTGGATCAGGAACCAGGCTAAAGTGCATTTAGATGTAATATCTTATTCAGTCTTTATAACCAGCCTGTGAGGCAGGTATTACTGTTATTTTATAGGCAAAGAAATTTGAAGCTCAGAGAGGAGGAGTAACCTAAGGTCACACAGCTGATACGTGGTGGAGTCTGAGGATAAAGCCCAGCCTCCTTCCTCTGCAGCATCCTACATTTATTTATTTATTTACTTACTTACTTACTTATTTATTTTATTGCGGTACGCGGGCCTCTCACTGTTGTGGCCTCTCCCGTTGCGGAGCACAGGCTCCGGAAGCGCAGGCTCAGTGGCCATGGCTCACGGGCCTAGCCGCTCCGTGGCATGTGGGATCTTCCCGGACCGGGGCACGAACCCGCGTCCCCTGAATTGGCAGGCGGACTCTCAACCACTGTGCCACCAGGGAAGCCCCATCCTACATTTATTAATGATCCCTCTCTATGTACTGTTATGGGATTGGCTTCCCTGTTGAGTACAACATTCCCTTCCCTGTTGAGTACAACAAGCTTAATATTCCAGGTCAATTAATTCCCCAAATATTTACTAAAATCCATCACATGTAAAGGAAAGTTCTTTATCAGTATGCATGTGACCTGTCACTGTCTTACTCAAGTTGCACAGTTAAGTATGTGTGTACGCTATTCACTGCGGGTATCGAACTTTTCATAAAAGTCAACACCCTTCATTCCTTATCAAGTGCCTACTATAAATTACATTTATTGGTTAGTTAGTACTATGTCCTAAGGCAGCATCTCATTTAAGCCTCACAATAGTCCATGAGATAAGTCCACTTATCATCCCAACCCTCAGATAGGGACGTGAGGCACAGAGCAGGGATCTGTCCGCAGCACCGCAGCTTGTAAATGGCAGGGGCCGGGTATGAGGATATAATGTCTTCCGTTTCCTTGGACTCTGCTGAGGGTCCAGTGGCCCTGTGTAAAATTTGAACTCAATTCACATTTATGGCTTGGTTAGACTCCAGCAGGGTTGACTGTGAACCATAAGATCAATGGTTTTACTCATCTCTCCCTCTGGGCAGGTGGGGACCAGCTGGGGGCTTTGTCAAGTCAAACAGTGCAGGAGGCAGGGGCGGGGACTAGCCATGCTGCCTGCCCCAAATTGGTGCAGGGGGGCGTATTTCTAAACCCTTCCTTTCCCCCATACTGCTTGCCGTGAGTCACCTTTTGTCAGCGGAGGAGGCTTCCTGTGCGGCCTGCAGCTGCCCCTTTCAGACACGTGAGGGGAGTCAGGGGCATGCCATGTTCAGCCATCCTTCTTAGAGCCAGTGTTGGACAATGCTAGTTCCAAGGACTGGTGCCGAGCAGCGCTTTTGGAGCCATCGTGGTAAAGTGGCTATTGGGAAACTTGAGCTCCAGTGTCACTTGGGAAGGACGGAGCGCCCAGGAATAGAACGGGACATTGCAAATGAGTCGTGAAAAACAAGCCCAGGCTCCGGCCCAGTGCCTGGGCCCAGATGTGCTCCTGCAGAAATTCGGCAGAACGTGTGTATAGGACGCTGCCTGTTTGAGCTGGCGTCTCCAAGGTCCCGAGCGCAGCTTGGCTGCAGTGCTTTTGCTCTAGGTTCTGCAAAACCTAGGTGGGCCAGAAAAGTCCCACAAAAGAAAAGTCTCAGAAGCCTGAGACTCATCAGTGGTCCTACCAGCTTCAGTTCAAGTTCATGTTTTTCTAATTGGCTGCTTCTTGCTGAAACCAATCCAATATATTGTAGACCTAAGATTTCCTCATTGATTGCCAACTGTTTTAGGAGCAAATTTGCATTTGTTTGGAAACTCTGTCCTGTCTTATTGCTCCATTCACTTTAATTCTTTTGCTCTCTCCTTCCCTGCTCTCTTAAAACACAGAATAGTAGTTATAAGCTTGGACTGTGGAATCTAGTAGAAATGATTATGAATTCTTGTTTTACTTTTTACACTATGTAAACTTGAGAAATGTATTTAACTTCTTTGAACCCTAGTTTTCTCTTTTGCAAAATGGTGATATTAGTAACACCTACTACACAGGGTGATAAAATGAACATAAAGATAACTGGCACAGGAACTTGCACACAATACATGGTTAATAAATGTTACATACACGCAGATATTTTTTCCTCCTCCTTCCATTTTTCTTTTCCTCTCCTTGCTCTTTTCTTGCCCTTTCCTTCCCTATCCTTCTGTGGCAGACAGACTCTAAGGTGACCTCCATGACACCCCACCATGGACAAATGTGTTCATGCCTTTGTGTAATCCCCTCCCCTTGAGTGTCAGTGGGATCTGTGACTTGTTTCTACCAACAGAAGATGGCAAAGGTGTTGAGACGTCACTACTGTGATTACTTCATTTGTATAAAACTCCATCTTGCTAGTGGTTCTTTGCCTTGCTGGCTTTGCGGAAGTAAGTGGTCATGTTAGCAGGTCCTTATGGCCAGGAGCTGAGGGCAGTCTCTAGGAGCTGAAGGTGGCCTTCAGCCTACAGCCAGCAAGAAGCCTGGGCCCTCAGTCTTACAGCCATAAGGAAATGAATTCTGATAACAACCTTAGTGAGCCTGGAAGTGGATCCTTCCTCAGTCGAAACTCCAGACGAAAACCCAGCCCTGCTAGAAGCTTTGACTGTAGAAGTTTCAGCTGGTTGTGCCTGAACTCCAGATCTCCTAAAACTTTGAGATAATGTGTGTGTTGTTTTATGCTTCTAAGTTTGTGCACATTTGTTACACAGCATAGACATGCCCCTCTTCCTCAATTATTCTACTTTCCTTTTCACTACTTCATGACTTTCATAATTGCCACATATATGTCTCAAGTAGAAAATGCAGTAGAACCATATCCATACATCCCTTGCTGAAATATTTAGAGGGCAATTTTGTCTTAAGGTTAAAAACAAAAACAAACAAAAAAAAAACAATCAAGAAGAACAAACTGAGTTGGGTTGAATGGGCTCAAGTATCCTTGGAGAAAGACCTAGGGAAGCTGCAGTTATTTTTTCTGGCATAATAAAAGCAGCATGTCTTTCCTCCTATATGAATCAATAGAGATTTCAGCAACTTCTCCTTCTTAAAAGGATGAATCTATTTTGGGGCATTTCAACAACTACTACATATGTGATGAAAAGTTTGAAAGACTGAAAGGAACTCAAAAGACTTATTATGGAGAGAAGCACGACTGCTCTCAGATCCACTGTCTTTCTTGAATGATGTGGAAGATAATGTTGAAAATGCCCAGTTCCTAAATGATCATATAACTTTTTTGTTCAGAACGCATCAGCAGTCTCCCCATTGCCCCCAAGATAAAGTCCTGACTCCTTAACATGGCTTAAAGGCCACTGTCAACTTCTTAACCCTCATTGTTCCTCTTTCTTCCTGTGATGTTCCTAGATCTCTCGTTTCAGAACCTTCCTCCCGGAGGGATGTGTTGTTCCTCTGCTCTGAACCCTCTTTGCCATATTCTTTAACTGGCTAGCTCTTATCTATCTTTCAAGTCCCAGTTGAGATGTCATTCACTCAAGGGCTTTCTTGACTCCCAAGCACAAGTCAGGTGTCTCTCCAGGGGACCCTTTACTTCCCCAACCATAGCTCTTACTATACTACATTTAAATTCCATGTTCACATGCCTGTCTAACTGCAGTGAAGCATGAGTTCCTTAAGGGCAGGGTTCATACGTAGGTTCCTCTTTTATCCCTCACGCCTTGTTGTGTGCTTACCACTGTGACTAAAGCAGCAAGTAGGACAAAGTTCCACCTCCATGGAGCTCAAAGTAGGCTCAGGGTAATGTACATTGCCAGCGAAAGCTTCACTTTGGCCCCAGTTATACTCTCAAAATCCCTCAACCAAAGCAGCCAAGTGACTTGCCATGGTGCTAGATCATTAGAGGTAAAGATAATTTACGCAGCCTCTGGATCTCCTGGAAGGGTGCAAAGGATGTAGGAGCAATTGCAGAGCAGGTGTCTCCTTCTGGGGTCATGTGGCCCCAGATACTTGCGCTTCCTGTGACACTCACACATGGAGGCAGTGTTCAGGCTGGGAGAGAACTTCACATCCAGTCCATTGCCCCTTCTATGGCTTGGGGCAGTCACTGGTGATTACCTTGTGAAGTAACACTCTGGAGCAAGTCAAGTATTTGGGGTGGGTAGTGGGGAGGGGGGTGGCGCCCACATCCTCCTAATGCCGTAGCTTCTGCGCTCACTCCCTTGGAAGGCAGCAAACCAGTCTCTCCTGAAGAGTAGAAATGGAGCCTTTGCTGTTCTGGTAGGGTGCTGGAACAGTCCCTGTCCTCTCTACCTACTATGGTTCAGAGCATGACCTCTCTTCCTTCCTTCCTTCTTTATTTTCCTTCTTTCCTTCCTCCTCTCCCTCCCTCCCTCTTTTGGTATTATTAGTTTTATTTATTATTTTCCAGATGAATTGATGCAAGCAAGCTAAGTTAAATAGCATGCTCAGGGTCATCAGATGACTGGTCTAGTAAGGATTAAAACAGTCTCTCTGGTTCTAAATTCCAAGAAGTACATTCATTGAAGAGAGAATGTAGGTTCACATCCCAACTTTTCCACTCCTAGCTGAGTGACCTTGGCCCAGTCTCTTCCTCTTTATAACGAGGATGATAATACCACCAACCTCATACAGTTGTTGTGGGACTAAAGGAGATAGCCCATATACGATGCTCAGAACTTCGTAAATGCTCAAAATTGTTAACCATTATCATCGTTATTTTCACTTCTTGGCTACTTCAAACCTCATGTTTTGTCTTGTGTCTTAACTTTGGGGATCGATCTTAGCCTGACCATTCCAGATTGATAGTCTTATTTATCAACACTGATAGGGTCAGCTAAGGCCATGTAATTTTCTTCTTCAGCACCCACCACAGCACCTAGCACATGGCTAGCCAGAGTAGGCATCTTGATCATTTATTCAAGCCTGGATGCTTGCCTCCCCCATCCTAGAAAACAGCACAGTATTGAGGAATAAACACAGGCTTCAGAGCCATTTGCCAGCTGGGAGACTTTGGAAAAATAACCTGCCTATTCTAATCTCCGCTTTCCACATCAGTGAAGTAGAAGTAATAATTCCCACCTTGTACAGTCGCTGTAAAGGTGAAATGACACATGTGAGAAGCCCCACATGCGCTGGTCCCTTCTCCTCTTCCCTCAACCAGCTCCTGTAACTAGGACAGTCACCTTCTGATGCCGGGATCCAGAGGGAAGGAGAGAGGCAGACTGCTGTTTATTGGCTTATTGCTTCACTTACTTACAAACCAATAAAGCCTGCTTGTCAGCTTTTGACTGGTAGGAAAAGTTTCCAAACCCAAGCGCTCAGTTTGTAGGTGGAACAAATATGGCTTCCTGCAGAGTTCTCAAGTCCAGATGCAGCCATGCAAGTAATAGTCATAGGTTGTTTTGGGCTGAGTTTCTACGTTTTGGCGGGAGAAAGCAGAGGGATCTCCCTGGTGGCACAGTGGCTAAGAATCCGCCTGCCAGTGCAGGGGACACAGGTTCGAGTCCTGGTCCGGGAAGATCCCACATGCCGTGGAGCAAATAAGCCTGTGCACCACAACTACTGAGCCTGCACTCTAGAGCCCCCCAAGCCACAACTACTGAGCCCACATGCCACAACTACTGAAGCCTGCGTGCCTAGAGCCCGTGCTCCACAACGAGAGAAGCCACTGCAATGAGAATCCCCTGCACCACAACGAGGAGTAGCCCCCACTCGCCACAACTAGAGAAAGCCTGCCCTCAGCAATGAAGACCCAATGTAGCCAAAAATAGATAAATAAAGTAAATAAATTTATTTTTTAAAAAAAGAGCGAGAAAGCAGAGCCCTGGTCTAAGGAGAACCAGCCCACTGCAAAGGCAACCTCAAAACTAGAGACTATTTAAGGTTGGAAGGCCTTGGAACTGGGTTCCCATTAATATTCCTTGTGGCTCAAAAATAATTCAAAGTTTTGTGAAGAGATTGATTTTCCTCTTCTTTTCAAATGTTCTCAGAATAATGTGGAGATCAAATTGCATGTCTAATCATGTCAGTGAAAATTACACATTCATTAATTGTCAGAACATCTGATATACACCAAGTTCACGTCCCTCTTTAAAAAAATTCTCAAAGCTCTGAATTCCCAGGTTGTTGGGAAAATTGGAAAAAAATGTTTTTCTTATGCTGACGTTGCTTTCATTTACTAGAGTAAGATGGGGCCCAGTCAACACCCAGTAGGAGGGAAAGCAACTATAGCACAGAGGTCAAGAGTACTGGTTGGGCAAACCTGATTAAAAATGTGCAGAGGAGCTGAACAGACACTTTTCCAAAGAAGACATACCGATGGCCAACAGGGACACTAAAAGAGGCTTAACATCACTAATCATCTGGAAAATGCAATTCAAAACCACAATGAGATATCAGCTCACATCTGTCAGAATGGCTGTAGTCAAAAAGACAACAAATAGCAAGTGTTGGCGAGGGTGTGGAGAAAAGGGAACCTCATGCACTGTTGGTGGGAATGTAAATTGGTGCTGCCACTATGGAAGACGGTATGGGGATTCCTCAAAAAATTAAAAACAAAACTACAGTATAATCCAGCTATTCCACTTCTGGGTATTTATCCAAAGTATATGAAAATAGTAATCCAAAAAGATATCTGCACCCCCATGTTCATTGCGGCATTATTTACAATAGCCAAGATACTAAAATGACCTAAGTGCTCGTCAATGGATGAATGGATAAAGAAGAAAAGAAGATGTGGGTGTGTGTATACACACACACACACACACACACACACACACACACACACACACACACTCACAATGGAATACTACTCAGCCGTAAAAAAGACGAAACCTTGCCATTTGCAACAACATGGATGGACCTTGAGGGTATTATGCTAAGTGAAATAAGTCAGACAGAGACAAATACTATATGATTTCACTCCTATGTGGAATATAAAAAGCTGATAAACAAACAAAAACAAAATCAATGAACAAACCGAACAAAAACAAACACATAGATACAGAGAACAGAGTAGTGGTTACCAGAGGGGAAAGGGTGGGTGGCAGGGGAAGAGGACAAAATGGGTTAAGGGGATTAACTGTATGGTGACAGATGGAAAGTAAATTTTTGGTGGTGAACACACAGTAGGGCATACAGAAGTAGAAATATAATATGGTACACATGAAACTTACATAATGTTATAAATCAATGTTACCTCAGAAAACAAACAAACCATTGGGGGTGGTAGCAGAATGCTGGTTTGGGTTCAGATTATATCAAATGCCAGTTCTAGCCCTTACTGGCAGGGGGAATCTGGGCAGGCAAGCCACTTAATGTTCCTGAGTCTCAGTTTCCAGTGTCTAAAATGGGATGATGCTCAAGGTTTGGTACAGCTGCTCAAGGTTTCTGTGAGGATTAAATGAGTTAATGCATGTATAGCCAGTGTGAATGAAGGCTTGGTCATGATTAGCCATTATTATTATTATGCAGTATGAGTAGATTCTTTTGCACATGAATCGCTTCTTTCTTGGTAAGTAGAGCATTTTCGGATTAAAGGGATGGGGAGAGAATAAATGCAGAGTTCTGGGAGAATGTGTTCAGAATATGTGATGTTGCAGCACAACCTCGGTCTTCCAGGATCCGGGGAATCACACACCCATGTTAGAGAATATACTGACCACCCCATCCAGTCTGCCTGGTGTTCTTTGCCAACTCACGGCTAGGATCCTCCTTTCCTCTAAGCTGCTTTACCCTCGCACCTCTGTAGCCGCTACATAAACCAGGTAGAGAATAAGGAGGTGTTGGGATCTGCCCTCCATCCCTTTCCATCACTACTCAGTGACACAGTGAACCTGGAGTCCTGCTCCGATACACCCACGATGGGCATTTTTTGTTTCCCACCTCCTTCACTTCCATCCTTCCTTCCCTCCCACTTCCCACCAACTCCCATTTCTTTGAATTCCCATTGCACTGTCACCCCTACACTGCCTACCTGATGATGCCATTCAACCTTGAATTTTTCCTACAATTTTTCCATAAATAAGTCTTTTCTTCCAACAAAATTCTAAATTCGAGGGCAGGAATTGTGCCTCCTTCTTCTTCATAACCTCCATGGGGTTTAGCTCTCACTGAGATTTTTTTCACACTGTACATTTTTAAATTGATGTATAGTTGATGTACATTATGTCAGTTACAGGTGTACAATATACTGATTCACAATTTTTAAAGGTTATATTCATTTACAGTTATTATAAAATATTGGCTCTATTCCTGTGCTGTACAATATATTCTTGTAGCTTATTTTATACCTAATAGCTTGTACCTTTTAATCCCCATCCTTATATTGCCCCTCCCCCTTTCCTCTCCCCACTGGTAACCACTAGTTTGTTCTCTATATCTGTGAGTCTGTTTCTTTTTTGTTATATTCACTAGTTTGTTGTATTTTTCAGATTCCACATATAAGTGATATCAAATAGTATCTGTCTTTCTCTGTCTGACTTATTTCACTTAGCATATGCCCTCCAAGTCCAGCCATGTTGCTGCAAATAGCAAAATTTCATTCTTTTTTATGGCTGAGTAGTAGTCCTTTGTATATATGAACCACATCTTCTTTATCCATTCATCTGTTGATGGGCACTTAGGTTGCTTCCATATCTTGCCGCTTGTAAATAACGCTGCTGCGAACGTTGAGGTGCATGTATCTTTTCGAATTAATGTTTTCATTTTTTTTGGATATATACCCAGGAGTGGGATTGCTGGATCCTATGGTAGCTCTCTTTTTAGTCTTTCGAGGAACCTCCATACTGTTTCCATAGTGGCCGTTAGCAATTTACATTCCCACCAACAGCGTACGAGGGCTTCCTTTTCACCGCATCCTTGCCAACATTTATTTGTGTTCTTTTTGATGATAGCCATTTTGACAGCACACTGTATATTCTTTGTGTGTGTGTGTGTGTTTGTATATTCTTAATAAACACTTGATGGCTTGATTTATCTGCTTGGCAGCAGCATGTAAATATTGGTCACGACCCCTTGACATCAAGTATGTTATAGCCCGGGTGGATATCTAGCTGGACTTGAGAAGCAAATTCAGGTACCTCTGTGTTGCTCCTAATAGTTCTTTAAAATATATGTAACTAAGAAGTAAAAAAAGAAATATATCTTTATAAAGAAACCTAGACACTATAAAACATATAAAGAAAATATAGCTCCCTTTTTTTTTTTTTTTTTGTGGTACGCGGGCCTCTCACTGTTGTGGCCTCTCCCTTTGCGGAGCACAGGCTCCAGACGCGCAGGCTCAGCGGCCATGGCTCACGGGCCCAGCCACTCTGCGGCATGTGGGATCCTCCCAGACCGGGGCACGAACCTGTGTCCCCTGCATCGGCAGGCTGACTCCCAACCACTGCGCCACCAGGGAAACCCGTAGCTCCCTTTTTTTGCTCTCTCCTCTATCCTACTTCCTGGACTATCCAGTATGGTAGCCACATGTGGCTACTCAGCACTTACAATGTGGCTAGTCAAATTTAATGTGCTGCAGATACACACTAGATTTCAAAGACTTAGTATGTAAAATATCTCATAATTTTTATATTGATTACATGCTGAAATGATAATACTTTGATATATTGGATTAAATAAAATATGTTATTAGAATTAATTCCACCTTTCTCTTTATTTAATGCAGCCACAAAAAAAAGCTAAATTACATACATGGCTCACATTATATTAGGGAATAATGTTCCAGGACTTTTTTCTATGCATACACAAACCTGCATACATGCACAAACACAGATGTAAACGTAATTTTTAACAAAAGTATGTATATAGCACATGTAGATATGTTCTGCAACTTGCTTTTTTCATTTAGTTGTACTTTGTGGACCTGTTTTATTAGTATATTAAGAGCTACCTTCGTTTTTTAAAATGGCAATAAATATTCTGTTGTATAGATAGATCATTGTTTACTTGATCATTTCTCACAACTGGGGTTGTTTCCAGTGTTTTCTTTTATAAGCAGTGATGCAGAGTTTGAGCATCTGTACAAAAATATTGTTAAGCACTTCACTAGTATTTCACAAGTGAGATTATTAAATTAATAAGTACACACATCTTAAATTTTGATAGGTTAAGCCAACTTCTAACATTTGGGGGTCATGACCCCTCTTGAGAATCTGATGGACTCTGCTGGAAATTGCACACAGGTAAACATCTATACGGTTTTCCATAGGGTGTCAGGAATTCATGGATCTCCTGGAATCAAAGTTAAGAAGTCTACTTCTAGGGAAACAATTTACCATAAATTCAGCTTCTAAGTGTCCTGACTGTTGACTAGAAGAGAGAGACAATCCCACATAGTGGTCAAGACTCCCCGCCCGGTGCTAGGCAGACGTGGGCTCAGAGCCCCACTCAGGCTTATGCCTTAAACTCACACAGCCTCAGTCTCCTCCATGAAGCAGGGGAAAACTACCTACCTCATGGGGTCTGACCCACGGCAGGCACTAAAGAGATATTACTTCTCTTTTGGCACTTCTGCTGAATGATTTTATCTTGAGGCATCTTTGTTCCACTGACAGAGTTAACAATGCTTTCAGTGCTCGGTCATTGGTCCTGACTGGGGCAGGAGTCATAAAAGGGAGAATTAGAAGAGTGAACCGGTGTCGATGTTGAGTTTACTTAAACCTTGGGCACCTTTTCTCCACACAAAGCTATTATTTTGAAGCAGTTGCCTAAATAGGAACAATTTAAACAGTATTCAACTTATACCAGGGCTCCTATTCCAAAATCATGGTTCCACTTGGCAGATTTTCACCTAAAGGATAAAAGCTAAAGCGTAAAAAAGACTCTTTGAAGGGTCTTTGGTCCCTAGTTATAAAGTCATTACTTCTATTTGTTTCATGAGGACACATCTTATCATCTCTTCATTCCCACCCATCAAATCTGGATTTTTCTGAGTGCAAGAACCATATCTCCTCTGTCTCTTGTGTTCCCTCCAGCATTTGGTACAGGGCTGGAAATAGAATGCGTATTTTAATTCTTGTGAACCAGAACCCTTTCAAGAAGGTTCTTAATACAGAGGAGAGAGGTTTTTGTTTCCCAAGTCATTCTGAAAATTGCTCTGAAAATTATGCAAACAATAATAGCTAACATTTACTGAACATTCACAACATGTCAAGCATTGTTATAAACCATTACATACATTGTCTTCCTTTTTTCTCACAACCCCAAGGTATAGGTGTTATCGATTCCACTTTAAAGTTGAGGGAATTGAGTCTCCAAAATGGGTCTCAACTATGTCACTTCTCTGTCTTACTTCCACTCTCTTCTGTCTCTGCCATGCTTTCCTCATAGTCACCCCTCTTCCCCTTTGCCCTCACCCAGTCCTTCATGACAACGCAGCCAGGAAGATCCTTTGAAAATGTAAGTTAGATCGTATCCTTCCCATCTAAAACTTTTCAGTGGCCTCCCATTGCATTTAAAATCTGATTCTGCCTCCCTCTCCTCTACCTGTGACTCCTCTCCCCTTCTTTACAAAGCCTGAGGGCAGGTCCTCTAACAGTTCGTTTCTTCTCTGCGGGACTTCTTTACAAGCTACTCCCTTGCCTCAGATACTCCTGCCCAGCTCTTTAGTTGGGTCGTCCCAACTTATCCTTCACTCCCTCAGGAAGTACCTTTTTCTCATCTCTGATTCTCATTTTAATGAAGTCTTCCTCATTGACGCTTGTCTAAAATATCCCTCCTCAAGAATAGGCCACAGCTTTCAGGTCTTTTTCTTATTACCCATCACACCTCAAAATTTTATACATATTTGTGTGTTTTACTACTTAACCTCTCTCCCATGAGATGGCACACTCCGTAAGAGGGGAAACTGCAACTACATGTTTCTTCACTCTACCCCCTCCACAGCCTAGCAGTATGTCCGGCAAATGGTGGCTGATAAATGAATATTTGTTGAAAGGATGAATGACATTTAGAGTAGTTCATGTAAACACTGATTATCTTACCTCTTTTCGACTTTGAAAACCCCACAGTGCCCAGTCTATCACTCTCTGTGCAAAAGCAACGTTTGTTGAAACGAATACAATTGAATTTCAACTTTCTTTCCCTTCTCGTAGTTTAACAGAAGACTGCCATCATCCAAGTCCAAAACGGTGATGGCTCTAGATCGCAAAATGACGATTGCTCAGAAGTCTTACGATGATTTGTAACACAGAGAGTCAATTGACCATTGATATCGGGCTAACATAGCCCCAGATAAACAAGCGAACTCACATCACTCTTTACTTGATAGCTACCTACAGAATCTGACAGAGCCTGAGGGTAAACATCACCGACAAAACAGGGCAGTGCCATTTCTAGGAGAAAAATTGAAAAACTGCAATTGGCTGAAATAGGGCTCTTCTAGTTTTTGCTTTTTTTTTTTTTTTTTTTTTTGCGGTACGCGGGCCTCTCACTGCTGCGGTCTCTCCCGTTGCAGAGCACAGGCTCCGGACACGCAGGCTGAGTGGCCATGGCTCACGGGCCCAGCCGCTCCGCAGCATGTGGGATCTTCCCGGACCGGGGCATGAACCCGTGTCCCATGCATCGGCAGGCGGACTCTCAACCACTGTGCCACCAGGGACGCCCTAGTTTTTGCTTTTTGAACAACCTTGTCAGAAATAACAAAAGCCTCAAAAATGAGCTGGCCACTTCATTTAATTATTCTCAGTACATACAAGAAAATGTGTTTCTACTGGAGCATTTTTTGTGAGAACAAAGTGGAGCCTTGGAGCAGATCACTTAAGGGTCCATGGTCAAAACTGACACAGGGAACACGTCCACAACATGCTTGCCTCTCGTTTTGCTGTAAGTAGAATTTAACTAGAACTGCACTTTTGGGACTTTCTAATGATATGGAGACACAGCAATAAAAAACCCAGAACAATTAAGGGGAACTCCAAGGAATCAAAGAGCTGGGGGTGAAGGAGAGGGTTGAAGAAGGTCACCTGATGTCATTTAATCCAGCCCCTTGTGTTCAGGGGACTTGAAAAGTAGTAAGTGAAGGTAGGAGGGGTTTTGGTGTTTAATCAGCCTGACAGGAGGGTAGTTTTCCATTATATTAAAACAAATTCTCTTGTGCAATAGTTTAATGTATTGTGTTCCATTTATTTTCTTTTTGTGTATGTGTGTGTTCCTTTTGTGTTCAATGTGGTTATGATACCTTCCAGTATAAAGTTGCTTACTCAGCTGATCTTAATCCCTTCATTCTTTGGACCTGAATTTTATTGGAGAAGGGGAAGGTTTATGTCAGCCTGCAACTAACTCTATAAAGTCATTCATTTATCCATCCATTCATGCATCCAGTATTTATTTTGTGCAAGCTATAAAAAAAGGAATAATTGAACAACATAGTCATTGCCTTCAAGGAACTGAGTCCAGGAGGAGAAAGAGACAAGAAATCCATGTCAATAAAGGGGGAGGTGTGGAGTCCAAAGGGGATCCTGACTTAGCCTGCTTCTTTTCTTCCTCCTTCTCTTGATCCCTTAATCTTTCCTTTCTAAGTATCTTCTGAGTTTTATTCTGGTGGCAGTCAGGGGTTGGTACCTAAGGCAAAACCGTGCATATATAAGACACATGGAGGCCGGGCGAGGGAACTGCCAGGTGAGGCTATCGGAACAAAAGAGGGACACAGAATCTCAGACAGGGACAGACTGAGAAGATTTTCTAAAGAAGTGGCATTTGGGATGAAAGACCTGAATGTAAGACTGGACACTATAACACTCCTAGAGGAAAACATAGGCAGAACACTTTTGACATAAATCACAGCAGTATTTTTTTCGATCCATCTTGTAGAATAATGGAAACAAAAGCAAAAATAAACAAATGGGACCTAATTAAACTTAGAAGCTTTTGCACGGCAAAGGAAACCATAAACAAAACAAAAAGACAACCTCCAGAATGGTAGAAAATATTTGTAAACTTTGTGACTGACAAGGGATTAATCTCCAAAATTTACAAGCAGCTCATGCAGCTCAATAACAAGAAAACAAACAACCCAATCAAAAAATGGGCAGAAGACCTAAATAGACATTTCTCCAAAGAAGATATACAGATGGCCAACAGGCACCTGAAAAGGTGCTAAACATCGCTAATTATTAGAGAAATGCAAATCAAAACTACAATGAGGTGTCACCTCGCACCAGTCAGAATGACCATCATCAAAAAGTCTACAAACAATAAATGCTGGAGAGAGTGTGGAGAAAAGGGAACCCTCCCACACTGTTGGTGGGAATGTAGATTGGTGCAGCCACTATGGAGAACAGTATGGAGGTTTCTTAAAAAACTAAAAATAGAGCTACCATATGATCCAGTAATACCACTACTGGGCATATATCCGGAAAAGACAAAAACTCTAATTCAAAAAGATACATACCCCCCAATGTTCATAGCACAACTATTCACAATAGCTGAGACATGGAAGCAACCTAAATGTCCATCAACAGATGAATGGCTAAAGAAGATATGGTGTGTATGTGTATACGTACATACACACACACACACGATACAATATTACTCAGCCATAAAAAAGAATGAAATAATGCCATTTGCAGCATCATGGATGGACTTAGAGATTATCATACTAAGTGAAGTAAGCCAGACAGAGAAAGACAAATACCATATGATATCACTTATATGTGGAATCTAAAAAAATGATACAAAGGATCTTATTTACAAAACAGAAATAGACTCACAGACATAGAAAACAAACTTATGGTTACCAAAGGGGAAGGGGGTGGAGGAGGGATAAATTTGGAGTATGGGATTAGCAGATATACATTACCATATATAAAATAGATAAACAACAAGCTCCTACTGCATAGCACAGAGAAATATATTCAATATCTTCTAATAACCTATAAAGGAAAAGAATCTGAAAAAGAATATATATATTCCAGTGTAGAAGGGTTCCCTTTTCTCCACACCCTCTCCAGCATTTGTTATTTGTAGACTTTTTGATGATGGCCATTCTGACCGGTGTGAGGTGATACTTCACAAACACACTGAATCACTTTGCTGTACACCCGAAACACTGTAAATCAACTATACTTCAATTTTAAAAAGTATTAAAAAAAATAAAGAAGTGGCACTTGAACAGGACCTTAAAAATGTAGGCAGGATTTTGATACACTGAACCGTGGGGTGGTGAAAAGGTTGGATGGAAAGCCAGACAGTTCAGGAAATAATAAAACATTGGGAGGTACTTGGTATTTTGGTTCCTTTTTGCTTTTAACTGCCATGCATGGCAGTTAATCCTAAATAATATTAAAAATGTGCCCAGGATTTAAATGTATTCTTACTGAGACATTTGTCTGCACAGGCTCTTTTCCTTTAGTGAACCAACCACCTCTCCTTTATCCCCTAGGAATTCTGCCCAGTCCCTGTGATGCAGGTGGGCTGACCCTGCCCTGCCCTCTGGCTTCAGGTGTGGCCACGTGACCTAGTCCTGACCAGAGTATTCCTTATATCCCATCCACAGCAATTGCTCAGAGATGCACAGAGGACCTAAGGCAAGCTAATTAGCATCTCTGGCAGAGCTGTCAAGGAGTATGCCCTCAATTTCTCTAAGATTAAGAGCCTTAAGAATGATGTAGAGTTTGGCTGCCAATATCCTTCTCCTGGAAAGAACTTTCCTGAGAATGAAGAAAGCAGTAGCAGGCAGAGCAGAGAGACAGAGACATACAGAATTAGATTACTGTGAACTCATAGATCCTGCCACTCCTAAAATCTGCTCTTCAAATCTCCGTGAAACCACCAATCCTCTAGTCACCCTCTCCCAATTTTTTTTTTTTTTTTTTTTGGTTAAGTTAGTTCGGCAAGGAATTCTGCAAATTACAACTGAAAACGACCTCACACATAGAGCGGATAAACTGTGTTGACACAGGGAAATTTTCTTGGATAGGTTAGTCTAAACAGTATAAATAAAAATTGATATTTCAGGTTGACCTCTGGCTTGGCCCACTTTTCTTTCTTGATGAATTGATGGCCTCAATCAGCAACTTCAGTTAAAATGATAAAACCACTGTGGTTATAATAATGGCCAAGTAGATGCCCGGACTTCAAATATTTTAGATCAAAACCACAACATTCTTTTAACCATGAATCACTGATTATTTCATGTATTTTAGGTACTTGAGTCCTTTCATTCCAGAGAATCCTGAAATAGTTCCCTGTCTGCACCCAGGATTCTATGAGTGTTACTTCATCCACCTCTGAAAGGTTATCTCTCTCTGTGCCTCCCTCCTTCCCCGCAGGCAGAAAGAGGCAGTATAGTCTGGAGAAGAGTCAATGTGCTTTCTTGAGAAATGAGAAAATTCTAATGACTCAACATGTGCTTATTTCTACTACCAAATTAGGGAAAGACTGTTACAAGTGACAACTAAAGATAACCCCCTCAGGATTTTTCTCTGCTACAAATTTTTGAATTGACATGAGGCAAAAAAAAAAAAAAAAAAAATGAGGGTGGACGTGGGAATGCAGTAGTTCCTGAAAAATCCTACTGTCTTCAAAAATGATACCAGTTTGCCCTCTTCATTTTATCTCCACAGGCAACTTGCCAAGAGTCAAGGCTGGGTAGTGCTCACTGTAGGAGTAGCGTTAGCAAAGCTAATTTCAGCATCTGTATAAAAATTTCCATCAGTTGCTTGCTGCTATCAAATATCACACTACCTGTGAAAGCTCTTTGAGGGATTGCATGTTAACTCCCTGCCCTGTTTTCAATGCAGCTGAGAATTGTGTTTGTCATCTGCCTCGCCTATTGGGTTCTTTTTGATCCCAGTTTTGACCCTCCTAATGCATCTTTAAGTGCCAATAGCAATTTTACATGTTGTTAATGTTCTTCCCAGGTAAGAATCTCATTTTCTATTTCAGTAGACTTCCATTGGTAAAAATGTCAAGTTTCCATTTATCAGAAATATTACATCCCCCTTTTCCCCCCCAACAAAAAGAAAGCAGACAGCCATAAAAGTTAGACACAAGTGAGGTAGGTCAGCCTGCCCACCTTTAAACAAAAGTTCAGGTAAGAAATATTTTAGACAGAAGGAAACTAGGGGGACACAGGACTTTAATTTCATCTTCGTTTTGTCAGTATCAGACAAAGGAGTCTTGGGATTTGGAATCAGGTCTTACTTGTGAAAGCTTCTGGATCGTTTCTGTCCAACAGGTATTTACTACGTGCCAGGCACTGAACTAGGCAGTGTTGAAAGAGGCTTCCCTTTTTTTCTGGGGTGGTGGAGCCAGAGCGATATAAATCTGAGCTGTCTGTTGCTGTGTTTTGTGTAATACGTGTTCATGAGTCTTTTGAATGCCATGCATCTGAACCCACTTTCTATGTTTGGGAACTCCCCCACCTTATGAATTTTGGTGGGTGGCAGAAACTGCCTCAGAATTAAGAAGCTGAAAATGCCAGCTTTATCAGTACTGCTTTCAACTAGGGGTCTAGGCTCTCTCAGTGACAGAGATCTGACTTGAACTTCAAACTGGAAGTTGGTGACACAAAGAGGGGACCCAGGAAGACCCATCTTTTCTTCTGTGCGAAAGTGGTAGGGGCTAATGCAAAGGTGACCTCCAACTGCAGTTAACAGGAGGGGGGCCGCAGGAGGCCTCCATGTTCAGAGCCTGCAAGGTCAGCCCTGGAAGTCAGCACTTGGTCATTTAAGGCAGTGTTCCTGGCAGAGTGGCCTCCAGTCAGGCTTTGCAGCCCTCCCAGAAATGCTGTGAATTTAGTAATTCTGCCTCTTCTTAATTAATTTATTATTATATTTTTAAAATTTTTTAATATTTATTTATTTGCCTGCTCCAGGTCTTAGTTGTGCCATACAGGATCTTTTTTTTTTTTTTTTCGGTACGCGGGCCTCTCACTGCTGTGGCCTCTCCCGTAATGGAGCACAGGCTCCGGACGCGCAGGCTCAGTGGCCATGGCTCACGGACCTAGCCACTCCGCGGCATGTGGGATCCTCCCGGACCAGGGCACGAACCCGTGTCCCCTTCATCGGCAGGCGGACTCTCAACCACTGCACCACCAGGGAAGCCCCATACAGGATCTTTGATCTTTGTTGTGGCATGCGAACTCTCAGTTGCGGCATGTGGGATCTAGTTCCCTGACCAGGGATCGAACCCGGGCCCGCTGCATTGGGAGCGCAGAGTCTTACTCACTGGACCATCAGGGAAGTCCCTATTATTATTACCAACTGCAGTGGATTCTGTTGGAACCTGGGGGATGCATCTTCTTCCAACTCCGTCGTGGAGAATGTTATTTGTAATTGGGGAGAATAATGCCAATATAGGGAAAGAAGTGGAGTTAAGATACAGGAGCAAACTGGCAAGACAGTCTGGGTCCTTAGAAGCCCTGAGATCAGCTCACTGAACTTCCCATTTCATGAGCTAACAAATTCCCACTTTTATTTGAACTCATTTGAGGTGAGTTTCTGTCACTTGCAAGTAAAAGTTCTGACAAACACAGATGAAAGCAAATGAACATTACATATCAGGAGTCTCAAAAAGCCAGCAATCGCTTTTCTATTCTTTGGAAATAATTTAAAATATTTAAAAGACAAAACCGAAATAGCAGGTGGGATTGGGCAAATGGTTGCATAACAAAGTGCTTCTAAAGAACAATATCCATGAAATTAGAGCCACTCGATGCCAATTCCAGGCGCATCTCTTTCATACCTTTTGCTTTACATTGGAAAGATTTTTCTTTCATTGCCATCCTAGTTTTATTCTATGTCTCTCTGTATAGCTTGTCCCTTGTTCTTTCCCCCTGAGTCTTTGGAAATTGCCTTTTGAGGCTCAAAATTGGCATAAACCGTGAGACCGTGTAAATGCTTACACGCTTTTCAGCCCAGATTGCAGTTGAGGGCCAGAGGTTTGAAAGTGCCCTCACCAGGCCATGCTGCAAAACACTACACATGATCTGAATGTGCTCACGTTTCTAAAGGAGTTCTTTATGCTGAAATCTGGTTTGGAGGCCTCTGACCCAAGCCCAACAAACTCGCTACAATGGCCTGGGCAAGATGCAAGGCAGTTAAAATACAGAGTGCTCAGGCCAAGATTCAGAGCGCCCGGACTTTGGTCCCAGTGTTTATTCACTGGCAAACTGTGTGGCCTTAGATAGTCCTTTCTTCTCGCTAAGCAGCAGACTCCGCATTTGCATAGGAAGACATTGGGCCAGATGGTTTTTTATGGTCCTTTTCAGCTCTCAGCACCTGTGTTTTTTATTTTTTTTATTTTTTTTTTTATTTTTGTCTGTGTTGGGTCTTCGTTGCTGCGCGTGGGCTTTCTCTAGTTGTGGTGAGCGCGGGCTACTCTTCACTGCAGTGCGCAGGCTTCTCATTGCGGTGGCTTCTCTTGTTGCAGAGCACAGGCTCTAGGTGCACAGGCTTCAGTAGTTGTGGCGCATGGGCTCAGTAGTTGTGGCTCCTGGGCTCCAGAGCGCAGGCTCTGTAGTTGTGGCGTACAGGCTTAGGTGCTCTCCGGCATGTGGGATCTTTCCGAACCAGGGCTCGAACCCGTGTCCCCTTCATTGGCAGGCAGACTCTTAAATCACTGCACCACCAAGGAAGCCCAGCACCTGTGTTTTATGATTCCTTACAAGGTGGCATTTTTAAAGAAAGCCTGAGATAAACTTGGGTTAGGACTGCCTTTTATGCAACACCCAGTCTAGGTCGGGCCTCAGGCAGAGTCATGGGAGGAATTTGTTTGGATGAGTTTCCCCTTTGAAGAAATCTGCCCCTCTGAGTCTGAGAGTCAAGTCTCCTGAACCAATTCCCAAGGATGGAGGCCTTATGTGGCCCCAATTCTGTTCCTGTCTGGAGGCACCCAGGGAGGTGGTCTGAGCTGGGTCTGGACAACCTGGTGATTCAGCCTTTACAAGGATCCATTTATCATAATATCAAGAACAACCATTTGAAACAACATTGTAAATCAACTATACTTCAATAAAATTAAAAAGAAAAAGAACAACCATTTGAAGTAGATGTTACTCCCTTACTGAGGAGGAAACTGAGGCTCAGAGAGTTCTAGTGACAGTAGCCAGTGAGAGAGCTGGGATTCAGACTCAGGTCTTTTGGTTTTAATGCCTGTGCTTTTCCCTCTGCCTGACTGACATCCTGCAGGTTTAACACCATTGAACAGTGAGGCACACATTCAAAGAGGGTGACGTGGGCCAATCCCCACCTCCTCTTGGGTTTAATGAGACCATAGAGGACCTTAAGGTCACCAACTATGGCCACATCCAGCTTTGTCTCTTGATCTCTGTGAGACCTTGAGCAAATTAATCTTTCTGAGCCTCAGTCTCCCTACCTGTAAAATGGGGTGAAGGTAATGGTATTTGCCTCACACAGAAGTTGCAAGAGTTAAATGGAAGTGCTTGGCATAGTGAGTTTTCAGTAAGGTTAGTGGCACATAAAGGGTCCAATTTGCGTGCCCAAATGCAGCAAGTCCCACTGTTTCTACTTCCAAGTTTGCTCTCAAACTCATCCACTTCTCTCCATCACAGATGCCATCTTAGTCCAGGCCACCCATCCAGAAGACTTAAAACTGATCTTCTGTTTCTACTGTTGTACCCCAGAAATTCGTTTCCCACACAAGAGCCAAAGTAATATATTAAATTGAAAATCAGGTCAGATGATTTTCCTGCTTTAATCTTTCTCATTGCATCTAGGATCCAAGCTCCCTTCATGACCATCGTTTCTTGGTCCCTCTATACCTTCCTCTGAAGTCTATTCTCATGCGTCTCACCTCATTGCTTATCACCCCTCAGCCAAGTGGGCATTCAGTTGGTTCCCCAAACTTAGCGAGTTCCATCTGGGATCAGGCTCAAGATGTCCTCCTTCGCTGGAACCCAGTTCTTTCCTTGTCACAGAGCTGCCCTCTTCTCATCACTCAGGTCTCAGCATCAATGCCTCCCCTGATCAAAGATCTTCCCTTTTATCCTCTATTTCATATCCTTGTATAGATAAGAGTTAGTTTATACAGCAGACACGCAGCACAATTTGTGATTATCTTGGTTATTTCGTATGTATGTAAGTGACATGGTTGGTGCTCTACCCATATCTTCTCAGATCCCTTTATCATTTCTGTGCAACTCAATTTCACTTCCAATAGCCAGCACCTGCAATTCTGTTGGAAGCCTTCCCTTGATCTTCTAGAACATACTTTGCCCCTTGGGGTAGCTCTTAACCACTGGCCGACAGGTATAGAGGTATAAATGCCCCAGATCTCTCACCTCTTGGCCAGGATAATTCTTCAGTCTGAGTTTTACACTGTTTCCTAGAGCTTTTCCAAGGGGTAAAGCATCAGTAGCCCACTGTGGTGAGTGGCTTCAAAACACACCTTAACTAGTCACCTCCCCCTCCTGTATGATGTTCCCACTCCCCCACCGATGTCCTCATTCCTCCCAAATGATCTATGAGCACTCAATCCTCATGTCAGAGTCTGATTCTGGGGGGAACCTAACTAAGACCATGGCTTTTTTCTTCTTTTTATCAATCCCAGTAGAGTGTACCTTTTATGTCTATCTTGTTCATTATTGTATCCTGCTGCCCAGTTTACTGTCTGGTACATAGTGACAGCACTCGATCTATATTTGTATAATGAGTACCTACTAGTGGTATTATTACTGGAATGTAGTGCTTTTTCCTTTCATTGAGTTTAGTTTATACCAGTAGCCTACCTTGCACCCACAGAATGTTACGTGCACCCTCCCAAACATACAGTATATAAAAGGAGATATTTTGTCTTCTATAGTGCTTTCAAGAGTAGCATTCCTGTTACTGTTTTAGCAAGGTTTGTTATGGCTAGAGGCTCTTTACAGGGAGGAGATCCCAAGAGACATTCTCTAGGACTGTGGCATTTCTTCCTGAAATCCCAGTGTGGGGATACCTCAGAGGTCTTTTCTGGGACAGACCCTGTTATGCTTATTTGTGGGTGATTTAAGCAAAAAGCAACTGGATCCTGGACCAGGTGCTCCCAGTGAAATAAGATGGACAACTATGCAGGGAGAGGGGCAATAATAATACTAAAGAATAAAAAAGTCACCAACATGTTGGAATGTAAATTTGTGCAGTCACTATGGAAAACAGTATGGAGGTTCCTCAGCAAACTGAAAATATAACTACCATATGATCCAGCAATTCCACTCCTGGGTATATATCTGAAAAAACCAAAAACTCTAATTTGAAAAGATACATGCACCACAACGTTCACAGCAGCAATATTTACAATTGCCAGGATATAGAAGCAGCCCAAGTGCCCATCAACAGTTGAATGGATAAAGAAGATGTGGTTTATATATACAACAGAATATTATGCAGCCATAAAAATGAATGAAATTTTGCCACTTGCCACAACATGGATGGATCTGGAGTGTTATTATGCTAAGTGAAATAAGTCAGAGAAAGACAAATACTGTATGATATTACTTATATGTGGAATCTGAAAAAAAAACAGTAGTGAATATAACAAAAAAGAAACAGATTCACAGATACAGAGAACAAACTGGTGGGGAGAGGGAAGGGGGAGGGGCAATATAGGCGTAGAGAATTCAGAGGAACAAACTACTATGTATGAAATAAATAAGCTACAAGGATATATTGTATAGCACAGGGAATATAGCCAGTATTTTATAATAACTATAAGTGAAATATAACCTTTAAAATTGTGAATCACTATGTGGTACACCTGAAACTTATATAATACTGTACATCATCTATACCTCAGTAAAAAAAAAAAAAAAAAAAATCACCAACGTGGACTAAGTGCACTTATGGGCCAGTCCTTGAGTGTGTCACATGTGTCATATTGTTTAATCCTCAGAACCACTGGGTGGGGTAGTTTGGATGTTACCTCATCCTCAGGTAAAGAGAGTGAGGCTCAGGGAGGTTAAATGACGTCCCAAGTGCACACAGCTAACAGGAGGTAGAACTGGGATTTGAAATCAGCTCTCATGACTTCAGAGGCCCTGCTCTTATTCCTCCATCTTGCTCCCTGAGTTAGAAATACTTAAACCAGCTCTCTAGGGGAACTAAGAGAAGTACTTTAGCCTGTAGAAGGTAAGATTGAAAATGAAATACAAAAATAAGATGCAACCCTCCAGAGTTGCCTTCAAAGACCTGTAGGCTTCCATGGAAAGAAAGAGCAGGTGTGTTTTGTGTGGCTCAATCTCAGAAAGACTTTTCTAAGATTGCTGGCAAGAAATGGAGGGAATAGACTAGGTTCAGGCACAGAAAACTCCCCCACTCTGGAGTTCTGAAGGCAACAGTCAAGTGGGTGTCTCTGTGGGAAGTCAAAGCATAGGAGAGTGGCTGGCTAGTTTGGAGGACCTTAAGATCTCCTACAGGTGTGAGATTCTAGAATACAAAGGAATTAGAAGACTCACTCAGCCCCTGCACATGTGGTTGGTACCATGTAGTTCTGGAGTGACAAGATTTACACAGGTAACATGACTTGAGAGGAAGTTACTAACGCCACGTTAATAAATACAAAAGATACGTGCTACATATACTCTTTGCACAAGGAAAGCAGAGCTACTGTGCTGCAGGGTAGCATAATGCGATAGTCAAGAATGTGGAGAGGGTGTGGAGGAAAGGGAACCCTCCCACATGCTTGGTCGGAATGTAAATTGGTGCAACTGCTATGGAGAACAGTATGGAGGTGCCTTAAGAAACTAAAAATAGAGTTACCGTACGATCCAGCAGCCCTACTCCTGGGCATTTATCTGGAAAAGATGAAAACTCTAATCTGAAAAGACGCATGCACCCCAATGTTCGTAGCAGCACTATTTACAATAGCCAAGACATGGAAGCAACCTAAATGTCCATCAACAGATGACTGGATAAAGAGGCTATGTTGATATGTATACACAATGGAATATTACTCAGCCATAAAAAAAGAATGAAGTAATGCCATTTGCACCAACATGGATGGACTTAGAGATTATCATACTAAGTGAAGTAAATCAGAGAAGGACAAATATCATATGATATCACTTATATGTGGAATTTAAAAAATAACACAAATGAACTTATTTACAAAGCAGAAACAGACTCACAGACACAGAAAACAAACTTATGATTACCAACAGGGAAAGGGTAGGGGAGGGCTAAATTAGGAGTTTGGGATTAGCAGATACAAGGTACTATATATAAAATAGATAAACAACAAGGTCCTACTGTATAGCACAGGGAACTATATTCAGTATCTTATAATAACCAATAAAGGAAAAGAATCTGAATATATATATATATATAACTGAATCACTTTGCTGTATACTTGAAACTAACACAATATTATAAATCAGCTATAGTTCAATTTTAAAAAAATTTAAAAAAACAACGTGGGCTTAGAGTTAGTCTACACAAGTAACTTTGGGCAAGTGACTCAGTGCTCTACTCCTGAACCTCAATTTCCTCTGCTGTTAAACAGTGTTGCTCTGTGGTTTCAATAAGCTTTTGCAGGTATTTAGCCCAGGCCTGTGAAGACCATAAGGGTTCAAAACCAGTAACTATTTCTCTGAAAATCTTTAAATTTATGTAGGTTAAAAAAAAAACATAAATGCAAATACTTCTGTATCATTTGCATATTCTGTAAAATATTTGAGACAGTGGAATTCTGAGACTCAGAGAATCTAAGACTTCTTCTAGCCATAGTGATTGCTTACATTTACTAAGCACTCAGATACACTTCATGTCACCAGGCTGGTTCTCAGCTAAGACAGGATTAGAAGCTGACTTTCCTGAATTTCAGGCTCTATTTTTCTCCACCTTTAATAGACCATTCTGCCTATCCCGATGACAGGTTTCCGAAAGGAATGGAGCATAAATATTTTGATCTAACTCTGTTTATATTTCGAGAAACGCAGACCAGCTCCGGCTCAGAGCCTGCCATATCTCCTGATAACATATCTCCCCAAGGAGTCCTCCCCCCAGCACTTGCTTCCTTGATCAGCTTCTCCCTTTCCTCCTCCTTCCTCCCTGCTTTCTGTTGCCCGTCTACATCTCCCATGTGTCTTTTCTGCCTTTCTCTATCCCTACCCTCCTCTTTTCTCTGGCTCCATTTCCTCCTCTCTTGTCTCCCTCTCCATCCACTTAGACTCATTCCTACCACTTAAACCCTTACATTTATGACCAGGTGCACAGCATATCGTGCTCATGGAGTTGCATTGGCTACAGACTACATCATGCTCTGGAAGGCTTCTCAACCACATTAGAATGGTGGTGTTGGTGCCAACAGGAACCAACCAGCAATGGCAGGTGGTGCAGGGCTCCCTGAGGTGCCAAGGGAACACCATACTTGTCTTGGTCACCCTGACTGATCTCGTTTAGAACCCAGTCCTTGGATGTAGGCAAACCTGGTTCAAATCCTGTCTCTGCCACTTCCTAGCAGTTCCTTCGACTGTAAAATGAGAAAACACCATGGACTTCCAAAGGCTGTTGGGAGAACTCAAGAAAACCATGCTTATTTCACACAGTGTCTGGCACACGGTGTGTGCTATGTGACAGTTGTAGTTATTAAGGTGCAAATTAATAATGTCCACCTCCCGTCTGGCTTCTCTCTCTTCTGGTCCCACCCTCCTTGCCCAAGCAATCGGGCCAAGCACTCTGTGTGCTGGCGTTTGCCTGATTCTCGAGGCTTTGGGACAGCAAGTAGAGGAGAAGTTAGAAAACCCAGGACCTCTCTCAATCACAAAGTTTTATGATCGTGGAAAAAAAAAATCTTAGTGTTCCAACAACTTAAGAAAATAAAAACAAAATAAAAAGAAACATGTTTAACAGCAAATTCTTTTCCTTTCTCACACAAAGGGAAGTAAAAGGAGGAGATGGAAAATGTCCTTTTTGTTAAAATGTGGGCTTCTGCATCCTTTTTATAATCTCTTAAGGGGAAGATAACGCTGCCATCTCCTTTTGTTCTTCAATCATCCCCTTCCGCCTTCCTTCAATGAGAAACTGGAAGTCCAGAAGATTACCTCTCCTGCTTCCCCAGAAAGCCAGAAAGAGAAGTTTTCTCTTCTGCCCCTCCATTTCTCTGCCATTCCTGTTTATTAAGCAAAAGTCCCAAATCAGGTTTATGTCAGCCTTGCCTTTCTCCTATCCAGGCAGCTCATTAATATCACAGCCAATCACCCTTCCGGAACACAGCTCTGAAGAGATCTATTCCTGCTCCATGCCCACTGACTCTGCTGCGTTGCCTTGGCAACCAAATAAAACACTTCTATGTGTGCGGCCGTATCATCCTCAATTCCGCAAATCCAGGGCAACCTGCTCAGAGGGCGGCGCCTGCCAGTCAGTTGGTGTCCTCCTCTCTCTCTGGCTCCGTTCTGCTCTGATTTCTTTTTTCACCTCCCAATTACCTCTGAATCCCCTGCAAGCACTTACGTGCCATTCCTAGCACACCTGGCCTTGAGTCAAGAAACACCCTTGTCAACAAGACAGGGGCTGGAAGGGATCCTGGGGACGAGATGGCTGGGATGTCTCCTCTCCTCTAGCCTCAGGGGGAGACACCAGGGGCTCCTGAGCCTTGAAGATTCTGAATCTAACTGCAGTGTCTTGCAATATCGCCAACATTATGCATTCAGTACTTCAATATTTATTGAATGCTGGTTGCATTTCAGGCACTGTGCTGAGTACAGAGGAGACAAGACACTTCCCTGACCTCATGGACCTTATGTGTGCTATGAGGCCAGAGGGTAGCACTGGGGACTCTGGGAGCCTGAGGAGGAACAAATGGCCGGCTGGCTTGGGATTTGGGACAGAGGGCTGACTTCCTGGAGGAGTGAAGGCTACACTGAGACCAGAGGATGGGTTGCAGTCAGCCATGTGGGCCAGTTTCCCAGTTAGGCAGATGGTTCCATACTTGCCTTCTCTCACACTGGCAGGTGGCTGATACCCTCAGCTGGGGTGGTTTGCTTCAGGCACCCCGGGAGCTATTTGCCTTATGTCTCCTGTCTCCAGGCTAAAGTTTTCCTGTTAGCCTCTCAGAGAAGAGTAACAGTGAATGATCCAAGCTCTCTCACCTCTTCGCTTGGCTTTCCATGCTGTACGTGGGAATGGCAGCCAAAAGGCACATTTTCCCAAACCAGCAGCCTTGGGACCATGATGCCAGGACTCACCACCCAATGTACATGCCTCTCAGTGTATTCTGAGGTTTGCAATCCTCAGTGTCGCGGGTTTCTATGAATGGTTAAGCATCAGACCATTTGCATTTTTAAAAATGCAACCTCAACAATTGCCCCAAACACAATTATGGGAATGCTCAGTTTTGATCTGCAGCCATTTCCTCCCATTGTGTTTTCTTATATGAACATTTATTGAGCACAAGCCTCTTATTTGTGAGGTAGAGAAAACAGTAGCACCTATCTCAGTGGGTTGTAGAAAGAATTAAGTTTAAGTGAGATTCTGTAGGTAAAAGTGCTTTACCCAGTGCCTGACATAGTAAGTCCTTTGTTTAACATTTATTAACCGCATCATAATTATTACTTTACGTGGATGTGTCCCAAAAGACCATGAGCTCTTTAAGGGAGGGTTTCAGCCATTTTGGTGAATTAGTCAGTTTTCCTGGGTCTCTTCCATGTCTACATGTTATTAAGGATCATATCTTATTTGCTTTTGTTCTTCACTAGAGCCTGGCAAAGGGTCTTACTCATAAAAGGCATCCTGTATATGCTTGTTGAATGAATGAGGCATAGGAAAAAATAATAATGCCTCACACTTACTGTCATGGAGTACCATGCGTCACGCCCTGTGCTAAGAACTTCACAAGAATTATCTTGACTTATCCTCCAAATGATGCCACGATCACCATTACCCCCGTGTCTTCAGTGTAGTAAAATGGCAGGCTGACCGCAGTCAGTGTAGTAGTACTTTCTGAGATTAACCTGCCTGGATGAGTGCAAGCAGACAGTTAACCTTTACTAGGAGGTTATTTTGTCCAGACCCTGTGCTAAGCACTTTACAAGAATCGCCTCGTTAACTCCTCCCAAGAACACTATGAGTTAAGTTTCCTATTTTCATTTTGTAGCAGCGATGCTCAGAATTACTAAGTAACTTGCCCAGAAGCACACAGCCAGTATACATTTATGAAGAGCCTTTGTCCTGAATCACAGCATTATCTTTTTTTTTTTTTTATAAATTTATTTATTTATTTTTGGCTGTGTTGGGTCTTTGTTTCTGTGCGAGGGCTTTCTCTAGTTGCGCGAGTGTGGGCCACTCTTCATCGCGGTGCGTGGGCCTCTCACTGTCGCGGCCTCTCTTGTTGCAGAGCACAGGCTCCAGACACGCAGACTCAGTAGTTGTGGCTCACGGGCTTAGTTGCTCCATGGCATGTGGGATCTTCCCAGACCAGGGCTCGAACCCGTGTCCCCTGCATTGGCAGGCAGATTCTCAACCACTGCGCCACCAGGGAAGCCCTCACAACATTATCTTGTTTGCTTATCTCATTGGAAGTCTAAGGTCAGAAGCAGCAGAAAACTGGAATACATATTTTAAAAATGATACTAAAACACCTACTCCTCTTACTCAGAAAAAAGTTTTAATATGTGTGTGTATATGTACATATATATATACAATCACATACATGTACACACACACACAGGGGGCAATGAGGAATTATTGTTTAATTGGTACAGAGTTTCAGTATGGGATGATGAAAAGTTCTGGAGATAGATAGTGGTGATGGTTACAAAACAATGTAAATATACTTAATGCCACTGACCTATACACGTAAAAATGGCTAAAATGGCAACCTGTATGTTATATACATTATATACATGTGTGATGTACATTTGTCAGCATGAGAGGTGCAGGGGCCACGTTCCTACCTGAAGTAACTGCCTTCCCTTCCTGTAGGACGCCAGGTCAATTTAGCTCATAACTCAGGAGCAAATTCTTCTAGTGCCTCATCTTTTCTGTCACTGGTATCCCTGGGACTAAGTGTACATTAACTCAACATGAAGTGTTTCCCCCATGATCAAAGGAGCACATAGAATTTGTGGTGTCTGATGCAGGAGTTTGGCCATATACGGAGAGGCATTTCCTATCTTCTTAGGGTTAGCAATTCATGAGCTAAGTGGTTTTGAACCTGGCCCATTGTGTTTTCTGGACAGTACTCTTTGTCACCCAAAAAGGTATTTAATAAGGTGATTCCCAACTAGAATATTTCAGTATGCCTACTGTAATAAGCTGCTCATTCCTCACATAGCTTTGTCATGGTTCTATCCATAAAGAGTTCATTTCTGCATTATGAAGGGTTATTCCATGATTCCATGAAGTCTACCAGAGACATGAATACATTCATTATTTAGTCATCCATTCGAAAAATATTTGGGGGTTCCTAATCTGGGCCAGGTTGTAGGCTGGGTACTCCAAGCACAGTATTGAGACACAGGACAAGTTGCCTGTTCTGCTGGTGTTTGGAAAAAAGATTGGAAAAATGACAGAGATCTGAGGTGAACTCAGCTGCTATGTGAGTCCTGGAGTCTGAGACCATGAGCATTCCTGGTATGGGCTTTCAATGGTGTGAGCTTTCAAGACAGAGCCTGGCATGTAGCAGGCACTTAGAAGCAGTCTGTTGAATGCCCTGGCTTCTGACCTGGGGATCTAGAACGGTGTGACCCTGGGGGCGGACACAGACCCAAGCTGCAGGAAGCAGCTCACGACAGATGGACTTGTCTTTCCTTGTCCTGTGTTCTACTCCTTGCTTTGGGTGTGCTGGCTCGTGTTCCTGCAGGCTAGGGTTGTCAGGTAACCTGACCATTTCAGTGGAAAAGAGTGGCTCTGTCTGCCAGTGAAGTGGAGACTGCTGCTCAGTTACCCAGTGAGCTCAGCCATCTGCTTGGAGCAGAGGTATCTTGTTTGGCTGCACTGAATCCATCAGGCCACATGATGACAGGTAAGCAGTTTGGCTGCAGAGAGACTTTATTACAGAGTAACTGACACATGCCTTCCTAGCAGTGGTATTGAAGCAGGTAACAGGTCACCCCATGTCCACTCCATCTGTTTCCTTCTCCCTCTCTTCCAACTTCCATTCTGTTCAAGATATCCTTGTCCTGCCCTGACTTTCCTAGCACCCACATGCCCAGAGTAGACCCTGCTTTTTCACTCCTTGACCATGTCCTTCCTGACCATTAAAACACCTATTTTTTTGTAGGAAGTTTCTTTTTATTGGCCAAACTTCATTTCCCTTAAACTGAACCACCTCCTCGCCTGACATTTTCATAAACCATCATCTTTTGTGTCTAAGGCTTCTTTGTCTTAATCACTTTACTGGGTTATAATTTACATACCAAAAATGAGCTTTTTAAAAATGTACAGTTTGATGAATTTAGACAAACCTATATCCACCACATAAAACATTTGCATTACCCAAAAAACCACTATAGTTTATAGTTTTGCCATTTCTAGAATTTTATATAAATGGAATCACACAACATGTACTCTTCAGTAAGACATTCCTTTTTTCATATCTTAACATTTCTAAAATTGGATGTATCTTACAGTGAACATCTAACATGGTAATGCTTCTTTTCCCTTAAGAGCTATAACTAAATAATATATCTTACAATAGATAATATCTTTAAATCAGGGATATGTTATATATATATACACACACACACATATATTCACATATATATTTATTTATGTATGCTTAGACACATGTATCTAACTAGTTGGTTTTACCATTAGATGGTAAGCACTGGGAAGGTAGAATCTTTACTTTGCTGTGTGGGTTCCCAGTGTACCTATAGCTGACTACTGACAGAAGCTAAATAAATACTGCAGAAGGTGGTGATAGTGAGTTTCAAACAGTTTTCCAAAAATATCTTCTAATGACAAGAGCTTGCCTAAAACTCTTCTTGGCATGAGTCAACAGTCTCTAACCACAATAAAGGTTCTCTCTGGGGGCTTAACTACCTCTGCATTAGTATGAGACAGCATTTCCCCAAATTTGTTCCATGACAATTAACACTACTCAAGGTACTAATGAAAGGAGGGAGAGGGGAGTATCACTGTTACAGAAATTTGGGGAACGTTTCTTCTTCTTATCTACCACTTAGAGATTCACAGCTCATTAGCGTGCTAAAAAGTGCTGAAAAGTCCTGCGGCAAAGAAAAAATGTTTGGCTCTGTTTCAGTCCAGGTTTGTTTGACCCTGGAGCTTTAGGGAACATCCATTAATAGCTTACAGAATACAGTTTGTGAAAGACTGTCATATAAGCATGAATTTAAAGATAAGAAAGAAAGGGAGAAGATAATGAGATTGAAGAGAGCTGTATGTGGGCTGGGCCCAGCTAAGCCCAAAGCTATGTAATGGTGCCTGGAATGGGATGGATGACGATGCTCTTTCTGAGTCAAGGGCTGAACAGCACTTTCCCTCATTCCATAATCTTTTTATAGTATGAAGGGACATGTGGGAAGACAACCTAAGAGGCAACAAAATGACACACAATATGCGTTGACTGATCCCTTAGGTGACATGCCCCAGCGCATGTGCTGGATAATTGAGGTTGAGTGAGGAGAACCTTCTATCCCAGGCATCTGCCTGGGCCATCCACTGGGGGTCAAAACGCTGTGTTTGTCTACTGGCCAGATACCTCTAACTGATGAGAAAACTGAAGCAGGTAATAGAATGGTTTGCTAAAACAGAGAGAAGCCCACCTGCAGGGATTACCCTGATCATTTAAATGATGGTAAAATCCTTCTCCGAAATAGCATTGACCCAGTACACACAGAGATGAAAGGACATCAGAGTGGGACCAGTAAAAATCAGGCAGAGACTCAAAGAAATGTATAAGGGCTCCCTTTCATTTTTAAAAATATTATTTTAAACATCATCATACAGTGAAATTGACTTTTTTTTCTCTTGGTATATATTCCTATGAATGTTAACACATACACAGATTTATTTAACTGCCACCACAAACAGGATACAGGACAGCCCCTTCATCCCATAAAATTCCCTCATGCTATCCCTTTATAATCCTCTCCCAACCCAGAACCCCTGGTAACCACTGAAAACCACTATTTTTCATCACTACAGTTTTGTCTTTTCGTGAAGCCCCTGTCCTTTTGCTATCTCCTTTGCTTAATTTTTTAACAGAAGTCTCTGCATGTTTATGTGTGGGTGCAAATCCAATGCCCCAAGCTTTCTCCTCTATTGTTAATTTTGTTATTTAACATTTATTAGCATCTATTATGTACCATACTATACTAAGCTTTTCACATACATTATCTCATTTTAATCTCACAATAGCCTTCTGATATATGTACGCCATTATTATCCCCATTACACAAATATGGAAACTGCAGGTCAGGGAGGTTAAGTGACTTGCCTGAGGCCTCATAGCTCACAAGTAATTGAATCCCAGCACAAACCCAGCTCCATTTGACCACAAGCCTTAAACACTAATCAGTAAAAGGGAGGGAACTGTAACTAGGAAGGAGGTCCATGGAGAGAGGGTTGGGAGCAAAGCCAGTTTGGGGCCATGTGGTTTTTTAAAAGGTTTGCATATGTGGGTGGATCTGGGGAACCATCTGGGTCTCCTGACTTCTCAACCTCAGCTCCTACCTTTATGTCTTCCTCCACTTGCCGCATCCAGGCCTTGCTGGCCCAGTGGCATCTGCCTGCTGTTTTCAGGGGCTTGGGATGGTTTTAGTCCCATTGTAAATTTAGCAGAAACCACCGTCTGTGTCACAGCTCTGCCGAAGGACACAGCAGCTGAAACCCAGGAAAAGGGGCTGGGCGCCTTCTGGTTTCTACCCAGCCTCAATTCCCTCATGTGCCTTCTGACCTCATTTTGCCATCTCAGCTGCTTGCAACACCAGCTGAAAAAGTTTCTAGGACACGGCCACCTGGTCTGTGTGCTGTAGGTGGCAGGTGTGTTCTTGCTGAGACAGGGCAAGTGAGACAGGAATGTGTGTGGTTGGCATGTTGTTTAACAAAGAAGGGAGAGAGTCCTGCCCTGCAAGGCCCAGGGCGGCAACGTTTGTATTGGGGATAGAGAGATGCAGGGGAAAGGAAAGCTAGACCTTAACGAGGAACTGGTGATGCTGCGGAGGTGCACCAGGTTGTTGCCCTTTGTATGGCGTCCTGCTGAGCCTGCCATTTGGGGAAGTGACGCTGGGTAGCACGTTTTCTCCTAGAATCAAGTCCTTGCTCCTAAAGGGTCTTGGAAGTGAGCTGCCAAGTCAGCACATGCTGGGAGAAATCACACACCTGAATCATGGCCCCAGATCCTTTGGAGACACACAAAGCAAACCAGAAATCAGGGTACCCAGGACCATCTCTGGAGGACACTCGATTAACAAGGGAGTGAGAGATGTTGTGTAATTTAGACTGGAAAGTCTTGAGTCGCTTTAATAAGAATAACAGCTCATATTTATTGAGCTTGTAATAGGAACCAGTTGCGGCGCTACGAGCTAACTGACATTAACAGTTTCATTTATTTCTCCCCACTGACGCTCTGAGGTAGATACTACTGTTATCTCTAGTTTATAAAAGGGGAATTAGAGGCACTGAGGTTTAAGTGATTCATCCAAATTATACAACTATCAAGGGGCAGAATCAGGATTTGAATTCTGGTATTTTTCAAACCTAACTTTGCAAATTTTATCTTCACTGCTTTCTTCCCTTTTTTCTATTTTTTCTTAAATAAATTTATTTATTTATTTTTGGCTGCATTGGGTCTTTGTTGCTGCCCGCGGGCTTTCTTTAGTTGTGGCGAGCGGGGGCTACTCTTCATTGCGGTGCGCGGGCTTCTCACTGCAGTGGCTTGGCTTGTTGCGGAGCATGGGTTCTAGGCACACGGGCTTCAGTAGTTGTGGCACGCAGGCTCAGTAGTTGTGGCTCGCAGGCTCTAGAGTACAGGCTCAGTAGTCGTGGCGCATGGGCTTAGTTGCTCCACGGCATGTGGGATCTTCCCGGACCAGGGCTCAAACCCATGTCCCCTGCATTGGCAGGCGGATTCTTAACCACTGTGCCACCAGGGAAGCCCCTCTTGCCTGTTCTAATTCAGAAATATTATTAAAGGATAACAGATGGAGGAGGAAGAGAGATCAGCTATACAGAAGCCCATAATATTCTCGAAGGCTTGCAAAGTTCCTCTGGCTCACCTGCAGTACGGGAAGGAATAAGAGCCCGTGGGATTTGCACTGCCATGGGCCCTGCAGGAGTCTGTCGATCTCCCCTGTTGGTTTGAAATAATTGCGTGCTGTAGAAACCCACAGCCGTTTCTCAAGTTTTCTTTTTACACAATCGGCTTAGGAGGGTTTTAGACAGGTAGGCACAGTGGACTATTTTTTTGTCTCTTGGGCTGGCACCGTGAAGTGTGAGTGTTGGTTCCACCCTAGTATACTGGCTGGCACAAAAAGTACCAGGCCTCTTTGAGCCAACAGAAACATCTTGATGAGCTTGTGGTTTTGATGAGTTTAGGAGAGCAGAACAGACTTTGGGCTTAAAAAGCTGCTGGACAGGAAGTTAAATGAACTCTTTGGGAGTGCCACCTTAACATCGAGTCCTTTGGAAGAGGTGTTTTAGAAAATGGTACCCTGTGACCACAGGTTATTTATGCTGTATTAGGGTAGTACTTGATACTTAGTATTATCCTGGCCTGGACTCATCATAGACTCAAGTTCAATAATAAGACCTATTACACTCTCCTGCAAGGGCTATCACTCCTGCTGTATTTTGTAGAATGCCTCATGCACGGCAGGGCACACTAAACAGTCAATAATAATGCTTACTATGATAACGACCTTCCTAATGCCTTTCATCTAAGGATCTCAAAGTGCTTTGCAAACACTCATTAGTTAAGCCTCACAGTGGCTCTGTTTTTGTAATACATTTTCCCATTTTACAGAATTTTAAATTGCGACCCAGCAAGCTTAAGTGGCTTGCCCAAAGACATACAGCCAGTTTAAATTAATGATAATGATGATACTTTGCATTTACACGGCATAGGTTTTCTAGGGTGCTATGAGTATGTTGTAAAGATAATTTTTACACTATCCTGCAGGAAGAGGGGTAGCAAGTATTACTAAGTGTTGACTGGATTGGGTAAACTGAGGCTGAGAGGGCAAGTAGGTTGGTGAGGGTTTGACTGAGGATGCAAGGCCATCACTCCGCCTCTCAGAACAGTGTGGCCTCCCAGATAATCCACAATTCTCTGAACCCAGGGACACGTGATCGCTTTCACACTTATAGGAAAGGTAGCTGTATTTGGGGGAGTAGAACAGGTTGCAGAATTACAGCCGTATTTACATCCAGGAATAGTTTGTTCATATCCCCATTGAGAGAGGCAAAAGAGATGACACGAGGCACTTGGAGAAAGGGGGGCTCAGGAAATGAAAGAAACAGGGGCAGTTGTGGGCTGGCTGCCAGCTCTGCTCTCTTGTAGAGAGTCTTCACTAAACCAGGTCCTCCCTGAAAGCAGGAGCCCTCAACGGCTTGGTTCTCCATTTCAGCCTCATGGCAGGACTCCAGTGCAGCTCAGAGGATGGGCACAACCCCATCACTGGCACCTTGGTCTGAAGTGACAGGTCCTCGTGAAAGAGTTCCAGGGACACACAGCATCTTACTGGCTGTCTCTTCCGTTGGACCAGCTCTAGTTCCTACAACTCCCTGTGCCGGGAGGGGCCTGGGAATCCTCTGTGGTTCAAAAAGTAGGTAGCTGTGGATCCATCTGTTGCTACCTTTTCTTAGCAACGTAGCCACATCGAAAAAAGATGAAAGCATGAACAAAAACATGCGAAGGTGGTAGGGGACTTGCCTTCTCCCAGTCCCCCGACACTCTGAGTGATCGATGATACTCTGCCCTGCAGGGACTTTGCAGACTTTGCAGCGCAAGGGAGGGGAGAGGTTGCTGGGTCTTAGGAATTCAAAGGGAGATTTGCTGACCAAAGATAGAACCTAATGCTCTATAAACACAGCCTGCCTCAGAAAGTTTGCTCCGCAACCCCGACCCCGCCTTTTCCAGGCCTGTGGATTCTGATTGATGACTAGACCTAGGGCTAATAAGGAGCCTTAAACAAGGGCGCCAAGCCCTCTTCAGGAATGTGTTCACGCACACAGGCCCAATGGCACTAAAAAGTCCGCAGTGAAGAAATCACACCAATGCCCTGCTTCTTCCCGCTCTCATTTTGGAATGTTTCCATACACCCCTACTGCATGGGTGGCTTAAAGGTGCAGGGAACCCGAGGAGGGGTGAGCTCTTGGAAGGAATACTTTAGAAACTTGCTCTGAATGCACACCACAAGGCTATTCTTCTTCAGTGGGAAGGAATCCAGGGAAGACCCTCCCACCCTCTGCGGCTCTTCACAGCAGGGAGTCGTGAGACTCTGCTGCCAGTGTTAGAGCTTGCTTCAGGTGGGACTTCACAGAATACCACTGAGACTTTCTAAGTATGCCAACCACCCAAGCCACAGCTTGCCATGTCCACGTGGACACACTGACTGCAAGGGTGACAGCAAATAATCCTCCTGGAGCCACAAGGACCACGCCCTTCTCTTGAAATGTCCCCTTACCCAGCTTCCCATATCCAGGTCAGATAGAGTCCTGAGGATGTGCCCACAAGGCTGGAGAGAGCGATTCACATTACAAACACCAAAAACATTACTGGGTGATCTCCCGGGGCTCTCCTGCGGCTCTTCATTTTTTTTTTTATTGCAGCCTCTGATGTGTACTTTGTGTATGTTTTATTCATTTTGTAAAGTAAGCCACACCTGTGGGGCTCCTACACACATCTATTGTACTTCACAGCCAGCCTTTCCTGTCAATCACTCTACCCACATATATGCTCCCTTCCCACGTGAAATTTGGGCAGTTAAGTGTCTTGATAACTTTGAACCATTATGAATGAGCATTGTCATCATGGCACTTTATGACTAGGAATGGAAAGATGGATCGGGGTAAAAATGCAAACAAAACCTGACATTTGGAAACTTCTTTGGGATCTCAAAAGCAACAAGCAGTTAGATTTGTTTTTCTTTTTTCCCATCCTCTGTGCGTTTCCCGTGCCCTGGTTTGGCCTCAGAACAGCAGAAATGTAAGACCAAAAATACAATCAAGAAAGCTTTCCTTGTCCTACCACCTTCTGGACGAGGAGCAGGGAGAACCTGGGAAGCTTTAACAATCTAAGCATTCGTGGGTGGATCAGATAGGCTCAGGATTCCACCAAGTCTCAGTACAACGATCACCGCCCACAGAAACTTATACCCAGGGAATCCTCCGCAGGGGGTCTTTGAAATGTAACTAAAAGAACAGAAGCCCCAACTGCTGGTGCAGGCAAACCCAACCTCCAAGTGGACACAGTAGGAACAAATGAGATCTTTCTTACCCCATCCATGTGGATTCTGATGTTAGGCACCAGCTGGAAAGGGCTGCACTGCAGACCTCGGGGGTGAGTCTTGCTCTTCCTGCTGCCCTGTGAGGTCAGCACGCCAGGCCTGCAGAGGGAGCCCCCTCCCCCCGAGCCCTGGCCCGAGCGCACGCCATCCAGAAGGCGCACGAGCAGCAGGTTGGCCGGCAGCGCCTCGATGCTGCAAAACACCAGGGTCCTGCATTCGGGGCACCTCAGCTCTTTGTGGGTCTTGAAAATCCTCTGGAGACATGGTTTGCAGAAGGTGTGCTGGCAAGGGAGGACTTTGGCGGTGACATCGAGCTTTTCGAGGCACACGGGGCACTCCAGAAGATCAAGTAATGTCACATCATCCATTTTATTTTAAAACTCCAGTCCTGACCCGGAGGGGCTAAGTCCACATGGTCAGGTCAGCTGAGCCAAAGGGGCAGAGACTGCCTCTTGAGAGTGTCCGGATGCCTGCCGGTTTGAAGGAGAAAGGAAGAGAAGAAAAAACTGTGAGTGCTCGGAGAGGTGTATCCCACCTACATCCAGCCAGCGTCTCATAAGGCAGTTTGCAAGGACTTTGCTCCCGCACCCAAGTTTCAGATGACTCATTCTGATTCAGTGCTAGCAGGTATAAGCCTCGACTCCAGCCTGCTGGCTGATGTGAGGGAGCTGTCAGCACAGCCGGCCACTGGCTACTTACTCATTGCCTCTCGGTGTGCAAGGCAAGAGGGGGAAACAGAACTGGCCTGTTGAGGGGACAAAGCCACCCCGCTCTCTCAGCCAGGGCTCCAAGGGTGAAAGCCCTCAGGCAGTCCATCTGGGTCTCAAATGAAAGGCCCCTCAGGATGCAATTTCTCTGAAGCTATTTACTCTTTTTTTCCCCCCTTCTTTTAAGTTTATCTGCTATGCACCATACTATAACAAACTGTTTACATAGATAAATGTATCTGAATCTCATGTAGTTGTAGAATTCTTTCCTTCACAATACATCTTCCCCCATTATTTTGTTCTAGCAATGTACAAGAGACATTTCTACTAGAAACTAATTTTCAAAAATTCTTTTGTCAACTCCAGGCCATGTGGCTTGGAAGTTTCTTTTTTTTTGTTTTCTTTCTTTCCTCTCTCTTTTTTCTCACCTTGATTATCTTAGCCTCAGAGACAATAGCCCTCCCATATGATAAAGTTGCACAGCCTGTTTTGTTACTTTGACAATGGTTCTCAGTTTCAACTGAAGCAGATAGGAATTCTGGATTGTGGTCACAGCCTGCAAGAACCAAGATGGAGCAGCGTACACAGGTGTGTGTGTGCGCCTATGTGTGTGTGTATTCTGAAAATCATCCTTGTCCCAGAAACAGTTTCCTTTCGGATGTCTGTAAAGAAGTCTCCCCTTTAGGAGAGTCTCCAGGGAAGAGGTCCCCGGCCCTCACAGCGCCAGGGCTTGGGCGACCGCATTCGCGGGAGGTTTGGCACGACAGCCGGTGGCCCCACTGGTGAATAAAGCAGACAGGACACACCAGGCTGAGAGCCGGCGCCGGCCTTCCTGAGACAACTCTCCAAAGATGTCAGCGCGGGGAGGTGTGCGGGGGCCACTAACCTTGAGTTTGTAATCCCGGCTGAGTTCAGCTCAGCACGGTTCTCGGTTGCCGCTCCGCCAGGCTCCCTCGACCGGCTTCCATCTCCCTGGGAGCTGCTGCCGCCGCTGCTTTGCAAACTTTTACAACTCGAGCCTTACTCACTTCAGGGATCGCTTTACTCAGCCCTGTTAACGCTTTCAGCGCTGGGCGCCGGCAGCGCTTTCCTCTGAGCTTACTGCTACTGATCCTTCCTTTGTGCAACGGAGTCGATTTCTGGGAAGAGATTACAGGGGGCCAAATATTTTGCTAGCTCATACAAATATTTACAAAGTTCATATTTTCACCTTTCTCATTTTCGCTCCTTTCCCAGACGCTGAAACACACTCAGTTATAAACATGCCCCGGTGATTGTGTTTATTTTAACCTTGTATGAGGATTTCCTGAAAACGTCAAACGTATTAACGGTAGCTATGATACCAAAGATAAACCGGCCACCTAAAAAATACTGTTCCTTAAAAATCACAGTCAGTCCTTGAATTGTGAGATTTGAGAGGGACTTGAGTGATCTTTTTGCTCAATCTTTTGAAATTAAAAAAACGATACTGTGGTGGTCCAGACACATCCTTGAAAAGTCAAAGCACAGGAGGGCTTAAAGAAAAAGGAAAAGCAATGTCCCAGGTCCCCCCTACCCTACCCACTGGAGCCTTTTATAGCCCCCAATAATGCTTATACTTCTATTTCTTGATTTATCAATAGTATATTTCTTTTAACACTACAAAGTTACCCAATAAAGTAATAATGATCTTATTATTATTACGTAACACCAGAGTAGTGTAGCCCTTATCTGTGCCAAGCACTGTTTTAAATACTTTAACTGCACTAACTCATTCAATCCTTTTAGCCACCCAGTGATACACTATGCTCTTCTTACCCTCGTTTTACAAAGAATGAAATGGAGACTCGAGGTTAAATAACTCATCCTAGGAGTCGCAGCTAGCAAGAGGCTGGTGATCTGGGCTCTCAACCACCATGTCATATGGTGATACCACTTTAAGGGGAGGAGAGATGTTTGAGGGGAGCTAAACCTCATCTAGGATGGCAGGAAGTCAAAAGATAATGACCCAAAGTGACCAATCAAATTCTCTGGCAGATGAGGCAGCTGTGCCCAGAGAGACTGAGAGATTCCTTGACGTTACCCAGTGAGTTAGGGGCAGAACTGGGACTAGATCCTGGGTGCTCTGTTTTTACTGTATCTTCTCTCTCAAACACAGGGATGACCATTCCTTATCATGAAGAAAGTACTTAGATATAACTCCATGGGAAGACCATAAGAGGGAACCAAGAGGTCTGAGAACAGATCACAGTGGTTTACAGGCTTTTCAAGGTTCTTCTGTGTCAGTTCTGAAAAAGCAAACATGCATGAGGCTCAAAACAGGGGGGAGCTTTGGGATGGAGCAGATGAAGTCATATGTTCTCCAAGCACAGGGGCCTGATTTGGATACATGTCAGTTCCAAGAGATCACTTTCAATTCTTTTTTTTTTTCTTTCATCTCTCTTTTATGTAGGGTGTTTTGAACTTCAGCAACACATCCCACTCCGTTGCCTGTTTCCTTCAACTAATTTCTACTTTAGATTCTGTGCTGATCAGGAAGGCCCTGTAGTTCCAGACCCTTTGGTGTCCCCGCTTGGTAAAGCTGAGCTGTCTCCTCTGTGAGCTGTCCCTCAGTCCCCTCACCCCACAGAAAGGGCCACTCTAGTGGGAACTCCACCTGCAGGGGTGGCCAACATTCTCCCTCTTCCCCTCTCTTGTATTTTTTGGGGATCTTAGTTCCCCACCAGGAAGCGCAGAGTCTTAACCACTGGACGGCCAGGGAAGTCCCCCCGCTCCTGTTCCTAGACATACTCTGTCTCCCTTACATACCCACATCTGCACCTACACGTGCAGGCACACACATGTTTGCACAAGGACAAACATACTCATCATCTTAGTAACGTAACATTTATGCCTCAGAGCAGTGCTAAGACTTTAAACAGACTATCTCATTGAATCCTGCCAACCACCCTATAAGGTAGGTGCTACAACTTTCCTGGAGTCACAGAGGTTGTGATCTGAACCCAGGTTGGTTTAATCCTGGGACCTATGTTCCTTACCATTATTGCTTCCCATGTTATAAAGTCATGTATATGCCATAAGTATACCCATCTATGTTTACCTAAGTTTATGTAAAGATACACATGCAACATTATGTATGCATCCTTTAACTACAAACGAGCCCAAGCTCCTTTCACTCTCGCTGTATGTAACCTACCCAGTCTCATGGCCCCTCCCTGCCCCTGTGTGGCCAGTGATCTCAAAAAGCTTCAAATCCTCCCATCCCCGAGAAAACACAAAAAACCAGCTCCGTCCCAGGAAGGCAGGATAGACCCAGTGCTACCATATTTGACAGTTGAACATTCGTCAGAATGGAATGGTGATGGTAGAATTTTAGACACTGGCAGAGGGCATAGAAAGTTTACACTGAATAGGAGTGGCGTTTTAGCACCTTTTGAGTCACATCCTATAGGCGGTCCCTACCACCACCCACATATGAGGTTAGTCTTAGTGGAAACTTGAGAAATTTTCTTTTGAAGCTTCTGAAGAAGGGGGAGAGTTTTCAGTGGGGATTTCATTGTGGCTTACCCAAATGCAAACCTGGCGTCAAATCAGACCAAGAAGTAGTCCTCAAAAACACAGAAAAAGTGAACTACGCAGGCCTTCCCAGACTCCAGGCTCAGGCCACCAGCCCACTGCTCCCACCTCATCAACACTCCTCTTTGTTTTTGTACAGTTACATAGCGATTACAGACGGTGCTCTTTTTAAATACCTGTGTGATATTTATGAGCTTCTGCTGCTTGTATTTACAAGCGTATCTCGCTTTATGTAAAACAAAACCCCAAATCTGATTATAATTGTTCCCCTGTTCAAGATCCTTCGGTAGATGCCCATTGACCTTAGGATAAAATCCAAATCCTTTTTCTGACCTGTCAGGCCGGACGTGATGTGATCTGGCTCTTGCTCAGCCACCAACTTACCCCCGCCTCTCCCCCTCACTCACACACTCCAGTGCCCCTGGCCTTTTCTTTTTCCTCAGGACAGTTAAAGTTTTTCTGCCAAGGGGTATTTGTTCACGTTCTTCCTTCTGCCTGCAACACGCTTTCTAGTTATTCTCCCCTACTTTACTTTCTTCACCTCCTCCTCTGCAAGTTTTAGCTTAAATGCCACTTCCTCGGGGAAGCCTTCCTTGATTCTCATGACTAGAAAGTTTATCATCCTACGCTTCATGATAGTTATCACAATTGTAATTCACTAATTGTTATAATAATTTACTAAATGCCTGATTCCCCCAAATAGACTGCAAGTTCCAAGAGAGCAAAGCACTTATGATAGACAAACTACTGGATCCCTCATAGTTAACATAGTCACCGGCATGTGGTTGATGCTTAATAAATGTTTGTTGAAAATAAATAAATAAATAAATAAATGTTTGTTGAATGGGTTTATGAATGAATGAATGAATGAATGAATGGTGTTCTTAAAAAACTGTGTCTGGGCAGATGCTGATAATGGTTTTATATTGGCGACCTCTTGGATGCACTTGGATGTTCTCAGCCTCACCTCTAATGCTAAGAAGTTTCACCAGATTCAGGCGAATGCTACCTGGCGCTGTCGGGACCCTGCCATGCACCTCTTGCTTCCTGTCGTCAGCTTCTCTGACGTTGCAATAGGGACACCCGTGGGAACTTGCTCTCCAGTAACAAGTGCATGATCCAGAACTGTGGACCACCTTTCACTAATGGGGAATCTATGGATAAATGCTTCCTCCATTCAGCCTTTGGAGTGGGCAGTCCTGAGATTTCATAAGGCTCTTCAGAAGGTTCTGTGGGACGAGTTGCACTCATCGTTGGGTGGCTAATACAATAATGCGTCCTTATGTTATCTCTCCCTCATTCCCTGTAACACTCTTTCATCCGTAACCCTTGCCCCCAAATAAATTACCTCAGGCCAGCAAGCCTTTGTCTCAGGCTAAGATAGTTTCTTTCTTTTTTTTTTTTTTTGGTAGCACCACGTGGCTTGTGGGATCTCAGTTCCCTGACCAGGGATTGAACCCAGGCCCTTGGCAGTGAGCACAGAGTCCTAAGCACTGGACTGCCAGGGAAGTCCCTCAAATTTAAAATTAAATCACAAAATAGCTATGCAGACAATTTTTTAAAACATCTTTATTGGAGTATAATTGCTTTACAATGGTGTGTTAGTTTCTACTTTATAACAAAGTGACTCAGCTATACATATACACATATCCCCGTATCTCCTCCTTCTTGTGTCTCCCTCCCACCCTCCCTATGCTATCCCTCTAGGTGGTCACAAAGCACGGAGCTGATCTCCCTGTGCTATGTGGCTGCTTCCCACTAGCTATCTATTTTACATTTGATAGTGTGTATATATGTCAATTCCACTCTCTCACTTTGTCCCAGCTTACCCTTCCCCCTCACTGTGTCCTGAAGTCCATTCTCTACGTTTGAGTCTTTTTTTTTTTTTTTTGCGGTACGCGGACCTCTCACTATTGTGGCCTCTCCCGTTGCGGAGCACAGGCTCCGGACGCGCAGGCTCAGCGGCCGCCATTGGCTCATGGGCCCAGCCGCTCCGCGGCATGTGGGATCTTTCCGCACAGGGGCACGAACCCGTGTCCCCTGCATCGGCACGCGGACTCTCAACCACTGCGCCACCAGGGAAGCCCTACGTCTGCGTCCTTATTCCTGTCCTGCCCCTAGGTTCTTCATGACCAATTTTTAAAAATTTTTTTTTAGATTCCATATATATGTGTTAGCATATGGTATTTGTTTTACTCTTTTTTTTTTTACACCGTTATTGGAGTATAATTGCTTTCCAATGGTGTGTTAGTTTCTGCTTTATAACAAAGTGAATCAGTTATACATATACATATGTTCCCATATCTCTTCCCTCTTGTGTCTCCATCCCTCCCACCCTCCCTATTCCACTCCTCTAGGTGATCACAAAGCACCGAGCTGATCTCCCTGTGCTATGTGGCTGCTTCCCACTAGCTATCTATTTTACGTTTGGTAGTGTATATATGTCCATGCCACTCTCTCACTTTGTCACAGCTTCCCGTTCCCGTTCTCCATATCCTCAAGTCCATTCTCTAGTAGGTTTGCGTCTTTATTCCTGTCTTACCCCTAGGTTCTTCATGACATTTTTTCCCCTTAAATTCCATATATATGTGTTAGCATACGGTATTTGTTTCTCTTTCTGACTTACTTCACTCTGTATGACAGACTCTAGGTCCATCCACCTCATTACAAATATCTCAATTCCATTTCTTTTTTGGCTGAGTAATATTCCATTTTATATATGTGCCACATCTTCTTTATCCATTCATCTGTCAGTTGACACTTAGGTTTCTTCCATGTCCTGGCTATTGTAAATAGAGCTGCAATGAACATTGTGGTACATGACTCTCTTTGAATTGTGGTTTACTCAGGGTATATGCCCTGTAGTGGGATTTCTGGGTCGTATGGTAGTTCTATTTGTAGTTTTCTAAGGAACCTCCATACTGTTCTCCATAGTGGTTGTATCAATTTACATTCCCACCAACAGTGCAAGAGTGTTCCCTTTTCTCCACACCCTCTCTAGCATTTATTGTTTGTAGATTTTTTTCATGATGCCCATTCTGACTGGTGTGAGGTGATACCTCATTGTAGTTTGATTTGCATTTCTCTAATGATTAGTGGTGTTGAGCATTCTTTCATGTGTTTGTTGGCAATCTGTATATATTCTTTGGAGAAATGTCTATTTAGGTCTTCTGCCCATTTTGGATTGGGTTGTTTGTTTTGTTGATATTGAGCTGCATGAGCTGCTTGTAAATTTTGGAGATTAATCCTTTGTCATTTGCTTCATTTGCAAATATTTTCTCCCATTCTGAGGGCTGTCTTTTCGACTTGTTTATGGGTTCCTTTGCTGTGAAAAAGCTTTTAAGTTTCATTAGGTCCATTTGTTTATTTTTGTTTTTATTTCCATTTCTCTGGGAGGTGTGTCAAAAAGGATCTTGCTGTGATTTATGTCCTAGAGTGTTCTGCCTATGTTTTCCTCTAAGAGTTTGATAGTGTCTGGCCTTACATTTAGGTCTTTAATCCATTTTGAGTTTATTTTTGTGTATAGTGCTGGGGAGTGTTCTAATTTCATTCTTTTACATGTAGCTGTCCAGTTTTCCCAGCACCACTTCTTGAAGAGGCCGTATTTTCTCCATTTTTACTCTTGCCTCCTTTATCAAAAATAAGGTGACTGGGCTTCCCTGGTGGCGCAGTGGTTGAGACTCCGCCTGCCGATGCAGGGGACACGGGTTCGTGCCCCGGTCCGGGAGGATCCCACATGCCGTGGAGCAGCTGGGCCCGTGGGCCATGGCCGCTGGGCCTGCGCGTCCGGAGCCTGTGCTCCGCAATGGGAGAGGCCGCAGCGGTGAGAGGCCTACGCACCGCAAAAGAAAAAAAAAAAAAAAAAATAAGGTGACCATATGTGTGTGGGTTTATCTCTGGGATTTTTATGCTGTTCCATTGATCTATATTTCTGTTTTTTTGCCAGTACCATGCTGTCTTGATTACTGTAGCTTTGTAGTATAGTCTGAAGTCAGGGAGCCTGATTCCTCCAGCTCTGTTTTTCTTTCTCAAGATTGCTTTGGCTATTCGGGGTGTTTTGTATTTCCATACAAATTGTGGAATTTTTTGTTTTAGTTCTGTGAAAAATGCCGTTGGTAGTTTGATAGGGATTGCATTGAATCTGTAGATTGCTTTGGGTAATATAGTTATTTTCACAATGTTGATTCTTCCCATCTAAGAACATGGTATATCTCTAATCTGTTGGTATCATCTTTCATTTCTTTCATCAATGTCTTATAGTTTTCTGCATACAGGTCTTTTGTCTCCTTAGGTAGGTTTATTCCTAGGTATTTTATTCTTTTGGTTGCAGCGGTAAATGGGAGTGTTTCCTTAATATCTCTTTCAGATTTTTCATCATTAGTGTATAGGAATGCAAGAGATTTCTGTGCATTAATTTTGTATCCTGCTACTTTACCAAATTTATTGATTAGCTCTAGTAGTTTTCTGGTAGCATCTTTAGGATTCTCTATGTGTAGTATCCTGTCATCTGCAATCAGTAACAGCTTTACTTATTCTTTTCCGATATAGATTCCTTTTATTTCTTTTTCTTCTCTCATTTCTGTGGGTAAAACTTCCAAAACTATGTTGAATAATGTGGTGAGAGTGGGCAACCTTATCTTCTTCCTGATTTTAGTGGAAATGTTTTCAATTTTTCAGCATTGAGGATGATGTTGGCTGTGGGTTTGTCATATATGGCCATTATTATGTTGAGGAAAATTCCCTCTATTCCTACTTTCTGGAGGGTTTTTATCATAAATGGATGTTGAATTTTCTTGAAAGCTTTCTCTGCATCTATTGAGATGATCATATGGTTTTTCTCCTTCAATTTGTTAATTTGGTTTATCACATTGATTGATTTCTGTATATTGAAGAATACTTGCATACCTGGGATAAACCCCACTTGACCATGGTGTATGATCCTTTTAATGTGCTGTTGGATTCTGTTTGCTAGTATTTTCTTGAGGATTTTTGCATCTGTGTTCATCAGTGATATTGGCCTGTAGTTTTCTTTCTTTGTGACATCCTTGTCTGGTTTTGGTATCAGGGTTATGGTAGCCTCGTAGAATGAGTTTGGGAGTGTTCCTTCCTCTGCTATATTTTCTAAGAGTTTGAGAAGAATAGGTGTTAGCTCTTCTCTAAATGTTTGATAGAATTCGCCTGTGAAGCCATCTGGTCCTGGGCTTTTGTTTGTTGGAAGATTTTTAATCACAGTCTCAATTTCAGTGCTTGTGATTGGTCTGTTTATATTTTCTACTTCTTCCTGGTTCATTCTTGGAAGGTTGTACTTTTCTAAGAATTTGTCCATTTCTTCCAGGTTGTCCATTTTATTGGCATATAGTTGCTTGTAAGAATTTCTCACGGTCCTTTGTATTTCTGCAGTGTCAGTTGTTACTTCTTTTTCATTTCTAATTCTATTGATTTGAGTCTTCTCCCTTTTTTTCTTGATGAGTCTGGCTAATGGTTTATCAATTTTGTTTATGTACTCAAAGAACCAGATTTCAGTTTTATTGACCTTTGCTATTGTTTCTTTCATTTCTTTTTCATTTATTTCTGATATGATATTTTTGATTTCTTTCCTTCTTCTAACTTTGGGATTTTTTTGTTCTTCTTTCTCTAATTGCTTTGGGTGTAAGGTTAGGTTGTTTATTTGAGATGTTTCTTGTTTCTTGAGATAGGACTGTATTACTATAAACTTCCTTCTTAGAACTGCTTTTGCTGCCTCCCATAGGTTTTGGTTAATCATGTTTTAACTGTCATTTGTTTCCAGGTGTTTTTTGAGTTCCTCTCTGATTTCTTCAGTGATCTCTTTGTTATTTAGTAGTGTATTATTTAGCTTCTATGTGTTTGTATTTTTTACAGATTTTTTCCTGTAACTGATATCTAGTCTCATGGCGTTGTGGTCGGAAAAGATACTTGATACTTGATTTCAATTTTCTTAAATTTACTGATGCTTGATTTATGACCCAAGATATGATCTATCCTGGAGAATGATCCATGAGAATTTGAGAAGAAAATGTATTCTGTTGTTTTTGGATGGAATGTCCTATAAATACAATTCAGTCCATCTTGTTTAATGTATCATTTAAAGCTTGTGTTTCCTTATTTATTTTCATTTTGGATGATCTGTCCATTGGTGAAAGTGAGGAGTTAAAGTCCCCTACTATGATTGTGTTACTGTCGATTTCCCCTTTTATGGCTGTTAGCATTTGCCTTATGTATTGAGGTGCTCCTATGGTGGGCGCATAAATATTTTCAATTGTTATATATTCATCTTGGATTGATCCCTTGATTATTATGTAGTGTCTTTCTTTGTCTCTTGTAATAGTCTTTATTTTAAAGTCTCTTTGGTATGATGTGAGAATTGCTACTCTAGCTTTCTTTTGATTTCCATTTGCATGGAATATCTTTTTCCATCCCCTCACTTTCTTTTTCTTTTTTTTTTTTTTTTTGATCTAACTGATATTTGTTATTATTTTTTTAACATCTTTATTGGGGTATAATTGCTTTACAATGGTGTGTTAGTTTCTGCTTTATAACAAAGTGAATCAGTCATACATAAACATATGTTCCCATATGTCTTCCCTCTTGCGTCTCCCTCCTACCATATGACCCAGCAATCCCACTACTGGGCATATACCCTGAGAAAACCAAAATTCAAAAAGAGTCATGTACCAAAATGTTCACTGCAGCTCTATTTACAATAGCCCGGAGATGGAAACAACCTAAGTGCCCATCATCGGATGAATGGATAAAGAAGATGTGGCACATATATACAATGGAATATTACTCAGCCATAAAAAGAAACGAAATTGAGCTATTTGTAATGAGGTGGATAGACCTAGAGTCTGTCATACAGAGTGAAGTAAGTCAGAAGGAAAAAGACAAATACCATATGCTAACACATATATATGGAATTTAAGAAAAAAATGTCATGAAGAACCTAGGGGTAAAGCAGGAATAAAGACACAGACCTCCTAGAGAACGGACTTGAGGTTATGGGGAGGGGGAAAGGTGAGCTGTGACAGGGCGAGAGAGAGTCATCCCCTCACTTTCAGTCTGTATGTGTCCCTAGGTCTGAAGTGGGTCTCTTGTAGACAGCACATATACAAGTCTTGTTTTTGTATCCATTCAGCCAGTCTATGTCTTTTGGTTTGAGCACTTTATCCATTTACATTTAAGGTAATAATCCATATGTATGTTCCTATTACCATTTTATTAATTGTTTGGGGTTTGTTATGGTAGGTGTTTTCCTTCTCTTCTGTTTCCTGCCTAGAGAAGTTCCTTTAGCATTTATTGTAAAGCTGGTTTGGTGGTGCTGAATTCTCTTAGCTTTTGCTTGTCTGTAAAGGTTTAATTTCTCTGTTGGACCTGAATGAGATCCTTGCTGGGTAGAGTAATCTTGGTTGTAGGTTTTTCCCTTTCATCACTTTAAATATGTCCTGCCATTCCCTTTTGTCTTCCAGAGTTTCTGCTGAAAAATCAGCTGTTAACCTTATGGGGATTCCCTTGTATATTATTTGTTGCTTTTCCCTTGCTGCTTTTAATATTTTTTCTTTGTATTTAATTTTTGATCCTGTGATAATATTTGTCTTGGTGTGTTTCTCCTTGGATTTATCCTGTATGGAACTCTCTGTGCTTCCTGGACATGATTGACTATTTCCTTTCCCATATTAGGGAAGTTTTTGACTATAATCTCTTCAAATATTTTCTCAGTCCCTTTTTTTTCTCTTCTTCTTCTGGGACCCCTATAATTCGAATGTTGATGCATTGAATGTTGTCCCAGAGGTCTCTGAGACTGCCTACAGTTCTTTTCATTCTTTTTTCTTTTCTGCTCTGTGGTAGTTATTTCCACTATTTTATCTTGCAGCTCACTTATCTGTTCTTCTGCCTCAGTTATTCTACTGTTGATTCTTTCTAGAGAATTTTTAATTTCATTTATTGTGTTGTCCATCATTGTTTGTTTGCTCTTTAGCTCTTCTAGGTCCTTGTTAAACATTTCTTGTATTTTCTCCATTCTATTTACAAGATTTTGGATCATCTTTACTATTATTACTCTGAATTCTGTTTCAGGTACACTGCCTTTTTCCTCTTCATTTGTTAGGTCTGCTGGGTGTTTTCCTTGCTTCTTCATCTGCTGTGTGTTTCTCTGTCTTCTCATTTTGCATAACTTACTGTGTTTGGGGTCTCCTTTTCACAAGTTGCAGGTTCGTAGTTACTGTTGTTTTTGGTGTCTACCCCCAGTGGCTAAGGTTGGTTCAGTGGTTTGTGTAGGCTTCCTGGTAGAGGGGACTGGTGCCTGTGTTCTGGTGGATGAGGCTGGATCTTGTCTTTCTGGTGGGCAGGTCCACGTCTGGTGGTGTGTTTTGGGGTGTCTGTGACCTTACTATGATTTTACGCAGCCTCTTTGCTAATGGGTGGCGTTGTGTTCCTGTCTTGCTAGTTGTTTGGCGAAGGGTGTCCAACACTGTAGCTTGCCGGTCGTTGAGTGGAGCTGGGTCTTTGCATTGAGATGGAGATCTCTGGGAGAGCTTTCACCATTTGATATTACGTGGGGCCAGGAGGTCTCCAGTGGACCAATGTCCTGAACTCGGCTCTCTCACCTTAGAGGCACAGGCCTGACACCCAGCTGGAGCACCAAGACCCTGTCAGCCATATGGCTCAGAATAAAAGGGAGAAAAAAATAAAGAAAGAAAGAAAAATAAAATAAATTTATTAAAATAAAAACGTTAACAATTATTAAAAATTTAAAAAATTAAAAAGTAATTAAAGAAAGAAAGAAGAGAGCAACCAAACCAAAAAACACATCCACCAATGATAACAAGTTCTAAACGCTATACTGAAAAAAAATCCAAAAAACACACAGACAGAACGTTAGGACAAATGGTAAAAAGCAAAGCTATAGAGATAAAATCACACAAAGAAGTATATACATACACACTCACAAAAAGAGCAAAAGGAATATAAAAAATATACATATATAAAAGGAAGAGAGCAACCAAATCAATAAACAAATCTACCAATGATAATAAACTCTGAACACTAAACTAAGATAAACATAAAACCAGAAACAAATTAGATGCCAAAAGCAAACCCCAAGTCTACAGTTGCTCCCAACATCCACTGCCTCAATTTTGGAATGATTCGTTGTCTATCCAGGTATTCCACAGATGCAGGGTACATCAAGTTGATTGTGGGGATTTAATCTGCTGCTCCTGAGGCTGCTGGGAGAGATTTCCCTTTCTCTTCCTTGTTCGCACAGCTCCTTGGGTTCAACTTTGGCGCTGGCCCCACCTCTGCATGTAGGTCACCCTCTGGCATCTGTTCTTTGCCCAGACAGGACGGGGTTAAAGGAGCGCCTGATTAGGGGGCTCTGGCTCACCCAGGCTGCGGGGAGGGAGGGGTACGGAATGCGGGGCCAGCCTGAGGGGGCAGAGGCCAGCGTGACATTGCAACAGCCTGAGGCACGCCGTGTGTTCTCCCGGGGAAGTTGTCCCTGGATCGTGGGACCCTGGCAGTGGTGGGCTGCACAAGCTCCTGGGAGATGAGGTGTGAATAGTGACCTGTGCTCGCACACAGGCTTCTTGGTGGCTGCAGCAGCAGCCTTAGCATTTCATGCCCATCTCTGGTGTCCACACTTATAGCCGTGGCTCTCACCCATCTCTGGAGCTCATTTAGGCGGTGCTCTGAATCCCCTGTCCTTGTGCACCCCGAAACAATGGTCTCTTGCCTCTTAGGCAGGTCCAGACTTTTTCCCAGACTCCCTCCCAGCTAGGTGTGGCGCACTAGCCCCCTTCAGGCTGTGTTCACGCAACCAACCCCCGTCGTCTTCCTGGGATATGACCTCTGAAGCCGGAGCCTCAGCTCCCAGCCCCCACCCGTCCCAGCGGGTGAGCAGACAAGCCTCTCGGGCTGGTGAGTCCTGGCTGGCACTGATCCTCTGTGTGGGAATCTCTCTGCTTTGCCCTCCGCACCCCTGTTGCTGCGCTCTCCTCTGTGGCTCTGAGAGTTCACCCTCGCCAACCCCTGTCTCTGCCAGTGAAGGGGCTTCCTAGCATGTGGAAAGTTTCCCTCCTTCACGGCTCCCTCCCAGAGGTGCAAGTCCCGTCCCTATTCTTTTGTCTCTGTTTTTTCTTTTTTCTTTGGCCCTACCCAGGTATGTGGGGGAGTTTCTTGCCTTTTGGGAAGTCTGAGGTCTTCTGCCAGTGTTCAGTAGGTGTTCTGTAGGAGTTGTTCCACATGTTGATGTATTTCTGATGTATTTGTGGGGAGGAAGGTGATCGCTACGTCTTACTCCTCCGCCATCTTGAAGGCCTCTCCCGCAGACAATTTTTGTAAATGAAATTTATTTACTTTTTTGAATTATAACGTTAGAGGTGTGCTGTTTTCATTTGAGCTGCTCTTAACACTTTGGTGGTCTCAGGAGCTTTGCCATAAGCTTAGTCATTCATAACCCAATCCATAAGTCCATCAAAGGAGTTCAGGTCACTGGAAATCTAAGGTATTATAACTGAAAGGTCATGAAGACTCTCTTGACTGTCACTGGACTCTTGTTGGCAGAGCCCATGCTTTGTAATTCTTTGCTCTCTGTCCTTAGTACCTAGTATAAATTTGGATATAGGTTTTAAATATTTAAATCGAGCTATATTATCTGTTTCCATGATGCTGAATTTGCCTCTGTGATTTGGTTTTCTAATGATATTGGGAAACCTTTGGAACAATTCAAGGAGAGGAATGATTGGAGAGAAGTGGGCACGTTTCCAATAGTGGAAATGTGTAGGAAAGTAGAACGGCAGGGGTTGAATGGCTATTTAGACCTTCTGTCTTTCTCTGAAAGATGCAGGCCCATAATGAACTGTGAGATTTCCTTTCTAATCAGGAGTATGTCTGTCTAATCAGGTCAGGAATGTACTTTAGGGAATTCCTACCAAGCACCAGACCCGCAGTGACCCAAAGTCTTGGCAAGGATAAAGAGTCATCCCAAATTTTCTAGAGATGACTAATGGTCTTTAAGTTTAATGAGAAACAGTATGAACCAGCAGTCACCTGGTCTGAATCCTAGCCCTGCCAGGTCCTCTGTCCCTTGGATTCCTCATGTTTAAAATGAAGTTATTAATGAAATCTATCTCATTGGGTTGTTCTGGGGAGTCTATGAAACGATGCATCCAATAAGTGCTTACTAGATGTAGGATTCTGTTCATCTATTTCATTTTTGCAAGCAAATCCCAGAAGAGAACCAGAAGCCAGGTGATTCTCACTCTCACCCAAACTCAACCCCAAGGAAGAATATGCTGGGCCATTTGGCTGGTCAGTTCTGTTTTTGTTTTTTTTTTTTTGCGGTACGTGGGCCTCTCACTGTTGTGGCCTCTCCCGTTGCGGAGCACAGGCTCTGGACGCGCAGGCTCAGCAGCCATGGCTCACGGGCCCAGCCGCTCAGCGGCATGTGGGATCTTCCCGGACCGGGGCACAAACCCGTGTCCCCTGCATCGGCAGGCGGACTCTTAACCACTGTGCCACCAGGGAAGCCCTGGTCAGTTCTTTATTGACCAAAATGCTCTAACACAATGTATCACTAAGCTCAGCTATTTGCATTCCGTCTTTTTGCTTTTTTTTTTAATTTTTAAAAATAAAATCACTTTTTTGTTAAAATAAATTTATTTTAAAAGGAAACTTAAAAAATACTCCTGTAAATGGAAAACCAGTTTCATCTGCTGCAATTTGAAAGCAAAAGTACATTTCGTTAAAACAGTAAAATGCCATTGAATTCCGATTAAAAGATGCTGCCTGCCTACGTCTGAACTTGAGGCCTAAGCAATTTGTTAAAAAGGGAGAATTAGTAAGTGTTATAGAGGCATTGAAGAATAGCCCTAAACTGAGGCTTTCTCCTTGATGTCATCAAAGGAGTGAAGGAGAAATGAATCACTTTCTCACTGTGTGATTCACTGTTACTTGCTTTGTGTTGGGGTACCCTCAGCTTTGGAAAACTTTGTTCCAGTGTATTATAAAGGAACTGGAATGATGCAAAGAACCAAAAGGAGGGCAGAATCCTACGCATTTTCTGTGTCATAAATGTTGGTTCAACCACCTCTGCATCTGGTGAAAGTCTTACTTGCATTTTTTTTCCTCTTAATTTTTAATAAAAGACAGTGGTCTACTAAACATAGTTGTAGTCTTTCCTCTCTGTAGGATTTGAAGGGAGTGCTAAAGACAGCTGTGTGAGAAGAGAAAGTAGGAAAGTGAGAATGCATCTTACCATTCTATTAATATTAAAAAAATAATTCAGCTGCTTAAATCCAAGTAAAGTCTGTAGTCTAGTTATTACATTATGCCAGTGTCCTAGTTTTTATACTGTATTATTGTTATGTATGATGTTATCATTGAGGGAAGACTGGTGAAGGGTGCAAGGGATTTCTCTGTACTACTTGCATGTTTGCAACTTCTTGTGAGTCTATAATTATTTCAAAAAAAAAAAAAACAAAGAAAAGAAACCAGTAAAAAAATTAGCCAAAATCTTACAAATATGTCCTTATTTGACCCTGAAATACCACTTCTAGAAATTTATACTAATGCAACAGGTATATACCCCAGTATGTTCCTCATATAATTATTTATGGTATTTGAAACATCCTTAATGTCCAATAATAGGGGAATGGGTAAATGGGTAAATAAATGGTGGCATAGATAAATAGATATTACAGCTATTGAAAATTATAGTGGAGATGTATATTTAATGACATAAAGAACATGCACAATTAAGTAAATATAGAAACTTACAAGCCATATGAGCCCAGGTTATTTAAGAATGATATGTAGATATATATTATTGAGACTAGAAGAATGTATGCCCAAATGTCAGTGACAGTAATTTCTGGCCACTAGACTTACCAATTGATTTTAATTTTTTTATTTTGCTCATGTGTATTTGTAGTTTTTCTGTAATGAATGTATGTTACTAGTGTAATAAATATTTCAAAGATAATAAAACTAGCTTAAATCGTTATAGATTTACTAAAACATTTTCAACAGACAGAGTTAAATCCTGTAACACTAATAATCTATGCATTACAATTGATAAGATAGCCATTGGAAAGAAAAATAAATCACAAAGCTCCGAAATTGCTGTATGTAGATGTTATTCCACAACAGATACTGTGACTTACAAAAGAAAAGGGCTGTGGTCAATTACTTCACTCATAACCTGTCTTTCTCCTTTTCCTTTACTGTTTCTTTTCTGATGAAATCAGTAAATGTTTTGATTCAAAATCATGAGCAGGATGCACCCTTAATACTTACTAAACTCAGGGCAAGTCTGTGCAAGAGCTGACTATTTGCCTAGGCTAATGAGTAACCACGATCTAGTACTTTTGATCACAGTTGGGAAAGTTACAAAACTTAGTAATTCCTTACTTGCCCTGATTAGTCCTACATGCCTTTCTTCATAGGTAAGTCTTCTAGGATAATATGAAAATACATGGTAAACAAATGTCTTCCTCCTTTTAAAAATATTTATTATTTATTTGGTTGCACTGGGTCTTAGTTGTGGCAGGCGGGCTCCTTAGTTGTGGCATGTGAACTCTTAGTTGTGACATGCATGTAGGATCTAGTTCACTGACCAGGGATTGAACCTGGGCCCACTGAATTGGGAGCACAGAGTCTTAATCAGTGTGCTACCAGGGAAGTCCCCTATCTTCCTCTTTTTTAAAAGAGAGAAGTAGAATTATTTTTCTGTAACTGACTGTAAATATTTGCCAAATCAATTAGACATTTTTTTGGGCCCTGTGATGGTGCTGATTATATATTAATTATATAAAATATTACTTACTCACTTGTCCCTGTAAATTGTTTCTCTTCCAAATAATCCCTGTTCCTTGGTGCAGGAACCGTTTGTGTTGTTCATTTGCACCTGAGACAAATTTTAAGTGCTTAATAAATATTTGCTGAGTGGTGAGGATGACTCATTTGTGCTTGGAATTCTTACTGCAATCCTAGGGAGAAAGCCTGGGACTTGGAATCTGCAGACATGTTTAGGAAACTCACCTCTGCCGCTGACAGCTCTGTGACCCCAGGTGTTCAGTAGCTCTAAGCCCCATCCGCAAAAGTGCTATCAGTAACATGTAATTCTCAGGCATGGCATAAGGAATAAACCTCCTAATATGCATTGGTAGCATTAGAACAGTATCTGGTACAGAGTAGTTGCTTGAAAGATATTGGTTGACAATACCTGAATTCCTCCTTTTGTCCTAGCTGTAAATGGCCTCTTTCTGCCATTGTTTCTGACTTACTATAGTGGTTAAGAGTGTAAGCTCTGAAGTCAGAAGGCCTGTGCCATCTTTTTTTTTTTTAATTTTTATAAGAGAATAGTTGCTTTACAATGTTGTGTTAGTTTCTGCTGTACAGCAGAGTGAATCAGCTATATGTATACATATATCCCCCGTTTTTTGGATTTTCTTCCCATTTAGGTGACCACAGAGCATTGAGTAGAGTCCCCTGTGCTATACAGTAGGTTCTCATTAGTTATCTATTTTATACATAGTGGTGTATATATGTCAATCCCGATCTCCCAATTCATCCTATCTCCCCCTTCTCCCCTTGGTATCCATACCTTTGTTCTCTACATCTGTGTCTCCATTTCTGCTTTGCAAATAAGTTCATCTGTACCCTTTTTCTAGATTCCACATATAAGTGATATTACCTGATATTTGTTTTTCTCTTTCTGACTTATGCCATCTTATTAAATAAGAGGATGACTTAGAGCAAGTTGATTAAACACTCTATACTTGGTTTTCTCATCTGTACAACAGGGATGATAATAATAGTGCTCATTCCATAGGATCATTGTAGGCATACACTGAGAAGATGCTTATAAAATGCTTCAAAGAGTGTGACACAGAGTAAGTGCTAAGTAAAGGTTAGCCATTATCCTCTTACCAGGACTCTTATCATTTATGGTGTTGCATCTAAAGTACAATTTAAAACTGAGCCCAACTCCTGGCTGCTTCTTTTCCTGAAGGAGTCATTCATTCCGATTTGGCCATTACATGATTGTCAACTCACAGAGTAGCCGCAGTGGTCTTGAGCGTTGTAGCATCTTATAGACTTTAAGAGGGGGTGGGGGCTTGCTATTATGTTAGAATAAACAATAACAATGAACATTATTTTGTGCCAGATTCTGTGCAAAGAACGATAACCCTAGTATTACCCCAATCTTAATAGATTAAGAGACAGTTTTAGAGAGGTTTATGTTTTGCCCCAACTAGTGCTTGGGGGAACGTCAAGACTTATGCCCAGGCAATCTCTACTCTTAACCTTCAAGTCATCCCATTTGCTACATTTATCATAGAAAAAACGATGTATTTTTGTGAATTCCTTATTGTAATTTTGATCCGAGATTTTTATTTTTAGTTCCACTCAGTAGAGCCCAAACCTTGGAAACATAAGCAGCCTTCACACAGTAACATTGGGTTAGTCTACAAGGAACAGAAATGGAAATAAGCCTGAAACATAAATGGAGAAAATATAGGGGGTATTTTTTTTAGATGAAACGATGAGAAGTGCCAAAAACGAAATAAAGACTAGTCAATATATTTGGATAAAAATTCCTTTTGTTTTTAACAACAAATGGAGAATTCCATAAATATAACCAGAATTATTATCTCATTTTGTTTTCACGCCCAATTTATGACTGTGAAATAACTTGTCAGCTAGAACTCTAAAATATATTTGTCCTGCTGCATCTGCCTTTTCCATTTGCAATATTATCTTTGTGGAAATCATCTATGGGTCGATTAGGGGTATAGGAGTACGGTTATTGAAGAAGAGGGCTCACATGTTGGACAGTTCATCTCTTAAAAAAATTTTTTTTTTCGAAGTATAGTTGATTTACAGTGTTGTGTTAATTTCTGCTGTACAGCAAAGTGATTCAGTTACACATGTATACATTCTTTTTCATATTCTTTTCCATTATGGTTTATCACAGGATATTGAATCTAGTTCCCTGTGCTATACAGTAGGACCTTGCTGTTTATCCATTCCATATATAATAGTTTACATCTGCTAATCCCAAACTCCCACTCCATCCCTCCTCCCCCCACCCCCCTCCCCCTGACAACCACAAATCTGTTCTCTATGTCTGTGAGTTGAACAGTTCATCTCTGGTGCCTGTCTCTAAACTCAACTACTCCTTGCTCCTTGCTTGGGGCAAAAAATGGCTTGGATTCTAAACCAACTTCAGTCTTTTGGCATTATCTATTGAAATTTTAAATATGTGTTCCCTTTTACTCAGTAATTTCACATTTAGAAGTTTATTCAAGAGAAATGCCCAAATATACAAAGATACATATAAGGGTTTTTACTGTTACCTTCTTTGTGATTAATGATAGATATCCATCAGGAAGGGATTGTGTATATATACCATAATGTGGTCATCCAGAGGAATACATAGATAGATACAATACAAAAGAGAAAATTGTAGGCAGTGTTCATAATACTCATACTACAGAAGGGTTTTGAAAGGATAGACATCAATGATTGCAAACTCAAATGCACATGGGGGCCAGACTGGTTTTATGAATGGGTCAGGTAGGTACTGTGACAACCTTGAGAGCACACCCTATGTGAAATCAACTGGCACCACTCAGCTTCAGATAATCATTGCTAATGGGTTGGTGGATTTTTGGATTTTCCAAGAAAAGCTGTAACTTCTCGTGCTACTTTGTGGTAGTCTATTTCCTTCTCTGCCGCCTTCAGAGCTCCACAAAAAATATCTCAGTTACATGAACCTTTAGATTTTTATTTTGTGGCAACTAATAGAAATATTAAAAAAAAATATTTTAAACTGGATTTTGTCTTGCGGGCTCACAGTATGTGGGCCATACTCTTAGCAATGGCTCTCTCTGGAGAATCATATTATGGGCTAATTTCCACTCTCTATACGTTGCTTTACGTTTGAGGGGTTTTCGGCCTGTCTCAAGAACCCGTTTCTTGGTTGAGGTGAGGGCTGAGGGCCCTATACCCATGATGAGCAAGGGTTCAGGCCTTCCCAGTGACCTAGAAATCCACCTCCTTGACCAGGTCTTGGAGATAAGCCTTGTACTGGTTCAAGGTGAGGGAGAGTAAGTGGCTGTTGGAAATGTGCAGGTTCAAGGTATGCCCCAGGGAGGAGGTACCCTCTAAATGGGCCATATCTGGCAGGGTGCTGAGTCACGTGGGAACAACCTTGACCACCAGGAGCCTCTTGATAGACAGCTGGTCCTGGGACCACGAGTCCCCAGCAAGAGAATTACAGGGTGTAGATGGTGTCTGCTTCCTTCCCTGAAGATGATCAGGTTTGCCACAAAAGGTTCCAGGTGGAACATGCCTCCTTTCTTGCCCTTGGGGGCCTCGCCATCGTGCTGGTGGTCACCATCAGGAAGGCGGTCTAGCCCATGGCCCAGTACCAGTGGCAGTACCCCAGCCTCTGGGCCCATAGCTGCTGCCAAGCTCTCTGCAGAGCTCCCCGCTTCCTCCCCCCACCCCCCTGCAAGGCAGCTCAGCACAGCCTCATGTAGCCTGTCATACCCTGGGGTCTGACAGTCTTATTGGCTGTCCAAGCAGTGCCCTGTCCCCTGCATCTGACCCCACCAGCCACAGGCCCCTGGGGCAGAAGACAGTCTGCTGGAAGACTTGGTACCCAGGTAGGAGGTGGTCCCCTTGAACTTCCACTCTGAGCAGTGATAGCAGCAATCTTAAGAGAGAGGGACGAGAGAGTGTAGGGGGCCGTCTCCCCAGCTCCAGCCCCTCCCATGCCACAGCTGGTACTCACCTTCCTCAGGTAAGCTGCCACAGTGGGCTATTGGGAGTGGGAGCGGGGGTCCAAGTTAGGGCAGGGAACAGGGATGTTTAAGGTGGGGCTCAGCAAAAGCTGAGGAGTGTGCTCAGGGTCCACACCCAGGCTCGAAGGCCCCCATCTGGTAATGGGGCCAAGCCCACGTCACTCAGGAACTCCTTCTGGGCGTCAGAGGTACCACATCTGCCACTGGTGTCTGGAGAGGTATCCGGCTCAGGAAAGTCCCCAGCTCCTGAGGTCACAAACTCGTAGATCTAGTGCAGATCCTGGGGGGTCCTTGCTCTGTCCTAGACCAAATGCAATAAAATACTTCCTTCTGGTTTAGGGCAGACCGGAAATTCCTCTTCTGGGTCAGCAGGTTGGGCTTATCCTTCCCAGAGTTTTAGGACCTCTAGCCTTGGCCCAGGCTGGAAGATGCGGAAGTCCTCCCGCTGGGCATCTTGCTGCAAACCATTCTTCAAAGTGATGCAGAGGCACATGCGGCTCTGGTCCAGGCAGGCCACGCCCTACGGCTGCCCCAGGCCCAGCTGCCACACGGATCCGAGGCTTTAGGGTTCCCATGGTCCAGCATAGAGGCTCGGTGCACGCAGGGTGCTGGGACCTAGGCCTGCTCTTGGACTCCAGGTAGCTCTCGAGCTCACAGCTGCATGTATCCGTCCCCTTCCTGGCAGCTGGGATTTAGAGTGGTGGAGCTTTCTTTTCTATCTACTGCTTTTATGATGAATACAAACACACAAACATACTTACACTGGCCTCATGCTAGAAAGATCTGGACCAAAGTGAGTTTCTAGACCATTTCAGACGGGAGCCAGTTTCAGGATTTTGGCCTAGCTTTGGTTTTGTTACTGATCACAAGTATCTTGAGTTTGGTGGATACCCCTGGGCTCATCTAGATAATGAGCTCATCTGGATACTGCTTTGGACTAGGGTTTCTGCAGCCTTGAGATACTTCTGGCTGTGTTGGACCGTATGGGTCCTTGGGGTAGAAGCAGCATTTTAAGGAAGGGAACAATCATCTCTCTCAATTTCCACGATGTGCTCAGAGTTTGTGGGAAAATGAATAGCTAAGTGATCATCTTTCATTCATTCATTCACTCTTTCATTCAGCAAAGATGCCCTGAGTGCTTACTATGTGTCTGGCCCTTTGTTGGGTCTTGATAGCAGTGAGAGATTTGCATGGAGTTCCCCCCTTTGGAGGTAGCACCAAATAAAGAGACTGATGTAAAATCGTGTGAAACGTAGTGTGGTGAGGATCAGCACATGATGCCTCGGGAGACTCCAGTGGAAGTTAGGGAAGACTTGCCTGAAGAGGTAGCACCTGGGCTGAGTTTGGAGAGGTGAGCAGGAGTTAGCCTGGTAAAGAAATGAGGGACTGTTGAGAGATCCACAGGTGTAAAGGCATGAAGGCAGGAGAGGACCTGGGACCTTCTGGGAACAGCCCGTACTCTGTAGAGCCTGAGTACTGAGTTTGTGGCAGGACATGTCAGGCTTTGGGATGAGCGTGGGCAGCCATCTGATCACAAGCGCTTGATAGAGCAGCCTGGGATGCCTGGGCTCCATCCTAAAAGAACGTGAAAGCCAATGACTGGTTTTAAGCTAGGGAGATTTGGGGGCTGTCTTATATATTTATGTCAACGAATATTTTCACCCAGAGTTTTCATTTTGTGTTCCCTTGATTCTATGAACCAAGGGGTGTGGGGTGGGAAATACTGTTTTTTTGTTTTTATTAAGTGAAAGGAAACAAGTGTTTAAAAAAAAAAACTCTACAAAATAATGGGTGAGAAACTGTAGCTTTAAGTTTTATACCTTCTGTGCTGCTTGACTTTAGATGTTTCATGACATGTCATACATTGCCTGCAAGTTAATTAACCCATCAACTTGGAAGGTTGCTGGTAAATTCCAAACCAGTTTCGAGGGTGTGTATGTATTCTGAGTGGGGAGCTGGTTAAAGACATCCATAACATTATGATAATCCTTGCTGAATATTGCTAGGATTTCAACTAGCAATTCATGCCATTTCTGGCACCATTACCCACAAAAGGCCACGCTTCCTCAGAAAGGTAGATGAATCCTCAATGAATAGGAAGAGAATAAACATGTTTAACTTGGTAATAACTTGACTTCCCTGTCTCACAAGGTGAAAGGGAAAAGTCAGTGGTTTTTGAGAGAGAGAGAAGGGAGGGGAGGGAGGAACAGACTGGGTTGACTGGTGACGCTGTGAAAGCCCCACAATTGCTGTCACGGTGGTTTTTCATCCCTGGAGCAGGGTGATCTCATTTGCTGCTGCCTATGCATTCATCTCTGGCTTTCTTGTCTTTTTGCCATGAGGACACATGCATATGCTGAATGTGTAAGTGTGCCCCAGGGAGGCTGTAAGGATTTTAGAGGCAGACTAAGCAGGATTCAGATTCTCCTCTGCAACTTACTTAGCTGTGAGAGCCTGGGAAAATTGTTTACCCTACCTGATCGGATTTCAGAGTGCCCACCTAGCCTGGGCTTCTGTGACAATTAAATGGGGTGAGATGTTTGTGTATAGTGACTGAAACATACCTGATGTTCAATAGATGTTAATTTCTCTCCCGACCCTGGACTAAAGTTACTTTTAATTGGTTTTCATAGGAATAGCCATTTGTCTCCCTGACTCTCTGTCCTGCTTACTTTTCACCAGTAAGGAAACACATGTTCAGAGAAGTGGGAACTTTGGGAGCAGAATGCCTTGTATTCCAATCCTAGTGTTACTACTCGCTTTGGACAGGTGACTCAATATTTTTATTTTATTTTATTTTAAAATTTATTTTAAAGTAATGTGTATTTTGTTGTAGTTTATCTTATGACAGGGCCGAAAGTAAGCTCATCACAGGAGATGAATTGTGCCGAAACACAGCAGTAGAGGGCTGCCTGCCGCTCGCTCAGGCAAAACAGCGCCGTCTGTCCTGCTGTGGTAGCTTTTATTAAAGCATTATCTATGTTTACATTTTAAGACTTATTTTCTTAACATTCCAGAAATGCCAAAGCAGCAACATATGCTTCTATTGATTATACAAGCATTAATGGGCTTTCTTGAAAACATGCCGTGCTTCGTCCTTGAGCGCAAAAGCAGCACAAGGTTCCCACCATTATTTTGATTATACTGAAGTAGCACAAGGACATTTCCTTGTGTTCCCACCATTCTGATTATACTGAGGACATCTCATGGATCAGTGCCCAAAACACTCAATGCTTATTCGCAGGCCCCCGGTTTGCCGGGGTGGGGCTCAAAGCATCCAGGACTGTTTGCAGTTCTGGCTTATTCGCCAGCCCCCAGTTTGCTGGGGCGGGGGGGCTCATGGGTCACATCTCCTTTCCATGTCCTCAGTTATTCCACTACAGTATTTGTTTTTTTGTTGTTGTTGTTTTAATTAATTCATTAATTTGGTTGCGCTGAGTCTTAGTCGCGGCAGGCAGGCTCCTTAGTTGTGGCATGTGAACTCTTAGTTGTGGCATGCATGTGGGATCTAGTTCCCTGACCAGGGATTGAACCCGGACACCCTGCATTGGGAGTGCAGAGTCTTATCCACTGCACAACCAGGGAAGTCCCTCAATAATTTCAGAGTTAGTTTTCTTCTCTTTGAAATGGGAACAGTGATGCCCAATACTTCCTGCATCTTCCACGGTCATTGTAAAGACTCAGTGAAGTAAGGCAGGGTTCCCAAACCTCAGAGAATCAGAATCACCCAGACATCTTGTTAAAACAGACCGCTAGACTCCATCCTCAGGGGTTGTGATTCCTGAAGTCTTGGGAGAGGCTGAGAATTTGTATTTCTAACCAATTCCCAGGCAGTGCTAGTGTGGTGGTCCCAGGCCATACTTTGACAACAGGGCAGCCTGTCAATACCAGATGGATGTGAGCTACCATCACCTTTTGTATTTTTGGGTAGGGGTCATAAAGTAGTTGCCACCACTTGGCTATTATTCTAATTTTGGGGTCCTTATTTTGGCTATGTCAATTAATTGCTTAATTTTGAATTTAAGTAGAACTAATATAAGCAGTGAGGAGAAATAATTTAGTATTCTAGGGGGTTGGAATCTACCTTTGCTGCTGAGGACATCTGTGTGATGCAGACATAGGAAGGAGGGACCTAGACTGAGCAGGCATCAATACAGTTTTATCAGCCTTGACCTCTTGGGACGTGTCTGGATTAAAAAACACATTTCTGGAACATTCTCCTATTGCACAAGACTCTCTACCAGGTGTTAAGGGCACGTTTTAGGGAAATTCTGGAAAATGACAGGGGAGTTCCACAGGCCAGAATTTCTTTTAGTAACTTGTAAAAAAAAAAAAAAACAAAAACACCCATCATCCCTAGGGCTTTTAAGTACATAAAGATGGATCTTCCCACTGAGGAAATCATGGGCCCTGACTCTTTTATTTTAGAAGGTGGATGGCAAAGATAAGGGTCATGGTGACACCTCTGTCACTTCATGAGCAGCCTGAATTACAGATCTAAAATTAACAGCTTCTCCCCCAACCACCAACCCAGTACTTAAACTCTCCTTTGTCATCGTTTCTAGAAGCAATCGAGTCCTAAGAAATTCTACCTGAATCTGCAAGCCTTTCAAACACAGCCAAGGTGGGGAATTCAGTGTCACTTTAGCGTTAAGGGTTTAGATTCTGGGGCTTCCCTGGTGGCGCAGTGGTTGAGAGTCCGCCTGCCGATGTAGGGGACACGGGTTCGTGCCCCGGTACGGGAGGATCCCACATGCCGCAGAGCAGCTGGGCCCGTGAGCCATGGCCGCTGAGCCTGCGCGTCCGGAGCCTGTGCTCCGCAACGGGAGAGGCCACAGCAGTGAGAGGCCCGCGTACCCCTCCCCAAAAAAAAGAAAAAAAAAAAGAGTTTAGGTTCTGGGGTCAGATGGATGGGGCCCATCTCTCCACTTTCTGGCTTGGAGAGAGTGCCCTTGACAGATGACTTTCTAAACTCCCATTTTCTTATCTAAATTGAGGGCAGTAGTAGTACTTATTCCAAAGAGTCTTTGTGAGGGTTATTTAGATAAGTATGTGAGGACTCAATAAATGACAGCTATTGTTACTACCCGGGTGATTTTTAAGAGTTTAGGATTGGGACCAACAGCTGCATGCCCCCCTGAGCTGTCACGTTTACAGAATTATCCAGCAGTGTTCAGTTGGTTTGTGGGGCTAGATTTTCCATTTTCTCCAATTTGTTTATATGGTTTTGGATTGAAAGAGACGGGGAAAGAAATGGGGACACAGTGACAGAGGATGGCCTGTGGGGAGTATGACCCTGCCTGACCCAAGGAACTGCGGCTCAGCCCCCGTAAGGCAGGGGTTAGGGCCATAAGCTGAAGGATCTGTTCTCCCCAGGTGGTGCGGGACACTCAGTGGCTCAGAGGCCAAGGTGACAAAATGCAGAGTTGGGGAAAGGGCTTACACATGGCACCAGGGGTGCAGTGAAAACACAAGGGAACCCGGGTCTGTTTTCCTCTCAAAGTTTTGAGGTCCCAAGAGGCAGCATCCTGGGCAGGAAAGCAGTGTTTTCATGGAGGCCACAGCATCCACGGAGATGACAAAGTAATTCCCACAGGGACTTGTAAGTGGGTAGTAGTTATTAATGAAGAACACAAGGGGACTCGTTCCGAAGGTTCTCCTTCTGTGCGCGGGGAAATCCCTAAACGACGGGGGTGCAAGTGACACAGGTGGGAACAGGGGAGGAGTAGGGACTTTCGGGTGATGTAGCTGAAGTCTGCTGCAGAATGCTGGGCACAGGGTAACCATCCAGGAACTGGTCATTATTCCTAGCTGTTTCCTGCCACCTGACCTTGCCCTGTGCCCATGGCCCCGGGCAAGGTCTGCTTGAGTATTGAAGGACATGAGAATTCTCAACCTCTCTTTCCATGGAACTCTTTGGAGAATGCAGAGTAGGGTATTATTAAGTCCATGCTAAGTCAGTTTTCTCTATCACAACCACAAAATACCTACTTTTGAGAGGAAAGAGTAACTTAGGCCTTAGGTACTAGGCAATAGTGATGATCCTGGCCGGCTCCCTAGACTTGGAGGCAGAAGACCTTGTTCAGACCCCAGATTTGTTACCTTTGAGCGTTGAGGCCATAGGCTAATTATTTAACTTCCTCGTCTGTACAGTGGGGACAAAACTGCCTGCCCTACAACCAGATAATAAATGCAAAATGTTTTGTAAACTGTAAAGTTCTGTTTAAGGGAATTAAGGGAAGTGGTTTTGGTTTGACTGATGATGACAGCTCCTAGGGCTACTGGCATCCGAACAAGTGATGGTGCCTTATTCCAAAATGAAGACTCATGAGGGAACTCAGGCGTGGAGACAGGTGAGGGATGGGGAGGTGTTTGGGGAGATCCCTGGGTGTTCACTACCTACTCCCGAGGCTGGTCTGTGGGACACGAACCCAATAATCTCATCAGGAGGTATCAATTACTGGGGCAATGCTGAGGCTGCGACAGCTGCCCCTCCTGTCGCCTCTGCCGTGGTCATGTATCCCTGTCTACCTTCTAGACTGTGCACTTCTAGATCGCGGACCATGTTCTCTTCTCTTCCTTGTCCAGCCCCTGGCACAGGGCCTGCCACTCAGTGGCGGTTCGTCCCATCAGGGTTTATGGAACGATTTAGTGAGTGAGTGACTGAGAGGGTATGTTTCCTTTTTTTGGATCACGGTTCTTGTCTGTATTCTGCAGACTTTCATTCTTATGCTGCTTCTCTTTCTGAAATGCCCTTAAAGTAATCCACAGCTCTGGGGAGACTGGAACATGGAAACACAAATTCATGGGTTGAAGAAACAGGAAAAGCTGAGGAAGAACAATAAGAATTGCTTTCCTTTCTGAGCTCTTTGTGCCTTGGGGATCAACTCTGGGGGAGAAAGGAGACTTGGGAATTGGTCGCTGGTGGTGGGTGCGTGGGTGGGGCAGCAGGCATCTTCTGTGGAGAATTCACCTGTCTTGACACAATAATGCTGTTCTGTAACTTGAAGGAGATGTGGGCTCTGAAGACTTCTGGCCCTGGAAATAGGGGCTTTTTCAAAAAGAACCGGGAACTGACAAAATTAATCTGGAAATGGCTCCTATTGTTGTTAGGGTTGAAACAGGTGTCTTGTGAGTTTCCTGCATGCTGCTATGATTGTAAACCAGGGAACATCTTGATTTTATGTTGGTTTCCCTTGTTGCTCCCAAAACCTCTTATGGATCTTAACAACAGTGACATCAATGTGGACAGTGCCCTTTCTCTAAGGGCTTGCTCTACACCACCCTGTCTTATTTCTCACAACAACTATGTAAGATTAGTGACAACCATGATCCCATTTTACAGATGAGGAAATGGAGGCTCAGAGAGGTTAAGTGATTTCCCCAAGGTCACACAGCCAGTCAACTTAATTTGAACCATGTTTGAATCCCAGCCTGAAAGCTACATCCATTCCTTCCTCCACCCCCTGAACTGCCTCCTTTGAAAAGTGTAAGGTTGAGTTTATTGATGAGGTTGTACAGACTTGCCTCTGAAGTATTTTCCAGGCAGTTCAAATAAAGCCCTTCAAGATACAGACTGTGTGTATTTCCCCGACAAGAAATCCTCCCCGTCCCAACACCTCCCTTCAAGGGTTTTTTTATAGACAGAGCACCCTCCCACCCCCAGGGTTCAGCCTGGGGGAGAAAATGAGACAAGAAAACAAGGAAATAAAAGAAAACAAAAGACCCCAAGGCCTGTGACCAGTCATGAATGAAACATGCTTCCCCAGCCTCACAGCATGCCGGTCAGATTCTCTTTGTTCTCAAAGCTCTGGTTTCGTAGAGCATCAGTTTCCCCTAATAATAAGCTTTTTTATTCTTCATCTGATGATGCGGCCTGGTCTTGAGGGTTCTTATCATGTCTATCGCTCATCCAGGATGACAGACACACGCACAGAGAGTTTGTCACTTCCCTTCATTTCTTTTCCTTTCCCGTCACACGTGATTTCCGCCCCAGTGCAAGCAGGGGTCTGAGCAGCATCCCGCCTTTTCCTCCGCCCCCCGCCTCCCTCCCACACAGCTCTTTGAGTTCCCATGAGTAAGCTCGTCTTTCTCCAGCCCTCCACGGTGACTTGTCAGCTGGGTGTGCCCCTGGGGGCCCGGTATTTCCGACAGGATGTATATTTGAGCTAACACGTGTCATGTATGAACTTTGTTCCAGGCACATGCTGAGAGCTTTGAATGGATTATCTAATTTGCTACTTACATCATCCCAAGGAGGAGGGTCCTGGTGGTAAACCCACTGTACAGATGCGGAAACTGAGGCACAAGATGTCCAAGGGCACATAGCCCTCTAGTGTCTAGAGTCTAGAGCCTATCTTCTTAACCAGCAGGACTCACCAGCTTAGGTTTTGTTCTGGAAACTTCCTTGTGCAACATCGGAGAGCCTTGAGAGTATCTCTGGTTTTTGAAGTTCTCAGCCCACAGGGCCCTAGAGCAGTGGTCCCCAACCTTTTTGGCACCAGGGACCGGTTTCATGGAAGACAGTTTTTCCACGGACAGGTTGAGGGGGGCCGGGGGTGTGGTTCAGGTGGTAATGCGAGCAATGAGGAGCGAAGGGGAGCCGCAGATGAAGCTTCGCTCGCTCTCCTGCCCGCTTGCCTCTCACCTCCTGCTGTGCGGCCCGGTTCCTAACAGGCTGCAGACCAGTATCTGTCCATGGCCCGGGGGTTGGGGACCCCTGCCCTAGAGAATCAAGGTGGACAGTAACCTCGGAAAGGTCAAGTCAAGCAGTAACAATGACTAGAGGGGTTTACAGACCATCCACAGACCGTTTAAGGTAACCAAAACCTGACCATTCTCTCCCTGTAAGGAGAGCGCAGGAATGGTGGTGGGAATGGCCCCCTGCACCTGTCTCTGTCTGTCACCTCCTGCAAGACCTCCTCCCCATCATTTGCACCTTCCCCACACTTCTGTCATTACAGCCATCTATGGATAGGTAGGGTGACCTTAAGGACAGCAGTTCTTAAGGTTTCAGGGGGGTCAGGATCACTTAGGGAGCTTATCTAAAATCTGGATTCTGGAAATTCTGATTCAGGAGGCCTGGGAGAGGGACCTAGAATTTTCATTTTTCCAAGTACCTCTGGTGATCCTGATGCAAGAAGTCTCCAACCCGCTATTTAAAAGTAACCACTGCTTCTCGGACAATAGCATTAGGACAAGGAAGCAAAATGCAATGGAGGTCAGCTGCCTCGAGCAATCTCTCACAAGTGCCCGAGAGCAGGACTGTAATCCCGGGACCCCAGCATCACTTGGTTGCCCTGCTCTCTGCTCTTCACCCTTCACCTCTGTTGCTGGGGAGGATGCAGCTGAGGAGCTGTTCATCTTTATCTGCTGTGCTTATTGTAGGAGCTCAATAATATTGATTATTATTTATTAATCTTCTTAACTAGGATCAAGATTTTTATCTTCTGGTCTAATATCGCCTACCAAGGGATTCTCTAACCCATTTAGAGACCAACTTTGACTGCCCATTTTGACCAACTGAAATGATCAGGAAAAAGTAGGGAAGAGATCCTGCACTAGAGACAGGTTATAAAGACAGCTGCATGTTTAGGTGTAGACACAGCTGAAGGTGCCCCCAGCTTGGTTCCCTCTTTAAGTTGTGCTGGAGGCTTCACCTCCCACAGGAGGCCTTTTTCCGAAGAGGAGTGGCTACCCGTCCCATCCCAGATATAATCTGCGGGGCACTCCCATTGCTATGCTCAGTTTATAGCCAATCTGTCAATGTTAAGTGGCATGTAATCATTTGCTCTATCAGGTTAGTAATAAACCTCTGAACATGTCATTCTGCAATAAGTTATTTCATTTTCTTTGATCCACAGCGTGCTTCTAAAACCAGAGCTTTTCTGATGCCCACAAAGGCTGTAGACTCTACTAGGACAGGAAACACAAGGATCTTGAGAGAGCCGTGTAGTGCCTGACACACAGAAGGCGTGCCATAAATGTTTGTTGATTAAGTGACTGTAATTCTGTGAATCCACAATTTTTTGAAGAGGGGTTGTCTCCAGATGAGACTCTGTGGGCTGCACCAGAATAAGTCCATGTAAAGTTGCACTCTTCTCAGACAGAAATGCAAAACTTTAGGGCAGTGTATTAAGTTTTTCATAAAGCTAAATTTAAAAGGCTGTCTATTCTGAGACTATGTTCTTCCTAATTTGGGTGTGTTAAAATTACCTCTATTCCATGAGGTGATAGCAAGAGACGTGACCATATTGACTTAACTGACTCCACGCCCCCCTCTTTTGGGTAGGCTCCTGCATTTCTTGCCTAGAAGACTGAAGGAGCCTCCAGAAGTAGCCTGCCTGAGCCCACTTCCCCCCTTTTATCTGTCAAGACTTTCAGTTACAATCCAGACAAGGGGATTCTAGCTGACCTGGGTATTTCCTCAAAGACAGAAAGACTATTTAAAAGAAGGTAAGCCTAAAGGCATTGTGCTATCCTCAGCTGGATCCTGGAAGAGAAAAAGGACATTAGTGGAAAGACTGGTAAAATCCAGATGAAGTTTGTAGTTTAGTTAATGGTAATCTATCATTGTTAGTGTCTTCCTCGTGCTGACTACACCGTGGTTATGTAAGACGTTAGCGGTAGGAGAAACCGGGTGAAGGGTATAGGAAATCTCTGTGCTATTTTTGTAGCTTTTCCACGAATCTAAAATTATTCCAAAATAAATAATAAAAAAAATAAATTAAAAAAAATGCTGACAGTCCATGTGCTCAAAAATCCATTTGATCAAAGTTACCTTTTGAATATGTAAATCAGAGCATATCAGTATGTTTCTTAAAGTCTTTCAGTGACTTCCCATTGCCCTGGGGATCAAATCCCACACCTATACCAGGACCTCGGGAACCAGCCCTGCTGTATCTCCCACCTCATGTCTGGTCTGTCCACTCTGCCTTTGATCACTCCAGTCACAGTGGCCTTCCTGCAGTTTCCTGACGAGGCCATGCTTGTTGCCTCCTTAGGCCTCTGCACCAGAGGGTTCTAGAACCCTCTTCCACCAGATGTTCTCATGGCTGACTCTGGACACTTAGGGCTCTTTTCCAGCACTTTTGCTGCCCACCCACTCTAGCGTAGCTTCTCTGCTGGTCACGGTCCTTCACTTCACTCTGCTTTGTGGTCTTCAAAACACCTAACACCATCTATCAAATTACTTAAATGATTTCTTTCCTTGGTGTTTATTGTCTCCCCCTCCCCTTTGGATGTCAGGTCCGTGAGGACTGGGGTTTACTGTTCATCCCTGGATCCTCAGCACCTAGAGTAGCGTCTGGCACATACTAGGGGCTCTCGAATTATTTGCTGAAGGAACGAAAGCAGGGACATTTCATCCAGGAAGGCTCCCTGACCGCTGCTCAGGGATAAGATTCCCCGCCTCTGGTCCCACGGCCTCCTGCATTTCTCTCTTCTACAGCCTTTGCCCAACTGGGTTGTAACTGCCTGTTGGCCCTCTGTCTCCTTCACTAGGCCCTGAGCTCTGGTGGGTAGAATGATGTGATCCACCTTTGCACTTTTAGAGCTTGCCCACACCTGGGACAGAGGGGCATTCAACAGCAGTGGAACTCATTAGGGTCTCTGACTTGGACACTTGCTGGCTAACTTGGGGAGTCTGAGGTGAACCCTATTTTAGACAAGACCAATCACTGACCACTTCATTCATCTTTGGACCGTCACTGCCTAGCATTAGAATGGGTTATATGGGTTTCCAAACCCTGCCTTGTAATGACTGAGTAACCTTGGGCAGGAAATGTAACCTCCCAGAGCCCTGCTCTCCTCATCCACAGGACGGGGATGTAGATGTTGATGGACATGTGCATGCCCACATGTACACACACACACACTTCACATAGCTGATCTTCTTACCCTTTCAATCTCACTTTAAATCTTATCTGCTTTATCTAAAGTAGGTCCCTTGGCCTCAGCCATAGCGCTTATCACAGTTTATAATGAAGTGATTTACATATGTTTTGTGTCATCTCCACCATCAGAGTGCAGGTAGGTGGTGTAATTAATTGGCATCACTGTATCCCAGATGTTGCAACAGCAGATAGTATAGAGTTGCTATATTATTATGCCATTATTTATACTTATATTATTTTTATGGACAGTGGGGAGTTATTGAAAAGAAGGAAAAAGAAAATCTCTGGGCAACAAGGTCCTCTTTGCTTGGTTACTGGAGAGCGTAATTTAGATTCACAAAGTCAAGTCGTAGTCTGGGGGTGCCGGCCAAGAGAAATTATTTCCCAAGAAGAGGTGGTGTGTGTTCTACTGATTGTCAATTTATGACCGGCCCCCGAGTTTGAAAAGATAAAGTTTCTTGGATACCTCTTCCCCTCAAGCCTGCTCATGTAGTTTCAATTTATTTTAGTAGTGAATTCAGTTGGTATTTTCTCTGGAACCCTGTTATTAAAACAAACTTGACAGAGACCGTGCTTGCAAATACAACAGCCTAGGAACGAAATGAACTCCGATGTACTATATGAGTTCCAATATTGGTTCAGCCACGGCATGACACTTAGAATGTGTGAGAGCAACGGGAATCTCATTAATCCTCACAATTTAGCACCAGCCTTAGGAAGAGGAGAAAAACACATCTGATCGAACTGTCCTGTTAGTCTTATAAATGTGTGTAAGGGAGGTATTAATGGGGGACAGTAAAGGGAGCAGGAATATTTATCCCCATTCCTTGGTCATTTGCTGGTGGATCTAAGACAGAAGACTAACTGAGAAGGATTTATAGAAGTAAAATGAGGCTGCTTTCCAAAGGCTCAGATAAGTGGAGAGAACGTCAGTCATTCATCTTTCATTTATTGAGCATCTGCTATGTGCTGGGTGCTATTCGAGGCCATGTGGATCGAGTGTGAAGAAGCCAGTCGAAGTCCCTGCCCCCAAGGAGCTTACATTCTGGTGGGAAGAGGTAGACAACAACCAAATGAGCAAGTTAATCAGTAACTTTAGTAAAGAAAATAAAACAGGGTCACGTTATAGGCTGGTACTCGGATGGGGGTGGTAGGGACTGTTTAGGGTTGACGGTCAGAAAAGGCTTCTCTGAACATGTGACATGGAATGAAAAGCAGATGTTTGGGCGGAGGCAGCTGCTCAGAGATGGAAGTTCCTAGCAGCTCAGCTGAGGAACAGAACAGGAGAAGCCGTGAAATGAGCTCAACATCAGGGAGAAAACCAAAAGGTCTCTCAATCCCTGCCACGTACTAAAATACAAATAATGAACAATTTCACATTCTTTATTACTTACTAGTGATACTTATTACTTACCAGCAGTGTGACCTTAGACAAGGTATTCATCACTCTAATTTGACAGCCATAACATAGCAGTAGTAATGACTACACACCTCCTGGCCGTGTTATGAGACTTACATGTGATGGTAATAAGTACTGATAATTATTGAGTGCTTATTATGTGCCGGGCACTGTGCTAAGTGTTTCATTTACCAAAGCTCATTTAATCTTGTTGCTAACCTTCTTGATAAGGTTAGAAGCTAATATTATGTTCCTCATTTTGCAGATGAGGAAACTGAGTACAGAGAGGGTGAGCAACTTGCTCCAAGTCACCCAGCCAGTGAGTGACAGGGTGGGGATTTGAATCCAGGCACTCTTCGTCCGAAGTCCTCAGCCTTACCCCCTGTATCTTCCAGATTTAGCAGGCTTAGAACAGCACCCATCAGATACCTCGCCCAGTGCCAGCAGTGATGACTCTCAATGCTCCTAGTTCTGTCATTACTACGCACATTTTCTTCCACTTCGCAGCAACCGTGAGCGATCTTAGAACCTGCATTTTAGAATGTGACATTCAGAAGTCAGTGATTTGCCATCAGGTTGGAAGCCAGATCTGATTCCCAATCCACCGGTCTTCTCCCCATGGCACAACCCCCTGGAGTTTTTGCTTATTATACTTAAGCATATTTTGAAAGGAACCCTCAGAAATACACACTGAATTTGCTTCAGTAGATCCAGCTGTTTGTGAAACAATAGTTTCCATTTTCTTCCTTAATACTGCTTCTATTAATATTTAAAAGATCCCTCCATATTCATTGTTCCTATTTTGAGCTAAAAAAATCCCCCAAGCATTTCAGTATTCATCAGCTGATGAAAGCCACCGCGATTCTGAATCGACCCCCACTCTGCCACCTGTCACCCGGACGTTGCTCTCGGTGCCTGTATTGCTCCTGCTTGTGTAGAGCCCAGGAATTCCAGGTCTCCTTGAGACTTCTCAGGTAGGAAACATTGTTCCCAGTGAGTTTGTTTTTGTTTTTTGCACGTGGTCATTCCTATGTTCTTGGATCTCTAGAGCTGAACTTTCACCTTGAAAAACTTAAGAAAAAAAAAGTCTTCTTGGATAGGACTGTTAGAATATAGAAGATCCTCTGAGACCAGAGGAAAGCATGTTTGAGCTCACTGCCTAGCCAGGCAATTACAGTTACAAGGGGAGCAGGTGCAGCGACAGAGGAAAAGTAAGGCAGCCGGAGCAGCTTCCCCTTGATCTTTCTCTGAGGTGGGTGCAGGTGTGTCACTCCAGTCCAGATGTTTTCTCTGGAGTCGAGACTCTAATATTTGACCACCTACTCCGTGTCTCCACTTAGAAGTCTAAGAGGCAACTCAAGTTTAACAAGGTAACAACAAATGCCTGACCTTCACCCTCATGCTTGTTCCTCTCTTGGGCTTCCCCACATCTGTTAACAACAACTCTATCCTTTGAGGTGCTTGAGGGAAAACGTTGGCGTCTCCCCAACACTTTTCTTTCCCTGACGGGACCCATGTCCGATTCATCAGCAACACCTGTTGGCCTTCACTTTCAGACTAGATTCAGATTCTGACCATGTCTCACCACCTTCATGGCTGTCACCATGGACCGAGCCACCATCCTCTCTTTCCTGATTTCCATGGTCTCCTAACTGGCCTTGCGCTTTCACCCGTGCCCTTTTTCATACACAGTGTGGCAGCCAGAGTGATCCTTTGAAATCTGCGCGAGTGCATACCCCTCCTCTGCTCAAAACTCTCTAATGCTTTCCTGTCCTCAGAACAAAAGTTAAATCCTCAGAATGGCCTATTAAGCCCTCCAGGGTGCCCCTCCCCCATTATTGTTCTAATCTCATTTGATCTAGCCTGCTTGTCCACTCTAGAATGTAAGTTCCTTGAGGGCAGGAATATTTGTCTGTTTTTTCACACTATTTCCAATGCCTAGAATAGTGCCTGGCACAGAGTAGGCACTTAAACACATTTCTTAAGTGAATGGATGACTGTTAAGGGATTCACATAGTGCCTGACTGTATGAAGTCTGGAATCATTTCATTACAAAAAGAAAACCAATTCAAATGGAATATGATTGGATCACTTCCAATGGGATAGAAATTCAGGGGTGCATTACTTTCAGGGCAGCTCTATCCAGGAACTCAAATGAAGCCAATAGTCACTTGCTTCCTTTGCCTATTGTCTCTTTTTCTTCCCTGTTAGCCTCATTCTCAGGCAGGCTTTCTTGGTCACCATAAACTTCAGCCTTACATAACACTACATTAGCAATACCAGTGGGGAAAAAACAAACACGTCTTTCCCAACACTTCTATCCAAAGTCCTAGGAGACAATCTCATTGACCTAGCTTGAATCAGACACCTCTCCCTGAACCAGCCACTGGGATGAAATGTTCCCATTGGTCAAGTCGAATCACCTGCACATCCCTGGAGTAGAATGAGAGAGTAGGGGTACCAGGCCACCCACCATCCGTAGACTGAGACAGACGGAGGGCTGCTTCTGTAAAGGGAAGTATAGGTTCATCCCTCATTATTACCAGACTGATCTTTGCAAAACATGGTTCTGATCTTGTCATTATTACGCTCCAGGATCCTCACTGACTCCCTATTGAAATAAATGCGAAAATCCTTTGGGCTGGTATTCAAGGCTCATCATAATGTGGTCCCAATCTATTCTTCTGGTTTTGTCTCACCATTCCCTCCCATCTTCCCTTTACTGCAGAAGCACGGGACTCTGCGCTATCCTTGGGACACCATTTATTCACTTACTTATATCTATCTATCTTTTTCTCATGAAGCACCTACTGTATGCCTCCCAGCCTTTGTCCTTTTGGTGACCGCTCTCCAGAATGCCTTTTGCCTCCTCCATGTATATAAAAGCCAACACATTCTTTATGGCCTAGGTTAAGTACTATATTTTCTAAGATGCCCTCATTCTTCTCCCCTCCACCCATTATGCAGCTCAGAATGATTTATTCCCTCCATCTCTCGTCATAGAAAAATTTATTCCTCTCCTGAGGCAGCATTTTTTTTTAGCCTTAGGTTAATGTTTTATATACATATATATATATATGGGTTTGGCCAAAAAGTTCCTTTGTTTTGTTTTTTTAACATCTTTATTGGAGTATAATTGCTTTACAATGGTGTGTTAGTTTCTGCTTTATAACAAACTGAATCAGTTATACATATACATATGTTCCCATATCTCTTCCCTCTTGCGTCTCCCTCCCTCCCATCCTCCTTCGGTTTTTAAAGTTAAAAATAAAAGACACATTTTTCATTTTCACCAAGAACTTCATTGAACAAAGTATTCACCTTCTGCCATTTTTCAGGCAACTTCATCATTCCATCTTCCCAAAACTTCTTATCTTTTTGAGCAAAGAACTCTTCCAGGTACCTTTTACAGTCTTCCAAGGAGTTGAAATTTTTTCCATTGAGAGAATTTTGTAAAGACCGAAATGAATGGAAATCCAAAGGTGCAATATCTGGTGACTACGGCAGATGAATCAGAACTTCCCAGCCAAGCTGTAACAGTTTCTGCTTGGTCATCAAAGGAATATGTGGTCTTGTGTTATCCTGATGGAAGATTATGCATTTTCTGTTGACTAATTCCGGACGCTTTTTGTAGAGTGCTGCTTTCATTTGGTAACTGGGAGCAGTACTTGTTGGAAATAATCGTTTGGTTTTCCAGGAGCTCATGGTAGAGGACTCCCTTCCAATCCCACCATATACACAACATCACCTTCTTTGGATGAAGACCAGCCTTGAGTGTGGTTGGTGGTGGTTCATGTCGCTTGCCCCACGATCTCTTCCGTTCCACATTATTGTACAGTATCCACTTTTCATCACCTGTCACAATTTGTTTTAAAAAAAGGAATGTTTTTGTTACATTTAAGTAGAGAATTGCATGCAGAAATACGGTCAAGAAGGGTTTTTTTGCTTAACTTACGTGGAACCCAAACACCAAACCGATTAACACAACCAAGCTGGTGCAAATGATTTTCAGTGCTTGATTTGGATATTTTGAGTATGTCAGCTATCTCCAGTGTGGTCTTAAGTTGATTGTTTTCAATTAATGTCTCAATTTGATCACTATCAACTTTCAGCTGGTCTACCTGACCTTGGAGCGTCGTCCAGGGAGAAATCTCCAGCAGGAAACTTCACAAACCACTTTTGACACATTCGATCAGTCACAGCACCTTCTCCATACACTGCACAAATCTTTTTTTGCATTTCAGTTCAGTTTTTTCCTTTCTTGAAATAATGAAGCATAATATGCTGAAAATGTTGCTTTTTTTCTTCCATCTTCGATATTAAAATGGCTACACAAAAATTCACCAATTTCGATAAGTTTTTTTCAAATGCATGCTGATATGACAGCTGTCACAATACAATCTAACAAAATTGTTTCGAATGAAGTTAAGGACAACTAAGCTCTACTGGAGCCATCTTTCAGAAAAAAACAAACGAACTTTTGGCCAATCCAATATATATATATATACATATATGTGTGTGTGTGTGTGTATACCTGTTTCCCCTATTGGACTCTAATTCTTTGAGGGCTTGGACATCTCCTGCCACTATACAACCAGCCAGTTATAATAGTATTGTATACATAGTAGATATCTAAGAAGTGTTTGTGAAATGAATCAATTACAAACTGAAGTGACTTAAACTTTCAGTTTCTCCTGCTTTACCATCACCTTTATCATCATCATTTATGTTATGTTTATTTGTATAGGACATCTTATTTGTATAGCATGTTGGGATTTTTTAAATGTTTTGGGGTTTTTCATCTTATTTACTTTCTATAATGGTATTCTGAACTGAATATTATCTCTTATCTTATGAAGAAACTGAATCTCAGGTCAGGTAACTTTTTGGCTGCACAGTGGTAAGGACAAGAATTGAATTGAAATCTTTGACTCTGTATTAGTCATAACTCTTTTGGCAACAAGTGAGAGCAATTCAAGTCAGCTTAAGTACAATAGGAAATTTATTGGTTAATTGATGGCCCCCAAAGAACCATGCTTTTTGGTACTCACACTTGTGTAGGGCCGGCCATCCCTCAGTGACTCTGAGCTTGGACATGTGACGTGTTTTGACTGATGGGATTTTAGCAAGCGTGATGTAAACAGAGGCTTGATAAATTGCTGGCAAATTGGGACTTGCCTACTTTGAATGCTCCTTCTTGGAACCCAACTGACATGCCCTAAAAAACCCAAGCCACATGGAGAGACCATGGGGTAGAAGAAACAGGATGCTCTCGTCAACAGCCCCAGCTGAGCCTTCAGCAGCCACTCAGCACCAATAGCCAGCATGAGTGAGCCTACTGGGTGCAGTGAGTGTCCCAGATGGTCCAGCCCAGGCCAGCCTCCAGCTGACTGCAATTCCAGCCAGAGAACCTTGAGGGAGAGTAAAATGGTTGTCACTTAAAGCCATTAAGTTTCAGGACAGTTTGGTCTTCAGCAATAGGTAACAGAAGCATCAGGCAAGCGACTGATTTATTCCAAGTTCACCTGCCCAGCCCTGAACCAGTCACCGTGGCCATGGTGGTGGGGTCTTGTACCTTCTTGAGGACCATATGGATCAGGGGAAGAGAGCCTCACAGAAGGTCTGGGAAACTGTGCAGAAGAGACAACAAGTGTAGGTCCTGGAACCTGGTAGAGACTGCAGAAAGCCAGCATAGCTCCTAGGGGAACCGGTGGAGGTCCTTCGTATCCCAGAATCGTAGATTGTCAGAGTTAACAAGTTCAAGTCCAGTTCTTTCGTTTTACAGATACTGTAATTAAGGCCCAGTTCTAGGGTCAAGATCTACCAGTCATCAGGCCAGAAGCCCAGTATCCCAATTCCTCCTCTGGGTCTTTTTCTGTCACCCCAGGTTTCCTCAGTGGTAATGGTTGGCGGGGGTGGGGTAGAGGTGGGGTGAGTGTGTGTGTTTCTGGGAATCTGACATGGGGTAGATTGGAGGGGCCTTGGGCTGGGGGTTTAGGGGGAGTGATGTAATCCTCCCAGAGCCCTGTGTGCTCCCAGTGCCCCTCTGGCCAGAGACCCATGTTTGCACATGAATCGGCTGCCTGGATTTGGAGTGAGTCAGACCCAGCTCAGCTCCAGTCACCCCTGCTCCGCAGCCTTTACCAACAGAGCTGATCGTTAAGCCAGGCAGTCCAGGACACATCTCTGAAGTGCTCTAAAATTTTCATAGGGAGGAAGCATTTACAGACAACATTTGGGACCTCAGGCTTCTCGTAATGCTCTGTTTGATGTGAATTTGTGGCTCTTTAGACAATTTAAGATCAATTTTTGTGAAATTTCCCAGAACGTTTTGTTTCCTCAGGCAAAAAATGGCTTTTGCTGCATGAACAGCAGTTGAGCGTCTGCTCCAGAGGAAGACAATCAATTGTGGCCTCTGACAAATCAATAAATATAGGTAGGAGGCAAGATCCTTCGTGTTCACTGCATCCATAATTCTCTTCCTTCCCATCACCACTGGAGACAGAGTTGTAGGATGTTCATTCTGAGAGATAATTTAGAGTTTCTTTGGTTTACTGATGATTTCAGAGATGGGAAAACAGGCTCAGAGAGGGCTAAGGGCTTGTTCCAGTTACACAGCAATGCTATGGGTCGAGTTGGGACTAGACTCTCAGCTTCCGAGTCTGAGGCAAATCCTCCTTCCACAGCCCTGAATCTTTTGGTGACTTTGGTGACAGCTCTGACACAGGATAGAGAGTAGGTCATGAAGAAGGGAGATAGGGAGGATGCTGCGTTTCCAAGGAAACTGATTTGTAGCAGGGGGACCACAGGGAGTGGAGAGAATGATCTCGATTTCTCCAGTAGAGACTCTGGACTTCAATGTCTGTCTTTAACCACAAATAGGACACTTGGATATAAAATCTTTAAGAGGTTTTCATACTCACAAGTCCCCATAGAGAATTAGCCACGCTATGTTTTGTTTTCTCTGGGTCCTGACCCACTTCTCTAAGGTTTAGAGGGGTTAAACTGTTTACTCAAGATCGTACAGTCAGAAAGAGCTGATTCCGTAGGCTGTGTCCTTTGCATTACCCTGTACTGCCTTTTAGGGGGGCAGGCATAGTCCTTACTGTAAATGGAATTGAAGGTATTTTGTCCCAAGGAAAAATAATCACAGGGTAATGTAGAAGTTTATTTATATTAAATACTGCACAGTGCAGATGGCTGAGGATGTGAGCTTCAGGGCCAGGTTTAAGTCCAAGGTCCATCAGTTATGTGTGTTCGACCTTTGGGGTGCATTTTTCCCCTGCAAGATCTTATTTTACTTCTTATGTATACAATGGACATAAACATTTATTTCATAGTGTTGTCATGAGGGTAAAAATGAGAAGATGCTGGTCCATCACTTAACACTGTGCCTGGCACTCAAGTGCTCAAAAATGTTAGCTGTTATGTGATTTTATCATGCACGATATTAATTGGGGAATGGGATGATGCAAGAAGAGAAAATGTAAAGGAGAAAAGATGACCTTTTCTTCGTGCTTAATTTGGCTTCACGCACCAATTCCTTTGCATGTCCTGAGAACACGTCTCTCCTCCCTGGTGTATTAGAGTAGATCAGCTCGTTTCAAAGGTGAGAGATGAGTGAAACTGTTCACTGGGAAACCCAGCTGGATGTGCATAAAGGTACATGTAAGAGGATAACCTTTGCAATATCATTTATAATAGAGAAAACCTAGAAATAACCTAAGTGTTAGCTTATAAAGAACAGGTTACATCAGCTATGGTACATCACAGTTAATGCAGTTCAGTACTTCCATGTGCTTAGGATAAATCACCTTTGATTCCTTTTTTCTCCCTCTCACTCCCCACGTGAATACCGTCAGTAAATCCTGTTGACTCTACCTTCAAAATATATGCAGAATCTGACCAGTTCTCATTATCTGCTACCACCCTGATCTTAACCCACTGTCATCTCTCATAGATTTTTGCAGTCACCTTCGACCTAATCTTTCTTCTTCCACTTTTGCCCTTTCCAGCTGCTGTAGCATGCTCGCTGTTTCTTGAACCTATTAGTTACATTCCTACCTCAGGACCTTTGCACAGGCTGTTCCTGCTGCCTGGAAAACTCTTTCCCACAATGTCCTCATAGCTCTCTTTCTCATCTACTCAAGCCTGCTTCCCAGTGAGGCCTGCTCTATCCACACTGTTTTTAGTTGCAATCCACCCCACTCTGAGTTTAGTATTCCCAGTCTCCTTTATCCTATTCTGTATTTTCCATAGCAGTTATCACTTTTTCATGTGCATATATTATTAACTTATTTATTAAGTGTATTGCCTCTTTCTCTCCACTGGAATTTAACCTCCATGAAGGCAAGTGTTTTTGCCTTTTTTTTTTCTTGCTTTTGTTGTTTACTGTTACATCCTCAGCACCTAGAATAGTTTCAAGCATGTAGTAGATACTTAATAAACATTTGTTGAAGAATGAATGAATTCTTTACAATGAGTTAGTATGGAATCATAAAACCAATGAGGGGGATCTATCTGTATTGACATGGAAAGATCTCCAAGATATATTTTTAAATTAAATAAATCAAGTTGTAAAGCTATTAATATATATATATATTTAAACATAAATGAAATTATAATGTATATCTGTATACATATGTATCTATGTATATATAACTTCATTTACGTTTAAAAAACAAAACCATCTATTTGTATCTGCATTCATATGTATATAAATGCATAAAATGTTGGGAAGGCCACATTCTAGATGTATTAGTAACAGTTACTTTTTTTTATGTGGGCCTCTCACTGCTGTGGCCTCTCCCGCTGCAGAGCACAGGCTCCGGACGCGCAGGCCCAGCGGCCACGGCTCACGGGTCCAGCCGCCCCGCGGCACGTGGGATTCTCCTGGACCGGGGCACGAACCCGTGTCCCCTGCATTGGCAGGCGGACTCTCAACCACTGCACCACCAGGGAAGCCCAACAGTTCCTTTTTAAGAAGAGTGAAGGAGACCTTTTATTTTCTTCTTTATTCCTCTCAATTTAAAAAAATGTATCCTCTAAAAGGCCTGTATTCATGTATTACTTGTGTATGTTTTTCTAAATTGATGTAAATTTTGAAACAATATGAAATATGTGTACAGAAAATTTAGCAGTCTTTGGTATATCTTCCTGGATCAACTAAACTGAACAGGTTGCTATCAGAGAGGATTGAAATGGATGGGGGTATCTCTGACCAGCTGATTATTTGTGCCCACTTGACCTTGATCCCCCCTCCCCAGACCCACGTACTTTCCCACCCTGGACTGTGAGCTCCTTGGTAGCAGAGCCCTAATCGTTTGGGTCACTGCCATAGCCCTGTTTTCTAGCACAGTGCTTTGGACTTGGGAGATGCAAAGTACGTAGCTGTTTAATTGAGGCAGCTCTTTCCTGTCCTCTGCGTTCTGGGATGCAGCCTCAGTTTGCTCTCCTACCTGCAGGTGGCAGTCTTCATCGGCTTGAGCCAGCCATGCTTCTTCCTAGAACAATGGTTCTACGTGCTTTCAGTAACACATTTCATAACACCCCTTTACTATTCTGGAATGAAATTACTAGATTAAATAATCCTCCTACTAATATAACTTTGAAAACCCATACAATGCCCTTGCTCTCATATAAAGAGAAAGAAAGGAAAGTAATTGATAATAAAATGCTGTGTATTTTAATAGCAAATGCTTGGGTGTGATTTCTCTAGCAGATATCATGAAGTAGTCAGCTGCTTTACCTGTGTCTAGGACCCCTGTGAATGCCACAGCTACAGGTACTGTCTGATATAGGAGCGACATTTCAATCTGTGAAGCAATTTTTCAAAATGTTATGCATTTCTTGGTAGAGCTCTAAATAAAACAAACTTCTATTAAGTTATATACATTTTCAGTCCCCCAAAATGTATATTAAAGCCAAGCGTACTGCTCTCACCAAAACAAACAGGTTCTAATTATAAACATGTGTTTAACCTATGTGGGAATCTGAGATGTGGGACAATGTCGTGTTGTGCAGAACTGCCCTTTATATTGCAGGATGTCTGCATCTCTGGCCTCCCATCCACTGCCTGTGAGTACAGTACTGAAAAAGAAATGTTTCCACACATTTCCATTATGCCCCTTAGGGGGCACTGCTGGCCCCATTAAGAACTCTTGCACAGCTGTGCTGTCTAATAGGGTAGCCACAAGCAGAATGTGGCCAGTGGGCCTTGAAATGTGGCTAGCGGGACTAAAGAACTAAACTTTTAATCTAATTCAACTTATACATATACTTTAAAAAAATAGATCTTTATTGGAGTATAATTGCTTTACAATACTATGTTAGTTTCTGTTGAATCAGCCATATGCATACATATGTCCCCATATCCCCTCCCTCTTGAGCCTCCCTCCCACCCTCCCTATCCCACCCCTCTAGGTCATCGCAAAGCACGGAGCTGATCTCCCTGTGCTATGCTGCTGCTTCCCACTAGCTATTTTGCATTCGGTTGTATATATGTTGACGCTATTCTCACTTCACCCCAGTTTCCCCCTCCTCCCCCATGTCCTCAAGTCCATTCTCTACGTCTATGTCTTTATTCCTGCCCTGCCACTAGGTTCATCAGTACCATTTTTTTTTTTTACATTCCATATATATGTGTTAGTGCACCGTATTTGTTTTTCTCTTTCTGAATTACTTCACTCTGTATGACAGACTCTAGGTCCATCCACCTCACTACAAATAACTCAATTTCCTTTCTTTTTATGGCTGAGTAATAGTCCATTGTATATATGTGCCACATCTTCTTTATCCGTTCATCTGTCAGTGGACATTTAGGTTGCTTCCATGTCTGGCTATTGTAGATACCTGCTGCAATGACCACGGCGGTACATGTCTCTTTTTGAATTATGGTTTTCTCAGGGTATATGCCCAGTAGTGGGATTGCTGTGTCATATGGTAGTTCTATTTTTAGTTTTTTAAGGAACCTCCATACTGTTCTCCATATTGGTTGTATCAATTTACATTTCCACCAAAAGTGCAGGAGGGTTCCCTTTTCACCACAGCCTTTCCAGCATTTGTTTGTAGATTTTCTAATGGCCATTCTGACCAGTGTGAGGTGATACCTCATTGTAGTTTTGATTTGCATTTCTCTAATAATTAGTGATGTTGAGCATCTTTTCACGTGCCTCTTGGCCATCTCTATGTCTTCTTTGGTGAAATGTCTATTTAGGTCTTCTGCCCATTTTTTTTTTTTTTTCTTGCGGTACGTGGGCCTCTCACTGTTGTGGCCTCTCCCGTTGCGGAGCACAGGCTCCGGACACGCAGGCTCAGCGGCCATGGCTCATGGGCCTAGCCGCTCCGCGGCATGTGGGATCTTCCCGGACCAGGGCACGAACCCGTGTCCCCTGCATCGGAGGCAGACTCTCAACCACTGCGCCACCAGGGAAGCCATTCTGCCCATTTTTTAATTGAACTGTTTTGTTTTTTTGATATTGAGCTCCATGAGATGTTTATATATTTTGGAGATTAATCCTTTGTCTATTGTTTCATTTGCAAATATTTTCTCCCATTCTGAGGGTTGTCTTTTCATCTTGTTTATGGTTTCCTTTGCTGTGCAAAAGCTTTTAAGTTTCATTAGGTCCCATTTGTTTATCTTTGTTTTTATTTCTATTACTTTAGGAGGTGGGTCAAAAAAGATCTTGCTGTGGTTTATGTCAAAGAGTGTTTTTCCTATGCTTTCCTCTAAGAGTTTTATAGTGTCTCATCTTACATTTTGGTCTTCAATCCTTTTGGAGTTTATTTTTGTGTATGATGTTAGGTAGTGTTTAAATTTCATTGTTTTACATGTAGCTGTCCAGTTTTCCCAGTGCCACTTATTGAAGAGGCTGTCTTTTCTCATTGTATGTTCTTGCCTCCTTTGTCATAAATTAGATGACCATATGTGCGTGGATTTATCTCTGGGCTTTCTATCCCGTAGCATTGATCTATAGTTTTGTTCTTGTGCCAGTACCATACTGTCTTGATTACTGTAGCTTTGTAGCATAGTTTGAAGTCAGGGAGCCTGATTCCTCCAGCTCCATTTTTCTTTCTTAAGATTATTTTGTCTATTCAGGGTCTTTTGTGTTTCCATACGAATTGAAACATTTTTTGTTCTAATTCTGTGAAGAATGCCATTGGTAGTTTGATAGGGATTGCATTGAATCTGTAGATTGCTATGGGTAGCATAGTCATTTTCACAATATTGATTCTTCCAATCCAAGAACATGGTCTATTTCTCCATCTGTTTATGTCATCTTTGATTTCTTTCATCAATGTTTTATAGTTTTCTGAGTACAAGTCTTTTGCCTCCTTAGGTAGGTTTATTCCTAGGTATTTTATTCTTTTTGTTGTGATGGTAAATGGGATTGTTTCCTTAATTTCTCTTTCTGATTTTTCGTTGTTAGTATATAGGAATGCCAGAGATTTCTCTGCATTAATTTTGTATCGTGCAACTTTACCGAATTCGTTTATTAGCTCTAGTAGTTTTCTGGTGGTGTCTTTAGGATTTTCTATGTATAGTATCCTGTCATCTGCAAACAGGGACATTTTACTTCTTCTTTTCCAATATGTATTCCTTTTATTTCTTTTCTTCTCTGATTGCTGTGGCTAGGACTTCCAAAACTATGTTGAATAAGAGTGGCAAGAGTGGACATCCTTGTGTTCTTCCTGATCTTAGTGGAAATGCTTTCAGTTTTTCACCTGTGAGTATGATGTTTGCTGTGGGTTTGTCATATATGGCCTTTATTATGTGGAGGTAGGTTCCCTCTATGCCCATTTTTTGGAGAGTTTTTATCATAAATTGGTGTTGAATTTTGTCAAAAGCTTTGCCTGCATCTATTGAGATGATCATATGGGTTTTATTCATTAATTTGTTAGTATGGTGTATCACACTGATTTGCGCATATTGAAGAATCCTTTCATCCCTAGGATAAATCACACTTGATTGTGTTGTATGATCCTTTTAATATGTTGTTGGATTCTGTTTGCTAGTATTTTGTTCAGGATTTTTGCATCTATGTTCATCGGTGATATTGGTCTATAATTTTCTTTTTTTGTGATATCTTTTTCTGGGTTTGGTTTCAGGGTGATGGTGGCTTCGTAGAATGAATTTGGGGATGTTCTTCCCTCTTCAATTTTTTGGAAGAGTTTGAGAAGGATCAGAGTTAGCTCTTTAAATATTTGACAGAATTCACCTGTGAAGCCATCTGGTCCTGGACTTTTGTTTGTTGGAAGATTTCTAATTACAGTTTCAATTTTTTACTTGTGATAGGTCTGTTTATATTTTCTCATTCTTCCTGGTTCAGTCTTGGAAAATTGTATCTTTCCAAGAATTTGTCCATTTCTTCATGATTGTCCATTTAAATGGCATATAGTTGTTTGTAGTAGTCTCTTATAATCCTTTTTATTTCTGTGGTGTCAGTTGTGATTTCCCCTTTTTCATTTCTAAGTTAATTGATTTGTGTACTCTCCCTTTTTTTCTTGATGAGTCTGGCTAAGGGTTTATCAATTTTGTTTATCTTCTCAAAGAACCAGCTTTTAGTTTTATTGATCTTTGCTATTGTTTTCTTCGTTTCTATTTCATTTATTTCTGTTCTGATCTTTATGATTTCTTTCCTTCTACTGACTTTGTGTTTTCTTTGTTCTTCTTTCTCTAGTTGCTTTAGGTGTAGGGTTAGATTGTTTATTTGAGATTTTGCTTGTTTCTTGAGGTGAGATTGAATTGCTGTAAACTTCCCTCTTAGAACTGCTTTTGCTGCATCCCATAGGTTTTGGTCATTATGTTTTCATTGTCATTTGTTTCTATGTAGTTTTAAATTTCTTCTTTGATTTCTGCAGTGATCTCTTGGCTATTTAGTAGCACACTGTTTAGCTCTCATGTATTTGTGGGTTTTACAGTCTTTTTCCTGTAATTGATTTCCAATCTCATAGCGCTGTGGTCAGGAAAGATGCTTGATATGATTTCAATTTTCTTAAATTTTCCAAGGCTTGATTTGTGATCCAAGATGTGATCTATCCTGGAGAATGTTCTGTGTGCACTTGAGAAGAAAGTGTATTCTGCCACTTTCAGGTGAAATGTTTTATAAATATCAATTAAAACTATATGGTCTGTTGTGTCATTTAAAACTTGTGTTTCCTTATTTATTTTCTGTTTGGATGATCTGTCCATTGGTGTAAGTGGGGTGATAAGTCTCCTTCTGTTATTGTATTACTGTTGATTTCCCTTTTCATGGTTGTTAGCATTTGCCATATGTATTGAGGTGCTCCTATGTTGGGTGCATAAACATTTATACTTGTTATATCTTCTTCTTGGATTGATCCCTTCATCATTATGTAGTGTCCTTCCTTATCTCTTGTAACAGCCTTGATTTTAAAGTCTATTTTATCTGATACGAATATTGCTACTCCAGCTTTCTTTTAATTTCCATTTGCATGGAATATCTTTTTCCATCCCTTCACTTTCAGTCTGTATGTGTCCCTAGGTCTGAAGTGGGTGTCTTGTAGACAACATATATATGGGTCTTGTTTTGGTATCCATTTAGCCAGTCTGTGTCTTTTGGTTGGAGCATGTAATGCATTTATATTCAAGGTTAGTTTCGATATGTATGTTCCTATTACCATTTTCTTAATTGTTTTGGGTTTGTTTTTGTGGGTCGTTTTCTTCTCTTGTGTTTCCCACCTAGAGAAGTTTCTGTAGCATTTGTTGTAAAGCTGGTTTGGTGGTGCTGAATTCTCTTAGCTTTTGCTTGTCTGAAAATCTTCTGATTTCTCCACCGAATCTGAATGAGATCCGTGCTGGGTAGAGTAATCTTGGTTGTAAGTTTTTCTCTTTCATCACTTTAAGTATATCCTGCCACTCCCTTCTGGCCTGCAGAGTTTCTGGTAAAAATCAGCTGTTAACCTTATGGGGATTCCTTTGTATGTTATTTTTTGTTTTTCCCTTGCTGATTTTAATATATTTTCTTTTGAATTTAATTTTTGTTAGTTTGATTAATATGTGTCTTGGTGTGTTTTTCCTAGCATTTATCCTGTATGGGACTCTCTGTTCTTCCTGGACTTGGTGACTATTTCCTTTCTCATATTAGGGAAGTTTTCCACTATAATCTCTTCAAATATTTTCTCAGACCCTTTCTTTCTCTCTTCTTCTTCTGGGACGCCTATGATTTGAATGTTGGTACATTTAGTGTTGTCCCAGACATCTCTGAAATTGTCCTCAATTCTTTTCATTCTTTTTTTATTCTGCTCCTCTGCCATTATTCCACCATTTTGTCTTCCAGCTCACTTATTTGTTCTTCTGCCTCAGTTAGTCTGTCACTGATTCCTTTTAGTGTATTTTTCATTTCAGTTATTGTGTTATTCATCTCTGTTTGTTTGTTCTTTAGTTCTTCTAGATCTTTGTTAAACATTTCTTGTATTTTCTCAGTCCATGCCTCTATTCTATTTCTGAGATTCTGGATCAGCTTTACTATCATTACTGTGAATTCTTTTTCAGGTAGACTGCCTATTTCCACTTCATTTATTTGATCTTGTAGGTTTTTACCTTGCTCCTTCATCTGTGACATATTTATTTGCCGTCTCATTTTTTTTTTCCTTTTTTTTTTTTTTATGAGTGGGATTGTGTTCCTGTCTTACTGGTTGTTTGGCCTGAGGCTTCCAACACTGGAGTTTGTAGACTGTTGAGTAGAGCTGGGTCTTGGTGCTGAGATGAGGACTTCTGGGAGACCTCACTCTGATGAATGTTCCCTGGTGTCTGAGGTTCTCTGTTAGTCCAATGGTTCTGACATGGAGCTCCCACCACAGAAGCTTCAGCCTGACCCCTGGCTCATGAACCAACATCCTGCAAGCTGCGTGGGGCAGAAAAAAAAAAGGGGGAACAATAACAAAGTAAAAAATAAAATCAGACTACGAAACTGAAAGGTGTATTAGAAAAAATATAAAAATATAGATGAAACAACACCTGGAAGGTAAAACAGAACCACAATAGTAAAAAAAGAGGAGGAGAAAAAAAAAAAAAGGTGGAAAAGGCGTTGGCTGTGGAGGGTGGGGCCTAAGCAGGGTGAGGTTTGGGCAGTGGGCGGGGCCTATGCTTAGGACACACATGGCTGCAAAAGGCCCTGGGGGATGTGGGGGGTGGGGCTTAGGCTCAACAGAACAGAAGGGGCCCAGGCATACCTCCCGCCTCTGGTCTCAGGGGGCGGGGGGGACCCCACCTGGGAGCTCAGCAGGCTCCCCGGGCCCCCAGTGGGTGGGGCAAATCGCGTCCACTCCTCTCCCACTCCTCTCATCCTGGACAGCCCCTCCTGCCTGCCTCTGCTGATCTCCCCAGTCTCCCTCTTATTCCCCCAGGACCCACGCAGCTCCGAGGGTACTTTGGAGGGCAAGGGACCAGCCTGGGAGCCCAGGAGGCTCCCTGTGCCCCAGTAGGTGGAGCAAATGCCCTCCGCTCCTCTCCAGATCTTTGGTCCCTCTCACCTACCTCTCCTGTTCTCTCCTGGCCTCCCTCCTACACCTCCAGGACCAATCTGGCCCAGAGGGGACCTCTGAGGGTGTAGGACCCAGCCCAAGAGCCGGGCAGACTTCCCCCCAATTGGGCAGGGGAAATGCTGGGTGCTCTCCCTCCATCCAAGCCCCTGAGCGTCTCTCCTGGCGTGGGAATCCCTCCCCCGTCTTAGCCACCCCTCTGGGGCGCCAGTCCTGTATGGCCTCCACTTCTCCTCCCCCATCAGTCCCCCCACGTCTTACCGGTTTGCTTGGGGGTTCTTCCCATCTCCTTGGGTGTCGGGGTCCCCCCCAGCATCGAGCAGGCACCCTAGTTGTTGGGAGATGCGAACTCCGTGTCTTCCCACCCTGCCATCTTGACTCCCTACACATATATTTTTAAGCTGATGCTCAAGTCTGTTACTGGAAGACTTTTTTAAGTGTGACTGGAACTACTTGGGTATGTGAATCTACGTCATCAACTATCAATCTTATGAAATTTGAATACTGATAAAATGTTTCTAGTATTTCACTTGTTTCTTTGTACTTTTTTAAATGTTGCTAGTGGAAAATTTAAACATATATATGTGGGTTACGTTACATACATATGTGTATTTCTACTGGAGGGTGCTGAGATCAAGAAAATTCAGGACCGTTTTGCAGCCTCTGAGAGCCCTTCTTCCTTTCTGTCTGGTAGCAATGCACAGTAAGTCAGAAGTGAGAGAGGAGTTAGAAAAACGAGTTCCTTATTCTCTAGCTGGCAAACCAGGGGCCCTAGGGACAGGGTCTTTGCAATGGTAGAATAATCCCAAGTGATTATTATTTTTTAATGAAGTCCCAGATTTTGGCCTGTGGTTTCTGGCAGGGTTGATGTTTTTCCACTACACTCACCCTCTGCTCGGTCCTCTGGGAACCTTCCCTTTACCTTCTGACATGGGGGTTTTGGCCTGTGATGCAAAGACTTGTGCCAGCTCTGCTCAGAGGCAATGAGGAAAAGGCATTTCAAAGTGCAAGGAAGATGGCCTATCTCTCCATTCTGGTGAATTACAGATAATGCAGGTGATTAAATTTCAAAACAAACTATGGGGTCTCCTCTGAGACAGAACATAGAGACCCAACCACACTGGTGGCTAAGTTATATCCCAGCCACAGAGAGGCCTCACTGATCATATATTCAAAAGTCTATTATGGGTTTTAGATTACGACTAGACTTCTTAAAATTAATTTCTATCCCACTTTTTAAAAAAAATATTTATTTATTTATTTGGCTGCAGCGGGTCTTATTTGTGGCTCAAGGAATCTTTCGTTGTGGCACGTGAGCCTCTCTCTAGTTGTGGGCGTGGGCTCCAGAGTGCACGGGCTCAGTAGTTGCGGTGTGTGGGCTCTCTAGTTGTGGCGTGTGCGGGCTCTAGAGCCGTGGGCTTAGTTGCCCCGTGGCATGTGCGATCTTAGTTCCTTGATCAGGGATCGAACCCGCATCCCCCGCACTGGAAGGTGTATTCTTAACCACTGGACCACCAGGAAAGTCCCCTCTATCCCACTTTTAAAGAATTGACCTTTTTCCCCCAAGTGGTCAATTTGATGATGTAAGAGAAGCATGAACTTTGGGGTCAGACCTAGGTGAGTATAGCAACTGATATTTCGTGTCTCTGGGACCCTGTGCAGATAACATAACCTCTCTGAGCTTCAGTTTCCAGTTTTCTTATCTGTGAAATACCTCTCTCACACATAGCAAATGCTTAATAAGCTGTACTGTTTTTCACTATGAAGAGGGTGAGAGTCAGAGGTGGGGAGAATTTTTAAGTAGATAAGCATCTTCTAACAGCATCTCTGAGACATTTTTCTCAGAACACTGGTTTCCTGAAATAGAATTCCAACAATAAAAAGAGTTTTGTGGGCACTACATTTTGGAAATGGTGTGTCCCCCGGTGGAAGTCGACAAAGTACATTAGTATATTTAACATTCTAAGAAGTTCTGCAGTAAAGAAATTAGTTTAACTTGACTTAACCCATAATTTCCCAAACTTATTTTATGAGGATTTTTTTTTCCAAGAAGTAACTTTTAGCTCTGTCGGTCACACTTTGGGAAATGATGGCGTGGAAGAAAATGTCTTACCCTCTAATCAGAGCCCTTGATCTCACACTTTGGATGGGCTGGTCTCCTCATCAGATTGTCCTGTGATATGGGGGAAAACAAGTCACCAGACTATGTTCCATATCACCTAGGTCCGTAATGAAAAACTCATTCCTGTGGGAGCTTAGACAACCTTGTAAAATTAAAAAAAAAAAATAGTGAGATATGAGTCTCTTGAAGTATTGCCTTGGAAATTTCTATTTTGGTTGTGATAGAGTAGAGGTACTCTAAACTTAGATTTTGTTTTTCATGTTTTTTATAAAGTTGCATGAACCCTCACAACTCTCTAGGAATGATCAATAACTATAACAATGTTCTGCCATAAAAATATTTCAAAAGGAAATGCCAGACTGGGGTTTAAATACACACACACACACACACACACACACACACACACACACGCACACACATACTGTGTAGTAATGTATGAGCAGATTAAAAGGATATGTTTAATTTATAAGCCCTACTCTGATTAGAAAAGATAGATGTGGAAAGATCGCTAACGGATAATGTTTATACTCAATTTGCAATAATTGCACATTTCTTTCATCAAGACACATATTTAATATAATCTCCCAAATCCCAAAGTACACATAAAAATAAAGTCCAGTAAATGACATCAGACAGGATAGGATAAAGATTCTACTCCAAGAAGATTCAGAATACACTAGGTATAAATCAAAATGCATACAAGCAAACATCTGTGAATATTTTTCTAAGCACATTATTTGCCCCCAATTTTTATCATAAGCATTTCAAACATTAAAAAATTAGAATAGTATAATAAACAACCGTAAAGAATTGTTAATATTTTTTCCATTTTTTTTACTTTATATATATGCATATGTATTTAAGTATGCATATATACTGAGGGGATAAGCTTTTTTATAATAAATTGCAGACATCATGACATTTCACTTTAAATATTTTAGCATGTGTCTCCTACAAAAAGGACATTCTCACACATAATCACATAGTGTTATCCTGCATAAGAAAATGAAGGATAATTCTCTAGGTCCCTCTGATACCAACTCTAGAGTCAAGTTTCTCCAGGAACCAACCAAGGTTCATATATTACATTTGGTTATATCTCTTTAAATCTAAAATGTCCCACTCATCACAACATTTTTCCCCAACGTATTGACTTTTTGGTGAGACTAGTTGTCTTGTAGGATGTCCCACATACTGGCTTTGTCCATCTGTTTCCTCTTAGCGTCATTTCACTCATACTTCCATCACCTGTGTTTCTTGTAAATGAAAAGTTAGGTCTGAAGTCTTGACTACATAAATATTAAATATTTTTGGCCAAAATACCTCATCAGTAGGGTGCTTATTTATTCCCGTTTGTCTCCTGTCCCAGTGTAACTATAAATAGTGACTTTCAGTGTCAAGAACGTCTTGGGTTGGACACCCCATCTCTAAATGAAGCATCTCATTAGGAGACACAGAATGTCAGTTTGTCCCACCATTAGGGACACCAAGTCTAATCACCGGGTTAGGTGTCCATCAGAGCTTTTAAAAATTAATGAGCCCCATACTGAGATTATAAATTGATTGATTTTGTTATGTAAGTCACCTCTACTTTCAATAACCCATCAAAATTTTCTGCATCTGGGTACAATCATGAGTAAATGATTCTGCCCTAAGTTTGACTTAAGTTAAAATCACTTCTTTTTGTGTTAAAATGGTATGAAAAAAATATATTTTTACAATAAAATGATATAATTTCCTATTAGTTGAATTTATCCAGAAGAAAAATGGCAGTGGTTGAAGATTTAATTTTCTCCAGCCAATTGCATAAATTCATCTGTATTTTAAAATGTTAGGCGCAGTTTACTTTTAAAAAACCTGTTTTTTCCCTAATATTAAAATCAATATTAGCTAATTATGGGAAATTTAGAAAAATACAGAAAAGTATAAAAAAGAAAATAAAAATCACCCCTAACTACCTTCTCAGACAGAACTATTTTTAACATGTTAATGGATTTACTTTTGTCTTTTTCTCATATAAAATTTTACATAGTAAAGTCTATATCACAGAACAAAACATTCTGTTACACCTTTTCTCACTTAATTTGTTTCATAAGTATTTTTCCATATTATTTCAAGCTCTGTAAATCTTTTAAAAATGACTACATAATCTTTCATTTTGTGGAATTCCTATGTTGAACATTTAAGTTGTTTTCAAATTTTTTTCCTACTGTGAATAATTTATCCATACAAATATTTTTCTCCACTTGAAATCATCTCCTTAGGAGCACTCCTAAGCACTTCCTGTTTGGCACTGATAGATTTGAATTGAGTTTTGCTCAAATAAACTCTTAAAAATTTTAATATGCCTCAGTTTATCTTTTCACAGGTCTGTTGACATAAGAGGGAACCCAAGGAGACCCCGAAGGCCCTCAGGAACAACGAGCGACAGCAGTGAAGGCACCTGCAGAGCCCCTTGCGTTGCTGGAGGTGGTGGGTAAGGTCCCTCCATCCTCCATCCACAGCTTCTGCACTATGCGCTTTCAGACTTTATTTGAACATTTCTTTCTGGAAACTGCTGAAGTTGGCCTGGGTCTACTTGAGAAACCAGACTGGGTCCAGGGTTGGACTGGTTCTGACTTAAACTGGACTGGGTCCAGTGTGAAGCCTCAGTTTCTGGTGACCAGGAGGAGTCCCGCTGGGACACCCCACCCTCTTCGGGGCCTGCAGATGGCATCCTGGGAAAACTGGCAGAAGCCCACAAGGGGTAAGAATCCTTACCAAAGTCAGCTCGCCCAGATCTCTGTGGTGTCTGCTCACGAGAGGAAGGTAAAATTTCACGTTGTCCCTTCCTTTCCAAATCCAGATTGGCAGGAAAAAATAGTTATCAATCCTTGGTTTCCCAGGGACATCTATTGCCTTCTTGTTTGTCTCAATTTGTGTCCTGAGAACTTGGCTTGACATCTGTTAGGTGGGGCCCCCAAAATATGACCGTACAGGACTGTGGGTTGCACTCCATTTGCAGCTAGGGTCCTACCGACTGTTGTCAGCTCTCAAGGGAATTTTCTAAGTCTTTCTTTTTCTTGCTTATCTTTGGGAGGAGTCCTGAGTCTTGGGAGGATCGTATCTTTTGCACCCTCTTTGGGGAATGCCTCTTCATCCAAGGGGTTCAGTACTGCCAGGAGAATTTACTATTTGCCCTGATTGAAAGCTAACAAGACATTCAAAAGGGTTTTGTTGTTGTTGTTGGTGTGTGTGTGTGTGTGTGTGTGTGTGTGTGTGTGTGTGTGTGTGTGTTTAATAGCTCTATGGTCAGAAGTTGGCCAAATTAGAAGCTGATATTCAGAGCCTGGTAGGAACTTTTTTTTAGGCCTTCTCTCCTAGACTAAAATGAAACTGTGTATCCAGAGGGAAAGAAAACATTTTGAAGCCCTTGTGGAAGGGTTTACTCACGCATTTCAATGACACACGGTTCTCAAGCTATAGTACAGGAATCTTTTGACTTCCATCTTGGTTGAAGATCTTCTCCCTGATATAACCAAGCAAACCGAGTGTGATGTAATTGGGTGGGTGGGTCAACCTCTTGATTGTGCAACCCAATTCTTTAAGGAATGAAAAACAGCTGTGCTTGTCTTACAAATTGAGTCTCGACAAGAACAGAAATTCGGCTCTAGAAACAGTTCGAAGCCACCTATTCTTTTTTTATCCAGTCCCAGAATATCCCCTATTCATCTCAAAAGCCTTGCTGATATTGTGGAAGATCTGGAATTAGGGGGAAAAAGAGTCCTTTTTGGAGATAGCCCGTCCTTTCTCTGTGCCTTTGAGATGTAAATGTTCTACCTGGTCTTCTCTAGGAAACTACAGCCATCTCTTGAGATGCCAACTTAAAGGAGGTAATTCTGATCTAGGAAAAAAAAAATTTTTTTTTGGAAATTAGCTGAATTAAAAATTTTGAAGTCTTGGGGGCTTCCCTGGTGGCGCAGTGGTTGGGAGTCCGCCTGCCGATGCAGGGGACACAGATTCGTGCCCCGGTCTGAGAAGATCCCACATGCCGCAGAGCGGCTGGGCCCGTGAGCCATGGCCGCTGGGCCTGCGCGTCTGGGGCCTGTGCTCCGCGGCGGGAGAGGCCACTGCAGTGAGAGGCCCGCGTACCGCAAAAAAAAAAAAAATCTTGAAGTCTTTACCCCAAATATTAGTAAGAGCCCTAGCCATCAGAGAGGTAACCTTAACTTATTGTATTCACCAGAAGCACAATTTGTATCCAAATGTTCTTTTATAAGCTAGTGAGTTTTATATTATTGTAACTGTCTCATGGCTAAAATTTTAAAATGAAAGCTATAAGAGTTCTGCATTTGTCTGTATGTTTATGTATGTCTATGTATGTATGTTATAGATACGTGGTATTTTTCTACCTCTTAATGGTATTGCCAAAATTAATTGGTAAAGAGCTCTATTTAATTGGCTTAAAGACAAAAAACATTTATATAAATCAAGTATACTTTCAGAAATATAGAAACTAACCCATGTCTTTCAATTTCATGTGATCTAGGATAATCTCTGACAAATAAAAGCTAGTTTAAGCCTGTTGGTTTAATTAAAACAGGCATGTCTTTAGAGTTACAGTATTAAATAGAATGCTTTCATTCTACCTAGGTTTACTAAAATTCAAATAAGCTCATGTCTTCTCTGTTACAGAATTTGTCAGCAAGAAACATAACTTAAGATGACGGTTAGCTGTTTAATCTCCCATGAAATTTTCATGAGTAATCTAAACATAATTGTTAAGAACAAGTAAGTTAAATAGATGTAAGTAAGGTTAAAGCTTATAAATAAACTTTTCAACAATAATAATGCTTTAAGGAATGTCTACTTAAAAATAATTTCCAAAATATTTTTGATAAATTGAAACCTTAAAGTTATGTTGAGATCAGTTAAATGATGGATATTCATTGAATAGCCAGATCATTTCCAAATAAAATAAAGTATTGAAACATAAATTACTGACATAGGTTTATCCACTTTTGCCTTCCTTTTAGAGGGGAACTAAAGATACTTGGATCTATTAGTAGACATGTTTTGTAACACATTGAAAATTTTACTATGAGGAAGAATATACTTCTAGAAATTGTGAAATATATTTATGGATTGGCCAATCCACAGAATGCTACTGTAACAGTCCACAATTGCTTACTTCTTAGTTTTTATTAGGAATAAAGGATTCTAAGGGTTAAGAATTCTAATCAATAAATGTAATTAAAACTACTTAGAAAAGTTAAAGGAAACAACTGTGTGAAAAGTAGGTAAGGAAAGTAAAATGACGGGTTGTTCCGGATGAGGAAGAGAAAAACGTAGGACAAAACCTGAATGGATATTAAAAAAAAAAAATAAAAAGTTGTAAAAGTTTTGTGGAAAAGGATGTTGGAAAAGGAATTTTATGTGTGGTCAAGCTGACTAAAATGAGAATGGATTTATTTAAAATTGTGAAGTATGAGTTTTAGTATCAGAAGTACACTGATACAGAATTAGAATTTGGCTTTCTCTCTGTTAAAAGGACAGAGTTTTCTTGGAATGTGGGTTTCCTCTTGATTGTGAAAGTTTGTTGTTATTGTTGTTGTTGTTTAACTTTTTGGGTAATCTACCTGGAAAGCAAAGATTTGGTGTCTTCCAAAATAATTTATTGTGCTTTACTTTGTCTTTATCAGGTCTTTGATTACTTAAGAAAACCCAGTCTTCTCAATATTAAAAGATCTAAGTTTTGTTTACAGCTTTGTAACCTTCTGTGTTTGCTTTTAAAACCTTCTATTGTCAATTTAGTTAAATTGATAATTAAGTATTATTTCATAAAGATATGAGATCCTATTTAGTCAAATGTTCAAACCTTTTGACATTTTGACAACTTCCCAAAATCAAAATATAAGTGCAGTCTTTTTGACCTCAAAGTAACTTTGAAATTTCCCAGAGGAAGCCTGGAAAATCTCAAAGGATTTGTTTCTCACCTTGTAAAAGAGAGATGTTAAACTAATTATGTTTATTTGGTATGTTAAATTATGTGGGGTGCATTGTCAAATAGTAAGTAATGACAAACCTTCTTAGGTTATATGTTGTTGGATATTTACTAATATAGGTATTCTAGAAATTGTTTAAAGTTTCTAGAAATTTGTCAGCACTCTAATAATCCAATTATTATCCTAAATTATTGTATACTATAGAAATAACTACATTTCCTTATCAAATGCACTCTCATCAGATGTTTGTCCATGGCCAGTTTAAAGTTTTGTGTTTTTTTATCATTTACAAACAGTTATTGTCTTACTGTGATGCTTTTGCAAAGGTGTTTCATCTTTAGAGAGATTCACGGGAAGGACTCTGACAAGTACTCTAGAATGTAAGTTTGTGATAAAGACCATAAAAGTGACTTGGGTGAGAATTTCCAGAACTAATGGGAAAACTGTATTCAGCAGAACAAGAATTAATAACATGGGATTGAATGAACTGATGAAGATGATTATAATTTTTTTACAACTTTTTCTTTGAAACATTCCTGAATCTTTAATATTCTTTCCCCCCTACCTCCCAGATTTAAGGAAAACTTGTTCTCTTTTCTCATCTATCTATGACTTAGAGTAATTTTGTAAAGTATACCTTTATAAACAGAACTGGAACATTTACTTTTTCTCCCTACCCAATCCCTCCAGAATTTAGAAAGTTGTTGCGTATTCTTATTTGCATAGCAATACAGTTATTTGCATAAGTTCAATAAGAATATTTTCTTCTTATCATAAGATACAATTGGAAACATTGGTTATATTACCAAAGCTTTGACTAGAATGTCATGTTTGAGAATATGCATAAAATCAGATTTGACCTGATACTTTTAAGGAACTCAGGTGGATTCTATGAGCCAATAAAAACCCTTTGGAAAAACTGGCCTCTTACCTTGCTTAAGGATTCCTGGAAGCCCTACCTGGTGAATGAGGAAGCCCGCTTCCTGGCAGGCCCAGAACCTTAGGGTACCCTCAGAAAGAGAGGAATTCACTCACATCTGTAGGTATTCCAGGTGAAGTTTAATGTTGAGTTCTTGGCCTGGTCTCGTAGCCTGGAGAGGCTTTTAAAAGTCCAATCTAAGATTCCTTATGAAAAGTTCCCGCAAAGCAGATTTAAGAGAATCTATATGGTCAATCACTATTCTTGCTGCATTTATCTGAATAATCAGGCCAATTTTAATGAGACTACACTTGCAAACAAAGTTGTCTTACTATGATTATCTTTGATAGAAATGAGGGTGATTGTAGAGGAAATAATTATATTTCATAGAAAATTATAACACGGTCTTGTGGGTATTGGGTTCTAGTCCCGTTCATTGTCTTTGAGGTTTTGTTATATACCAGTAAACTGACTGGATCCTTAATTCTAGTTTCCTCAAATATCTGGCTACAACTGTCCAAACGAATGATTCCAGTTTTCTGCCACCCTTCCGATTTGGAATCACTAAGAACAGAGACTGCCCTTGAATCTCCTTGAAAGGGACCATACCAGGTCCTCCTCACTACCCAGGTGGCAGCTGAATTTTAGGGACTTGAACCTTGGGTCTACATCCCCCAGTTATAAAGGGGTTCTCCAGACTCTTGGAACTGCATACCAGCTGGAGATCTAAAATTAAAATTGACGAGGGAGGTTACTTCCCAGAAGCAGACAGCATCTTGAGGTGGACAGCTCTCCCAAGATCATGGATCAAGATCTTCATCTCCAGTGTGAAAACTTTATTCCTTTTGCATTTTTACTACTTGCTTTTCCTCTCTGTTAATACATAGGAAGACAATGCTCCTTAACTCTGGCAACTATCACAGAATCTACCGACAAGGCCATAGCTACACAACAGAAGTCCCTAGACTTTCTTGCTAAGGCAGTTTTACGTGATAGACTTGCTTTAGATTACTTGGCTGAAAAAGCAGTCTATGCCATAGCAAATACCTTCTGCTATACCTAGATCAGCACCTTTGGTATTGTAGCAAATACAAGAAATTAACAAATAAGCCACTTGGCTATAACAGGTTGATGCCCTTTCAGGTATCTTCTTTGATTTATTTGATATCAACTGGTTTGGTTCACGGGGTCCCTGGCTAAGGAGTATACTTAAGTCTCTTGGTATTATCCTCCTATCAAAGGTCTTAAATGCATGTTTGTAGCCATCAGCAGTACATCAGATGGGCTTTCTGCACTTGGAGAAACAGAAACTAGATGAACAACGAGATGAACAGCAAAAACAATTCTTCTGTGGATCTGACATCATAATCTGTGAGACAATGAGACAAGAACAACTTAACTTTGATGGTGATTGAGAGAGGCACTAATAGCAAACGTTTGGTTGGTCTCTCACGTATGAGAAGATAGCAAAAAGAGGGGAATCGTTAAATTAATTAAACAAGGAGGCTATTAAATTGGTGTAGCTTTAATGCTGTGGTGGCCTATGTAAGCAAATCAAAGTCTAAGCCTGTAAATGCCCCATGGTTATGAAATCAAAACGCTAAGGCTGACCAGTCGCAAACAGACAACTAGGCTTGGAGCTGTAGCCAAACAATGATTGCCTTACTTTGCCTCTGCCTTTTCTCTATAAAAGTCTCTCCCCAAGCCCCTGTTGGTGGAACACTCCTAACCACTTCTGGATTGGTGCTGCCTGATTCAAATCAATTTTGCTCAAATAAAACTTTTAAAATTAAAAAGAAAAATCATCTCCTTAAGAAAAATTATTGGGTTGAAAGTAATGAATTTGTTTTCATTTATTTTCCCCCGATTATTAAAGTAAGATACGTTTATCATAGTCAAGTAAAATATAATGAAACTGGGAAGGAAAAAATAGTCATTGAGAGTCTTCCACCTGGGGGCAACTCATGCTAATGTTTTGACATTATTTCTTCTGATTTATGCGATTATTTTCTCTTTAGTAAGGTTCAAGGATGTGAACAGTTTTAAAGCTTTGGATAATACTGCCAAAATTGTTTTCATTTTGTCAATGTATGCTCCATCTGGAGGTGTGTTAAGTTGTGACTGTCCTGAAATCACTAACATCTAAAAATTATCAGGTAAGCATGATTGTTTCAAAACTTCCATGAGTTTGGTCTGGCTTGCTGAAAGTCTGTTTGCGAACGTGGGAATGGGTGTAAAAAGTACAAAACAAATGTTACTTGGAAAACTCATTACCAGCCTTTGATTTCTGCACATAACTAAAGGATTCTTTTTTTCATAGTGAGGATCCTATCCGATTCATTCGGTTGTGTTCATAATTCTATCTTAATTTAAGCTTAACGAATTTTCAAGGTAGCAGAAGCACAATTGTGCAAAATGCATCAATGTATACACTCTGGTTGAAATCTACCCTTTTGAAAGTCTACCTTTTTAATGATGTTTATTCCGTGTTCAGTGGAGAATGCCTATTTACCAGGTAGTCATGGAAGTCCACTCACTGGTCCTCTGGGTGAAGATAGGCTATAAGTCACTTACTAATACTTGTTTCTTGGGATGGATAGAAGAAAATGTTCTTCTAGTTAGGGCTTCCTGGTCTTTTTCATGGCATGGTATACTTAGAAAATAATGGTACTTGTTTTTTTACACTGGAGGAAATAGATGAGGCTGATGTCATCCGAGGTGACCACCTGGGAGCCTGGGGCCCCACCTGGCTGTCCTGAGGGCTGAGGGGTCCATGTTTCAGCCTCCTGTCATCCATTCATGGCACATCACAGCCAGCTCTGCATCCTAGGGAACCTATAGGCATGTATCTTCTGATACTATGAAGACATATCTTTCTTTCTTGTTTTAAAATGTTGTCTCTGTATGAGTGAGTGTGTGTGTGTGTGTGTGTGTGTGTGTGTGTGTCTGTGTGTGTGTGTGTGTGTTTAATCTACTCCTTGCATTGATTACACAGAGACCTTATAACCGGGAAACCCTTTTTTAGTAGAAATGTAGATGTTTTTCTTGACAACTTTTACCTCTTCACTGTTCTCCACAAAATGTGCTCATCTCCTGTTCTAAAAGTTTTATTTACTTGACTTCTCTCACCTGGAAGTCATTCATTGAATAATTATTAACTGAGTTTTATTAAATACTAGGCATTTTGGTAAAAACTAGGGGTAAAGAAATGGTCAAGATAGCGCCTGACTCTGATGTGTTCACAGTTTCATGGAGAACACAGGAATGGTAAGAAAAAAACAAGAAGCAGTTAATGGTGGTAGGTCCAAAGTCCCATGGCCTTCTCCTTGGGGCAGGTGGGAAGGCTTCCCAGAAGCTGTGAGTTTGGAGGTGTGACTTGAAGGATGAGTGAAAGTTTGACATTTCAATCAGGAAACAGAGTTTGTGCTGGATAGGAGCCAGAAATCTGTGGTTTTGAGAAATAGGTGAGATTGTCAGTATGCCTGGAACACAAATTCCAGGCAGCACCCGGAAGAGACAGAGGACAGTCTGGAGAGGAAGACAGGGTTAGGTTTTGAGGAACTTTGCCTGCTGCATGAAGAGTTAGGACGTTTTATGCAGGAGAGTGGCCTCCGCAGACTTGTGCTTTGGAAGCATAGCTCTGGCATCTATGTGGAGAATGGACTTGTGGATGGGTGGGGAGGTCACCACGAGGCTGCCACAGCTCTGAAAACAGAAGTGATGAGGGCTTGAGCTGGGGACGGAGAGGTGGGGCTGGATGGAAGAAGGCAGTGGTGATAGAATCCATGGGAATGGCTGCAGAAGTACGGGAGAAATCAGTTTGGGCAACTAAGTCAATGATGATGTCGTTAGCAAAGACTGGGAGAAAGTCTTAACCTCCACCCTGTCAGCTCTTCAAATCCAACTTGTTCTTTTTTTTGCCAATACAAGGGCCCTTCCATTATGAGCCTTCCTCTTACATCCTTGTCTCCTGAGGGACTGCTCTCTTCCCAGAATAGCTGTTCCGGCAGTTAGCAGTGGACGGTTTGCTCCCTAAGCAGGAAGCTGTTACTTCATACGTGTTAGGCCTGTTTCCTAAACTGAATTATAGGACTGTCATTCTCAAGCCCCATGTCTTGTGCTTCTCTGATATTCATCCCAGCAACTATCTCACAGTGTGGGCATTTACTAGGTGCTGTCTTCAGTAGGCATTGGGGCTCATGCTGTTCTTGCAGATGAAATCTTAAATATAAGATAGATATAAAGTGAAGGTGCGTTGGTTAATGCAGGGGTAGAAGGCTCAGGAGGACCCATGGCTTCTTCCTGTCTAGGGCTCCATGAGACACGGTTTGAAAACTTTCGGCTTGGTGGACTGGTCATGGGTTTTGGAATCAGTTAGAACTGAGTTCGAATCCCTGCTCTGTCACTTACTTGCTGTAATAGAGTAAACTAATGGAGAATCTGCTGGGGCCCTCACTTTCCCCTCTGTAAAACACAGTTAATAATAGTTTCATTGTAGGTTTATTGTGAGGACAAAGTAAGATAATGCTTGTAAAAATCTCTGGCACCTATTAAATGCTCACTAGGTCATAGTTGTGGGTAAGAATAACAAGACCCTTGCTAACTGATCCCTGCTGAACTGATTACTTGTTCAGTCTAAATAAACCTACTCATGCTCCTATTAAGAAACGCCAGGGTTGGGGTGAAGGCACGGGCGAGTTTGGGATTCCGAGAGGACCCGGTCTTGTCTCATGCTCCGTCCACTCCATAGACCCGCAGCAGCCTGCCTCGGCATGAAGGCCTATCAATATTTAACCTGCAGGTGTCAGTTGCTGTAAACCGAGCATACCCCAGCACCAGCTTGAATTAATCATATGCAGGAGAGAAAATAAAATGCCTTTTTCTCAGAGCCCCAAGTTTCACTGGCTACACCAGAGCCTGGAAACCACAAGGTGAACCTTCTGCTGATGGAGGACCCTGCGAAGAAGCTGAACCAGAAGAGTGACGGCAAACCCCGGAAAGTACGATTTAAAATCTCTTCCTCCTACAGTGGCCGGGTGTTGAAGCAGGTCTTTGAGGATGGGCAGGAATTAGAGTCGCCAAAGGAGGAGTACCCTCACAGTTTCCTCCAAGAGTCCCTTGAACCAATGGATGGTGTTTATGGGTCTGGGGAAGCCCCCAAACCCCGGTCGTACTCCCCTAAGCTGACTGCTCAGAGGATCAGCGTGTTTCGAGAGGGTAGTGCCTACACCTTGGCGAGCAGCCAGCCTTTCTTCAATGATTACAAGGCGAATGACCGTAAGGTTGGTATTGCCCATGGTGTATAAGCTTTAAGGACTAAAATGTGGTTAGAGAAACACCTGAATTGTTCAGATTTGTATCTCGCTCCTACTCTGGTACTGACCAGAGCTATAGGTGCACCAAACGTGAAGCCGCTCTCAGAATAATATTTCTGGGATGAAAATAACATTCTTGTTGACTACCTATTGGAAAGTGCAATACGCATAGCTAGTATTCAAATTCCATGCAGGGTAGCAAATTGTAATTGGGTCTTTGTCTGGGCAATCTTGGTAAGTAAATGAAATAGAGATGCAGCGGTTTTCAGGTTGCCGGTCTGCTGTTTTAGAAAATTATGCGGCAACGAGTTGTTCTTTTTTCTGAAAGAGCTAAGTGCTTGAAGGTGCTTATTTTATTCCAGCCAATTATTCAGCTTGTGGTTTATCCATGTCTTCTTTTATTTCTTATCTCCCTCCTGCTGCCTGCTTTTTTGTTTGTTTATTTATTTATTTTGCCTTTCCATTGCTTGTTAACATGAATGCTGGGTAGTTGGAGTCCTGGGAAGAAATGGTGAAAAGCAAATCAGCCAGAGGAAATGTTACATGGGAAGACATTTGAGCTAATATTTCACTTGAAACATGTATTTTATCTGTGAATTTCAGTTATCTTCTCCAGTACCATGGATAATCAAAAGCCCATACATGATCTTCTTTGAAGCTACAAGAACCTGGAAAATATTTGCTGATTTCCAAAAACAGAGATGTGTATATGCTCTCTGCCGGTAGGGCCATGAATGCCTTAAAAAAAAAAAAAAGAGTGAATACAATGATATAATGTACCAGGTTATTAATGAATAGCACACCAGGATATGTTTTCATCTTTAAAGTGTGAAATTCAGATAATTACTCTCTAATCATTTTTATTGCTCGTTTCCTAAGGGAACAGATTATACCTCTATAGCAGACAAATGTATTGGCCTTGCTGGCATTGGTAAAAGTGTAATTATGGGCATGTCCACATTTATCAAAGATAACACCAGGTTTCTTTTTGCTATTAAAGGGGGCTGGAATGAACAATCCCTCATGTTAGTGGAGTGACTTATGCATTACAAAACACTATCACATTCTATCTCATTGAGTCTTCTTCACAACCTTGAGGAGAAAGGCAAAGTATGGTATTTTCCATTTTGCAAGTGAGGAAAATTGAGTTCCAAGTTGTAAGGGACCCACCCAATATTATAGGGTCATTAGGTGTAGAGTCAGAATAAGAACCCAGGTCTTCTGATTCCTCATGCCCTTGGCCCTATGGAATGTTCCTTTTAAGAGAATAAGGCCATTAATAATAGTGATGATGATGATAATGATAGTTACCATTTATCAAGTGCTTATACGTCCTAGGTACTTTGTTATATCCTGTACTTACAGGATTTCTTTTTAACTAAATCTCATTTGTAGCTTTAGAATTTATAAAGTCATAGTTTATACGAACCTTGTACAAGGCCATGGTTTATAATGTTGGACTTCTTGACCTTCATCAGTCATGTGTCACACCTGGCATCTATGTAAAAGTATGATTAGGCATGGACTTGATAAAACCAGCTACCGGAGTCTTCCTCGCAGCACGGCACAGTGGTTTTAAACATAGTACTCTAGAGACAAGGTTCAGGGTTTGATTTCTGCTTCATCCGGTTATCCTTGTTTTCTTTGTTGCCTGAACAAATGCCACATCCCACTGCTAGGCCGCCTCTGGTGTGAGAGTGATCAGGATGGATTCGTGCAGCTCCACCCACTGAAACAGGTTGTCAGTGCGGTACTTAGGAAAAATAAGGAAATGAGGGCTGGGAAGTCATGATTTTTCAATAGTGAATCCAACTGTAAAATAACGCTTAGTAAATATCGGCTTTGCAGCAACACTGGGTAGCAGTGAAACACAATAATTAAAAGCAAGGGCTCTGAACTTGAACAGATATTTGTACACCAGTGTTCATAGCAGCATAATTGCCCATAGGTGCCCAAATATTCATCAATAGGTGACTGAACAAACAAAACGTGGTATATACATACAGTAGAATGTTATTCAGCCTTAAAAGGAAGGAAATTCTGATACACATTATAACATGCCTGAACCCTGAAGACCTTGAGCTAAGTGCAATGAGCCGGTCACAAAAAGATAGTTGTATGATTCCACTTTCATGAGGTACTAGCATAGTCTAATTTACGGAGACAGAAAGCAGAGTGGTGTTTGCCAGGGGTTGGGGAGAGGAGAAGGTGGAGTTTAACTGAAGAGTTTCAGTGTGGGAATAAGAAAACATTCTGAAGACACGTGGTGGGGAGGGTTGCACAATAATGTGAACGTACTGATGTCCCCGAACTGAACCTTAAGGAGGTTAAAGTGGTAAATTTTATGTTATGTATATTTTACCACAATAAAATAATAATCATAAAAAGCAAGGCTCTGGTGTCAATTAAACCTGGACTTGATGTCCGTTCTACCCACTTACTCTGTGAGCTTGAGCAAGCCACTTAACCTTGTGATAATAAAAGTACCTACTTTCAAAGATTATCACGGTGATTAAAAATATATGACATTAAAAGTACTTAGCATTGTGCCTGGCACATTGTATATGCTCAGTATATGTTACCTACCATTGTGATAATGACCAGGTTCTTATCTAGGAAATATGGAGTCTTTTAAAATTTTATGTGATGGATAGAGAAAGTGGTTATAAACAATCAGATATTTTAAGGAATTGAAACTGACTAAAATTTATAAGGTTCATTTAAAAAAATGAAAGGGAAATGAAGAAGGAAAGTAACATTTATTGAACAGGTACTTTGTGGAAATTATGCAAATTTTTCTTCACAGTAACTCTGTGAGAGTTTTACAAATTGGAAAAACAAGTTTATAGGGCTTAAAAAAACTTGCAAATCTCACACAGTTTGAGAGATTTAAAATTTGAACTCAGGTCTGCCTACCTCCAAACGCCATTGAGTTTCTGGTACCCACTAGGCATGTCTGCATTTAAACACAGAGCAGTGGAAAGGTTTCATGGTCCCTGAATGGCAATTCCTAGTCCTGTTGCTTTTGACATCAGAGTATTTATGAATGTTTAATCACATAAGTTGCCATTCCGAGCATTGGAAGGACACAAAAAATTCCTGGCTCCATCCTGGTCCTCTATAATGTAAGAGTGGGTATTCCTCACAGGCAATTGGGTGTAACTGGATAATGTGAACTTTAGTTACACCCAGAGAGTTTCCTTAGACACAAGGAAGAACTTGGCTGTCAGGGTGACTGAAACTTAAACACACCTTAAAGGTGATTTGGGACCCTCCATGTTCGGAGTATCTTAAAAATAAATTTACTATCCTGAGTGTCTCAGATGCTGACCAGCTTAGAGGCAGGAGGTTGGACCAGATGACTGCAATTTTTTTTTTTTTTTTTGTATATTGAGAATTTTGCCTTGAAAAAACCAGCCCTATGTGTGAAAAAAGCTTCCTAGTAACTGAACCTCTTTGGCTATTACTGGAAAGAGATATGGAACCTTCCAAAAGTGCCACCATCTTTATCTTCTGATGCTCAGAAACTGATAGTCCACAGTGTGAAACAGGAACCCAGCATGCATCAAACAGTAGGAAATGGAAGCTGCTACATGATCCCCTGAAGAGAGGGAGAGAATGCAGGGCCAGGCAGGAAGCTTGTGGCTCCGTAAATAATTATTGAAAACTCCATGGGTGTTTCAAGGAAGGGGACCTGAAGATTGAAGTCCTGCTCAAGCCAGGTTGTGACTGAATGCCTGATGGCTTTAAATAGGAGACTGCTTAACTGTGGCATCCAAATAAATTTGGTTTATACAGTTCTGTAAAAGCAGGGCCAGATATTTCATGCTGGGGAATGTAGTTGTGTAGCATGATTGTACGTGCACTACTAAAGAAGTTTCTAATACTAGTGGCAGTAGCAATGCCCATCACTTGCATAGTATCTTCAGCTTTTGCAAACTCTTACATATTCTTCATTGCACCCTCGCCCCTAGACGTTGATATAATTAGCCTCAGGGATGAGAGTCAAAATATTTAAGCACAGGAACACTGCTCAGTCAGCACAGAAGCCAGCAGAGTGCTGGGGCAGGGTCCTGAGACTGGGGTCTTAAGCATTAATGTCTACATTGCTGGGTTTGGGGATGTGAGAGGCTCCCTGAGGAGAGAGGCTGGGGAAACAGGAAGGCTCTCAGGAGTATCAGGACAGCACCTGATTACCACCCAGTATGGAAATATTCATATATTTTAATAAGTAATTTGTCTCTGGTGGTGCCCATTAGTTGGATGTCAACCCATCTGCGTGAGCAAACAGGTTCTGAGAGGCCAAATGGCTCTCCCCATCTCACAACTGGTGGACAATGGAACTGGGATCTAGTGTTGTTTCCCCCCAAGCTATCCTAGCTCTGCGAAACATTTCCTCCCCAGGCTTCTCTACTGCATTGTAGTATTGCCCAAGTTGTTTCTCAGCAAATGATGAAGTTACACATGATAAATCCATACAAGGGAACATAGGCTATTAATAATGATGCTATAGAAGTACATTTATTGACATAAAAAATTTTCATATTATATGAATAATGAACACACACACACCACACACACACACATATATCTTATCTGGTGGTTGTGGGGAATGTTTATGAGTACTACAGTATAGGTGTTAAGAATATGGTCCTTAGGGTGAGACAGACCTGGGTTTGAATCCTGGCCACAAACGCTGAGTAACTCTGTAAACGTGGAAGACTCTTAACCACACTGAACCCAGTCTCCTTCTCTGTAAAATGTAGAAATCATAGCATCTACCTCATAGGGATGTTTGGGAGGGAAGTGAGGTAATGTTTGTAAAATGCTTAGTATGAAGCCTGACCCAAAACAAATGCTATCCACTATAATGATAATAATAGTAGTAATTCAATAAATTGTGTCTACTGTTATTATTTATGCATAAAAATGTTGGAGAGAGATTTATTTATTTTTTTTAAAAATACAGTTACTTTATTGATTTCTTACAATCAAATACTGCCAACTAGCATTACTTCCATTCATGCATCATTAAAAACAAAAAGATATTTCCTTGGTATTTTCAAACGATGCACATTATACAATAAACAAAAAAAAGTTAGAACTTAAAAGGCACCCTGATTAATTATGTAAACTGGTAATTTTTTTAAAAAAAGCATAACTAGTAATTTGGTTGCTGAGAGATTTATTTTTTAAGAGCTTTCCTTTGTATGCATTGAGCACTCACTGTGCCCAGCCCTGCACCAGATCCCATGGTATGTAGCAGGAATAGAAGCTCTAGACCCTGTCCTGCAGAGTCCTACATTCTAGTTACATGATTAATTCAGCTTTGGCTGGTTACCATCAACAGGAAGAAAGAAGCTGTTGTTCAGGGTTTTCAGACCGAGCAAAGAAACCAGAGAATGAACTGTAGCTTTGGGCTGTGATGGGATCCCTAGTGCCAGACCATATCTCTCTTTCCTGGGATGTTGAAGAGGTTCTGCAGCCCTGTATTTGGTGACTCCTGGTGAATGACCATGCTCATTCTTCATTTCTCTAGTCCCCACCTATTATAGATTTTGGAAAGATAATCATCTACACGAATAACCTGAAAATCATTCGAACTCCAATGGACAAGAGAGATTTCATGAGGAAAATGCTCCAGAAGGAAGAGGAGGCTGAGGAAGAGTCTCTGATGAGCAAAGAAGAAATCTATGGAGACCAGAACGATGGGCCTTTGGCAGAGACGGGAGGCACCTTCCCCCATAACCAGTACCCACAGGTATGTCAGAACGGTTCACTGCCCTGCGCAGAGCTGGCCCTATAGCCGTGGTCTCCAAATTGTTTTCACTGTGCACTATTTAAGTAAGAACTTTTGAATGTGAATACTTATGTCTAAATGTTAAAGATGTTGAGGAATTTTAAGTTTATTATATTCTAGTGGTTTATCACATTTTATTGTTAGCAATGATAGTTATAAGCCCATATTTCAAATACTCAAAATTTGAATTATTTTGAATGATTTAAGATCTGATTAGGAACTTATTGTTTTCACTTTGCATTGAGGCTTAGAACAGCTTGTTCTAGAGATGGAAAAAAATCAGCTCTGTCCTTTTCTTATGGGTTTGCTTGTGCTCCTATTACTGTTGGTAATTCTCAGCCCACAGTTTCCTTGAAGAAATCTAATAAATCTACTTGTCTTTAGAGTTTGTGGAGATTAGTTTAGTTAAAACTAAGCAATATCATCTGTAAATCCACTAGACCAGACACTAGTGAACCACATGTTGTAATATGCTGAAAGTGAACGAATGAGCAGGGTCGTCATTGTCACTTTATGTAAAGTGAGGTCACTTTACATCATGTATACAACAGGGTCCCTTGGGTACCACCTATGTTAAGTGACTGCCCAACTTAGTGAGGGTGCTGGTGTCACCTTGTTTATTAAAAATCAATATAACCTTTTCTTATGAAGATATTATTAAAGCTTAATTTCTTGTTTTGTTTTCTTTAGATAAAAAATAAATATAGATAGTACGAATGTTTTTTTCTCCCCACACGTTTCAGAGGTGTGCACACCCCACCTTGCTCAGACATGCTCAGACAAGTGGGAAGGTGATGACATTCGTTAGTTCACAGTATGGGGTTGAGGGTGAGAAAAGCAATTTTGGTGAATTTAAGCTAAGAGAGTAAAAGCTTGGAAAGCAGCAGAAATGAATTTTATCTCTTTAGATTCCATCTCTTGGGACTTGAAGCTGAACCTCCCATGGGTTAGCGTGACAAAATGGGCCAGGGTCTTCCTCGCACTTGAGTCAAGGGAATGAGAAAGCCATGACCAGACTCCAGTTCTCCTCAGAACCATTCCTGTCTCTTTCCGACCTGATCTCACACTTGATAAAATATAGTTGAAATGCAAATCTGATCATGCCATCCCTTGCTCACCTCCCCCCCCCCCCCCCCCCCCCAGCCCTGCTGCCAAAAGAAAACAACTTTCAGTAGGCTCTTATCACTTGGGATAAAACCAAAACTCCTCACTTGTTCTAGAAAGCACTGTGTGGCCTGGCTTTTTCAGCCTCATCTCTTACACATATCTGCTAATTCTCTGCCCTATGCACACTGCCCATCTGGCTACCCCTTAGATGTTCTTTGCTGGCAACTTCCCTGTGCCTAGAATATTCTCCAGACTCCCTACCTCCTTGCCCACAGATCTCAGTGGAGGCATCACTTCTACAGAGAGGCCTCCCCTGGTTTCCATGAGGATAAAATCCCATGAGGATAAAAATCCACAAGGATGGACCCCTCAAGGCACCTCCCCCTCCCCCTGCACATGTAATCTTACATTTATTTGTGTGATTCTTTGGTTAATGTTTGCTCTTACCCACTAGGATTCAGTCTCTATTAGGTCAGGGGGCATGTTTATGTTGGGTGTAACATAGTAGTTCCAATGCTAAAAAAAATAGAGCCTGACATTTAATAGGTGCTCAGTAAATATTAGGTAAATGTTTGTGGAAAGAATACTGGAATTTGGAATGAAAATGCCAACTGATAAGAAATATTCTGCCTCTGCCTTCTCTCGCTTTCTACAAAGCACTATTCAGAGCCTAGCATAGCAGCAGTCAGACAACTAAACTTTGTGATCCAAAGCATTACCGTCCCACTTTAAAATTCATTAATGCTATCCTTTTCCATACCGTATTGTAACTTAGAGCATGCATTTTCAGAAGAGGACGAGAAATGCAGGTCACATTGCAGGCCTGAATGAAAAAGCAACAACAAGCCTGCTATGACAATTACCTTTCAATTCAATTTGGAGAGAACGGTGTTTTTTAGCTATAATGCCATAAACCAAGACAGAGGTGTGCAGCAGAAAGTTACTGTGAAAGGTTATACTCCACTTGCCTGTCCTTTAAGCTCTATTTTATTTTATTTATTTATAATTAATTAATTAATTAATTGATTGATTGATTTTTGCCTGCGTTGAGTCTTCATTGTTGCACGCAGGCTTTCTTTTTTTAGTTGTGGCGAGCGGGGGCCACTCTTCATTGCGGTGCATGGGCTTCTCATTGCAGTGGCTTCTCTTGTTGTGGAGCACGGGCTCTAGGCACGTGGGCCTTAGTAGTTGAGCACTCGGGCTTCAGTAGCTGTGGCTTGCAGCCTCTAGAGCACAGCCTCAGTAGTGGTGGTGCATGGGCTTAGGTGCTCCACGGCATGTGGGATCTTCCCAGACCAGGGCTCGAACCCATGTCCCCTGCATTGGCAGGTGGATTCGTAACCACTGCGCCACCAGGGAAGTCCCTAAGCTCTGTTTGAAATTGCTATTTGTTTGCCCCATCCCTCATGCAGTAAATGCCCAGACAACTTTTATTCTAAAACAGAGGGTCAAAGAACATCAAGGAGCCCATTCTGACCAAGAGACTCTTTGTTGTGTTATATGGAACAGGGAAACAGTAGGACCTTGATGAAAGAGCAGGGAAGGCTAAAAGCCAGGCCATGCTTGAACGTCTGTATTAACTATAAAAGAAGAGGAGAGGAATTATTGAATTGAGCCACAATGAAAAGTAGAAGGGGAAAAATCTGACCCTGTATTCAGTGGATTTGAGACCATAAGTCATCTGGGCTTCTTTATGCTTTAGGTGATCTTACCTTTGAAACAGAATAATGATAATAATAATAATAACTGCCATTTTTTGAGGGTTCATGTTAGCCAGGCCCCATGCCCAGTGCTTTCCATGCAGTAGTCCATTTCATCCTCACAAGGACTCTGTGAGGTGGGTATTATCCGTAGTCCCATTCTGCAGCTGGGGAAACTAAGGCTCAGAGAAGTTAAGTAACTCGCCAGAGGTCACCGGGGTCAGTAGTCAAACCCGGGTCCATCTGACTACCAATCTCATGATCTTAATCACTCTGCTGATCGGCCTCCAGATTGGTGCTGGTTGCCATCTTCAGGGCCACGCAAGCCTTTGAGTCTCTGATGAAAGCTGAGACCCCTTTTCTTGTTCATGGAGCTAATGAGAGGTGGTTTGGGTAGGTTGTTGGGTTCTCGAACCTAAGTTACGCTGTGCAGCGATGTTCTATATCTTCTTACTAAATGTTTTCTGGGAAGAATTTTTAAAAATATTGAGACTGGTATGCAGACGCTGATATCATGCATGCCTTATATAGAGTAGAGGCTCAATAAATACTTGTTGAGTTAACTGAATGATTAAAAAGAGCATATTGAGAGCAAACAGTTGGAGGAAGGGTGGTAACTTAGGATAAGAATGGAAACTCCAGGCCTTCCCTGGTGGCGCAGTGGTTGAGGGTCCGCCTGCCGATGCAGGGGGCACGGGTTCGTGCCCCGGTCCAGGAAGATCTCACATGCCGCGGAGCGGCTAGGCCCGTGAGCCATGGCCGCTGAGCCTGCGCGTCCGGAGCCTGTGCTCCGCAACGGGAGAGGCCACAACAGTGAGAGGCCCGCGTACCGCAAAAAAAAAAAAAAAGAATGGAAACTCCAGTGAAACCTCTAACAATGTGTCATATAACCATGTGACATGAGATGAGATTTGATTGATGATTTGTTCTTGTTCTTTATGGCAGGCTCACCAGGTCATTTCACTGATCTTTCAATATCTGGCCTGGCATTCTATGCAAATGAATTTTTGGATCACATGTATAGCATTATGGTAGGATTTTACTGTATTTTCTTTGACAACATTGACTTATATCATTAAAATCTCAATGGGATCAAGTGCAAAACAAAAACATGATGGATTTGGCAGGAAAATGGACCATGGCAATTTGCTTTAAGAATATTTTGGCAAATATATTTATTCTGCATACTTTAAGGGAAGAAAACCAATTTCCCCATTGTTAACATATCAGAATATGGCAACAATCAGTAAAATATTAACAAAAGGGGACATGGACATCATCTGGGATTTTGTCAGCTGGAAAATGACCTCCATTCCCTACCTCTAGAATAAATACAATTTAATACCTACTTAGGCACTTTGCAGTGCGATGGGGCTATTTTTAGAACATAGGCCTCCCTTTTCAGAGATGATTTGTATTCTTAGGTTACAAAAGAAAGGTGTGTTAGCTGGTTGAGGCACCCAGTGAACTCCAGCTGTCTTGTTAGTTCCTAGAATTTAAGAACACTAAGGGATCTCCAGACATCATTGTTTTGTTTGTTTATTCATTCAGCAAGTATGTGAACAGCAAATATTGTGCCAGGTACTACACTAGATGTCAGGAAGTGATGGAGAGAGGCACGAGCCCAGAACACTTCCTGTCTAGTCAGCAGGAACTTTCAGGGGAGTGTGAGACCTGCCAGGCTAGGGGCAGTAGGGGTGGGGTGGGACTCCTGGTCCAGAGGTACGAGTGGGCAAGGCTTCCTGGAGGAAGTGCTGCTAAGCTGACATCTGAGAACAGGTAGGAGCTGGTTGGGTTGAGAGTGGGGAAAGTTTCCTCGACACCAGCTAGAGAGAGACCTAAGGATGAGAGCCTGATGTAAGAAGTAACTGACAATGTACATCAGCTAAGGAGATTTATTTTTCAATAAATTTATTTATTTATCTATCTATCTTTGGCTGTGTTGGGTCTGCATTGCTGCACGCGGGCTTTCTCTAGTTGCAGAGAGCAGTGGCTACTCATCGTTGCGGTGCGTGGGCTTTTCATTGCAGTGGCTTCTCTTGTTGCGAAGCACGGGCCCTAGGCACGCGGGCTTCAGTAGTTGTGGCGCACAGGCTTTGTTGCTCCGCGGCATGTGGGATCTTCCCGGACCAGGGCTCGAACCCGTGTCCCCTGCAGTGGCAGGCGGATTCTTAACCACTGAGCCACCAGGGAAGTCCCAGGCATTGGGTTTTAACCTGAAGTTTATCTGGTGGGCAGGTGTTCATTACAAGGTTTCTTGGGTGCTTTCTATGTGGCAATCACAACTGTAGGTTCATGAGATTGGTATCCATGGCGAGAACATCCCACAAGCCCGGAGGCAGGAACTATGCTGAGTTCCTGCCAGAATCGATAGGTGTCTGGATGGGGATTGTGGTTGTGGAGGGGAAACTGAAGAGATTTGAGAGATGTTCAAAAGGTGAAATAGACAGGAATTGGTGCTGAATCTGCCTGGTATCGATCTGGTATTACCCCTTATTTCACAGAAGGTTCGTGGTCTGTGCACGGTCATTGCATGGCAGCGCAAAATTGCCAGTTTCCTTGAGATGTCTTAGGGGAAGAGCACAGCGATAGCCAAGGGGCATAGTCTGGTGTCCCTGGCAGGAGGGGACAAGGCTTAGAAGTAAACTAACTTTAATGGAGAACCTATAATATGCCAGATAACATATTAGGGCATTTACATATACTCTCTCATTTAATATTCCAGCTACTCAGAGAGGTAAGCAATATCCCTCCCAGATCACAGGTAAAGAAACTGAGATTTAGGGAGGTTAAGGGAACCATCCCAGGTGCACAGTTGTTGTCAGAGGCAGGCCTCAGCTCCAGGCTGCTGACTCCAGAGCCGAGCTCTTAATCACAGGGCCTTTTCATGGCTCTCCAAGAGCATAAAGATAAAAGTTCTTCAGGAATTCAGAGCTACGCTCCAAAGGATTGCAACATCCATTCATCCGTCCCCTCAGTCACACAGAACAATCCTGGGCACCTACTGCTGGGCAACTCTGATGAGTGCTGCATATGGAGTCAGTAGGAGCATGACCTCTGGCGCCCGACCCCCTGGGACCCAAGCCTGCCTCCTTCTCTTCAAGCTGTGTGACCACTGGCACAGAGAGAGCTCTTCGAACAGTGCCCAGGGAATTCCCTGGCGTCCAGTGGTTAGGCCTCTGCACTCTCACTGCCGAGGGCTCGGGTACAGCGCCTGACACCTCCCAGGTGTTTCACAAGTGTTCACTATTAGTTTGGCAATGAGGAACATTAAGTCCTGCCCTTATGGGTACAGAAATAACGTGTCAGATGGTGACAAGAGGGATGAAAAAGGTCAAGTTGTGGAGTGCACGGCCTGGTGGCAGGAGTTGCTGTCTCAGAGATGTCCATCAGGGAAATCTCCGATAAAGTGCTGAGCTTATTCTGTGCCTCTGGCCAGGTCCCTCGTTGGCACGTGTGGGACGCATTTTCCTCGAATTCTGCCCGGGCCTCTGCAGGCTCCCAGTGCTATTTTGACTTGTGTGTGAACAATGGATTTGAACTGCTGCTGTAACTTAACCCTGACCTGTCTCTTGCAGGAAGGGGAACTTCCCGAGGACAACTGTTTTCACTGCCGAGGATCGGGCAGTGCCACCTGCTCTCTGTGCCACGGCAGCAAGTTCTCGATGCTGGCCAACAGATTTAAGGAGTCCTATCGGGCCCTGCGGTGCCCTGCCTGCAATGAGAATGGCCTGCAGCCTTGCCAGATTTGCAATCAATAGCCCGTGGCTTTGTATGTCCGCTTTTATCGTATCCTCCCTAAAGCTATTTGTAATCAACTGCCCCTCCTCCACCTTCTCCTCCCTTTCCCAGCAAGGAAGCCACCGTGGCCGCGATCACTTCCACCACTGGCACAGCTCAGTTATTCGATGATATTTCGTGAGGCTGGTAACATCCCCATGTGGGTCTAAGTGGCAGAGGCATTTTGGAATTAGAATCTGCTTTGAAACTGGTTCTCAAATGATCCTTCCAGGACCGTGTGCATGTATCTCACTTGACTTAGCTCAGGTTTCTCCTTGCACAAGTGAACAAATAAATGTACAATTCAGGCAGCAGGCTGAAGTCATTTCCCGGTTGGGAGTTATTTGAAAACTTATGCAGAGAGAAAGGAATAAAAAAAGTCAGGTTTCTGATGAACTGCCTTCTTGTTGCTTATAATGCATTTCACACAGTTATTGGTCAAATTGCATTTTTAATTAAGCAGAGGAGGAAAGGGAGGCCCGATGTTGAATGCACTAGCAGGCCGCTGAAAACAAAACAAGATGTGTTTGCTTCTTGCTGAAGAGAGGCGAGCTGAGGAGCCCCTTTTTTTCAAAGTCCTGAGTCTCTCCTGTGTGATGTGCTTGGGTAATATGCATGCAGGCAATGAGCAATGCTACTTCTTAGGACAAGATGAGATAAGACATTTCTGTGCGCCTCTACACTACTGAGGTTATAAGCCAAGTCAAAGCTATTTATGATAAATTTGGTGCTTAAGTATATGGGTGTGTGTGATAACGACTTCTTCCAGCCCCCAAATTATTACCAAATGAATGCATTTATTTTAAGACTAAGATATAGCCATGATCTCTTCATAAAAGACTGTGGGTATTTTATAGGTGTCTATTGGAAACTTCTTAAAAAAAAAACTCACCAAGGCTGATATTTAGTAATTATGTTTCTACTGTCTATGAATATGCATACTAAGGATAATTTTTCCTCTTAAAGTTTGTTGTAAAATTAGAAAAATACGTTTGTTAAATGAACTTTTGCAGCTCTAACAGCCATTCCCCTTCCCCCTTGAGAATAACACTGTAAAATCTGTTATCTATTTATACGCATTGCTTTTCTATGGTAATTATTTTGATTTTCGTAACTTAATTTTTTCAAGATTTGTTTGTTATTCTCTAATATTCAGCTGTTAATATAATTCAACAGTGGAGTGATCTTCAGACAATATACATACTTCTAATAAAAATATTAAACTATTTTTCAAGACCAAGATAATTTTGCCTGTTCTCTTTCAGCCAAAACAATGGCACTATTGCTCACCAACTTTCTTTGCTTCTGTACTTAACTATTTCCTGACTCTGTTTATGTTTCCTTACAGCTATTGGCTCTTCTGTCTTTCCAGAATATCACAGGAAGGAATGATGTCGAGAGATCCTAAGACCTTTAAGTGTATTTTTCTGCTTTTTGACAGGAACATTCGACCACAGATACTGTTTGTTGGACATGCAGGATGGTATTACCAGGTGCTCGATGTGCAGTGTTTCCCGGATGGGCACCACCCTTTGGTATCTTATGGGACTTAGAGTTTCAGCGGAGGAGACAGATATATAAACAGATAATTGCAATATAGTGTGACAAGTTCTGGGAAAGGGGAATTCCAGGGAGCATTTGGAGCACATGGAAGGGACACCTAACATAGCCTGAGTGGGGTTAGAGTGGCTTCCCAGAGGAAGAGGTGTGAACTCTGTTGGTTTCTTTTCCTTACCCCAAGCTCTTAAGATCATTTAATACTTTTCATTTCATAATAAATACATCTACTAATGATTACATTTATTTATTCAGTTAAGTATTTATTGAATACTGGGGATGCATCACTAAACAAAACGGACAAAGTCCTGGTCCCTGTGGAGCTTACATTTTAGTGGGGTGATATTGACAACTAAAATATATGTATTTAGAGACAACTACAAATATGTAATACAGAATAAAAAGATACTTATCTGATTAAACTATATATGTATATATATAACATATAGTGTGTTAGAGAAGGATAAATGTTTGATGAAAAATAAAACATTGGGGCTTCCCTGGTGGCGCAGTGGTTGAGAGTCTGCCTGCCGATGCAGGGGACACGGGTTCGTGCCCCGGTCCAGGAAGATCCCACATGCCGTGGAGCGGCTGGGCCCCGTGAGCCATGGCCGCTGAGCCTGCGCGTCTGGAGCCTGTGCTCTGCAACGGGAGAGGCCACAGCAGTGAGAGGCCCGTGTACCGCAAAACATAAATAAATAAATAAATAAATAAATAAATAAATAAATAAAAAGAAAACATTGGTGAGGATCGGGAGTTAGGAGGGGTTGCATTTTTAAATTAGTTTTCAGGGAAGTGTCCTTGAGAAGGTGTCCTTTAAATAAAGGCTTAAAGGGGATGAAGGAGTTGCGAAGTTATCTGGGGTAGGACTATTCCAGGCAGAGGAAACAGCACAGGAAGGAGAGCATGGTGTGTTTGAAGAGCAACGAAGCCAGTGTGGCTGGAGCACAGTGAGCAAGATGACAAGAGGAGGTCAGAAAAGAAGGCGTGTGCGTGTGTCGGGACCAGGCGGTGCCTTCTTGTGAAACCGTCGTAAGAACTTGGGTGTTACCGTGAGAGAGGTGCTGCTCTGGATGGGAGCTGTTTTCTGAAACCCCTCACCCTCTCCTTCAGCTCCCTCCTCTTACTGCTGGGGCAGGGGACCTGCAAACTACACTTCCCAGAGTCCCTTTCCCGCTGGCGTCCTCTTAGGTTCTGCCCTGGGAGGTGCTGGCAGGACTGGAAGAAGGGAGGAAGGAAGAGCCTTTCTTGTTTTTCCAGCTGAGGGTCCTGGCGGCCTTTCCCATGTGGCAGCTGCCCTAAAACCAACGGCAGCTGGGGACTCTGGCTCAGGCAGCTCCTTCCAGCCATGGTCCCTTCAGTGGCTCTGATTGCAGGTTCCATGTCACACCATATTCCCTCTGTTCCTCCAGCCTGAGGGTGGCAGTGGCTTCCTGCAGTTACTCCTCTTTGTCATCAATTCCTTATAATCCGTAGCCCCTCTCTCTGAGATATCTAGAGTGGTTTCTGGTTTCCTGATTGGATGCCGACTGATACAAATGTTTGGAGCAGCAGAGGGTCACCATCTAATTTACGTTTTAACAAGCTACTCTGGCTGCTGTGTTGAGGGAAGATGCTACGGGGCAAAAGTGAAAGTGGGAGGCCAGTTAGGAGACCACTGCAGTAAGCCTGGTGACAGCTAATGGTGGCCTAGGCCAGGGCGGCTCCAGCAGAAGGGGTAAAGATGGTCAGATTGTGGATATATTTTGAAGGTAGAGATATAGGGTCTACTTACTGTCCTTTGTATGCAGAAATATTGCTTGTGACCTACTTAACTGTATACAAAACTTTCCTGAGTTCTTTGCTTACTAGTGGAGATAAGTTTGCACAAAAATCCGCTTTCTGATTTGTGTACTACAGGCATTACCAGTGGGTTGGGCAGTGTCAGGGATAGGTTTAGGGCAAGGTTAGCCAACCAGGACGCCTAAGACGATGAGAATTCCTTCAGAGCTAGAGACAAATAAGAGGTTTAGAAAGTATCACAGTGATGCTGTGGTCAAAATAAAAATAATGCTATATCCTTTGAAAACTCAAAAAATTTTCAATGAATACATGTTTTCAAAAGGCACACTATCTATCCATTCATTTATATTCCAGCAAGATCAGATTCCAGGAAGCTAAAGTCTAAGCATTAATCTCTTTCTTATTTTGAGATTTAAAAAATATTATACATAAAAGACATTATATATAATATAATATCACAGTGTATTTGTATAGTCTTAGTAGCTATTTTTTTCTGTTTGGTTTCATAGACTTTTGTGTGTATTCTTCTTTTGTTTGTTATGTGTACTCTTTTAAATCATGCTTCTATTTAATAAAGAATTAATAAGTAGGGGATTCAAAGATGAAAATACACTTAGTATTTCGCATTAATGAGATTATAATCTTGGGCCTCTGGTCAGCATAATGAGTGAATCTGGCCTTACAGCTCGGGGAGGATGCAGTTACCTCCTCTGCTACTTCCTCCAGTGACTTTTGGTTCGTGTGCTGGCCCAGGTCAGCTGTATTGCAGAGTTAATTTACTTGTTTATTTTAAGAAGTACATATCAGCTGTAGTGTGTGCAAGACACTGTTCTTTTATTTTTCTTTTAAATTTTAATTTTCATTATTATAATAATACTTTTTTTTGAATTTTAGAATTTTATTTATTTTTTTATACAGCAGGTTCTTATTAGTTATCCATTTCATACATATTAGTGTACATATGTCAATCCCAATCTCCCAATTCATCACAAGACACTGTTCTTAGCACTCCACATTTACTAACACCTTGAATTGTCCTAACAATTGAATTACTTCAGTTTAGGGATCACCTCTTAGTCCTGATGCCAAAAACTCAGCCTCTCTGCACCAGTGCCGAATGAACTCTTTGAAACAAGAGTTCTGGGTGACATAGAAAAGAGCAGCTTTACTGCTTTGCTAGGCAAAGGAGGCCATAGTGGGTTTGTGCCTCTCAAAACTCTGTGTCCCAACCTGGGGAGATTTGGTAAGGAGTTTTTTAATATAAATTTATATTTATTTATTTATTGTTGGCTGCATTGGGTCTTCGTTGCTGTGTATAGGCTTTCTCTAGTTGCAGTGAGCAGGGGCCACTCTTCATTGCGGTGCGCGGGCTTCTCATTGCGGTGGCTTCTCTTGTTGTGAAGCACAGGCTCTAGGCACGTGGGCTCAGTAGTTGTGGCTCGCAGGCTCAGTAGTTGCGGCGCACGGGCTTCATTGCTCCGCGGCATGTGGGATATTCCCGGACCAGGGCTCGAACCCATGTACCCTGCATTGGCAGGTGGATTCTTAACCACTGGGCCACCAGGGAAGTCCCTGGTAAGGAGTTTTATAGCAAAGCTTCAAGGGCGGAGTTGCTGATAGGGATCAGAGTGTGTGCAGGGCCTGCACTCTTTTAATCCTGCCTCCTGATGAACTTCTCTGGTTCCTTTAATGTGGCCTCAGGTAGTCCTGATGAGTTTCTCGAGGTTGTCAAACTGTGACCTTCTCTCTGGGACATCTTCCAGTTGGTGGAGGTTTTAGATCTGCAGAAGAGCTTAAAGATATTGTTATGTTGTGTATCCCTTGAGGTGGAACCAGGATCCTGTTCCAAGGCTGCACTATTGTTTCTTGGTGGCTCCGCCTGTGTCTCTGCATCCCCTCCCTTCCCTGATTACCAACTGTTGGAATCTGCCCTTTGGATCTCAGGGAAGGTCATGGAGGCTGGAAACTATTCCTTACAAACAAGAAATGGGGGACACGGAAAGGCTTCCATGCCCAGGAGCCCCACAGGGTCCTGCTCGATTTCAGTCCCACACAGGATATTCCTTTCCATTGGGTGCCACGTTCACCCAGACTATACACCTGCAGGCCCTTGCTGTGGCCCTCACAAACGTCTTGCCTCACTATGCCTTTGTGAAAGGAACAAGCTGTATGAAAACGGGGGCTGACCTTATATGATTGTAATGAGGCAACCTAACTCAGCAAGACTACCTTTGCTGACTGTGCTGGCCACTTGCCACCATCCTGCTGGTCCTTCCTTTCTTTTCTAGTTCACCCTCTGTTTTTATTAATCTGTTGGGTAGAGTGACTCATCTTCATGGCCCCTGTTCCCAAACACGGCTTAGCCTCAACGCCTATCTGCTTCTCCACAGGCCAAGATCTGCAGGTCCAGGGGTTTTCTTTCACACACCCAACCCTTCTTGGAAGACGCTTGTGGTTTGAAATGACTTATCTTCCCTTCCCTTCCTGTCCAGGGGATTCTGTGGGGTGAGGAGGGCAAGAGTCCATACTCCTGAAACCTTTGCCCCTAGAATAACTCTACGATTTTTCTGTTTTTACTTTGGCTTCCTTTTTTTTTTTCCAGATAAGATTCCTCTTGAAGAGAATGTTGCATATTTAAAATATTTTTGAAATCCACATAATTTACCTTTCCAAAGACATGAATTAAGCTTACATTTATAGAGAAGATGTTGTTCTTATTCTAAGTCTTCTGAAAACACGAATCGCTGTGGTAAAATATTCATTTAGACCTGTGCCGGTGACATTTATAAAAAACTTCTGTGGTTCACTAGAGCTTAAGCTGAGTGAATTTTATGCTAAAGGTAAATTTGAAAGAAATGTTCACAGTTGTTTTTATCACCTGTCCTCATTAGTTGCGTCTCCTTATTTTCTAATTAACCACAGTAATTATAGAGAGTTTGCATTCCTGCAATTATGTGAGAGAGAAATGGAGTTATGTCAGTGTCAGATTGTGGCATATAATTACTGCCTGTGTTGAAGAACGTGTACAGCCCAGAGAAGAGAAGACTTGCAACCATAATACAGTAGAACTTCCTCATTGCTTGGGGGTGGGAGAGTGGGGGAAGGAAGTAGGAGGGGGAAGTTAAATCAGGCCTTGACAAAATTAGAGTCAACCTGTATCTCCTTTAACATGACGAGATTCCTCTTTGTACATTTCCCTTAGCATCACTTTTGTCCAGCTCCCAAGTCCTTCTTTCCCTATTAATGATTAATTCTCAGAAGACTGAGGCCGTTAATTCACATTTAGGTGTGAATGGCTAGTAGATTATTGACCGTGGCTGCTTTTTAGGTTCAAAGTGTTATGCTGTTGAAGGCCTCCTATGAGTCAGGCCATGTGCAAGACACGAGGAGCCAGAAGATGAAACAGACATAGTAGCTTCTCTCTGGGACATTATAGTCTCACAGGGAACCAGAGATTTAAATAAATATTTGCAAAATAAAATTATGTTTGCCATAGGAGAGGAAGAGAAGAGAGAGTGGCTAACTCTCCTTGAATTGTGGGTCTCTTTCATTGAACTATGAGCTCCTTAAGGGCAGGAAGTGTGCCTCATCTATCACTGTATCCCCAGCATCTCCTACAAAGCCTGGTGCATAGAAAGTGCTCAGTAAATGATTGGTGATTTGGTGTTTGCAGAGACATGACATTTGGTTGCACACACATGGCCCTCAGTGTATTGCCGTATGGGCCAGTGCCTTGGGAAATTTCACATGTAGACAGCTTCTAAAATGGCTCCCAATGATCCCCACCTTCTGGTAATCATCCTGTGCAATCATCCCCTTGAGTGTGAACTGGACTGAGTGATGTGCTTCAAACAGTAGGCTATGGCAAAAATGATGGGATGCCATCTCTGAGAATAGATTATAAAAGACTATGACTCTTTCTCTGGCTTTTCTTGCTTTCTCACCTGATGAAGCCAGCTACCGTGCTGTGAGCTGCGTTATAGAGAGGTCACATGGCCACGAACAGAGGGTGGCTCCTGGCCAACAGCCAAGGAGGAATGGAGGTCCTCAGTCCAGCAACCGCTAGGAACTAAATCCTGCCGACAACCACATGTGTGAGCTTGGAAGAGGCCCCTTCCCTAGGTGAGCTTGAGACTCAACCAGAGTTGACCTCTTAATTTCAGCCTTGTGAGGGACCTGGGGCCACAGCCACCCAGTTAAGCCCTGCCCAGATCTCTGGCCTATGGGATGCTGAACTTCGAGATAATAAATGTTGTTTTAAGCCAGTAAGTTTGGGGACCATTAGTTACATAGGGATAGATAATTAACACAATGTAAGACCACCTTCTCTCTAGGTCTTTATTGACAGATCATTTCTTTTGTTTTGTTTTGTTTTTGACAGATCATTTAAATCCAAAAGGTTTTCCCATGGAAAGGAATACACAGAATCATTTGTTCTTTGTTTAATGTTCAATTTATTAAACTCATGAATCTAATACCCCAAACTGAAAATGAATTTTTTCTCGGGGCCTTTAAATATTGATTACAGATTTATTAAGCTTATCATTTTAAACAGTTTAAACTAACTGTAATTATATATTTAGAACAGCTGATCCTTTTAAACACTTTGAAACCATAATTCACAAACATATAAAACAAAGGCTACAGAACTTATTGTTATAGTTTCACTTAAATTTCCTCTAAAACATCAATATCATAGGTTTAATGTCTTTCTTATTTCTCTTCTTGTTTTTCTATATGTGTTTTTAGATACCCTCAGAGTTTCAGCATTATTAATTTTATTCCTTTCCTTGGGTCATAAAATTCTTAGCAGATCCTGAAGAAAAGATTACCTTATCAGAATGGCCTAGATTGCAGAACTTTGGTTTATTGACTGACTAATTCTTGATTATACTTGTTTGTTTCTCTCAAGGTGATTCTAACCCAAACTACCTTTCTATATTAAGCTTTTCTATGAAAGCTTAACTATAAAAATTAACTATAATTTTCTATAGTTAAATTACACCTGTTAATTCCAATGCGACTATTTCAGGCCTTATCTTATGCCTAGGGTTTTAATTTTGCAACCTAGTATTTATCTCTGATTAAAAAAAAATCACTTGGCCATTGTTATATATAACCTATTATCTTGTCATATTCAAATATTGATTTTTGTCTCTTAGCATTAAAAAGTTACATCTCCCTCATTAGCATTGAGATTTAATCTCCTAGGGGTTGAGAGATTAAGTCTGTGTAGTTAGTGTTCCTCTGTAGGTCATCTGGCAAACACTGTGGAACCCCCTTTCTGGTTGGTTATTGTGGGTGCCCACCCAAACTGAATAGTCCTTCTTGTTCTTGGCATATACATTTTCTGGGGCTATTTGACTTACACTGTCCAGTGTTTATTCTTAACAGATAAAGTAGACATATGACTGTGCTTTATAAACATACAAGATTCATAGAAGAAATATCAAACCCTCTTAATTATTAAAATCAATAAAAAATAAACATGATCTATTATAGTCACTACATTCTATTACAGTAATCTTTCGGGCAAACTTCATAATAACTTTTCTATTTTGAGTCATTTTGAATTCATGGTCTTTCACAAAACTCATCTTGTCCTGTAAACCATGATGATGATTATGATGGTGATGGTGATGGTGATGGTGATGATGATGGTGACGGTGCTTTTGATGCTCAAATTGTAACTTCATCCTAAGAGATGCATCTTCTTTTAAATGGGCAAGAGTAAACTATAGTGTTTAAGGATGCACATTTGGGTGATAAAATCAAAAAAACAAGAAACAAGAAAGTTATTATTATAAAAGTGAGGATATGAGGAAGGGGAAGGGTGTGTGATCAGAATGAGGCTCATGGTAGGAGCTTATGGAATAGGTGGCAAAGTTCTATTTTTTGACCTGGGCAAACATTTGACTTGTGTGTGTGTGTGTGTGTGTGTGTGTGTGTGTGTGTGTGTGTGTTATATCTGCTCTATTTGTATAATAGTAATTTTGTTTAAAAAACTGTCACGATATGGTCACTGGGGGGCCCTTTATGTTGACTCCTTTATCCTTTATACACTGCCCCTAATATTCTTGAAAACTCTCTTGCTTTTTTGGCAACAATAGGATGTTGGAGAGATGTTCTGAAATTTTTTTTTCCATCATAAATCATGAAATTAGCTACCTTCCAAAGGATTCTGTTTTCTTTTAATAGGAAATAATTCTAAAGACCAGGAGCTGGGCTCTGGGGATGCACATGGAAATGTGTGGGGAGCAAGAATGCATTCCTGTTGCTACTGGGTCACTGAGAGCTGAAAACATACTTATTAAGGTTATTATTTCACACTGGTATTTCCAATTTAACTTACGGTATTGCTATTCCATACTTTTCTTGTATTATATAAGGTTTCATCAAGTACAAGCCTTTCTCCTGAATTGACAGTCTTTTTGGTCTGATGAAGCTCCTGAATGGGACCAAGACATGCTTTATATCACATTCTGCTCTTTGGTACAATAATTCCCAAACTTCTGTCAGTCACATAATTCCTAAATTTTTTTCTACAAATTTGCTAAGTTTATAATTTTGTATCATTTATATTATTGTTTTCTTAATATTTTTGTTTAATCAACGTTAAAGTGACCCCCTTAAAAGAATGATATTCATATTAGGCAATAATATCTGTGGAAATATAAGGTTTCATTAATGGGCCATATATTTTTTCCAGTATCTATTAAGATGGATGTGAGTGTTGGAATTTGAGGTGACTCAATAAATGTCATCTTTCTCACTCAAGTTTAGCGCCACCTGAAAGGTAGACAAAAATCAGGAAAAAAGAGCTCAAAATATGAGGTTCATTACTAATAAAGGCTGCACTGGGGGTGTTGCTTAGGAGCTGGATGATTACGGCCTCCCTTAGAGTGGACCCCAGGCTTGGACAGACACATCCACCGACAGGCTTGACCTGCAGTGTGGCCCCATTTTCCTCATAGCCAAGGACAGCACAGAAGTTGTCCTCTCTGAAGGAGACAGATTCAAACAGTAAGGAGAGAAAGACTGAGCTACCATACTTAGATTTTTCTCCAAACTCACCAATCAGGCAGGAATGAGTAAGGGAGCAGAGAGGGGCCAGGGAACATTAAGCTAATGGATACTTCTGTAAATAAAACACAAAGTCAGGGGAAATAACTACTAAAAATACATGTTTGTCCATGTATCGAGTTAAAGCATCTAAGTACAACTTTTGGGAAATGCTGCTATAGTGAACAGTGTTACGATAAAGTGCCTGTGAAGTTCACCTTGTCCAATATTTCTTGGGTACCTTCCCTGCATCTCAGTTTATTTGTTACATTTGGAGGAACATATTTAATGTAGAAGAGTCTGTCTGAGTCCAAATCAGAGTGAGTCATATTGACAATGTAGCACATATGCCATCTGGGTCATTTTTCAGATACTTGGTTAAATAAACTATCATTATGAAATCATAATCAAAAGGTTCCAGCCCTTCTTATGCCACTGGGTGTTATTTTACCTGCACTATTCACAAAGCGACTATACTATGGCAAAATCTTCTGAGTTTTCATTCTTTATTTCCTTAATTGAGTCGGGGACACTTATCCCATTCAAATATTTTGATATGGTAGTTTCCTCTGTTCAGACTCCATAGAATGACAGTGCTTAAAGGAAACAGTAGAGGTACCCTGACTCCCCCCTTGTTTTATAGAGATGAGAAGTGAAGGTCTGAAAAGGCAAAGGACTTGTCCAAAGTCACATCCTACTTAACTGACTTAACCTTGGATTTGGGGTCTTCTAACTCTCAGTTCATTAATTTTTTAATGCTGCCCCTGGGCTGTTAAACATAAAGTCAAAATGAGAAAGCAAGGGGTCTTAGCAGAGAAAAATTATTTCCTATCATTTTCTATCTCTAAAGTATATTTTGAATCTCTCCATTCTTTTCCATATTCCATACCATCACCATAGTCCAGTCAACATCACCTCCTACCTGAAGTAACCTCAAAACACGTCTTCCCCATTTTCAACCTCCGATTCAGTTTTTTCCCTTCACATGAGTTGTTCACGGGAATGCTTTATCTTTTATTTTTCACCACTCAGAACTCAAGCCCTAACTTTTTTGATTCTTCATACTGTGATCTCTAATAGAACACAAACTTTCCCCCATATTTAGCTGATTTAAAGATCTGTAAAATGAAAATATAGATACTAATTTATTGGAAAAAATCCACCTATAAGTGGACCCATGCAATTCAAACCTGTGTTGTTCAAGGGTCAACTGTATATCTATTTTGTTTATTGATGTTTCCTCAGTGTCTGGAAGACTGCCTGTATGTGATGGCTCCCCAAAAAATATTTATTGAAAGAAATAACAGCAAACACTACCCATTGGATACTTACAGATTTTAAGATAAAGACATGGAACAGAATTTTGGGGATTTTGGCTCAAAGATACATGGCCTGGTATGTCTAGGTTAACAAGGAGATGCTTTTTTTTTTAAAATTTTATTTATTTATTTATTTTTGCCTGCGTTGGGTCTTCGTTGCTGTGCAAGGGCTTTCTCCAGTTGTGGCAAGCAGGGGCTACTCTTTGTTGCGGTGCACGGGCTTCTCATCGCAGTGGCTTCTCTTGTTGCAGAGCATGGGTTCTCGGCGTGCGGGCTCAGTAATTGTGGCACACAGGCTTCGTTGCTCTGCAGCACGTGTGATCTTCCTGGACCAGGGATCGAACCTGTGTCCCCTGCATTGGCAGGCGGATTCTTAACCACTGCACCACCAGGGAAGTCCAAGAAGTTGCATTTTAGTAAGACAGTACAGCTAACAGATTGCAGTAATAGCATGGATTATCAAATGCTTCTACAATAACTTTTAGACTGCAGCAAAATGAAAAAAAAGGGTTTCCAAGAATCTATAAATCAACATAGCATATTAAAGTGTTGTAAAAAACTAAGCAAATCTATATTTTTCAACCTCTCATCCTGTCAAGAAGATGAAACACAATCCTATTATGAACTGGCTTAGGTAAGTCCTATTGGTTGAAGTATGGAGACTTTAAGGTTTTCTTTTTATTAGTCATTAGTTAACTACTGAGAATTTTCATCTTAAGCAAACTTTCTTATAAGTATCTGAGTAGGTGTGTTGGGCCTCACCTTCTTTGTCTGTAAACTGTGGATATAACAGTTCCTGGCTATTGTGGTGAGGATGAAATAAGTTAACACATGCAAATTACTCAAAGCAATTACACAAAGAACAGTGCCTGACTCATATTAAGTGCCCAAGAAATGTTACCTATTATTACGAAAAGCTTGTATTCGTGCTTTAGTTCCTTTATTATTTTATTTGATAGCAATTTCCTCTATCAGAGAACTTATTTATACATCACCTTATCTGAATTGCATGAAAGATTCAGCACTTAGTGTTTGCAGGGTGCCAGAGATACAAAGAAACGTTAAGACCCAGTCCCATCTTTGAGAAATATGCAATTGAGTTCCAGCAAAGTACTTTATCCTATGGCTTGCTTTTAGAAAATACCACTCCAAGGGAGCTAAATTTGGACTGTCAGCTTTTTACCAATTAGGATTCTCTAGGTTGCAAGTAAGAGAAGCCAGCTCAGACTGGCTTGGACTACAAAGTGGATTTGTTAGCCCATGTATGGGGCAATGAAAATAGTATGGTGTAATTGGGGGTAATTGGTGAGGGGTTCCATAGTGTTCACTTTAAGGCCGAGATTAAAAAAAAAAAAAAGACTGGGAATTCCCTGGCAGTCCAGTGGTTAGGACTCCACGCTTCCATTGCAGGGGGCATGGGTTCAATCTCTGGTCAGGGAACTAAGATCCCACAAGCTGTGCGGTGTGGCAAAAAAAAAAAAGAAAAAAAGGCCTAGAATTTCCTATCTGTTGTTTCCTGTCATCACAGGGATGGCATCAAACCAAGGCTGTGGCCCCAGTAAACCTCTCTTTATGTCTCACAGGTCCAGACTGGGTCAGATGCCCATTCTACTGCCAATCAGTGGTAATGAAGATCTTTCCTAGGCCAGTAAGGCCCACCACTGAAGCTAGGGGTCGAGTGAACACCTGAAGAAAAACAGGGTTCTATCCTGAAGACAGAGGGCAGGATGAATGCAGAGTAAACGACCAACAATTCCCAGCCTACCCTTCGAAGGGGGAACTGTATCTTACTTTTCTTTATGTTCTAACACGTTCTGTGCCAGCTGCACAGAAGATGCTTAATAAATACTAGCAGAAAGGCTGGGTAGTGAATAGACCTAGGAAGAATTATTTATTCACCTTACATAAGCCTCCTGCATCCTAGAAATGCTTGTCCCAGGAACTAGCATGACCAGTTCTTTCTTGTTTAATTGCCTTTTCCCTTAGCAATATAACCATGGGTTCCATCTAGTCCCAGTAGTGCTAGAGGGGAGGTCTGGATTGACCCTTCCTTCTGGAGCCCCATCGTTGTTTAATTATAAGTTGTGATGTTCCTCATTCATTCCCAGGTCATGGGGCATCTTTTGGCTGGTTGGTATCGTACGTCATGGTAGGTGAGTCAATCTTCTAAGGTTTGTGCCCAGAGAAGTTGCCATTTAAGCTCCCTCTTTATTTCAGCTCTGAGGTTAGGGAAGCAGATGTTGATGGACTAATTAGCATCTTAGGAGGACTCAGAATAAGCTCCCCATCCTTAAACTGTTGTTTAATCGGTTGTCCCAGAGAGACACTGAGAGCCTCACTGGAATGTTGCTTCATGCAGAAAAAACAGCCCGGCCTAGCCTCCAAGTCATCATAGGTAATGACAATGGTAACAACTATAGTAAAAAAAAAAAAAGAAAGAAAGAAAAGCAAGTCTAATGCCTGGTCACAAGTAAGAATAATGTTAGGTACATGTGACATTGGTAAATGTGTTACATCCCTGGAATTAACCCTTTGACTTGCATGCTCAGCTTCTCTTTTATCTCATCTCTAAGACAGCATCCGTATTTTAGGGGTAGACTTGGGGTAACCAAGTACACACAACCACTGCATAATATAATCTTCAATAGTCATTTAAGCTTTTGGGGAGCTAAAAGCAAAGTCAGGAGCCGCTTCATTCTGAGACATCACTACCACATTAATTAGATATGCTCTTACTGGTAAGATCAGCCTTCTTGGCGAGCAAACAAAGGCCGTTGCTTGACGGCTTAAGTTAATCTTGATGTGACTGTTCTAGGAAAAGAATATTTTTTTCCAAAGAGGAAAGAATTATTCAAAGTCCTTGCATGAATCATCTATTTCTAGGGGTACTTTCTCTAATATTTATGTTTACCTCGAATTTTATTTTCTCATGCTTTCATGAGTCACCAATACCTCTTTTGATTAGCTTATTCTTTCTTCAGAATTATGAATGCCTTTAAACGCTCTTTTGTGTTCTGCCTTCAAATCCTTCCAGTTTTCTTCCAGTGACTTTGTGTCTATTCGTTTACACCTCTGCAGAGAAAAATTTGGGAAGACTGGATTCTACTCCCTTCAGATGAGTTAACTTCAAGCTTCAGTTTATTCATCTGTATACTCTGGATAGGAATGATAATGGATGTGGTACTCTACCCGGATCCCCACTTCAGGACCTATGCTTCCTCCAACCCCCAACCGAAAGCCGTGCTCCTCACTGGGAATTGTCCTGCACTGCAAGGGAATTGCCTCCCCTAGCCCCTCGCCTCAGTGGGACTCACCCAGAACCAGAGCTTCTGCTCCTATAGGGTCGGCTGAGACTCAGTTGGAACCATATTTTGGGTTAGATTATCTCTTTGCCTAATCTTGCATTCTTCACTACCGGTGGTTGTATCTCCCAAAGCACCCCCAATCCTCCTGTACGTCATTGACTGATGACATTCACATTTCTGCCTGATCTCATCAATCAGATAGTCCTTTGAGAAAAGTAATAACTAACTCAAGGCAAAGTTAAGTTATCTTAAGTTTGTTATTTGTCCCTAAACTCACTCTTCTTTTGCTCTGGGGCTCTTCATGGTTGCCTCTTTCCCCTCCAACAGTTCCAGCCCTCCAGTTCCTTACTGCTCACACCTTCTTGCCCTAGAAAAATAGGTGGGAAGGGAAAAGACTTGGTAAACTTATTCTCATTGAGGCTGAACATGTTACCCCTTAGCTTTCTAAGTTACACTTCTTTTGAAATTCTCTATGTGTGCCTTTTGTTTTATTATCATTGTTCCCTGTATTATGACCACAACTGCCCTTCCGTAATTTCTGGTTTTCAGTCTGGTGTGAGATCAGTCTTTTAAAATTGGTCTTCTCAGACAGGAAATATCTTAGATTCTTTTATAATTCATGCCATTAATTGCTACCGCTATTACAAAGAAAATTTCCCCTTTTGTACGAACATCATGAGGTAAATTGGCCTTAAAGGATGCAGTTTTACCAAACAAAATGAATAAAATTCTCAGTGGATTTCTAAACAATCAAGGTGGAAAAAGTAAAAAGAAAGAGTTGAAAATATAAATGTGAAAGGCAGCTCAACTTTCAAAGGTATCAAGAGTTGGGTTGATTTGCAGATGGAATAAGGCCTGGCAGGCAATAAGGGGTTCTTTTCTCTTTTCTTTTTTTCCTGGCATATGAACTCATAACAGCTAAATTTTTCTCCCACTTTATATTAGGCAGGAGTCTCAGTTGAAAGTGTTAGAAAACTCAGCTCAAATTAAGTTAAGCAGAAAAGGCGATTTACTAGAAGGATTCTGGAGAAACTCAGAAAACCCAAGGAGCTGCAGGAAACAGGGCAGCTCATGGGATTCAGGGACTAGACCTGGAAATCCGGTTCCACCAGCCTCTCTTTTCATCTTTGATCTCTGCTTGTTTGTGTCTGGTGTTGTGGGTTGATACCTTTGTCCTCTAAAAGGTATTGAAGTCCTAATGCCCAGTACCTGTGAATACCTTATTTGGAAAGAGAATTTTAACAGATGAGCAAATTAAGATGATGTGTTAGTTTGTTGGGGTTGCCATAACAAAGTACTACAGACTGCATGGCTCAGACAATATAAATTTATTTCCTGAGAATTCCCTGGAGGTCCAGGGTTAGGACTCTGTGCTCTCACTGCCGAGAGCCCGGGTTCAATCCCTGGTCAGGGAACTAAGATCCCACAGGCTGCGTGGCATGGCCAAGAAAAATAAATAAAGAAATTTATTTCCTTACAGTTCTGGTGGCTGGAAGTCTAAGATCAAGATGTTGACAGGGTTAAAATGGTCCTCAAACAAAAGTCCTATCTTTTTACCCTGTAACTACACTTCAAGGACTCTGTTCTAAAAAAGCAATGAAACATGCTGATAAAAATTTACCCACCAGGATTTTCATGATAGCAATAGTTCCTACCATGTCCCTCCCCAGCTCAAAGTTTTCAGTAACTTCCCATTTCACACAGAGATAAAGCCAAAATCTTCACCAATGGCCTAGAAGACTCTATGTGACCTACATCCTTATTACTTTTTTGACCTTTTCTCCCAGGACTCTGCTCCAGCCACACTGGCCTCAGTTCTCAAATACACCAGGCAAAGGAGCGCTGTCTTAGGACCTTTGAACTTGCTACTCCCTCTGCCTGGAATGATCATCCTTCAAGTATGAACATGACTTGCTCCCTCTCTTCTTTCAAATCTTCTACTTAAATGTCACTTTGTCTGGGAAGTCTTCCCTTCTGCCCTGCCCCCATTTATCATCCTTCTTCTCCACTTTTTCTCCTTAGCACACATACTTGTGTAATACCAGATATTTTGCATATTTGTTTTGCTCTGCGTTGGAAATTGAATGCCTTCTAGGTTCTCTATAACACGTGGATGGTATGATGACCAGCTGGCTCCTTGCCCTGGAACGTTTCTTCTCTGCCTGATTAAAATTCTTGAAGTTCCTTTGTGTTGAGCTGCACCCCTCAGGCCTGCAAGCCCTTTACTTGCGCAGCCTTAAGACTGAAGAAAGAGCCCGGAGCCAGGGACAGAGACATCACCGGTTTAATGGACGGGAGAGCTTACACGTCTAAAGCAAGGACCTGGAGCTACACCCCACTGTCACCCCACCGTCTGTAGATGGAGGACAGGGCATGGCAGAAGTCTTTGGCTGGGGAGGAATGTGTATGTGTTGCCAGTTGCAGAGGGAATTGAAGTCAGGTTACCAGGGAAACCAGCAGAGGGACACGCCCCTTTGACAAATTATCATAGTGGAGATAGTTCTGATCTAAAGATTAGAATAGTCACTAGTTGGGGCTAGAGGCAAGTATGTAGGCATTTACCAATTAGGCTCTATGATTTAGAGGGAAGGTCAGTCATGTGAGTAGGTGTAGTTAAAGCAGGGGATGTACAGAGAGCAAGAGAACCGCTATTCTGAGTGACCTGACCATACACTCTGTCTCCTCAGTGTCATCCTTAGTCAATTGGGGGAAGAGAAGTCTGGTTCAATGATGCCATGGGTCTAACTTACCCTGACATTGTGAACTTGTTCTGAGATTTTGCCTTGTTTTCCCTGCAGATTTCTGCTTTGTGCCCTTGTATCCATGTTGCCTGCCCTGAGTCTCTAGTCCATATCTGAAATCTCAGGGAGCTAGAAGGGAATTTAGAGATAAAATTGGCCCATGTGGTCATTTTGTTGATGGTGAAACTGAGGTGCAGGGGCGGGAAGGAACTCGCTCAAGGTCATATTCTATGTTAAGTACATTCATGAATTTATTCAATATATACTATGTGCTAGGCACTTGTAGAATAATAGAAAAAATATATATTGGTCTCTGCCACCCTCCCCCCTACACTCCCCTCTCCCACCTCTTAAACTCCTCCTGGCACAGAGCTCCTAAAACCCTTGTCATATCCTAAGTGATAAAAGCACTAGGAGCATATTTTTTTCTAATATTTGGTCTTTGACTCTGTTCCTGACACCAAGCTCCTAAATCCCCTGGAAATTTCTGGGTGATAGGAGTGTCTTTTGTTCTAATGAGGCAACTCTGGCTAGGCTGCTGGATGGGGGCTGATCACCAGAAAGACCAAACCAGGATTAGAAACTTGGAATTTTCAGCCTCATCCCCCATGCTCCAGAGACGGGAAATGGGCTGGAAGTGGAGTTAATGATTGATCCTGCCTATGTGTGATGAAGGCTTCATAAAAATCCCCAAAGTATGGGGCTTGGAGAGCTTCCAGGTTGCTGAACATGTGGAGGTGCTGGGGGAGTGGGATGGCCGGAGAGGGCATGGAAGCTCGATGTCCCTTCCCACCTAGTCCTATGCAACTCTTCCATCTGGATGTTCATCTCTAACCTTTGTCATATCCTTTTATAATAAACCGGTAAACAGTAAGTAAACTGTTTCCCTGAGTTCTGTAAGCTGCTCTAGCAAATTAATTGAACCATGGGAACCTCTGATTTATAGCCCATCAGGTAATCACCTTGACATGGCCTTGACATCTGGAGGGAGGGGCAGTCTTGTGGGAGTGAGCCCTTAACCTGTGGGGTCTGAAGCTATCTCCAGATAGATCGTGTCAGAATTGTGTTAAATTGGAGGACACCCAGTGTGACACCCAGGTGTCACAGAATTGCCTGATGTGAGGGAAACCCCTACGCATCTAGTGTCAGAAGTGTGAGTGTGGTAGTTATGTGAGAATAAAAGAAACACAAGAGGCGGACTGAGGTTTTTCCTACTCAGCACTGAATAGGGAAGAATGAATAAGACACAGTTCTTTCCAGTCTGGACAACCTCACAGTTCAATGGAGAATTCACATAAACAGACAATTACAAGACTGGATAAAAAAGATCAGTGAGGGCTTCCCTGGTGGCGCAGTGGTTGAGAGTCCGCCTGCCGATGCAGGGGACACGGGTTCGTGCCCCGGTCCGGGAAGATCCCACATGCCGGAGAGCGGCTGGGCCCGTGAGCCATGGCCGCTGAGCCTGTGCATCCGGAGCGTGTGCTCCGCAATGGGAGAGGCTACAACAGTGAGAGGCCCGCATACCACAAAAAAAAAAAAACCCTATTAAAAAAAAAAAAAAAGATCAGTGAGAGAGAGACGGTCAGCATGAAGAGGGTGAGAATGGCACAGAGGTGAGAGGGCAAGGAGAGAAGGTCAGGGCTGAAGCTCTCCATCCACTTAAATCTCACAGTATTTATAAAGGGCCAATCATCCATTCTTTCCATCCAAATGTATTGGATGTTCTTCTACTGGGCCTTGCCTTGAAGATACAAAGATGAGTCTGGTATCTTAAAGGTCAAATAAGGTCATGAACTTGTGAGGTTGGCCCCCAAATTTCCAAACTCGAGTCCCTGACTGGTTAAGCCACTCAATTTCAAAGCAAAGGAAATTTGTTTCACAGCCCTTTTCTCTTCCTTGGGACACAGTGAGTAAGTTGTGCAAACTGGCTGTGATTCTGAGCCACAAGACTGCTTGGAGGTGGCCTCCGTTGTCAAGCCTGGCACCCCTTTTCACCTTCAGAGTGCTCTGATGTCCTTGGAACGGGCAGGTAGTGTTTGTTCTTACACAAGGCAGTTGGCCAGCCAGCCCAAGTAGAGCCAACAGGTGCTGGGTCCTTTAATCTTTCAGGACACAACCTTGGCCTTTTGTGGCTGGTTAATCAGGAGTGGGTGAGCAGCTGTCCAAGGATACATTCTGGAAGAAATTGGTGGTCCGGGTGGAGCGTGGGCACAGGGTCCAGTCTGGTAGGAGCTTCTCTTTCACACCCAGTATCCAGCTGCTGTCTGGTTGCAGAGGCAGATTAGAGACACCATCAACTCCACAAGTAAATTATCTCTCCTTTGTAGGCCTGTGTAATTCCCCAGGGACATTGGTGTTTGTTCTTTTCCTGTAAGGATGGTTGGTGATATAGTAGAGTTGCTTTATACATACATTCAACATGTAATGGCTTTGGTGCCTAACTCTCCACCCCACTTCTCATTCAGTATTTCAAGGTAATGCAGCCCATAGGTTTAGTAAGGTGGGGATTAAGAATTAACTAGTGGGTTTAGCAATTTGGTCCTTGGTGACCTTGACAGCAGTAAGTTCAGTGGAGTGCCAGGGGCCTGAACTGGCTGGAATGGGTTCAAGAGATTATAAGAAAAAAATGGAGCAGAGAGTTGGAATAGAGCTGGAAGAAGACATGGGGTTAAGAGTAGATTTTTTTTTTTTAAGATGGAAGAAATCACAGTGTACTTGTATGCTGGTTGTAATGATCCAGTAGAGGCAAAACTGATGATTCAAAAAAGAGGGAGTGGTTATGGCTTGAGATGTCCTTGAACCAGAAAGAGGACAAAGAACTTTTAGGGATGTGGTAGAGCTGTGTAGGGGAGGAAAAAGTTTTCCTTGACCCTCTTAGAGTCCCTGGCTAGATGTGAAAATTAAACTGACAAAGACAGATTAACAGGAGAAAAGCAGACACATTTACTTCCTGTAAGTTTTATAAGTGACATGGGAGCCTTCATCAGGAAATGAAGACCTGAAGAAATGGTTAAACCTAAGTGTTTTTATTCTAGGTTTGATGAAGAGTGGGCAGTTGTGGAGAAATATGATAGGACAAAGGGTATGAGGTAAGTGTAGCAAACTGGGGGAAACTTGGCAAGACCTGTTTGTTCGGATTCTTCCTGGTGACCCTTCTTCCTGGAGATAAAGATGCTTCTTTCCTCCGGGTATAGAGGGGCACCTGTTAGAAGAGGGTCTTATGACCTGCTTCAGGGGAGAAGGGTGGGGGACAGCCAGAGAGATCTTCCTGCTCCTGCTGTTTTCTCAGACGCCTTCAGCTTAAAATATCCTATATGCTAAGGTGCATGTTTTGGGCTACTGTGTTCTGAACCTCATCAGCTGGTTGTTAAACATAACTATAATTAAATATTAAATTATATAAATTTACTATTAAATAAACAATATTTTAAAAGGTAATAGATATCCAAAAAGCTTCCCTTCCTAACTTCATTACTATCTTTACCATGGTCTGCGTTCTTGCAGTTATGTCTATCGTGAGTGGGTGGTGGAAATGACACCATGCTGATCATTTCAAATTGGCCGTGGTGGGAGTATTTACACCACAAAAATTGCAGCCATTAGACATCAGGGCCTTGTTTTGGTTTGTTTTTTAAAGGAGAGCTGTTTGTTAACCATCTGCAGCCCATGCCTGGATTTGGTGGACAAGTGGAGAGATTGGCCCTCAACTAAGCGGCAATAGTTTGTCCACAAGAACAGGAGAGAAGGCAGGGCGTTTGGACAGGTGGGTAGATAGGTGTGGTAGAGAGATGTTTCCTATTTACTAAGGGAAAAAGGAAGCAAGGTAATCACCTGAGAATAAGGCTGGGGAGGGAGGTGTTGGAGGTTTGAAGAGAGAGGAGCCTGGGACAGTAAGTGGGTTAGAGAAATGCAGTGTTTTTGTCTAAGCACCATTAAAAAGGCCCCTTGAGGTTGGTGGTTATGAATCTAAAGAGAGGCCTGGGTGTATAGTTTTCCTCCAGGCCCTTTCGGTGGCTTGGGTGAGGCAGTAAGTGGAGAGCTGGATTTTTCCAAGGCTAGGGTTTTGCCAGTCCAGTATGACTATGTGTAAGCGAGATTATAAACTTATAAATGAAAAAGCCACCACTTCAAAGACCTCCCTTATTTATCCGAGCTAAAATCATGCCGCCTGTAACTTTGACCTATTATCCTGCTGCTTTTTCTATTTTGTGTTAAATCATCTGACAGCAGGGACTGTGCTTTCCTTACTGCGGAATCCAGTGCCTACCACAGTGCTTGGCACATAGTAGGTGCTCAGGAAGTAACATGTTGGATAAATTATCGGATTAATGGATTCACTTGCTTGCTCCATGATGTTTAACCTTTCATGAGCGTAGGATTTCCTTACGGAGTCAGATGCAGATACGTGCAATTTTTAAGTACTTGAGATGCAACCTAAAGCCTCAGAGGCAGCTGCCCGGGTAGTGTGAGTAATGCAGTTGTTGGTCTTTGTCACACAGGACTCGGCAACACGAGGAGGTTTATATTACAATCCCTAAACTTGGAGGGAGGGTAGTTTATGTATTTATTATTACTGTTTTTTAGTGCTGCCAATAGCGGCTTAAGGCTCCAGGAGAGGTGATGACAAAAGCTCCAGCGCCAAGGTCCAAGCCTCCGAGGAACTGTGCCGCGGCTCCCGGGAGGATACTTGGGTCCATAGGCGTGGTCGGGGGCGTGGCGTGGCCAGGACGAGGCGTGGCCGGCGCGGGAAGGGCGGGGCCGGGGCCGGGCCGCTTCAGGCGCCTCCAGCCGATTCCGCCAGGGGCCCCGGCACCTCCCGCGCCCGCCGCCCGACGGGACGCTGGCGGAAGGGGGCGGGGGCGTGACCGACTGTCTGGTTCTCTGGACAATAAAGTTTAGAAAGTTTGAAGAAGGAGGAGAAAAAAACCTCCCACGCCCCTTCGGCTATCCTGGCGCGGACGCCTGCGGCCCGGCACGTACAGAGCTCCAGCAGCAGTGTGCTCGCGGAGGCGTGGCAGGCGCGCCGGAATGGGAGTCACCGTGGACGTGCACGAGGTGTTCAAGTACCCCTTCGAGCAGGTGGTCGCCAGCTTCCTCCGAAAGGTATTCACCCAGCTCCGTCTCGGCCGGGGCTCGCATTCTCCCGCGCTGCCCCGGTGGCTCAGCGGTCTGCGCTCCGGGCAGCGGGCGCCCGCAGCTCCCCTCACCCCTCTGCCCGCTTGGAGGTCCACACCCACGGTCGGTCTCCCCTTCCAACTGCGGGTTTCGCCTCTGGGATGTGCTGGGCGAGGGAGGGGGTGGATTTCCTTGAGAGCTCCCCCACCAGGATGAGGGAAAGGCTCCGTGCGCGGCAACACGTTCACACCCTGCCCCAGCTGGAGGGAGAGTCGCGGGGAACCCAAGTTCTGGAGCCCCGGTGAGGCTGCACGGGGCTTCTCGATCTCTCTAGTACATCATTGACTCCTTCAAAGCTAGTGGAGGCTGTTGAAGCCGTCAGCTACCACCTCACCACTTTCTCTTTCATTAACAGCTTGGGACTTTGGGCAGTCCCCATGCCTTAGTTTTGTAATATGTAAAATGGGAAAAATAATAGTAACACCTCAGGAGTTGTGAGGATTCAAGTGAAATAATTCCCGTAAAGTGCTTATCACAGTGACTGATGCTTGCTAAGTTTTTTAAAATATATTGTTGTTGTTTGTGCTGCTGTAACTGTACACCCTAGCCTCAATATTCAGTGGCCCTCTTTATCTCAAGGGCTGCTCCTGGGACTGTGGCTCCTAACAGTAGAATGGGAAATTTCTTTCTAGTCTGGTTCTGCCTTTAGTTAGTTCACTTGATGGCCTTGGTCAAGGGTCATTTTCTCTCTAGGCTTCAGTTTCTGCATCTAAGATGTGTCCACTTAAAAAAAACGCACAACCGAAAAGTTGAGAATTATGTTTTATTGGGCAGACTTGCTGAGGACTTAAGCCTGGATACAGCCTCTGAGATAGCTCCTTGGGGCTGGTCTGAGGAGGTAAGGGAGGGGCCAGGATATATAGGAGTTCAAACAAAAAAAAGGATAGTTGACCATCCAAAGATTACTGCTAATTAAAGAAAACGGGACATCTCAAGTTAATGAAATTAGTGTTTTTCTGTGTATGGAACAATGCAAGAGTCTGGGTTCATTGAAATTCATTTGATAAGTGCCTTAACTATCTAGGACCTGTATCCTGTTTTACTCTGTCCTGAATCCCCTCAGGGTGCACCGCTGGGGATGGCTGCAGAGGCTGAAGGACTTATGGCCACAACATCGTTGGTTCACTGAAATGGCAAGTGACATTTTTTGTCCACAGATGAGTGTTGTATCAGATCTTCTTTCGGCTTTCATGATCTTGAGGAAGATTTGCAAGAATTGTAATTTGCCTTGGACAGCTGCCACTGGCAGTGCTCCCGGTGTGCCACCTGGAAGCCGGGAGATGGATTGTTTTAAGTGATAAGACCTGACCTCCATTAGAGGATGCACTTGGGGGCCCAGGTCACAAAGGAGTGAGTAGGACCCTGGTTAACATGATGTTGCCATGGAGGCCTTTTTGGCGGGGGAATGTCAGCTGGTTAATATTGTTAATTATCTCCTGTATGTAGTACCTGGTACCTACTAGGTGCTCAGTACAAGTCTGATGAATGATGAATGAATAAATGAATTACAGATGTGCTGTAGACTTTGCCTTAGGCTAGGCTTCTGGGTCCTAAAGAGAAAAAGCCAACACCCCATTTTTGTTTTAGGGCTGGCACTTTGAAGTGTGGATTCTCCAGTGTCACTGCCCCTTTGGAAAGTCTTTCTGGATTGTCCTCATCAGGAGGCAATCTCTGCCTTGTCAGAGCTGGAGGGACACTTTGGGCCTCAGTGACCGTCTTCTACAGTGTTGGGTAGTTACTACTGCATGTATCTTTTCCCTCATTAGACTCTAACCTTCCTCGGGGTAGGTCTCACTCCTGAAGAAGCACGTAGCACAGTGCCAAGCTCTCATTTAGAGAGTACTTGGCATGTGTCAAGCTTCTGGGCTAAATGCTTTTCTTTCATTCAGCAGATGTTTAGAGACACTTTGTGTGCCAGGCTCCGTGCTGGGTGTAGGGCACCACAGACAGACTCTCTTCTCATGGAGCTGATGGTCTCTGGTGGGTGAGACTGACATTAATCAATGATTAACAAGTGAACACGTAACTCCAGCTGATGATGTGTATTTACACAGGGAAAGTTCACAGTGTTGTGAAGTCCCGGGGGGTGGCATTAGGGAAGACTTCTTCGAGAAAGTGACATTTGTGAAGTGATGGCTGAAACGTGAGACGAGTTTCCTAGGCCAGCGGGGCGGGGGAGGAAGTGCTGTCATACATTATCGTTTTTACAGCTTCAGGAATTAGTTATGATTGACTTCCATTCCATGGTCTGGAGAAACTGCGGTTCAGCTTCCAAGTTCCCACAGCTAGCAAGTGGGAGAGCCAGGATTTCAACACATCTGACTCTAAGCTCACACCCCCGAATCGCCAGGCTGTGCTGCGTTGCACATAATAGACACTCAGCTAATCACTGAGGGAATACAGTGCTGTAGACTCTACTTTGCGTGCTCTTTATCCAGTCTCAGTTTCCTTTTGCCTGCAGTCTTCTCTCAGGGTTTATTCATCTCCATCCGGTTGTGCCTGGTCTAAGGGTATAGCTTTGAAGGTGCGAGGGTGAGAAAATACATTGTTTTGGTTGTCTGCTGTGTAACAGATCACCCTAGTGATTTAGTGGCCTAAACCAATGGTAAGCTTTTGATGGAAAGCTTTTAATTCTCACATTTCTACGAGTTGACTGGGCTCAGGTGGGCAGTTTTTAGGTGCCATGTGTTATAGCTGAGGTCGCGTCTATAGCTGGGTTCAGTTAGGATCTGGAAGAGTTTTTTTTTTTTTTTTCTGCGGTACGCGGGCCTCTCACTGCTGTGGCCTCTCCCGTTGCGGAGCATAGGCTCCGGACGCGCAGGCTCAGCGGCCGTGGCTCACGGGCCCAGCTGCTCCGCGGCATGTGGGATCTTCCCGGACCGGGGCACGAACCCGCGTCCACTGCATCGGCAGGCGGACTCTCAACCACTGTGCCACCAGGGAAGCCCTGGAAGAGTTCTTATACAATACTTAGCAAAGTGCCTGGCACATAGTAAGTAAAAACTGAGGAGGACATTTTGGAAGGTAAGGCTAGGGAAAGTGGAGGAGAACATTTGCAGAAAAGGTGTAGGGGTGGGACAGTGTTATCTCTATGGACATTACACTTGCATTCTTTCTATTCACAAGGTAGTCCTTCAGAGATCCCTGGATGGGGCTATGTGACTGTCTCTAGGATGTCAGTAAATTCAGTTGCTCTGAGAATTTTCACCTTATTTTACATTATTCATTCTTTTTTCTTTTCTTTTCTCTCTCTCTTTTTTTTTTTTTTGGCTGCGCGGCATGCGGGATCTTAGTTCCCTGACCAGGGATCAAACCTGTGCCCCCTGCAGTAGAAGCGAGGAGTCTTAACCACTGGACCACCAGGGAGGTCCCCACCTTACATTATTTAAAGCCATGAACTGGAAGTCAGTAGACCTGGATCCCAATCATTGTGCTTCCTTCATTAAAAGCAGTTTTGAGGTGGCCTTGGGAAACAGTTTTCACCAGCCTATCCTGTGCCCTTGAGCAAATTAGAAAGGGGCATCATCTAGGTGGTCTACACCCATAAGCTCACAGTGAATGGGGCTAGTGGGAGGTGCATGGGGCTACTTATGCAAGTTAGAAAAACGTGCTCCTTCTTCTACTAGGTGCCCAATGGCCTGCTTGACTGGAAAACCTTGTGCAGTGAGCAACATGCACAACCTTAGGAGACAACCCTACTGTCTTAATTTCTTATCCGTGAAATGATATGCTATGTACCCCACCAGTCTCCCAGGATTGTTGTGAGTTTCAGATGTGTAACAGTTTGACAAGCATATGTTTCTTTTAAAGCATAAGGTAGTAAGAATGATCCTTTTGGCAAAATAGCTTTTATTTTTCTTTTAGTCTTTTTGTATTTTTTTTTTTTATTCAAAGGAAAGCACTTGGCAGAAGGGACAATCGTAGGATCTCTGGGAAGCATTTAATCTGATTTTGCACAATGGTATGTTTGAAGGTGCTACAGCACTGAGGAAGTTCTATTTTAAATAGAGTCTACTGATCTCTGGCTTTTGGTATGTTAGGGCTTGCCTTCCAAGTTATAATATCCTGCTATTTTTAAAACCTGAGGAATGTTTGCTCTTCTTACACCTGCCTGTTGGATACTACAGGCAAAATATTAGCTACATGCTTTCAAAGCTAAGTGGCACCTTGAAAGCAAACACCACAATACTCTTTGTTCGTGGAGTGCAATGTTTCTCGTTGAACTCTTCATGGAGGAGTGCTGTGAAAACCAAAATGGTTTATTCATAAGATGCTAAACAGTACTTTCCATGAACTACAGTGTCAGTGCTCTTGACAGTGTGTTTTGGTTTCTTTCTTTGAATGACTCTTAGCTTTCTAGTTCTCATCGTTTATAGCTGTTTCCTTCCTTCTACTTAAAACCATCTGCAAAGAGAACACACTGTTGCATAGATGGATATAGCAGCTGATAGGCTTACTCATCTCTGGAAGCTAACATGGGTCCGTTTAATGGGCTTGCCTTGCATGAGCTGGATTCCTAGATTTTCTAAAAATTTCTTCCTAAAAGACTTCCTAAATTTTGTCTACCTGAAATTTAAAGTCATACAAAAGGCCATTATGTGGCCTGGATTTTTCTTGTTTATTCTTAAATGAGGCCAGAGAGGCTACAGTTTTTCTTAGCATAGAGTTGTTCAGGTTGATTTTCTTGTTATGCTGTAGGTAAAAGAGTCACTGTGAATAGAGTATAAGCTTCATGGGTGGAGATTTTATCATCTGTTCCTGATGTATCTCAAGTATCCAAAGAGATCCTGGAACATAGTAGGGACTCAGCAAATCCTTATTGAATGAATGAGTGAAATACTCTCTTCAGGATTTAGCCTTATGTAATTTCAGACCGAAGCCTGTGTGGATTCAGTAATATGTCCTTACTTTGGGTACTGTAATCAAATGGACAGATTAAAATAATTTCTTTGCTTCAACACAGTGGCCTTGGATTTTATTCATTCTAGCCAGGAGCTTGATGTTGTGAACAAAATGGTTTGAATGTTTACCCTTAAACTCAGAAAGGGGATTTATGAATGGCTATTTCCGCTTAGAGTAGAAAGTTGATTGGGTAATTAATAATGTTTCCATTTCTGATCCTATTTTTTCTTCCTTGCATATCTGACACGTGTGTGGAACATCTCTCCCTACAGAGCTCCTGAAATATTGGGAGTGGACCCGTATTTTCAAAATAAGTGATTTGAAAATGATAGGCCTGGGTTAGCATAATGGTTATTTATCTTTTTGTTCACACTATAATAGTCTTTCTTCACTTTTATCTTCCTATCCTCAATTCTACTAGAAAATTAGGCGCAACGGGAAGAAGGTGAAGACAGGAAGAGCGTGGGCTCTGACATCAGCCAGGTGTCGGGGTGCTTCTGGCTGTGTGAGTTTGGGCAAGTCAGTTCATTTTTCTATGCCTCAGCTTTATCATCTGCATAATATTAATAATATCTTCTGGAGTTGTTGGGAGAAAGTAAGTTGGATAATGCACACAGTTGCATACAATATACATAGTTTAATGTCACCACACAGTAGGTGCTTTAGTACTTGTTTAAAACAAGTACTTTTAAAGTACTTGTTAAAAATCGTTATAGTAATACTAACAGAAATAATTTATGACATGTAAATCCATGAACTTGAAAATAAAAAGCTGAGAGAAGTAGTCTGCAGAAATCTTTTTAACTTGGAGTAATTAAAGGGAGAGTAAGCATGAATAAAGGTGCATATTTGAATTATGACTTTTTTTTTTGTGGTACGTGGGCCTCTCACTGTTGTGGCCTCTCCCGTTGCGGAGCACAGGCTCCGGACGCGCAGGCTCAGCGGCCATGGCTCACGGGCCCTGCAGCTCCGTGGCATGTGGGATCTTCCCGGACCGGGACGCGAACCTGTGTCCCCTGCATCGGCAGGCGGACTCTCAACCACTGCGCCACTAGGGAAGCCCTGAATTATGACTTATTTTTAAAATGTCATTTAAATAATATTAAAGCATACTTAGTGAGTTACCTAGTAGAGGTTGTGGCTTAATCAGTGCCTGAAAGATAGGAAAATTTTAACTATCAAAGTATAGTAGTTAAACATTCATTATATTTCTCCTAATAGAAATCCACAATAGGTCTGTGTATCATTTGGCCCTTGGGAGATGAAAAGCTAAATAAAACATAGCCCTGGCCTCAAGGAGCTCACTGTCAAAGGGGACAAAGGGAAATAAATTAATTTTTGTGATAAGTGCCTTCTCAGGGGCATATCACAGACATACAGTGTGGGCAAGATTCATGTTTTAATTATAAATCTGTAAGAGCTTTTAGAGTACTTAGAGTTTGTTGCCTTTTTTAAAAGTATTCTCTCTATTCTCTTCTCCAATGTGGCGCTTTCCCTAATGCTAGTAGGCAGGGATGTGTCAAGGAGTCCTTGTCGTATCTTCTACAAATTCTGCAATGGTAAAGCATGAGCTTGTGAGGTTTTACTAGTCTAGGAAAATAAGAAATATCTTCTAGTAATTTTTGAGTAATCATTTAAATATATCTGAATTGCAAATGGACACTAATAGTATACTTAATACGACACCACAGTAAGTTACAAGATAAAGACTGAAGTCTTGAAAGTAAGTTTTCAAAAATATTGAGTCATTTTTTAGTAGCAAAACCAGTAAGGTGCCAGGTGTTACACTTTACATAAAATTATTTCCTTGAATTCCTATAACAGCTCTTTGAGGTAGATTTTTTTGTTTTGTTTTTGTTTTTCTAATTTTACAGATGAGAAAACTGTGACTGACTGAGATAATTTGCCAGAGACTCCCATAGGTGGGCTTCAACTGAGGTCTCTTAGATTCTAAAACTCATTCTGTTTCCCAGACTGTCTTTATTTTACTTTCATTTATTTCTTAACTTTTCATTTAGAAATAATTTGAGTTAAAAAGTGTTGCAAAAACAGACAGAAAATTCACATCCTTAACTTCCTCAAACCACTATATAATTTTTAAAATCAGGGAATTAACACTGATACCGTGTTAACTCTCCTATAAACATTGTTCAAATTTTGGCACTTGTTTACTAATACGATTTTTTTTAGTCTAGGATTCAATCCAGGATCCCACATTACACTTAGTTGTTGTATCTTAGTCTCCTCTTCAGTTCCTTAGTGCTTTCTGGACCATGGTGCTTTCCAAGAGTACTGATTAGTTACTTTGTAGACTTTGTAACTTTAAATGCATTGGGTTTGTGTATGCATTTTTTTAAAAAAATAGATCTTTATTGGAATATAATTGTTTTACAATACTGTGTTAGTTTCTGTTGCACACCAGAGTGAATCAGCCATACGCATACATATGTCCCCATATGCCCTCCTTCTTGAGCCTCCCTCCCATCCTCCTTGTCCCACCCCTCTAAGTCATCGCAAAGCACCGAGCTGATCTCCCTGAGCTGTGCTGCTGCTTCCCACTAGCTATCTATTTTACATTCAGTAGTGTACATATGTCCATGCTACTCTCACTTTACCCCAGCTTCCCCCTCCCTGCCCCCGTGTCCTCAAGTCCATTCTCTATGTCTACGTCTTTATTCCTGCCCTGCAGCTGTGCTCATCAGTATCATTTATTTATTTATTTTTTTAAGATTCCATGTATATGTGTTAGCACACAGTATTTGTTTTTCTCTTCCTGACTTACTTCACTCTGTATGACAGACTCTAGGTCCATCCATCTCACTACAAATAACTCAGTTTCCTTTCTTTTTATGGCTAATATTCCATTGTATATATGTGCCACATCTTTATCCATTCATCTGTCGATGGACATTTAGGTTGGTTCCATGTCTTGGCTATTGTAAGTGCTGCGTTTAATGTTTAGGGAAGAGGATTTTCCTTGGTGTCACAATTGTATGAATGATTCTTTTTAATAAACTTCATTATGTCATTGCCAATTATTGGGACATTTTGGTATGAATGAGCGTGAAGTGACGTTGGTTGGCCTTTGTTTAGAATCATAACTTGTCCCACCAGAAGGGCCTTTGAGGATCATCTGGTGGTCTACCACCCGGGCTTCACAGATGGCAGCATCACAGTCTGCACATCTTGCCTCCTTGTCCTTTGTTTTTTCTACTTCATCCTCCTACTGCGAAGGCCAACGAACAGCCATCCAAAACGTCCGTTGACTTAAATGTGTTTAGTCTTTGACATTTTGACTCATCATTTGGTCTTGGTATAAAGTCAGCTTTGCTTTTCGTTTAAGATAGACAATAGTATGTAGCTCATAAAGGGAATTTGGCACAGCTCGCAGTGATTTCTCTGTGTAGTTAAATGCCATATCTCTTTTCAACAGCTCCATCCCTTCGTGTGTACATGTTTGGCATCAGCCTGGGTAGCAGAGATTCCCTTAATGCTTATAAAACTGATATGTTAATATACCAGACTTACTTTAGGTCTCCTTGGCCTTCTTTGAAGGACTAATACAGATATATCAGCTTAACTGCTTCCTCGTGCTCTCTTGGATAATGCCAGTTGGAAGTTGGTAAACAATGGCTTCTTTGGAGGTCATTGACTTTTTTGGTGGGAGTATTATAAAAGGCAGGCATAGACTTCTGAGCTTTTTGGAAAGTTGTGTCTTTCTTTCTTTTTTTTTTTTTTTTGCGGTACGCGGGCCTCTCACTGTTGTGGCCTCTCCCGTTGCAGAGCACAGCCTCCGGACGCGCAGGCTCAGCGGCCTAGCTGCTCCGCGGCATGTGGGATCTTCCCAGACCGGGGCACGAACCCGTGTCCCCTGCATCGGCAGGCGGACTCTCAACCACTGCGCCACAAGGGAAGCCCCTTTCTTTTTTTAAAAATATTAATTATTTATTTATTTGGCTGCACGAGGTCGTAGTTGCGGCATGCATGCGGGATCTAGTTCCCTGACCAGGGATCGAACCCTGGCCCCCTGCATAGGGAGTTTGGAGTCTTAACCACTGGACCACCGAAGTCCTGGAAAGTTGATATGTTAATAACTCCTTACTCTCTTAAGAGTCGGCTTTATGAAAGCTTATTATATTTTCCCCCTGTAAATAAGAAACGTAAATATACCCTATCTTCATGGATCTACTCCCAGAAATATACTGAATGTTATTCCTGTAGTTAGATGGACTCTATTTCTTGACCTCTCACTCTTCATAGCTATGTATTTGTTTTAATGTGTATTTTGTTTTTTACCCATTATTTTGAAATTTTTGGCCTCTTGCCTTTTAATATGTAAAACACATGAAAGCAAGGTATATGACAGTGTAGGAGAGTCTATGTTTTACTCTTGTTAGACTGTTACATACATATAATATAAGCAGTGATATTTGCAACACATTTATGTCTTGGGGAAAGGGAAGGGATTAGTTTATACATTCTGTGAAGAATGTAAAAATTATAAGTAAATTCAGAATGAACTCAAATATACCTTGAAAAATCCCTTGTGTCACCCAGAAAGTATGGCAAATGTGCAGAGCCCTGTGCAGTAATTATTAGCCACTGCAGTTTGTGGTCCCCTGATTGAGGTCCAAGGATGGCAAGGGTTTTTGGTAGATATTTGGGTCATCAGTCCACTTTGCTTCCATGAAAGCCACTAGTGTGGAGCGGGGACCGGAAGATCCCAGGGTTGCCCTGCTCGTGTGCAGGTCTTATGCCATTATGTTTTTAACATGGAGACTTCTTATCTTAACACTTGTTAAGAGATTTACTCATTTTGAGGAGGACAAAATGAGATAATACATATGGTGACCTCTAATACGGCACTCTGCACGGGCAAAGTAGATGTGCAATTAAGTCTTTGATGGGCTTGATCCTGATCTAGCTTAACCCTTTCCACTGTCACACTGTGTTTGTACAGGTGTCCAGAAAAACCCGGTCACCTGCTTCCTGTCTTCCCAGTTGGCATTCCTGGTGGTGACCCTCTCTGAGCAGCCTTCCCTCTCTCGACCCCTTATTCGCTGACTTCAGATACATTTTTGTGAATTCAATCATGAATATTCAAGTTACCACAATATGGTGTCAGAAAATTTTGAGTAATGCCAGGTAGGGGGCGCCTCAGCACAATAAATCTTTATTTTAAAAAAAGTTAAAATAGATGCCTTTCATGTCATGGTATTTAGCTATTGTAAATAAACCTCTGATTTCTTTTTCCATTCTCGTATGGAAGGAGACTCGAGGCTCGCGTCTCTTCAACTCCAAAAGTAGTTGCATAGGAAAATGCCTTGAATCTTGTAAATGAGTTTACTGGAGTGGATAGCTTAGGATTTCTTGTGTTTGGCTGAGGCAACTTCCATTTTACTTTGTAATTTGCAAGAATTGTCGAATGAGTAACCCTTAAGTATTTTACAATGGCTCCTCTTCATGATTTCCCAAGCCCCTGTTATCCCTTAGTCTGATTTATTTTCGCCTTATATATTTTATTTTTTGTTTTTCTGACTAACGTGTAAACTCTCTAAGAGGCTACAATTTTGTTTGTTTCGTTACTCTGTCCCTAGTGCCTGGAACGGTGCCTAGGTAGTCGGAAAACTGTAAAATAGTGTCACTATTATTTAAATCGATACCCTTCACCCTAATAAGCAGATATTAAAGTTATAGAAAAGCGTGAGTAAAGCATTTGAGTTTATGATCTTTAGGAATTTCACTGATAACTTTGTGAAGTAATCAGAACTTGGGAACTTTTTATCATTAGCCTTCTCTGGTGATTATGTTTCCAACCTCTTTCATAATTTAGTTCAGTCATCTTCCTACAGCTTACAGTGTATTTATAATATTCAGTCAGTCAGGATGTATTGATGAATATAATAAAATGAGTAAAATAGAACTGTAGTAGAGGCAATATTCTCATACTCTCATTTTACCTTAGTATAAAAGTTCTGATTTCTGTACACACACACACACACTAAAAATTAAAGGCATCTGTGTGAGTCTCAGATGTCTCCCTCACTTCAAGGGTGTTGTGTAAGTGAAGCCCCCTTGCTGAGGGACAGAACAGCTAAACCTGACCCCCTGTGATGGACATTATCTTCAAAAAAATACTGAAGGTTAAACTTCAAGAAAACAAGCGTCGTAATTTTGAGCATTTTTTTCTGGAGCAAACATGAATGAATGAATACATAAATATTTAAACAGCCATGTTGGGAAATTCCTTGGCAGTCCAGTGGTTAGGACTTGGTGCTTTCACTGCTGGGGCCTGGGTTTGATCCCCGGTCGGGGAACTAAGATCATAAAAGCCGAGCATGTGGCCACAAACAAACAAACAAAAAGGCAAGTTGTTGATTTGTTATCAAGATTGCAGCTGCCCGGATGGGAGTGTGACTGGCAGAGTTTACGGCATGGGATGTGATGTGGTGTTGAGGATGCCAAGGACTGAGCCCACTGCTCGCTTCATAGATTGGTTCCCCTGGTCCTCGAAGGGAGTAAGGTTTAGTTTCCGCATTGGTCCCGGAGGTCAGCAAGGTTTATCTTCCAGATTGTTCATTCATTCGGCAGATATTCATTGAGTGCCTGCTCTGTGCCAGACCTGTGCTGGCTGGTGGAGATACAGAATTCCTGCTCTCGCAGAGTCTGTGTTCTTGTCCCAGGTCTTTTGGGGCCACAGATATCTGTAACAATGTGTGAAAGTGACGGATCCTTTTCCCTGAAAAATCAGTCACTCAGTCAACCTCATATTATACAAACTGATGCATGCAGACACAGAGCTGCCGTGGGGTGGGGAAGAGCCCTGCTCGCTGAGTTTTGTAGACCATTTCCTGGGTTCAGAAGGCTTAAAGCTCAAGCTTACCAAGTGGAGGGCCCTGTCTCCCCCCCTCCCCGCCCCCCGCCGAGCCTGTTCGCTGCTCTCATCTCCCCCTCAGCACCTTACGGTGTTTTGGGTAAGACTTCCCTGTGATTTTCCTTTCCTGTTAGATCGCATGATGAAGCAGTAGACCTCTGGGAATAGAGCCTGACAGGCGCTCAGCAGGCCTGGTCAGCAGCCTGCTTGTCCTCTGGCTTTGAGGACTTCTACTGTCTGAGTCTCTTTTTGCATCTGAGCAGTGCAAAGGGTGGGGTTTGAGTGACTGAGGTGTTTGAGGGTAGGTTAGGTGGGCAGGCCTTGAAGGCAAAAGAAAGTATCTGTTGCTGAATTACAGTCTTGATGCTCATTAACTGGGGGATTTTGAGCAAATGACTTAGTTTATCCAAGCTTAATTTCTCACAAGTGAAAGGGAAAAAAAACCACCCAGAATGTAACTCATGGAATAGTTTTGAGAATTAAACTGAAATAATATATTAAACTGCCTAGGACAAAAATGGTAGCTATTATCAGTTTTTTTTTCCATAAATTTATTTTTGGCTGTGTTGGGTCTTCGTTGCTGCGCGCAACCTTTCTAGTTGCATTGAGCAGGGGCTACTCTTTGTTGTGGTGCACGCGCGGGCTTCTCATTGCGGTGGCTTCTCTTGTTGCGGAGCACGGGCTCTAGGCACGCGGGCTCAGTAGTTGTGGCGCACGGGCTTAGTTGCTCCGTGGCATGTGCGATCTTCCCGGACCAGGGCTCAAACCCATGTCCCCTGCATTGGCAGGTGGATCTTTTTTTTTTTCTTTCTTATTAATTAATTAATTTATTTTTGGCAGCGTTGGGTCTTCGTTGCTGCTCGTGGGCTTTCTTTTTAGTTGCGATGAGCGGGGGCTACTTGTCATTGCCGTGCGCGGGCCTCTCATTGTGGTGGCCTCTCTTGTCGCAGAGCACCGGCTCTAGACACACAGGCTCTAGAGTGCAGGCTCAGTAGTTGTGGCGCACGGGCCTAGCTGCTCTGCAGCATGTGGGATCTTCCTGAACGAGGGCTCGAACCCGTGTCCCCTGCATTGGCAGGCGGATTCCTAACCACTGTGCCACCGGGGAAGCCCTGGCAGGCGGATTCTTAACCACTGTGCCACCAGGGAAGCCCTGTCAGCTTTTTATTAACATGAAATTGTGTTTCAGGGGAATTTAATCAATAAATAAACTTATTTTTTTGTATTTTTTTCTTTATTGAAATATAGTTGATTTACAGTGCTGTGCCAGTTTCTTCTGTACAGCAGAGTGACTCACCATACACATATATACATAAATAAACTATTGAGCACCTGGCATAGACTCCTTCTGTGATTATATTCCTGTGATGCTGACCCAGCCACCAGGCAATAGTAAAGGACAATAGTGAAGGAATTCACTATGTATTGATACTAGGCCTGATTTCATTTTGTGGCTCTACCACTAACCAGCTGGGTGACCCTAAGCTTTCTGATTTTATTTAGTTTCCATTTAGTTTCTGAAAGATGGGATAATGATATCCCATGACCCAGTCACAACAGAGAGGCTGATTTGAGAAAAGATCATGCAAGTAAAGCATTCAACACAGTGCCTCATACAAAGAACACGCTTGATTTATGTAAGGCTGGTTAAATATTAATAGTATTATTTATTAATTAGCTTAACCTAACCTCCCCGTCTCCATCCAGAGCTAGGTTGACTCCAAAGAAGGTTTCTCCTGATTTCATACAGGTCCAGTTGATGACAGCATCTACTTACCTATTTCAAACTAGTAAAATTAAGACTCTTGATTGAAAACTGGCCTTAGAGATTGCTTGGATAATATTTACTGTTTCTGCAAATAACTGGTTACTGTGAAGTAATTCACTTTGGTAAAAAAAAGAATGGTAATTTTTCTTTATGTGTTTTCATTTAGTATCCAAACCCCATGGATAAAAATGTCATCTCTGTAAAAATTGTGGAGGAGAAAAAAGGTAAGTGCTACTGATCTTTGTAAAGATGTGTGTCTTCGTGTGTGTGTATGGCCTGTTATATATATATATATTTTTTTGCGGTACGCGGGCCTCTCACTGTTGTGGCCTCTCCCGTTGTGGAGCACAGGCTCTGGACACGCAGGCTCAGAGGCCATGGCTCACGGGCCCAGCTGCTCCGTAGCATGTGGGATCTTCCCGGACTGGGGCACGAACCCGTGTCCCCTGCATCGGCAGGTGGACTCTCAACCACTGCTCCACCAGGGAAGCCCTGGCCTGTTATATTTTAAACAGGTATATTAACAGGTATAGTTCTGTATTCGAGGCGACTGATAGAAAAGAGCACCCGGCATTTCCAGCAGTAGAAGGCTTGCCTTATGCTCTTGTCACTTTCTCCATTAAGAATTGATGACAGCTGTGACAGTTTACATTTTTGAACACTTAATGTGTGCCAGGCACTCTTACTTTTATTAACTTAATCCTCAGAACAATGAGGTCACATGGCTATGTCTCTTGATATATTCGTATATCATTTTATAGATGGCAAAATAGATATTACTAATAGCATGTATATGAGATGTGACTGTAAAATGATTGGATTATGGAATCAAAACTGCTTAACAATATGGTTCAGTATTGACTAGAGTAGGGCTTGACAAATTATGCTTGTGTTGCCTGTTGTTGTAAATAAAGTTTTATTGGCACACAGCTATGCCCATTTGTTTATGTATTATCTGTGCTTACTTCCTTATCACAACAATAGAGTTGTGGTAACAGAGACCGTATGGCCCACAAAACCTAAAATATTAATATTTACCATCTGGCGCTTTACAGAAGATGTTTACTGATCCTTGGACTGGAGTGTAGGAGTCTTTCCTGTTCTCTGTCATTTACATCTCCGGTAGAAGCGTTTTCACTGTCAGTGTTTGAACTCGAGAGCTGGCAATGAAGGAAGCTATAATGATGCACATCATCAATGTGTAAACCTTTGAAGACACCCAGGCTCGGTCTACCATGCTCTTGAACCTTCTGAGAAAATGTATGAGATGTTCATTTCGTGACCCTGAGCCATTCTCTCTGTTTGGTGAAGAGAGAACTGTCTTTGCGAGGGTATTTCCTGCACTTCCATAACTCTGTAAATATGATTAAAAGCCGTTTTCTCAGGTACCTGCACTCGTAGGAGAAAGGTTTTATATGGCATTAGAAAAGTCTGATTTCAGGTCCTGATTTTGTTACTATCTACATGAACTAACTTCTTGGAGGCTCTATTTCTTCATCTGTTAAATGGGAAAATAATAACAAACTGCCTTTAGGTTGTTGAGAAGATCAAATGATTGAACAATGTGCATATTTCTAAGTGGTTAATTATAATTTCTACCACTGACAGGGGCATCTTTGCCTCCGGGAGTGGCTCATCCATTTTCACTATGTGTACTGCAGACATTGGATGAGATGGCCAAAGGCATGCCAGTAGGCAGAGGAGGTGAACCCATTTCTCACCCTACCAACAACTTCTGGGCACTCAGGGTGTTTGCACCAAGGTTCAGGGCTGTTATAGCCAGAGCTTTGAGAAACTGTAGGAACATGCTGAGTCACAGTAATTCACAGAGCAAAAGACAACACTTCAGAGTTTATATTTTTCTCTGATTTGGTTTCCTTTTTTTCTCAACTCACATTTATTGTGTTTTTTTTTTTATGTCCCTCGTGCTATTCTGTAAACTTCTTTCCAAAACAGAATAGTTCCAGCCACAGGGAGTCTGCTCCCCTACGAGAGAAGAGTATGCCCAATATAATTAATAAGAGGTTTATTCAAAAAGAGTCATGTACCAAAATGTTCATTGCAGCTTTATTTATAGTAACCCGGAGATGGAAACAACCTAAGTGTCCATCATCGGATGAATGGATAAAGAAGATGTGGCACATATATACAATGGAATATTACTCAGCCATAAAAAGAAACGAAATTGAGTTATTTGTAGTGAGGTGGATGGACCTAGAGTCTGTCATACAGAGTGAAGTAAGTCAGAAAGAGAAAGACAAATACCGTATGCTAACACATATATATGAAATTTAAGAAAAAAAAATGTCATGAAGAACCTAGGGATAAGACAGGAATAAAGACACAGACCTACTAGAGAATGGACTTGAGGATATAGGGAGGGGGAAGGGTAAGCTGTGACAAAGCGAGAGAGAAGCATGGACATATATACACTACCAAATGTAAAACAGATAGCTAGTGGGAAGCAGCCACATAGCTCAGGGAGATCAGCTAGGTGCTTTGTGACCACCTAGAGGGGTGGGATAGGGAGGGTGGGAGGGAGGGAGACGCAAGAGGGAAGAGATATGGGAACATAGGTATATGTATAACTGATTCACTTTGTTATAAAGCAGAAACTAACACACCATTGTAAAGCAATTTTACTCCAATAAAGATGTAAAAAAAAAAAAAAGTTTAAATTTGTAGCCAGAAACCTGTGCTTGAAAACATGTTTGGTGCAGAAGGTGGCAGCATCAGATTCTCCATCGTTTTGTTAAAACATTCTCTTCGTTGGAGCTGAGCAGGGGGCTCATTGGCCATGGCCATTGGAGTGTTGACGTTGATAGTCCTGAGCAGTGAACGATTTACAATTCTTTTTCCTTGAATTTAGAATGTGCAGTGTGAGTGGCTAGCTATTTTATCCTTATTCCTTGCTCACAGATATTTGCAGGGATTTGGCCCAGAAAAGTGGTCAGGGATGCTGGGTTTTGAGTTAAATATTTTCTCTGGGAATTCTACATATCGAAAATTGAGATTGACATTAAAAGTTTTATTGACATTAAAACAAGAATACATTTCCGTCAGTTCTTTTTTGAGTGTAAAAATTTTCTGTTTCTAGATGTGTCAACAGGGATCATCTATAGAAAGAGGATTGCAGTCTGTCAAAATGTGGTTCCAGAAATTTTAAGGAAGGTAAATTCATTTCAAAATTTAATCAGATTTGGTGTAACGTTGGGTGTTTTCCAAATAGTCATGGAAAGAGATAGCATTTTCTGATGTGAAGGAGTGTTAGAACTTCCCCAGTTCTCCTACCTCAGAGCCCTTCTAAGGAAGAAATCTGTCTCCTGTCCAACCTCAGTTTTGACAGGTGCTACCAGAGAGAGTTTTTTTCCTGTCTGTTTTGTCTCTTTTGTGGAGGGCGCTTAGTGTACAAAGAGATGGGCAACAATTATTTTAAAAGATACTTTGGACATTTTGCATGAAGTGGCCATCTTTTCTAATCTGTCCACGGTTAGATATGACTCTTAGGTAAGAATGATCAGAAGTGGGCAGATGGTAAGTATTAACTTCAGTAAGGAAGAGAAAAGCTTCAGTTTCCATTTTACTGTCAGTAAGAATGGTTTTGAGAGTATAGTGCTTTCAGCACCCTCTGTAAGTCTTTTTGTGTGTGTTTCTGTAAAGTAATGGTATTGATGATGAAATCTTCATGATAGCAAATTGTTTTCTCTCTTTGAAATCCTTGAGCACTCTGGTGATTGTTGGAAAAAGGTGAGTGAAATTTTTAATCACATTGCTTTAACCGTAGAGGGATTATTGACAAGAGTCCTTTTAGAATCATTAGGAAATAGAGGAGAGTGTCTTGCTGCATACTTTTAAAAATGTCTCCGTCTTTTCAACCTGGAAGTGATCCTGTGTGTGATATAAAACCCAGTGGGGCTCCTGCCGGTTAGCTTGCAAATTGCTTTGCTGTGCTGTATGTAGAAAACATGGCAGCTTCCATCACTTTCTTATCATGGATTAAGACTCTGTTGCTTTCTTTAGTGGAAAGAAGGCTGATATGACAATGAAAATGAACTTTCTTTTATTTTCCAGATAATAATATGTTGCAGTATGTGCAGCAAATTATTGCTGGCTTTTTCCCCAGAGTGTGTACCCTGCCTTTGCCCTGTATACATGCTTTGCATCTATTATTTAAAAAGGCATTCAACTTTGTCCTGTATCTCCATTCTTAAATAATTTAAGAACACCCTGACTTGTACAATTCTGCCTTTGTAGCTTTGCATGTTCCCTCCACCTAGGAAAGCATACATTTCTAGATATTGGGCAGAGTTTAAAATGAAGAAAATATTTTATCTGATACTGTCCTGCATGTGAGCCCATAAGTGGGCCCAATTAGAATCCGTCAATTTAAGAAGGCCATAACCAGCCCTGGAGGAGACACAAAGGAGGCTGACACTTTGCTTAGGGTTTAGCAGTTAGGGGAATCAGGCCAGGGACTCTACAGGCTGTGTAAATCCTGGGCCATTTGCATGTTCTTACCAGCATTTAGTAAGGTCATAGTATGTTTGCTTATCAAGGACTTACCGCCATTGGTGAGTCGTCATCCATATATCAGGATCACTTGTCCTCTTAATTCCCTGAGACTAAAAGCAACTCTGGACACAGTCCTTATGTAGCTTGTTCCTCCTAAATTCAGAAAACCATCTTCTGTCTTTTGGACAGGTGAACATTTTAAAGGTACCTAATGTCCAGTTAGAAGAGGAATCATGGTTCAATCCTCAGGAAAGGAACATGGCTATAAGGAGTCACTGCCTTACGTGGACACAATATGCATCCATGAAGGAAGAGTCTGTCTTCCGGGAAAGTATAGAAAATCCAAATTGGTAAGATCACCTGTGTGTGTGTGTGTGTGCGCGCGCGCGCGCGCATGTAGGTTGGGTGCGGGGAAGCACAAATGAGCACGCATATTAAAAAGCCGTGATTCCATACTTATAACCTCTGTTTACAACTCACATAAATTATATACTATTAATTTTTAATCACACAAGGAATCAGTAAATAGATTTCCCTTTGGGGGAAAAATGACAGCCCAACTCCTTTCTGACTGTCCTATCCAATTTGGTGCCTTTTTGCCTTCTCCAGAGGCAGTGAGTGTTATCAGTGTATTGAGTATTCTTCCAGACCTTTAAGAGATACCTCTAGATACTCATAGAACCTGTATAGTATGGTTTTGATTATCTTTTTTACATACATGCTTTCATTCTGTGTAAATCATTGTGCACTTATCTTTTTTGTTTAGTAGAATGTTTCTAAACTTTATCCAGTTGATGTCTGTAAAATCTAGCTTATTCCTTTGAACTGCTGCATAGTGTTCAATCCTATCATTATACTACATTCTATTTAGCTTTTTTACTTTTGGACAGATGTTCAGATGGTTTCTAGTTACTCTTATATATATAAGCAGTACTGTAATATTTGTGAAGCGTACGATCCTTGTATATTCGATATGTGAATGTTTCTCTAAAGGAGAATTGATTTTATTATTGAAATATAGTTGACATACAGTATTATGTTAAAGGAGAATTTTTAGTTGTCAGGTTTATTGAGTTATTATTTACATACAAAATTTATTCTTCTTAGTGTACAATTCAATGAGTTTTGGCAAACACACACATATACAGTTGTGTATATTGCCACAATCAAGCTACAGAACACTTCAGGTAGATTTTAAAGAACTATATGCCGGGATAATTCCATGAGGAAAGAGTATTCTTTTCAACAAATGGTGCTGGCACAATTGCATATCCACATTCAAAAGAACGAAGATGGACCTCTATCTCACACCAAATACAAAATTAACTCAAAATGGATCAAAGAACTAAATGAAAGAGTTAAGACTATAAAACTATTAGGAAAAAACATAGGTGTAAGTCTATGCGATCTTGGATAAGGCAGTAGTTTCTTAGATATGACACCAAAAGCCCAAGCAACAAAAGAAAAAAATAGGTAAAATTGACTTCATCAAAATGAAAAACTTTTGTGCTTCAAAGGACACAGTCAAGAAGGTGAAAAGACAGCCCAACAAATGGGAGAAACTATTCGCAAACTGTATAACTGATAAGGGTTTAGTATCTAGCATATGTAAAAGACTGTTACAACTCAGTAATAAAAAGACAACCCAGTTAATAAAGGGGCAAGGCATTTGAGTAGATATTTATCCAGAAAGGTATACAGATGACCAATAAGTACATGAAAAGATGCTCAACATCTTTAGTGTTTCGGAAAATGCAAATTGAAACCACTTTGAGATACCGCTTCAAACCTGCCAGGATGGCTGTAATAAAAAAGAGACACAGTAACAAGCGTTGGAAAGGATGTGGAGAAATTGGAACCCTCGCACACTGCTGGTGGGAATGTAAATGGTGCAGCTGCTGTGGAAAACGGTTTTTCAGTGCCTCAAACAGTTAAATGTAGAGTTACCACTTGACCCAGCAATTCTACATTGTATTGAAAAAATCCACAAAAATTTGCAGGAATGTTCATAGCCCCATTATTTGTAATAGGCAGAATGTGGAAACAAGCCAAATGTCCTTCATCTGATGAATATATAACCAAATGTGGTATATCCATACAATGGAATATTATTCAGCCATAAAAAGAAATGGAGCAATGATTCATGTTACAATGTGGATGAAGCTTGAACACACTGTTTTCAGCGAAAGAAGCCAGTTACAAAAGACCATATATTGTTTGAGTCAGTTGATTTGAAATGTCCGTAACAGGCAGATCCATAGGGACAGAAAGTAGATTAGTGGTTGCCATGGGCAAGGAGGACAGGAGAAGAGGGAGTGAACTGCTGATGGGTATGGAATTTCTCTTTGGGGTGATGAAAATATCCTGGAACTAGCGTTGATGGTTGCACACCTCTGAAAATACTAAGACCACTGAACTGTATACCTTAAAGGGGTGAATTTCATGGTATATGAATTATTCCTCGATAAAAGAAAGTTATGTGGCTGGTTCTCAGGACATGCATCTTTTAAGTTTATACAGATTCTGTCACCAATATATTAATAAGTTAATTTGCACTCTCAGCAGCAGCACATGAAAGCTCATTTCCTACAATATTGCCAGGACTTAATATTAACATACTTTTTTATTTTTGCCAGTGTAATGGGTGAGAATGATTAATTCCTTTGAAATAGGTTTACAAACAAAAGCAAACTCTAACAAGCACCACATGTTAATAGTGATTATTGCTGTGAACTGTGATTTCAGAGGATAATTTACTGTATGTTTTTCTGTTCTATATGGTTTGAGATTTTTATTTACCTGTCATTTTAAGGGAAATAAAGCCCTCAAACCCAAGTAACTAAAAATCAGAAATCTAAAATCCGTCTGAAGCCCCATCACTTGTTCAAATCATTTCTGCTCCCCATAATTTTGGTCCTATAGTGATAATTCTAGAATGTTCCAGCAGCACACTGGGTGAGTATGAATGCCAAGTCTTATTAGCGTCTGAGGTAGGCTTGCTCTGAACCACCCACTAGCTTTTTTCTTCTTAGTCTCCCACATGTCAAGAGCTTCACATAGAACATAGATGTTTAGGATTAACTATAAAAGTTGTGGGTAAAGAATAGAGCTTTTCTTCTTCTTTTTTTGTAGAAGTAGTAAAAGGACAGAATTGGCTGATTTTATGCAAAAAGCACAGAAGTCTTTCATATACCTCATTTTAGCCTCATTTTATCAGCTACCTGGGCTGTCGGCTGGTCTGAAAAGCAGTACTAAACCTTCATCAGTTCTTTGTAAAATAATAACTGTCCTGGAGAATCCAAGAAAATGTCCTGCAGGACCTTTTTCCATTGTGTGTTTTTAAAATTATTTTTTAAATAGTCATTCTGATTTTGGAAAAAATGTTAAATGTATCTTGTAAAAAACACTAAATTCAGGGAAAAAAGAAGCAATTTTCATCATCTAACAATAGTGTCTGTTTACATAACTTTCTTGGTCCAATCCTAATGGCATTTAGATTGTTTCTGATTTTTCGCTATTATGAAGAATGCTGTGATGAGATCCCTATGATTACATATATCCTCACTTATTCAATGACCTTTTAAGGTCGATGGGACAGGTGGGATTTCTGGGTCAATTCAAAGGTTATGTGCATTTTATATTTTGATGCATATTACCAGATTCCTCTGTAAAAAAGTTCGACCAACTACAACTTTTCCTTTCTTTGGTTTGTTATGTTCCTGTCCTCTGCAAAACACTCTCTTTTTAATGATTGACACAGCAGGCCAGTATTTATTGACTCCTATTATGTCAAGGTCAAAGCTAGATCCTTCACCTGAGGTGTTTTGAAGCTAAGGTTAAATAACTTACCCAATATGTGACCACATCTTGAGCAAAGTGGTGACACAGGAATATGGACATTTTTAAAGGATGGACTGAATCTCAAGCTGTAGGTTGCTTTGGATTCCAGGTTTTGGAGAATGGGTTTTGTTCTTCTGGCAACAAGCAGTCACACAAAGGTTTCTGAGCAGGGGGTGATGTAATGACAGCTGTGATTTAGGCTCTGGGAAACATGTTTTCTTAGGTCTTGACATGGATTTAGAAAGGCATTTTAGGTGGACATTCTAAATGAGTGGGGAATCTTGGGGGGACATGAAAGAAAGGACCCATTATTATTTCCATTCCCCTCCTTTGCAGGGAATGTGAGAGTAAGGGCTATCCGCTGCACCCAGAAGAGGAAATACGGACAATCTTTTTTTAAAGAAAAAAAAATGCTGTCACGGCTGCTGAGTCTAAAATTAGACCTTCAAGCTGTGTGTTGGTTAGCAGGTGTGGATGTGTGACGGGAAACCAGATGTCATTCTGTCCCTGTGCGTGACCCGTCGGCTCAGTGCAGGGATGGCCTGAAATGGGTTTCCCGTAGAATCTGGCCAAGCCTTGATCTGTGTCTCTTTACTAGATCCAGTTTTGGCTCTCTGCTGACGTCTCTGCAGTTGTGGCACCTTCTTGGGCAAGAGCTCCTTCGGTCTTTCTCTGTCTGTGTATCACACAGCTGGGTATTTCTAATGTGCTTTCTTCCTTTATTAACTTCACTGGGCATTTTTTCTCTGCAGTTTTTATGGAATGGAGTTTACATCCTTTTCAGAAGCTAGAGTGATGTGATGTTTTGCACTCATCTCAAATTTTCCAGAGTCCAGCTTGGCACTCCATGCCTCAGAGACGTCCTCCTATATTAGTTCTGTCCCTTCTCCTATACCCATCAGGCCACCTTCCACAGCAAATTACAGACACCCTGACTCAGGTGATTCCAGCCATCACTTATTTATGTTTACTAGGTGCCAGCCTCTGTTCTAAGTGCTTGATATATGTATGTATTTGTGTATATATGAGTTTATATATATAAATTCATTTAATTCTCATAGCAACCCTATGAGGTTGGAACTATGATTATGCCCATTTTACAACTTGAGGCTTAGAGAAGTTAAGTAACTTATACTAGCTAAGATGGCCAGTAAGTGTCAGAGTCAGATTCAAACTCCAGGTGGTTTGGCTGCAGAATCTATGCTGCTGGCAATGACGCTGTCCTTCCTCTTAGTAAGGAGCTCTATTATCTCATAACCAAGTGGGGTACAGTTTCATAGTTGTTCTTTCGGCTCCACCTTTCCCTGTGTATCCGATTTTTTTTTTCAAGTTTGTTTAGCTCATGGCTGCCAGCAGCAGCTAGGGTAGCACACATACTTGTCCTCATTTAGTGAGGGAAAGAGACCTGTGAGAGTGAGAGAACCCATCCCAACCAAGAGGGAAAAGGCCTTTCCCTGAATCTCTTTGCGACAGCCTCAGTCACCTGCTACCTCGTGGACCAGTAAGAGTGATCAGAGGCTGATACCGGCTGACTGGCCCTCACCAGTCAGGATCTGCCCCTAGAGCTGGGGGTGGGATCCCTTCCCTCTGAAACACATGGGCTGCATGGGAGAGGGATGGGCACCTGGACACAAACACCACTAGAGTATAGTAAGAAGGACCACTGCATACTGGTTTTCCTCTTCAACATGGTACCCATTGTCTTTGTTATGCTTTGGAAGTGATAAACACTACAGCAAGTGAATACAGGGATATCTCTGTACCAGTCATCGGGCCTCCCAAGGGACAGGAATCAGGAACTAAGGCAGTCTCACAGTCTCTTGTCTTTCCATACCTAGCTCAATTGTCCAAAATACAGATCTACTTCATTACACAGGCAGCCTGGCTCCTCCAGGCCCGTGCAGGGTCTCTCCTGTCCTGTGTCACGGTAACTGACTAGATTCTGGGGTTAGAAACCACCTCTGAAACTAAAATTATATGCCCTGGCACAATTTATTCCTCTTCTCTAAGCCTCAGTGTTCTCATCTGTATGATGGGGATGATATCCCTACCTTGGAGGGCTGTTGTGAGAATCAAATGAGTTGGTACATGCAGAGAGCTTAGAGCAGCACCTGCCCGTAGTGGTCAATAAATGTTATTGCTCAACATCGTGACTTACTGTTGCTGTCATCCTCATCTTCTTAAAAATTCACATGACTTTTGATTCTAATCCTAAGCATGTGCTATTTTAATACAGAAACAGTGTTTATGGTTATTTCCATCACGCCGCAGGGAGATGTTCCACGTTGTGGTTTTGCATTCCCCTGGTTCACCGTCTCTGGGGGTATGAGCTCCTCAGTTCGAGAGTCATGGGAGTAGGAACACTTCTCTGTTAGTTCCAGAGTGAGGTCAAAGCGCTGGAGAGCATAGCCTGCAGGGCATGGATTGAATTCTCCTGGATTTGGGGTTCTCGGCACCTGCTATGACCAGGGCTGCTGTAGACCCAGGACTGACACGCGCAGTGCTCTGAGGAACTGACTGGGTTTCCAGAATCAGAGACGCTGGGGGCGAGGCACAGCATGGCCTTGGGACACTTGGGCCAAAGCAGAGAATAGAAAAATGAATCTTAATCTGAAATAAAAAAAATCAGAAGTCAGCTCTCGGGGAAATTTTCTTTCTTTATTTATGTATTTGGCTGTGCCACATGGCCTGCGGGATCTTCCCTGACCAGGGATCGAACCCCAGTCCGCTGCATTGGGAGCACTGAGTCTTAACCAATGGACTGCAAGGGAAGTCCTCTGCTTTGTTTATTATGTAGAGTAGGATACAAGCATTTACTCTTGGAAGTGGGGAAAGGAGTGCACTATTTTAGATTTTTCAGAATGAAAAGTCATGATTTCTGCCCTCTGAAACATTACTTTCCAAGATAAGCATATTAATTTCTTACTCTTCTGCGTTTGATTCTAGACATTTTAATTTTTAAAAATTTTTAAACATCTTTACTGGAGTATAATTGCTTTACAATGGTGTGTTAGTTTCTGCTTTATAACAAAGTGAATCAGCTCTACATATACATATATCCCCATATCTCTTCCCTCTTGTGTCTCCCTCCCTCCCACCCTCCCTATCCCACCCATCTAGGTGGTCACAAAGCACTGAGCTGATATCCCTGTGCTATGCGGCTGCTTCCCACTAGCTATCTATTTTACATTTGGTAGTGTATATATGTCCATGTCACTCTCTCACTTCGCCCCAGCTTACCCTTACCCCTCCCCATATCCTCAAGTCCATTCTCTAATACGTCTGTGCCTTTATTCCCATCTTGCCCCTAGGTTCTTCATGACCTTTTAAAATTTTTTCTTAGATTCCATATATATGTGTTAGCATATGGTATTTGTTTTTCTCTTTCTGACTTGCTTCACTCTGTATGACAGACTCTAGGTCCATCCACCTCACTATAAATAACTCAATTTCGTTTCTTTTTATGACTGAGTAATATTTCATTGTATATATGTGCCACATCTTCTTTTTCCATTCATCTGTCGATGGACACTTAGGTTGCTTCCATGTCCTGGCTGTTGTAAATAGAGCTGCAGTGAACATTTTGGTACATGACTCTTTTTGTATTATGGTTTTCTCAGGGTATATGCCCAGTAGTGGGATTGCTGGGTCATATGGTAGTTCTATTTTAGTTTTTTAAGGAACCTCCATACTGTTCTCCATAGTGGCTGTATCAATTTACATTCCCACCAACAGTGCAAGAGTGTTCCCTTTTCTCCACATCCTCTCCATCATTTATTGTTTGTAGATTTTTTGATGATGGTCATTCTGACTGGTGTGAGGTCATATCTCATTGTAGTTTTGATTTGCATTTCTCTAATGATTAATGATGTTGAGCATTCTTTCATGTGTTTATTGGCAATCTGTATATCTTCTTTGGAGAAATATCTATTTAGGTCTTCTGCCCATTTTTAGATTGGGTTGTTTGTTTTGTTGATATTGAGCTGCATGAGCTGCATGTAAATTTTGGAGATTAATCCTTTGTCAGTTGCTTCATTTGCAAATAGCTTCTCACATTTTGAGGGTTGTCTTTTGGTCTTGTTTATGGTTTCCTTTGCTGTGCAAAAGTTTTGAAGTTTCATTAGGTCCTGTTTGTTTATTTTTGGTTTCATTTCCATTTCTCTAGGAGGTGGGTCAAAAAGGATCTTTCTGTGATTTATGTCATAGAGTGTTCTGCCTATGTTTTCCTCCAAGACTTTTACAGTGTCTGGCCTTATATTTAGGTCCTTAATCCATTTTGAGTTTATTTTTGTGTATGGTGTTAGGGAGCATTCTAATTTCATTCTTTTACATGTAGCTGTCCAGTTGTCCCAGCACCAGTTATTGAAGAGGCTGTCTTTTCTCCATTGTATATTCTTGCCTCCTTAATCAAAAATAAGTTGACCATATATGTGTGGGTTTACCTCTGGGCTTTCTGTCCTGTTCCATTGATCTGTATTTCTGTTTTTGTGCCAGTACCATACTGTCTTGATTACTGTAGCTTTGTAGTATAGTCTGAAGTCAGGGAGCCTGACTCCTCCAGCTCCATTTTTCGTTCTCAAGATTGCTTTGACTATTCGGGGTCTTTTGTGTTTCCATACAAATTGTGAAATTTTTTGTTCCAGTTCTGTGAAAAATGCCATTGCTAGTTTGATAGGGATTGCATTGAATCTGTAGATTGCTTTGGGTAGTAGAGTCATTTTCACAATGTTGATTCTTCCAATCCAAGAACATGGTATATCTCTCCATCTATTTGGATCATCTTTAATTTCTTTCATCAGTGTCTTATTGTTTTCTGTATACAGGTCTTTTGTCTCCTTAGGTAGGTTTATTCCTAGATATTTTATTCTTTTTGTTACAGTGGTAAATGGGAGTGTTTTCTTAATTTCTCTTTCAGATTTTTCATCATTAATGTATAGGAATGCAAGAGATTTACATGCATTAATTTTGTATCCTGCTACTTTACCAAATTCATTGATTAGCTCTAGTAGTTTTTTGGTAGCATCTTTAGGATTTTCTATGTATAGTATCTTGTCATCTGTGAACAGTGACAGCTTTACTTCTTCTTTTCTGATTTGGATTCCTTTTATTTCTTTTTCTTCTCTGATTGCTGTGGCTAAAACTTCCAAAACAATGTTAAATAGTAGTGGTGAGAGTGGGCAACCTTGTCCTGTTCCTGATGTTAGTGGAAATGGTTTCAGTTTTTCACCATTGAGGACGATGTTGGCTGTGGGTTTGTCATATATGGCCTGTATTATGTTGAGGAAAGTTCTCTCTACCCCTACTTTCTGGAGGGTTTTTATCATAAATGGGTGTTGAATTTTGTCCACAGCTTTTTCTGTATCTACTGAGATGATCATGTGGTTTTTATTCTTCAGTTTGTTAATATGGTGTATCACATTGATTGATGTGCATATATTGAAGAATCCTTGCATTCCTGGGATAAACCCCACTTGATCATGGTGTATGATCCTTTTAATGTGCTGTTGGATTCTGTTTGCTAGTATTTTGTTGACGAGTTTTGCATCTATGTTCGTCAGTGATATTGGCCTGTAGTTTTCTTTCTTTGTGACATCTTTGTCTGGTTTTGGTATCACACTGATGGTGGCCTCATAGAATGAGTTTGGGAGTGTTCCTCCCTCTGCTATATTTTGGAAGAGTTTGAGAAGGATAGGTGTTAGCTCTTCTCTAAATGTTTGATAGAATTCGCTTGTGAAGCCATGAGTTCCTGGGGTTTTGTTTGTTGGAAGGTTTTTAATCACAGTTTCAATTTCAGTGCTTGTGATTGGTCTGTTTATATTTTCTATTTCTTCCTGGTTCAGTCTTGGAAGGTTGTACTTTTTAAGAATTTGTCCATTTCTTCCAGGCTGTCCATTTTATTGGCATATAGTTGCTTGTAGTAATCGTTCACGATCCTTTGTATTTCTGCAGTGTCAGCTGTTACTTCTCCTTTTTCATTTCTAATTCTATTGATTTGAGTCTTCTCCCTTTTTTTCTTGATGAGTCAGGCTAATGGTTTATCAATTTTGTTTATCTTCTTAAAGAACCAGATTTTAGTTTTATTGATGTTTGCTCTCGTTTCCTTCATTTCTTTTTCATTTATTTCTGGTGTGATCTTTATGATTTCTTCTTTCTGCTAACTTTGGGTTTTTTTGTTCTTCTTTCTCTAATTGCTTTAGGTGTAAAGTTAGGTTGTTTATTTGAGATGTTTCTTGTTTCTTAAGGTAGGATTGTATTGCTATAAACTTCCCTCTTAGAAATGCCTTTGCTGCATCCCATAGGTTTTGGGTCATCGTGTTTTCATTGTCATTTGTTTCTAGGTATTTTTTGATTTCCTCTTGGATTTCTGCAGTGATCTCTTGGTTATTAAGTAGTGTATTGTTTAGCCTCCATGTGTTTGTATTTTTTACAGATTTTTTCCTGTGATTGATATCTAGTGTCATAGTGTGTGGTCGGAAAGGATACTTCATATGATATGATCTCAGTTTTCTTAAATTTACCAAGGCTTGATTTGTGACCCAAGATATGATCTGTCCTGAAGAATGTTCCATAAGCACTTGAGAAGAAAGTGTATTCTGTCGTTTTTGGATGGAATGTCCTATAAATATCAATTAAGTCCATCTTGTTTAATATATCATTTAAAGCTTGTGTTTCCTTATTTATTTGCATTTTGGATGATCTGTCCATTGGTGAAAGTGGGGTGTTAAGGTCCCCTACTATGATTATGTTACTGTCGATTTCCGCCTTGCATACTGTCGATTTCCCCTTTCATGGCTGTTAGCATTTGCCTTATGTATTGAGGTGCTTCTATGTTGGGTGCATAAATATTTACAATTGTTATATATTCTTCTTGATTTTTGGATTGATCCCTTGATCATTATGTAGTGTCCTTCTTTGTCTCTTGTAATAGTCTTTGTAACAAAGTCTATTTGTCTGATATGAGAATTGCTACTCCAGCTTTCTTTTGATTTCCATTTGCATGGAATATCTTTTTCCATCCCCTTACTTTCAATCTGTATGTGTCTCTACATCTGAAGTGGGTCTCTTGTAGACAGCATATATACAGGTCTTGTTTTTGTATCCATTCAGCCAGTCTATGTCTTTTGGTTGGACCACTTAATCCATTTACATTTAAGGTAATTATTGATATGTATGTTCCTATTACCATTTACTTGTTTTGTGTTTGTTATTGTAGGTCTTTTCCTTCTCTTGTGTTTCCTGCCTAGAGAAGTTCCTTTAGCATTTGTTGTAAAGCTGGTTTGGAGGTGCTGAATTCTCTTAGCTTTTCTTGTCTGTAAAGCTTTTAATTTCTCCATCAAATCTGAATGAGATCCTTGCTGGGTAGAGTAATCTTGGTTGTCGGTTTTTCCCTTTCATCACTTTAAGTATGTCCTGCCACTCCCTTCTTGCTTGCAGTTTCTGCTGAAAAGTAAGCTGTTAACCTTATGGGGATTCCCGTGTATGTTATTTGTTGTTTTTCTCTTGCTGCTTTTAATATTTTTTCTTTGTATTTAATTTTTGATAGCTTGATTAATGTGTCTTGGTGTGTTTCTCCTTGGATTTATCCCTGTATGGGACTCTGTGCTTCCTGGACTTGATTAACTATTTCCTTTCCCATATTAGGGAAGTTTTCAACTATAATCTCTTCAAATATTTTCTCAGTCCCTTTCTTTTTCCCTTCTTCTTCTGGGACCCCTATAATTTGAATCTTGTTGCGTTTAATGTTGTCCCAGAGGTCTCTGAGACTGTCCTCAATTCTTTTCATTCTTTTTTCTTTATTCTTCTCTGCGCTAGTTATTTCCACTAATTTATCCTCCAGGTCACTTATCCATTCTCCAGCCTCAGTTATTCTGCTATTGATTCCTTCTAGAGAATTTTTAAGTGTATTTACTGTGTCGTTCATCATTGCTTGTTTGCTCTTTAGTTTTTCTAGGTCCTTTTTAAACGTTTCTTATATTTTCTCCATTCTATTTCCAAGATTTTGGATCATCTTTACTATCATTACTCTGAATTCTGTTTCAGGTAGACTGCCTATTTCCTCTTCATTTGTTAGGTCTGGTGGGTTTTTATCTTGCTCCTTCATCTGCTGTGTGTTTTTCTGTCTTCTCATTTTGTTTATCTTACTGTGTTTGGGGTCTCCTTTTTGCAGGCTGTAGGTTCGTAGTTCCCGTTGTTTTTGGTGTCTGTCCCCAGTGGCTAGGGTTGGTTCAGTGGGTTGTGTAGGCTTCCTGGTGGAGGGGACTGGTGCCTGTGTTCTGGTGGATGAGGCTGGATCTTGTCTTTCTGGTGGGCAGGTCTGCGTCCGGTGGTGTGTTTTGGGGTGTCTGTGACCTTATTATGTTTTTAGGCAGCCTCTGTGCTAATGGGTGGAGTTGTGTTCCTGTCTTGCTATTTGTTTGGCATAGGATGTCCAGCACTGTAGCTTGCTGGTTGTCGAGTGGAGCTGGGTCTTGCTGTTGAGATGGCGATCTCTGGGAGATTTTCGCCATTTGATATTATGTGGAGCAGGGAGGTCTCTGGTGGCCCAGTGTCCTGAACTCGGCTCTCCTACCTCAGGGGCACAGGTGTGACGCTCAGCCGGAGAAGCAAGACCCTGTCATCTACATGGCTCAGAATAAAAGGAAGAAGCAAGGAAGGAAGGAAGGAAGGAAGGGAGGAAGAAAGAGGAAAGAGAGTAAAATAAAATAAAGTTATTAAAATAAAAAATAATTATTAAAAATAAAAGTTGAAAAGTCATAAAAAAAGAGAAAGAAAGAAAGAAGAGAGCAACCAAACCAAAAAACAAATCCACCAATGATAACAAGCGCTAAAAACTATCCTAAAAAAAAAATCCAAAAAAAAAAAAAGAAAAACACGGACAGACAGAACCCTAGGACAAATGGTAAAAGCAAAACTGTACAGACAAAATCACACACAGAAGCATACACATGCACCCTCACAAAAAGAGAAAAAGGAAAAAAAAATATATATCATTGCTCCCAAAGTCCACCTCCTCAATTTGGTATGATTCATTGTCTATTCAGGTATTCCACAGATGCAGGGCACATCAAGTTGATTGTGGAGATTTAATCTGCTGCTCCTGAGGCTGCTGGGAGAGATTTCCCTTTCTCTTCTTTGTTCGCCCAGCTCCTGGGGTTCAGGTTTGGATTTGGCCCCGCCTCTGTGTGTAGGTTGCCTGAGGGCGTCTGTTCTTCGCTCAGACAGGACAGGGTTAAAGGAGCAGCTGATTCGGGGGCTCTGGCTCACTCAGGCCGGGGGTGAGGGAGGGGCACAGAGTGCAGGGCGAGCCTGCAGCGGCAGAGGCCAGAGTGACGTTGCACCAGCCTGAGGCACGCCGTGCGTTCTCCCGGGAAGCTGTCCCTGGATCAGGGGACCCTGGCAGTGGCGGGCTGCACAGGTTCCAGGGAGGGGGGTGTGGATAGTGACCGGTGCTCGCACACAGGCTTCTTGGTGGTGGCAGCAGCAGCCTTAGCGTCCCATGCCCGTCTCTGCGGTCCACTCTGATAGCCGTGGCTCGCGCCCGTCCCTGGAGCTCGTTTAGGCGGTGCTCTGAATCCCCTCTCCTCTCGCATGCCGAAACAATGGTCTCTTGTCTCTTAGCCAGTTCCAGAGTTTTTCCCAGACTCCCTCCCGGCTAGTTGTGGCGCACTAGCCCCCTTCATTCTGTGTTCATGCAGCCAACCCCAGTTCTTTCCCTTGGATCTGACCTCCAAAGCCCGAGCCTCAGCTCCCAGCCCCCGCCCGCCCCCGCGGGTGAGCAGACAAGCCTCTCGGGCTGGTGAGTGCCGGTCGGCCCTGATCCTCTGTGCGGGAATCTCTCCGCTTTGCCCCCCGCACCCCTGTTACTGAGCTGTCCTCCGCGGCTTCGAAGCTCCCCCCCCTCCACCACCCGCAGTCTCCGCCCGCGAAGGGGCTTCCTATTGTGTGGAAACCTTTCCTCCTTCACAGCTCCCTCCCACTGGTGCAGGTCCTGTCCCTATTCTTTTGTCTCTGTTTTTTCTTTTTTCTTTTGCCTACCCAGGTACGTGGGGGAGTTTCTTGCCTTTTGGGAGGTCTGAGGTCTTCTGCCAGCGTTCAGTAGGTGTTCTGTAGGAGCTGTTCCACATGTAGATGTATTTCTGATGTATCTGTGGGGAGGAAGGTGATCTCCACACCTTACTCCTCCATCTTGAAGCTCCTCCTGCTTCTAGACTTTAAAATGTATTTATCTATCAGTCCTGGTTCTGTCCTAATAAATAGATTTTTATTGTACTATGTGGGAATGTAACTGATATGCACTGGATTTGGTTTTAATAACGTTCACTGTTTCCAAGTAATGTAATTCTAAAAGATAATCATCTTGTAAAAGTATTTTCTTGGGCTTTTCTCTTTCACCATAACTGTGTGTGTTTTGGTGGTAAGTAAAAACTGTTATCTTGAAGCAGGATTTAAATTATCACTGTCACTGGAGACTCAGGCTGTTCATGAGGGTACAGAGCTGGGTTTTGCTTCTGAGTGACAAGACCATAATCCCATACTCAGCACTGAGCATCATGATGGCTCATGTCTTCACCTTTCCGTGTCTAAGAGCTTCTGCTTATCCACTGAGGCTTGCCAACCTTATTTCTGAGATTTGGAGATGTTCAGCCTAGTAGAATGTGTGTTAATAACATTGGTTATGTTGACTCAACATTTATAAGATATCAAAAAAAAATCCTACCTGCAATATAGTAAAAGAAACAAAATCAAACTTTACACACAGATTAAATGACTCGGATGAGCAGCTGTTCTTAGTTCAGTCAGTTTTCGTCATCACTGAAGTGACTCATGTGAATATTCTTTGTTCTGTTAAATAAGGTATATAATATTTTTAATTTTTAAATTTCTGGATTAAAACATCCCAAGTCTCAAGTATTCATTTGGTGATTCACAAATAGTATAATTTGCCTGTTTCGAGGGACTAATGGTTGGGCATTTTTTGTTGGTATTTGTTTTTTCCGTACTCTGATGTATTTTTTTCCCAGGAGCAAATTGGATAGTTTGGTGACTTGCATGCATTTGGCAATAGCCTTTTTAGTTGACCTCCAAGCTTGTTTTCACTGAGGTATTAAAATATTCTGGCTTTGTCAACTTTACTTAGGAATGGTTCCTAAGCCTCGATCATGATGATAAAGGTCTTGAAGGTGTTGTTATCTAATATCCTGAATAAAACCCACTGTATTCATCCCCAAACAGGATGCCCTGTGCTTATATTGACCTTCATTTCCCATGCACTAGTGGGTGATGAGATAATTAGCAGAACGTACTGCCAGTTATAGAGCACGGAGCACCAGTGCCGTTTCTGTAAATATGGCAGGTGTCTGGGCAAGAGCCTTATTTTCCACTCAGTCAGAGTGCCCTACAAAGATAACGTTTGTGTCCATATAATCAGGGCCTTCTCTGCTTTTCCATCCTGTTGCACCCCTGCATCTGGCACAGTGCTGGGCTCACAGAGGAGGCTCTGTGGCCGTTTGTTGAATGAATAGCAGATTATGCTTCTTATGGGCTGAAAAGGGGACTGGCAGAAAGGGCACATGCAGATTGGGGAAGTCTGATAGGATTTGGTAGGAAATTCGGTGTAGAGGGACTCTTGAACCCAGTAATATGGATACTTCTCTGCTGGTTTTTGCTGCTTGGTCGCTTACATGCTGTTGGACTCTGGGAGAAGGGATAAAGCTGGCCTGAGATCCCTCACAGAGTGGTGTGAAGATTTAATAAGATAATAAATGCCCTACACTTGGGGAGTATAAAGCACTAGATAATGTAGGTTGTTGTTGGAACTAATGGTGAATAAATGCTGTTTTCAAAGTGCCGTGTTTCCTTAAAGGTAACTAACTTTGACAAGTGGAGTAAGCTGTTTTATTGAAAATGGAGGTGATGATTGAACTGGAAACAATGATGTTTAGCCAAGAGAGCATTTTGTGCCATTTACAAGTAAGAGCTTTTGAAATATATTGGTGAATGCCTATTGATTTTTTTTTTTCCTCTCCCATCCTCCTTTGCCCTTTGGTTTTCAGTTGTGTATTAGTGAAGGGTTGGGGGGGAGTTTAAATGTGTGGGTTCATTGTGGTGATTCTATTTTTGTCGGCTTGGGCTGGCTCCTGGGAGTCAATATATTTAAAGTTTTCCCGGTGAATCTGTTGAGCCTCCAGATCTGGGAACCCTTGATAACTAGTTAGTATCCTGTGGTTACAGTGGAAAGCAGACATACAGCTGTCACCCCTTTTGGAACTCTGTTTTGTGCAAAGTTCCTGTTAATCTTATAAAGCATGACCAGTTGATAATCTGACTCTCCAGCAAACAGTAAACACTTCTTGGCAGAAACACCCTGCTGGAAAGTTTAGCAAAATTTGGATTAACTCTTCTGGAATCTCTTATGGAGCAGAGAGGCCAGTTTAATTTCCTTCCTTCCTTCCTTCCTTCCTCCCTTCCTTCCTTCCTCCCTTCCTTCCTTCCTTCCCTCCCTCCCTCCCTCCCTCCCTTCCTTCCTTCCTTCCTTCCTCTCTTTCTCTTATTTTTTTTCCTTTCTACTTTCTCCCTCCCCTCCCCTCCACCCTCCCCTTTCCTTCTCTTCCTCCATCCGTCTCTAGTAAATAAAAAGTTTGGGTATTAAAAATTAGAATGTTTTACCAACCAAGAATCGATGCCATGCAGAAACCCTAACGGTCCTGGGACAGTAGCCAGGAGCCTGATGACTGTCCTCCCAGTGTAAGGGTCTGCCTCCTCCATCAGGTTGCAGGTCAACGCCTGGGAGCTGTTCACCCTGTTTTTAATCATGGCTAGTGTTGGTAGCTAAGCAAAGAGATGGGAAAAAAATTGACCAGCTGAGTTCATTTTCCTGGTTTGAATTCACAGCTACAGTTTAAGGCATTTTCTGTGCTGGAGGTGGAGGCTGTTCCATTTCCTATGTGTCTGACCTCAAGAGAGGTGTCGTCTTGAGAGAAATCTAAGTGGTAATTCCTAGCTTGTTCTGTTTTATTCTCTGCTCTGCTCTGGGAAGACTCAACAGCCTCTTTTCTGAAGGTAGGAAAACCTTCTGGCCCTCACATACGTCCTGTTTGGATGAGTCTTGTTCCAAGTATTCTTTATTATCATGTTTAAAAATAACGTTTCCTCTTTTTTTTACAAGTATTACATGTTCATTGTAGGACAGTTACAAGATACATGTAAGAAAAAAACAATATATTCATGCCCTCTTCAGGTCAGTGCTGTTTCTAGGCAGTGACCCCAGAGGAAACAGTATTCTGACATCCATCTTTATAGATTAGTTTTGTCTCTTGTTGATCTTCACATGGAATGGAATCGTATAGTATGTATTCTGTCGTATTAGTTTTTTGTCGTCGTTTTTTTGTTCGGCATTGTGTCTAGGAGCTTCATCTTGTGTGTATCGGCAGTTTAGTTTGTTCTTTTCCCATTGCTGCGTAGCATTCCATGGTAGGAGCATACTGCAGTTGCTACAATTTATTTACTCATTGTGCAGAATTTTGACAGACTCGGAATCATACTGTACATGGTATTCTGACTTTTACAGTTTAACATTGCATTTGGGACTGTCTTTCCTTATTGAATGTGTCATTTTAAAATGATTTTAAAAAATAGCTGGTCAGCTGCATTTATTGGATAAAATTATTCTAGTGTGTTTAATTATTGGGCATTGCATTATAGATAGCGATGTGATGAATATGTTTGTAGGCTAATCTATGCCGTCATCTAAGATTTTTTGCTCAGAACCCATTGTTAGAGGTAGACGTTATGGGTCCAAGGGTTTGCACATACTTGAGGCTTTTATTAGGTATTGCTAAACTGAAGTATGTATTCCTCAGCATCTCATAAAACTTCCCAGGGACCTGGCAGTTGGCAGTGTTGTATAGACTTATGTTTGAAATGGGATCAGGAACAGCTACATAATTTGCAGCAGCCAGTGCGAAATGAAAATGCAGAGTCCCTGTTAAAAAATATGGGAAGGACTTCCCTGGTGGCGCAGTGGTTGAGAGTCCGCCTGCTGATGGCAGGGGACACGGGTTCGTGTCCCAGTCCGGGAAGATCCCACATGCCACGGAGTGGCTGGGCCCGTGAGCCATGGCCGGTGAGCCTGCGCGTCCGGAGCCTGTGCTCTGCCACGGGAGAGGCCACAGCAGTGAGAGGCCCGCGTACCGCAAAAATAAATAAATAAATAGATAAGAATTTTGAAACAGGGACAGTGGAGCATTCAACTGAGTGTGTAGCCCTTCTGATAGCTGAGCCCTGTGCCACCCCGTAGAACATACATCCTTGAAGCCAGCCTGAATAGGATACATGCGCTGGTGGGCCCGATATCCCAAGACAAGCCTCCAGTTGGACCAGTTCACAGACTTGTGTATTTTGAAGCTTTGTCCACCACTTAGGATGCCAGTAAGCTTGCACTGAATAGGCACATTTCTAGGAGGCAGGATTGTGGGAAGGGACACAGGAGCTGATGTTACCTGTGTGGATTCAAAAAGTGGTCATGCCAGTTACTTTTGGGTGACCTTAGCAAATTTGCCACTCGGAACCTCAGTTTTTTCATCTGTAAAATGAAGTTAGCATTATCTACCTCATAAGATAGATAGTGAGAATTAACTGAAATGTGTATATAAAAGACTTAATACAGTGCTTCTGCACGGTAGGCTATTAATAAGATAGATTGGGAGAATGAATGCTATGTTTTAAGAGACTGAGCCACCCTGCCCTGTAATGTTTACCCACATTGGACTGCTAGGCTCCTGAGAGCTACCGTTTACTTACTCCCTGTTCCTGCTCCTGGTTAATCATTTAGGCCGCAACCCAGTGGTTCCTGGGATGGGTTAAAGGAGAGCCGCTCAGAGGGGAAGGGCTTTAGGAGTGAAGGTTATAGAGACCAGCTGGGTGTTTGGTCTCTGTGGCCGCTGTGCTGGGTGTGTGACATGGGATAGCAGGGAGGGAGGGAAGGCTGGAAAGATGGAGGGTTCTGGAGCTCCGAGGGCCTTGAATGCCAGCATGGGGAGGGAGGGACTCCTGGCCAAGTAGTTTATGGGGATCGAGTGCCATCTAGATGCCAGTGAAGTGGAAATACTTTGGAGTTTACTGGAGCTGGATTTGTACTGTGGGCACTTAACTTCCCAGACACTGTGCCCTTCTTTCTGCAAATGGGAATCATAATGATGGTAGTAGTAAATAGCATTATTACTACCAGTGTTAGTATGACTAACTAACATGTAGCGAATGCTTACGCACATTACCTTGAGTGCTTCACACCTATTACCTTATTCACCTTTGGAACAAAGTTTGAGTAGGTGTGATTAACCCCATTTTACAGAGGAGACTGGGCTTCAGGAACTTGCCTACGTGGGCGGGTCCCCATTCCGTGTTAGAGAGGAGATGTGAGTCCAAGCCATCTGACTCCAGGAACCATATGCCTAATCATGTCCTGTAAAGATATATATATTTAAAACAGATATATAAAATATAAGAAGCACATGTATAATTATCTGTGTTCGTGTTAAGGCTAAAAAGTGCTTAGTGCTGACGGAGGACCCTGTAAATTGAATTAGGTCTCTGAGGAAGCACAGTTCTGTAAGTGGGTCTGGTAAGCTGGGGGGAGGGACCGCGTGTCCTGGCATGGTGCAGTGCACGCATGGGCAGGGCAGTCTCCGCAGCAGTGTTGGGCCCTGCCTGTCCCTTGTGCCACCCCTCTGTGTGGTTACAGGAGAATGCCGAAAACAGCCTGACTAGAACTGAGATGTCATCACAACAAGCATATCCGTGGAACCATCTTTCCTTCTCAAAGACACTTTAATTAAATTCCCATCGTGAAAACAATTGGGCAAGATTTGCCATACCCAACCAGTCATTAATTCAGGGACAGGATCTCATTAAGAGCTTTGCTTTCTGGAAACTGCTGTTTTGAGGATTCAGAGCTGGTGGCTGTGTGCTCTGGGGATTAATTCCTGATCCGTTTCCTCTGAACTTTTTTATTTCCCCAAATTCAGAAGGAAACACATTTTTAAATGACCCCAGAGTAGGAGACTGATGGTATAAGCTGTCATTCACTGTCACAAAGGTGTTCCTAGTTTTGAGCTGTGCGCTCTGTCATGATTCCATTGTGTTCTGTGTTGAATTCTGTCCGCCCATGGACAAAGCGATAGATGTGAGTCAGGTATAGGCACCATGTGAGTGAGTGAGCCTCCTCTTTGAACACGTTTCCAGATACTGTGCTGGCTTATCTCTCAGCCAGGTGAAGGCTGCCCCCTACTGACACTAGCAAGTGACCTCCTGAGACATTTGGTTCAATTTCCCTGACAGAAGTATTGAGATGTACCATAAATTTCTCTTCTCTTGCTTCTCCCCTCCCCTCCCTCCTCTCTCCATCCTTCTGCCCCTAATGCATTATTGATTTCTTACCATGTGCTAAGTCATTACAACTGGAAATGATTCAATGAAGAAAACATAAATAGGTACAACCATTTAGAAAAACATTTGGCATGTTTTCCCCCGGTTTCTTTTGTTTTTTTTTTTGGCCACGCTGCACGGTATGCCGGATATTAGTTCCCTGACCAGGGATCGAACCTGTGCCCCCCTGCAGTGGAAGTGCAGAGTCTTAACCACTGGACCGCTAGGGAAGTCCCGGCATTTTTTAAAAGTTGAAACTGTGCATGTCCTGTGACCCAGATATTTGACCACTAGACACTCTAGAGACACTTGTGCACATATGTAGCTGGATGCATTATAGATATTTACTTTACAGAACTATTAGTAGCCCCAAACTGAGTCCACATTAAATGTCCATCTTCAGTAGAGTGGATAAATAATATGGAGTATTTTCAAGCAATAGAACAGTATGCAGCAATGAAAACTAACAAACAACAGGTTCATGCAACAGTCTGGGTGAATCTCCACTGAGCATGCGGGTTTAATTCCCTGTGCCTTAGTGAACAGTGACAAGATCAGGGTGTGCTTAGAAAGCTGACGGGGCGGGCTTCCCTGGTGGCGCAGTGGTTGGGAGTCCGCCTGCTGATGCAGGGGACGTGGGTTCGTGCCCCGGGCCGGGAAGGTCCCACATGCCGCGGAGCTGCAGGGCCCGTGAGCCATGGCCGCTGAGCCTGCGCGTCCGGAGCCTGTGCTCCACAATGGGAGAGGCCACAACAGTGAGAGGCCCGCGTACCACAAAAAAAAAAAAAAGAAAGCTGACGGGGCAGTGTGGGTTATGAGGAGCCCACGCTGGAGGCAAGGATCCCATTGGGAGGCAGTTTTGGTGGTCCTGGAGAGAGAAAGTGCTGTGCTAAACCCAGGCAGTAGCAGCAGCAAGAGAGAGAATGACATGGACTGTTGAGTAACATTAGAAGTAAAATAAACACAATCTGGGGACTGAGTGAATGTTTGGATTGATTAGAAAAAGAACCATTTAACCTGTTGCTGAGATTTCTAATCTCATAGACTAGGATGATGGTTGTCTCCTTCAGTGAGATAGGAGCAGGACTTGGGTTTTGAGGTGGTAGATATGAAGCTGCATGACATTAAGCTGTGACCTCAGGCAAGTTATTTAACTTCTCTTTGCCACAGTTTCCTCATGTGTAAAAGCGAGAAAACATATTAAGAGTAACAACCTCAGAACATAGTACAGTGTCTGATACATAATACACATTGTTACTATACAGCTTTTTGAAGAATAAGTGTGACCCTGAGTGTATAAAATCATAAATGGATGCAGTCATTCCTTTAGGCTTAACAGAGATAAGACAGGTGTAGGAGAACTTGAATCATCTTTATATATCTCTTGAGTGAAACATCAAACAAAACTTGGGGGCAGGAGCAAGTCTTAGGTCAAAAGGCACAAAAAGGGCTTCCCTGGTGGTGCAGTGGTCGAGAGTCCGCCTGCCGATGCAGGGGACATGGGTTCGTGCCCCGGTCCGGGAAGATCCCACATACCGCGGAGCAGCTGGTCCCGTAAGCCATGGCCGCTGAGCCTGCGCCTCCGGAGCCTGTGCTCTGCGATGGGAGAGGGAAAAAAAAAAAAGACACAAAGAAATGGAATTACATAGTGTGAGAAAAGGAAAGCCAAGAGGGGATTTAATGAGACTTTAAATGAAGGATAAGTCCGGAGATAACATGTCCCGGGCCTTCCCTGGTGGCACAGTGGTTAAGAATCCACCTGCCAGTTCAGGGGACATGGGTTCGAGCCCTAGTCTGGGAAGATCCCACATGCCACAGAGCAACGAAGCCCGTGCACCACAACTACTGAGCCTGTGCTCTAGATCCCTCAAGCCACAACTACTGAGCCCGTGTACCACAACTACTGAAGCCCATACACTTAGAGGCCGTGCTCCGCAACAGAGAAGCTACCACAATGAGAAGCCTGCTAGCTGCAACTAGAAGAAAGCCCACATGCAGCAATGAAGACCCAACGTAGCCAAAAATAAATAAATAAAATAAAATAAAATAAATTAAAAAATAGTGGCAGGATACACATTTAAAAAAAAGTTAGCACGTCCCTTTGCTGAAAATGGTTCTTGGTAGCACAGAGCCTTTTAAAGAATAACTTTTTATTTATATAAAAATGATCCTCAAGGATTTATTAGTGATGTTTTTTGGTGATTGCCAAGTAATACATCTTTATTACAGAAACTAGTAAAACGAACAAAGTAAATAAATAACACCTATAATTCTCATGCCTGGAGAGTCTGTTCATATTTCAGCTCTGTCCATTTTTCTGTCTGTCCATCCGTCCATCCATCCATCCATCCATCTTTTTCTCTTTCTTTTTTAAAAAAAGAGCTGAGGACTTCCCTGGTGGTGCAGTGGTTGAGAATCTGCCTGCCAATGCAGGGGACACGGGTTCGAGCCCTGGTCTGGGAGGATCCCACATGCTGCGGAGCAGCTAGGCCCATGTGCCACAACTACTGAGCCTGCACTCTGGAGCCCGCAAGCCACAACTACTGATCCCGTGTGCCACGACTACTGAAGCCTGCGTGCCTAGAGCCCATGCTCTGCAGCAAGAGAGGCCACTGCAATGAGAAGCCCACGCAGTGCAACGAAGAGTAGCCCCTGCTCGCCATAACTAGAGAAAGCCTGAACCCAGCAACGAAAAACCCAATGCACCCAAAAAATAAACAAAGAAATTAAAAAATAAAAATAAAAAAGAACTGAAATTAAACCTGTAAATTGTTGTGTAAGCTGCTGTGTTTTGTGTAGGAACTTAAATGGAGGCTTATCTAACATGAGGGATTTAGGTTAGCTATGTGTATTAAGAAGAAAATGTCTGGTGTGCTTTGTCAATGAGTTATTGAGAGAAAGCACAGCAGTTCCTTCTCTGGCAGTCTTAAAATATAGTAGGATAAACTCTTATCTCATTGATGGCAAGGGCCTGACCCTGCTTTACTGCCCTGTTATTCTCTTATATGTGGGCCAAGCCCGAGAGTGCTTTTCTGAGCACTTGCTTCTCCCAAAAGTGGCAGAAAGGAATGTTGCTTAGAATATGATGTGAGACTTTTATTAATCCCTCACCTACGTTTTCCTTGCAGACTGAAGAGTACATTTCTCCTAAGAGTGTAAGACTGCTCAACTTTTCATTCTGAAATATTAAAATCACTGTAAATTTCTACTCTGACTAATCTGGAACAAAGACAGGAAAGATTAGTGTCACCAGGATATAGTTTTACATGAGCAAATCATTTAAAATAGGCTTAAGTCTAAGGTGGAAGCTGCTTTGCTTAGACTGACTAGTTGCCTAGACTATTTCTGTCATATTGGCTAAGATAACTGTGTTGGGGGGGAGGGGAGAGGGGAGAGAGGAGAGGGTAGACAGGAGAGGGTGAGGGAGAGAGAAGTATTCTGAAGGCTTCCTTTCACTATATGCATGATCTAAATGTAGAGGCTGCTGCTATTAGAGAATTAGAGACAAGGTCTAATTAAGAGGTTATAGTAGCTATTTTTGCCAAAAACACAGCTTTTTGAATTCATAGTTTTCTCAATATATTTCTTAGTGTTAGTGAATGTGCTCATATATACATGTACAAATACACCCAAGTACACCTATGGGAGATTTGGCTCCCATTTCCTTTCCTTAGAGATATAAGAAGGTAGGGGGAAGTTTTTTGTTGTTGCGGAATATTTTTGATTGTAAAGAAATTTAATATTAATTTATCCATTTAACAAATACTCATTGAACTCATTGAATGCAGGCACTGTGCCGAAAATGGGGGAGAGGAAGTCATCTAAAAGCATTAAGGAATGGCAACAAGCCTTTTAGTCAACGGTGCACATGTAACTGTTCATCTGTACCTGTTACTTGGTGGCCTCAGAGGTGAAGTCCTTCTTGCCTTCAGGGTAAAGTCTAAACTCCTCAGTCTGGGAATACCATTTGCAATCTGGTCTCCATCTGTCCTTCCAGCCTTATCTCCTAACATCTCCCACACCCACCTTATACTCTAGTCATTTTTATGGGAAAAAATTGATCAAGCCCCTTACTAAGTATTGGGTATTTTCAGATAACTGGCTGCTCTTCAGACATTCTCTGCTCCTTCACACACCTTCTTGTCTGAGGCCTTGTGGTTTTCCTCTGGTAGAATGCTTTGCCTGCATTTGCTGGTGTGACATTCACCCTCTTGTCTATGTGTCTTTCCCACTAGTCAGTGAGATCCTGGAGGACAGAAACTGTCCTTCCCTGTGGGGCTCTTGCACCCAGTAAGGTGCTTAGTAGATAGTAGCCACTCAGGCAGTGTGTATTGAACAAATGAATAAATGAGGCAAAGTCCAGTATCTTGTGGTGATGAACTCCCTCAGCATTGTTTATCTGGGAAGCCTTAATTTCACCTTCATTATTATTATTATATTTTTCCATTTTTATTGGAGTATAATTGCTTTACAGTGGTGTGTTAGTTTCTGCTTTATAACAAAGTGAATCAGTTATACATATACATATGTTCCCATATCTCTTCCCTCCTGCGTCTGCCACCCTCCTGCGTCTCCCTCTCTCCCACCCTCCCTATCCCACCCCTCTAGGTGGTTACAGAGGACCGAGCTGATCTCCCTGTGCTATGCGGCTGCTTCCCACTAGCTATCTATTTTATGTTTGGTAGTGTATATATGTCCATGCCACTCTCTCACTTTGTCCCAGCTTACTCTTCCCCCTCCCCATATCCTCAAGTTCATTCTCTAGTAGGTCTGTGTCTTTATTCCTGTCTTACCCCTAGGTTCTTCATGACTTTTTTTTCTTAAATTCCATATATATGTGTTAGCATACGGTATTTGTTTTTCTCTTTCTGACTTACTTCACTCTGTATGACAGACTCTGGGTCCATCCACCTCATTACAAATAGCTCAATTTCGTTTCTTTTTATGGCTGAGTAATATTCCATTGTATATATGTGCCACATCTTCTTTATCCATTCATCCGATGATGGACACTTAGGTTGTTTCCATCTCCGGGCTATTGTGAATAGAGCTGCAATGAACATTTTGGTACATGACTCTTTTTGAATTATGGTTTTCTCAGGGTATATGCCCAGTAGTGGGATTGCTGGGTCATATGGTAGTTCTATTTGTAGTTTTTTAACGAACCTCCATACTGTTCTCCATAGTGGCTGTACCAATTCACATTCCCACCAGCAGTGCAAGAGTGTTCCCTTTTCTCCACAACCTCTCCAGCATTTATTGTTTCTAGATTTTTTGATGATGGCCATTCTGACTGGTGTGAGATGATATATCATTGTAGTTTTGATTTGCATTTCTCTAATGATTAATGATGTTGAGCATTCTTTCATGTGTTTGTTGGCAGTCTGTATATCTTCTTTGGAGAAATGTCTGTTTAGGTCTTCTGCCCATTTTTGGATTGGGTTGTTTGTTTTTTTGTTATTGAGCTGCATGAGCTGCTTGTAAATTTTGGAGATTAATCCTTTGTCAGTTGCTTCATTTGCAAATATTTTCTCCCATTCTGAGGGTTGTCTTTTGGTCTTGTTTATGGTTTCCTTTGATGTGCAAAAGTTTTGAAGTTTCATTAGGTCCCACTTGTTTATTTTTGTTTTTATTTCCATTTCTCTAAGAGGTGAGTCAAAAAGGATCGTGCTGTGATTTATGTCATAGAGTGTTCTGCCTATGTTTTCTTCTAAGAGTTTGATAGTGTCTGGCCTTACATTTAGGTCTTTAATCCATTTTGAGCTTATTTTTGTGTATGGTGTTACGGAGTGATCTAATCTCATACTTTTACATGTATCTGTCCAGTTTTCCCAGCACCACTTATTGAAGAGGCTGTCCTTTCTCCACTGTATATTCCTGCCTCCTTTATCAAAGATAAGGTGACCATATATGTGTGGGTTTATCTCTGGGCTTTCTATCCTGTTCCATTGATCTATCTTTCTGTTTTTGTGCCAGTACCATACTGTCTTGATTACTGTAGCTTTGTAGTATAGTCTGAAGTCAGGGAACCTGATTCCTCCAGCTCCGTTTTTCGTTCTCAAGATTGCTTTGGCTATCGGGGTCTTTTGTGTTTCCCTACAAATTGTGAAATTTTTTGTTCTAGTTCTGTGAAAAATGTCAGTGTTGGTTTGATAGGTATTGCATTGAATCTGTAGATTGCTTTGGGTAGTAGAGTCATTTTCACAATGTTGATTCTTCCAATCCAAGAACATGGTATATCTCTCCATCTATTTGGATCATCTTTAATTTCTTTCATCAGTGTCTTATAATTTTCTGCATACAGGTCTTTTGTCTCCTTAGGTAGGTTTATTCCTAGATATTTTATTCTTTTTGTTGCAATGGTAAATGGGAGTGTTTTCTTGATTTCAGTTTCAGATTTTTCATCATTAGTGTATAGGAATGCCAGAGATTTCTGTGCATTAATTTTGTATCCTGCTACTTTATCAAATTCATTGATTAGCTCTAGTAGTTTTGTGGTAGCATCTTTAGGATTCTCTATGTATAGGATCATGTCATCTGCAAACAGTGACAGCTTTACTTCTTCTTTTCCGATTTGGATTCGTTTTATTTCCTTTTCTTCTCTGATTGCTGTGACTAAAACTTCCAAAACTATGTTGAATAAGAGTGGTGAGAGTGGGCAGCCTTGTTTTGTTCCTGGTTTTAGTGGAAATGCTTTCAGTTTTTCACCATTGAGGACGATGTTGGCTGTGGGTTTGTCATATATGACCTTTATTATGTTGAGGAAAGTTCCCTCTATGCCTACTTTCTGGAGGGTTTTTTATCATAAATGGGTGTTGAATATGGTCGAAAACTTTCTCTGCATGTATTGAGATGACCATATGGTTTTTCTCCCTCAGTTTGTTAATATGGTGTATCACATTGATTGATATGCGTATATTGAAGAATCCTTGCATTCCTGGAATAAACGCCACTTGATCATGGTGTATGATCCTTTTAATGTGCTGTTGGATTCTGTTTGCTAGTATTCTGTTGAGGATTTTTGCATCTATGTTCATCAGTGATATTGGCCTGTAGTTTTCTTTCTTTGTGACATCCTTGTCTGGTTTTGGTATCAAGGTGATGGTGGCCTTGTAGAATGAGTTTGGGAGTGTTCCTCCCTCTGCTATATTTTGGAAGAGTTTGAGAAGGATAGGTGTTAGCTCTTCTCTACATGTTTGATAGAATTCGCCTGTGAAGCCATCTGGTCCTGGGCTTTTGTTTGTTGGAAGATTTTTAATCACAGTTTAAATTTCAGTGCTTGTGATTGGTCTGTTCATATTTTCTATTTCTTCCTGATTCAGTCTTGGCAGGTTGTGCATTTCTAAGAATTTGTCCATTTCTTCCAGGTTGTCCATTTTATTGGCATAGAGTTGCTTGTAGTAATCTTTCATGATTTTTTGTATTTCTGCAGTGTCAGTTGTTATTTCTCCTTTTTCATTTCTAATTCTATTGATTTGAGTCTTCTCCTTTTTTCTGTTGATGAGTCTTGCTAATGGTTTATCAATTTTGTTTATCTTCTCAAAGAACCAGCTTTTAGTTTTATTGATCTTTGCTATCGTTTCCTTCATTTCTGTTTCATTTATTTCTGATCTGATCTTTATGATTTGTTTCCTTCTGCTAACTTTGGGGTTTTTTTGTTCTTCTTTCTCTAATTGCTTTAGGTACAAGGTTAGGTTGTTTATTCTAGATGTTTCCTGTTTCTTAAGGTAGGATTGTATTGCTATAAACTTCTCTCTTAGAACTGCTTTTGCTGCATCCCATAGGTTTGGGGTCCTCGTGTCATTTGTTTCTCGGTATTTTTTTATTTCCTCTTGATTTCTTCAATTATTAAGTAGTGTATTGTTTAGCCTCCATGTGTTTGTATTTTTTACAGATCTTTTCCTGTAATTGATATCTAGTCTCATAGCGTTGTGGTCGGAAAAGTTATTTGATACAGTTTCAATTTTCTTAAATTTACCAAGGCTTGATTTGTGACCCAGATATGATCTATCCTGCAGAATGTTCCATGAGCACTTGAGAAAAATGTGTATTCTGTTATTTTTGGATGGAATGTCCTATAAATATCAATTAAGTCCATCGTGTTTAATGTATCATTTAAAGCTTGTGTTTCCTTATTTATTTTCATTTTGGATGATCTGTCCATTGGTGAAAGTGGTGTATTAAAGTCCCCTACTATAAATGTGTTACTGTCGATTTCTCCTTTTATGGCTGTTAGTATTTGCCTTATGTATTGAGGTGCTCATATGTTGGGTGCATAAATATTTACAATTGTTATATATTCTTCTTGGATCAATCCCTTAATCATTATGTAGTGTCCTTCTTTGTCTCTTCTAATAGTCTTTATTGTAAAGTGTATTTTGTCTGATATGAGAATCGCTACTCCAGCTTTCTTTTGGCTTCCATTTACATGGAATATCTTTTTCCATCCCCTTACTTTCAGTCTGTATGTGTCCCTAGGTCTGAATTGGGTCTCTTGTAGACAGCATATATATGGGTCTTGTTTTTGTATCCATTCAGCCAATCTGTGTCTTTTGGTGGGAGCATTTAGTCGATTTACATTTAAGGTAATTATCGATATGTATGTTCCTATTCCCATTTTCTTAATTGTTTAATTTTTGACAGCTTGATTAATATGTGTCTTGGCATATTTCTCCTTGGATTTATCCTGTATGGGACTCTGTGTGCTTCCTGGAATTGATTAACAATTTCCTTTCCCATATTAGGGAAGTTTTCAACTATAATCTCTTCAAATATTTTCTCGGTCCCTTTCTTTTTCTCTTCTTCTTCTGGAACCCCTATAATTCGAATGTTAGTGCGTTTAATGTTGTTTAATGTTGATATTACGTGGAGTTGGGTGGTCTCTTGTGGACCAGTGTCCTGAAGTTGGCTCTCGCACCTCAGAGGCAGAGCACTGACTCCTGGCTGCAGCACCAAGAGCCTTTCATCCACATGGCTCAGAATAAAAGGGAGATAAAGTAGAAAGAAAGAAAGAAAGAAAGAGGATAAAACAAAATAAAATAACGTAAGGTAAAATAAAATGAAGTTATTAAAATAAAAGATAATTATTAAGAAAAAAGTTTTTTAAAAAGTAAAAGAAACAAAAGAAAAACGGACAGAAAAAACCCTAGGACAAATGTTGAAAGCAAAGCTATACAGACAAAATCTCACACAGAAGCATATACATACACACTCTCAAAAAGAGGAAAAGGAGAAAAAATAGTAAATCTTGCTCTCACAGTCCACCTCCTCAATTTGGGATGATTCATTGTCTATTCAGGAATTCCACAGATGCAGGGTACATCAAGATGATTGTGAAGATTTAATCCGCTGCTCCTGAGGCTGTTGGGAGAGATTTCCCTTTCTCTTCTTTGATTGTACAGCTCACAGGGGCTCAGCCTTGGATTTGGCCCCGCCTCTGCGTGTAGGTTGCCGGAGGGCATCTGTTCTTCGCTCAGACAGGATGGGGTTAAAGGGGCTCCAGCTCACTCAGGCCAGGGGGAGGGAGGGATACGGAGTGCGGGGCGAGCCTGCGGTGGCAGAGACCAGTGTGACGTTGCACCAGCCTGAGGTGCGCTGTGCGTTCTCCCAGGGAAGTTGTCCCTGGATCCTGGGACCCTGGCATTGGCGGGCTATACAGGCTCCCAGGAGGGGAGGTGTGGCTAGTGACCTGTGCTCACACACAGGCTTCTTGGTGGCAGCAGCAGCAGCCTTAGCGTCTCATGCTTGTCTCTGGGGTCTGCGCTGTTAGCTGCAGCTTGCGCCCGTCTCTGGACCTCCTTTAAGCAGTGCTCTTAATCCCCTCTCGTCGCGCACCAGGAAACAAAGAGCTCACCTTCATTGTTGAAGGATAGTTTTAACAAATACAGTATTCTTGGTTTACATTTTTTTTTTTTCTTTAGCGCTTTGAATATATCATACCAATTTTTTGTGAACTACTAAGTTTCTCCTGAGAAATCGCTGAAAATTTTATGTGGGCTCCCTTGTATGTGACAAGTTGCTTTTTTTCTTGCTGCTTTCAAGATTCTCTCTCATTGTCTGCGACTTGATGATTTGATTATAAAAGTCTTGATGTGGGTCTCTTTAGGATTTATCCTCTTTGGCATCATTGAGCTTCTTGAATTTGGATGTCCATTTTCTTCCTCAAATTTGGGAAGTTTTCTGCCATTATTTCTTCAAATAGGCTTTTTGCTTCTTTCTTTCTCTCCTCTCCTTCTGGCACTCCCGTTATGTGCACATTGACCACTTCATGATGTCCTGTAAGTCCATTAGGCCATCTTAACTTTTCTTCATTCTTTTTTCTTTTTCATTTTTCATTCTCCTCTGACTCAGTAATTTTAAATGACTTGTCTTCAAGTTCACTGATTCTTTCTGCTGCTTGATCAGATCTGGTGTTTAACCCTTCTAGTGAATTTTTCAGTTTTTATATTTTATTCTTCCATTCCTGGATTACTGTTTTTTTTTTTTTTCCTTAAAATTAGTTTCTGTCTCTTTGTTGAGATTCTTATTTTGTTCATTCCTCATTTTCCTGATTTCATTTAGTTGTCTACCTCTGTTCTCTTTTAACTCATTGACCATCTTTCATGTGGTTATTTTGAATTCTTTGTCAGGTAATTAATAGATTTCTGTTTCTTTAGGATTGGTTTCCAGAGATTTATCTTGTTATTTTGGTTGGGCCTTGTTTTCTTGTTTCTTTGTTTACTTTGTGATCTTTTGTTGAGACTTGGGCATTTGAAAAGACAGCCACCTCTCCCAACCTCTGCAGACTGGCTTTGTGCAGGGGAAGACCTTCACCCATCAGCCTGGGTAGAGGTTTTGTGGGGGGGTGGCCCTCATGTCTTTTGTGAGGATGTTTCTCTTTGGGGCTTGTGTGTGTAATTTTCCAGTTAGAAGGTTTGCCCCAGTTATCAAGAGCTCATGTTCTCTTGCTCCCCCGGTGTCTGTTTGTGGTACTGCAGATTCTTTGGTGCTGTAACAAGCCACCATGCTTGCTTTTGTTCTTAGCAGCCCCCAGACATCCAAAGTATGCTGCTGTTCCCTTCAGCCTTCTGAGTCAGGCAAGACAGAAACCAGTTCCTTGGACAGCCCACTGTAAAGTCAGAATGTTAGCTGTACATTCTGCTCTTTTCTTTCCTTTCAAGGAGAAGCCAGGAGACAGGGTTCTTTTCCTGATTGTGGTGCCCTGTGCTGGGTGGATGGGGACTGTGGCAGGTAAATGCAGCAAACGTTTTTGTTCACTTCAGTGTGGCTCTGCTTGGCTTTGTACTCACCTGGGGTGCTGCAGTCTCTTAGCTGGTTTATGCACTTCTCATAAAGGCAACTTGGCCCATAAGTTGGGGTCTCTGTGGGGGAATGAGGGCCTGGGGCTTCTTATCCTGCCATCTTTATGACATCACTCTCAAGTGTCATTCAAATCTTTGCTTTATGAAATGGAGATAATTAATATTGGTAGAACTTTTTTTATTTTTAATAAATGTATTTATTTATTTTTGGTTGTGTTGGGTCTTCGTTGCTGTGTACGGGCTTTTTCTAGTTGCAGTGAGTGGGGGCTACTCTTCATTGCGGTGCACTGGCTTCTCATTGCGGTGGCTTCTCTTGTTATGGAGCATGGGCTCTAGGCGCATGGGCTTCTGTAGTTGTGGCACACGGGCTTCAGTAGTTGTGGCTCACGGGCTCTAGAGCGCAGGCTCAGTAGTTGTGGCACACAGGCTTAGTTGCTCCATGGCATGTGGGATCTTCCCGGACCAGGGCTCAAACCCGTGTCCCCTTCACTGGCAGGCAGATTCTTAACCATTGTGCCACCAGGGAAGTCCCAATATTGGTAGAACTTTAAATAGGTTAGTGGCACATATAATCTGTCTCACCTCCTTTTCTAATCAAAGATTAAAGAAGTCATTCCAGGCTTCTTTCCTGTCTCTGTCTGTCTATCTCTCTTTAGTAATGGTGGCTAACATATAATAAGTTCCTTACTTTGTGTCAGGAACTGTTCATGTTCCTGTTGTATGTATTAATTCATTTACTTCTGACACTAGTTGTAAAAGGAAGATACTATAATTATTCCCAATTTTCATGGGAAGAAACTGAGTTAAGAGAATCTAAGTAATTTACCTGAGGTCATACAGCTGATTATTGTCTCATACTCAATTTTAACAAGACATTTTGTAGCATGGAATGAGAAATATATATATATAAATACATATATATATATATATATATATATATATATATATATATATATATTAGAATAAGTTAAATTTATTTATTTTGGGTCAGGTAGAGATTCTTAAAGTTTGTTGACTGTCCTGACTATTACAGTTTGATCATTGAATTATTTGTTAGGTATAAATAAAAATTCTGTGTTCTGCAGTTTTTATAATCAGCATAATGTACCCATGTGTTTTCTCTTCTTTCCAGCTTTATTGAGATGTAAGTGACATGTAATATTGTGTGAGTTTAAGATGTACAGTGTAATGATTTGATATATGTATATATTGTAAAATAATTATTACAATAAGGTTATTTAACACATCCATTACCTCACATAGTTACAGTTTGTGTGTGTGGTGAGAACTTTTAAAATCTACTTTCTTAGCAACTTGAAATGAATAGTCTTTAATTTGAATATAATACGTTGCTTATATTATATAAACTGGAAGTCTCCTTTTGATAAAATCTTTGTTGTAATAGGCAATTATTGAATTGTTATGGATATTATTTTGTGTTGATTATAAGTGGTAATAATGCTGTTGGAAATCCCTATAATTTAAATATTCAAATATAGAATGACACCAAAGGTGACACCAATGACACCAAACGTGTGTGTGTGTGTGTGTATATATATATATATATATATTTTCTTTTTAATTTTTATTGGAGTATAGTTGCTTTACAATGTTGTGTTACAAAGATGTATATTTTTGTTTTTTGCAGGACAGAGTTCATTCAAAAAGGCAGGATTTCAATCACAGGGGCTGGTTTTCTCAACTGCGTTTTGGAAACTTTTGCCAGCACATTTTTAAGACAGGGTGCCCAGAAGGTAAGCTTCTTTTCACTTTGAACCAACATTAATTTTAAGAAACCATGGAGATTCCCACTGGGTTCTTGAACAAGGCTCATGAACAGACAAAACAAGAAAAATATACAATTAATAAATATATGCAAAGATAATTACCCTCACTAATTATTACATAAACCCAAATCAAAGTAAAACTGAAGTGCCATTTGTGGCTCATTAAGTTAAAAACATGCCGATGAAGAATATGTGACAATATGGGAATACGTATAGTCTAATAAAGAGAAATAATCAGAATGAATAATTATATTTACTGTATATACAATGTGATGACAGCTATTTAGTAAAAAAGATACTAATAGCTAATATTTACGGAGTGCTTACCATGTGCTACTCACTAAAAAGAATATTTAATCATCAATTCATTTAATGCTCGCAAACCTTGGAAATAGCTGGTATTGTTGTCCTGATATTCTGGACAAAGAAGACACAGAGCTCTGGAGCTGCTGATTGTCTTTTATTGTGGTTTTCAAGCTCTATACTTGTGGGAGCTTAGGCGTCCATGAATGTTATTCAGAGGCCACCTTGAAGTTCTAAGGTCCTGTGTTAACCCTGTGTTTTAAGTAGTGCTATTCTCTTTTTCATCTGTTTTATATAGTATTACATAAGAGACTCATATATTCTGTTTTCTCGCCTAGGAAAGTCCATTTCTTATGCACCTTTATATGCCTATTGTAGGTGTTCCAAAATATTTTAAAATTATTTTATTAGTATTTGTTTTATTTATTATATTTAAAAATTATTTGTCATTATTATTGTTATTAATTATGTTGGTGAACATAATCACTTATTTCCAGTGTTTACTCAGGTATGATGCATGTTACCTAGTTTTGTTTTGTGCGACAGGCTTAATGGCTGGTCTAAAGAACTATCGTTACAACCTTAGATTTTATGGGTAATAGGCCTTGGTTCCCGTTTTACAGATCTAGGTTCAAGAATGAACCTCGACCACAGTGTGTTAATCTGGGAGGCTGAGGGTGATGGCTGAATATTTGGTACTGTACTGTACTTCATAGACATACTGTCTAGATTGATGATGTGTTCCTGACCCTGGTGAGCACATCGCCAGGCTGGCCCTGCCTGTGTAAGCCTGGGCTTGAAGTGGATAGTTGAGCTTCTGCAAGGTCTGATGTGACTGTCACTTACTCAGACATTATTGCAGGTTTACCCTGCTATCTTGCAAAATATGCATTTGTAAACAGCTCCATCTTCTGCAAAATTGCACTCTAAAAATAATAGTGCTGATGAGAAGATAACTTTGGTTCTATGTCCCTGACTGAGTTGACTTCTTGGACATTGTTTGTTTGTTTATTTATTTATTTATGGGTGCACTGCGTGGCTTGCAGGATCCTAGTACCCCAACCAGGGATTGAACTGTAATCTTTGCAGTGGACGTCAGAGTCCTAACCACTGGACCACCAGGGAATTCCCAGGGACATTGTTTAGATTAAAAGTGGCAAAGTTTTTCTGTAAAGAGCCAGATAGTAAATTTGTTAGACTTTGTGGGCCAATAGGCAAAATCAAGATACTGTGTAGGTGCTTTGTAACAAGAGAGAACCAAATGTGCACACATTTTTTATTGACAAAATTAAAATTATAATAATAGTAATTGAGTATAGTTTTTACAATAAAAGTCTACTAAGCATATAATTCTTAAAAGAATGGAATTCTTTTTTGGGGGGAGGTAACATTTACCTGAGTTGGGGTTAAAAATTAGTATTCCCTTCCATCAAATTGGTTGCAAATGTTCATTTGTAAAAACCATTGTTTTTTGTTACAAATACAAAACCATTGTTATCTTGTGGACCATACAAACACACAAATCCAGTGGTGGCTGGATTTGGCCTGTGGGCTATAGTTTGCCAGCCCTTGCTTTAGATAAATAAATATTGTTTGTTTAATCCGAGTGGGTCTCTGTTTGACCTGCCCATCATTCTGAACCTTTTAGTGACTTTTAATCACACAGTGATTGTGTACATTCTGATTCTGTGAGATACATAAAGAGACATTATTATTCCCATTTTATTGGTGAGAAATGTCTTGAAGAGGTAAGTGCACCCAGTCTGTAGGTGGCTACTTGCCCAGAGTCCTTCCTCTTGCAGATATATTTTGAGTACCCGCTTTGTGGGAGGCCCTGTGTTGAGTGTGGGCTAAATGGATTTACTCAAGGTCACAGGACTGGCAAAGGGTGGAGACTGGACTCACACCCCCATCTTTTATCACTTACTGTGCCACTCACTGTTCAAGATGTGTTCAGGTGAATGAAGCAGAATGCTAGCCAACTCAGCATCATGTTGTGCTTTAGATGAATTTGTGTTGTGGTCCTACTCCTTCTGTATTTATTAGGGTTCTTTGGTTGCAAATAACAGAAACTACCTTAGGCTAGCTTGATATAGGGCTACAAGGGTGGTGAGGCTGGCAGGCTTCAGAATGGTCTGCCCTGGAACTGAGAGCTGCCAGGGACCCAGGTGCTATTCCTTCTTTAGCACTTGTCCATACAAATATACATCGGCTTTATTCTCTTCTTATGCAGTCTGGCTTTCTCTGCTTCACAGGCTGTATAGTGCCAACGTGGGCCTCCGCAGTCCAAGGGTACTGTTATGTAGATTTCTGGCCAACAGAGAGACTGCTTATTTCTTCCTTTCCAGATTCTCTGGAAGGAACTCTCAGTGGCCTTCCGTAGGTCAAACATGGCCAGGAGGGGTGAAGCCAGGTCGTGTAAATATGGCTAATCCGATGTCACGACTACGTGGATCAGTGTTAGGGTGTTAGTTCCCAGGGAAAGGGGTGGTAGAATGGGTAAATACTCCTAAAGTTTTCTGGCATGGTCTTAACAGTAGTACTAGGCTCTTGATGACAGAGTGACAGTTTCATTCATCTTACACCCAGTCCCCCCAACCATAGTACCTAGGACAGTGCTCAGTACATAACGTGGACATGAGTAAAAAGGGAATAGAATGCACAGCAAGGTCCACAGCTGGTTTCTGGTGACTTATCTGGAAATCATCAAGTGACTAAATTTTTAAAGTGAGTAATCCAGTGATTCCTCTGAATTCCCACTTATTTATGCTCAGAAGGAAGAATATATTTTTCCTGCTAGCTTTTCCCTTTTCTGGCTTTACTTTTTTTTTTAAAAGAGGCTTAGTTTAATTAGTTAGCTTTTCAATTTTAGGAGCCACTCATGCTTAAGTATCTTTTATCTTTTACCCAAGTGGTGATGTTTTCCGGTATCAGCCTGACTTCCTGATAAACCTTCACAGCTGAGCCTGATTAAGTGGTTTCTGTAGAAGTCATCATTAGAGTGTTTTAGGTGACTTTATTTTCAGTTTAGAACTTTATCCCTGAGGCTGTTTAGTGGGGACGTTACCAGATTGATCGTTGGACCATAGCTCAGCAGAAGCCCCCTGCCTCGGTGGTAGCGAAGTTTCTTTTTCCATTTGGATTCAGACAGCCAATAATGAAACGATGCTGTGACTGAAACAGCACAAATTTTATTCAATGGCCAGAGACTGGAGAAGCAGGAAATTAGTTCGCAAATCAACTTCTGGGGGTGGGGAGTTGACCAAGGCGAGATTTTTAAAGGCAGGGTTAATGGTGGTGGTGGGTGCATATGCATTGGTTTTCTGGGAAAAGGCAGAGTTCTTCCTGCAACTGGGTGCCACTTCTTTTTCTTCCTTCTGTGGTCCGGTACTTCCTGTCATGGCACTGGTAGGTGTGTCATTCAGCATGATATTGTTATCATGAGCATATAATGAGGCTCAGGGTCTGCTGGAGGTCAGGTCTTCCACCTTCTTGGATTTGACTCGTTCTAACCAATTCTGGTGGCCCCTTGTTTTTCTGTTCTGGCGGTTTCCTGTAAGACAATATAACACTTCCCTTCCTTCCAGGAAGAGGGCAGGTTAGAGCTTGAGGCTAATAGTCATGGTAACAGTGGTGAAGGTGGGATCTGTTTTTTTTCCCAGAAAAAGAAAAACTAGGTGCTCACTAAGTACATATATATATATATATATCTGTGTGTATAAATTAAAACCTAGTCCTAGATGTGGACCCCCAAGGTGAGATTGAAACTGTGCAACCCAGACTGGGACTTGAACCCATGGTCATTTTTTTTTTTTTGATATATGCATTCTACTTTAACGATTTTAATTGTGCCCTATGTGACCATGGGAGAGAAGGAGATTAATCTTGAGATGTTATGGAATGCCTTCTTATTTATTTATTTTTTTAACATCTTTATTGGAGTATAATTGCTTTACAATGGTGTGTTAGTTTCTGCTGTATAACAAAGTGAATCAGTTATACATATACATATATCCCCATATCTCCTCCCTCTTGCATCTCCCTCCCACCCTCCCTAGTCCACCCCTCTAGGTGGTCACAAAGCACCGAGCTGATCTCCCTGTGCTATGTGGCTGCTTCCCACTAGCTATCTGTTTTACATTTGGTAGTGTATATATGTCCATGCCACCCTCTTACTTCTTCCCAGCTTACCCTTCCCCCTCCCCATGTCAAGTCCATTCTCTACGTCTGCGTCTTTATTCTTGTCCTGCCCCTAGGTTCGTCATACCTTTTTTTTTTTTTTTTAGATTCCATATATATGTGTTAGCATACGGTATTTGTTTTTCTCTTTCTGACTTACTCTGTATGACAAACTCTAGGTCCATCCACCTCACTACAAATAACTCAATTTCGTTTCTTTTTATGGCTGAGTAATATTCCATTGTATATATGTGCCACATCTTTATCCATTCATCTGTCGATGGGCACTTAGGTTGCTTCCATGTAAATAGAGCTGCAATGAACTATTGTATTGTAAATAGAGCTGCAATGAACATTGAACCCACGGCCTTTTAATTGAAATCGCACACCTGGTCTCAGGACTTAATGAAACTCAGGTTCTTGATTCTTGTCACAGAAAGAGTTCAGTGAGAGACAAAGTGATAGGTAAGAAGTGGATTTATTTGAGAGAAACGCACTCCACAGACAGAGTGTGGGCCGTCTTAGAAGGTGAGAGGGACCAGGGTACGGGGGTTGTCAGTGTTTATAGGGGTGGATAATTTCATAGGCTAATGAGTGGTAGGAGTATTTCAGCTGTTATGGGGAAGGAGTGGGGAACTGGACCATGGCCCACTTTTTGACCTTTTATGGTTGGCCTTGGAACTGTCATGGCACCTGTGGGTTTGTCATTTAACGTGCTGATGTGTTACAGTGAGCGTATCCTGGGGCTCAAGATCTACTGGAAGTCGAATCTTCTGCCATCTTGGACCTAGTTAGTTCTCACCAGTTTTTGTCATGTCCTATGGCTGTCATTCTTTTGAAGGTTGTGCCCTGCCCCCTTCCCTCCTGTTTCAGGATCACTTCTGATTTTGTTCCTCTGGGGGCTTGTTCAACTGCTTTTCTCTTTTCCCTTTACCACTTTGAGGTGACTTGCAATTCGGGGGCCTTTCTGACACAAAACTATGTTGCTACTATGAACAAAGGTGAATAAATATCTGTTTAAATCTCTGCTTTCAGTTCTTTGCTGGATTATATGGTAATTCTGTGTTTAATTTTTCAAGGAAACTTCCTGAAAGTTTCTTTTTGAGATAGCTGTCTATCTTTGTCCACGACAGCAATGGACAGTATCATTACTGTGTATTTTTCTCATACTGTGGACAAGTAGTATGCTAGTTGTCAAATACGTATTTTGCCATGTACATACAGATACATATGCCTCCAGGTAAGCAAGCACTCAGAAAACTGACTAAGGAAACAGAGGAAGATCTGAAGGAAAATAGGGATTGGTGGAAATCTGGGAAACATGTAAGGCTTCATACACATTTCTGCAGCCTAGGGGAATGGCCAGCAACTGTGAAGCAGAGCTGGTTGTAACCCACGCCAGCCAAGTCTAACCTCAGGGATCCTCAGAACAGGAAACAGAGATCAGGATATTACCTGGGGCAGACATGGCTCTGCAGGTGCTCCCCAATTCTGGGAAGGCAACCCTCAGGCCAGTGTTGCTTAGTCTTTTTTCCATTATCACCCCCCAACTAAGGATCCTTTGTAGACTTTTTTCCTAATTGTCCCCCCCACCCAATGTTAATACTGATATCTTATAGTATTATCCTATAATTATGATAAATATCCTAATTATCTGTTTATACACTGTATTATATCTTTGCTATATACATAAAAAGTGCAAGATATTTTTCACTTCCATGAACAGATTGTCATCTGGTTTCAGTATTGTCCCCACTGAGAAAGCGTGCTTTATACTGCATTGGGTGTAACTGTCTTTTGTAGTTTTTGTCTCCATCAAATCAAAACAAAACAATCACCAGTTCATCCCCCACTCCCCTACCACCCCCCAAATTCCAAACAAAAATCAAAAGAACTATTTGGTGAACTCCCATGTGGTTCTTGTAAATCCCACATTTTACTTTTCTGGGAGAGGTGCAGGAGATAATATGGGTGATAACAGCCTTGTCATGCAAGAGTTCTTTTTTTAGTCCAGTTGTCTGAGTACTTTGGGATGACTACAAATGCTGCGGAAATGCAGGGCCTTCATTATGTACTCACACAGAGATATATTTTTTCAAGTTTATGAAATACATTTTCAATGTGTGATAAAATAATTTGTTATTTCAGCCACTCTCCTGGCAAGGCCCCGTTATTGGTTCCATCATTATTCTTATTGTGTTGATTGGGAGGCTGAAGCAGAAAGAGATTGAATTCAACAGCATGTGAAATATTTGTCACTGAAACAATGTGGGCAAGTCAAACAACTTGTGCATCTTTTTAAAGAAGGTCTGGCCTAGACATGTTATGGCTAAAGAGATCTGAATATGCTGCTTCCATAGGGTGTGTGCTTATTTGAGCCTTATGAAATCCATTTTAATAGTGGAAGATAATTCTTTGAGACAGAAGATACTGTTCTTGTATATATACTAGTATATATATATGTATACTAGTGTATATATATATATATGTATGTTGTGTGTGTGTATATATACTGGATGCATGTATGTGGATATATGGATATATACACCCATACACACTATATGCTATATGTATATAGTATAGTATATTCAGGTACTATATATGTAGTCCAAATGGGCATTGGAAGAATCTGCTGCATCATTTTTTTAAACTAACTGTATTAGTTATCTGTTGCTGTGTAACAGACTACCCCAACACTCCACAGCTTGCAACAGCACACGTTCATCGTCTCTCAGTTTCTGTGGGTCAGGAGTCTGGCATGGCTTAGTTGGGTGCTCAGCCTTATGGTTGCACAAGGACGTAATCAAGTTGTTGGCTGGGGCTGCGATCTCATCTGAAGGCTCCATGGAGAGGATTCAGTTTCAAACACTCACGTGGTTGCTGGTAGGATTCTGCCGGCCTCCCTTGGTTCCTTGCCATGTGGGCCTTTCTATACAGCATCTCACAACATGGCAGCAAGCAAGAGGGAGGACAAGAGGGTGCAAGGAAGTCAAAAGCCATAGTTTTTTTGTTTCCTAATCACAGCAGTGACATCCCTTTATTTTCTGTGTTCTGTTCATGAGGAGCAAGTCACCAGGTGTAGCCCACAGTCAAGGGAAGGGGTTACACAAGGGCATAAATACCAAGAGGTCAGGAACACTAGGAGCAGTGTCAGAATTGCCTGTCGTACTGACCTAAGCAGATGGGTATATGCCAGGTTGTATGTACAGCTGTTAACGTCTTTTTGGTACCTATTGGGAATGGTGAGGGTCAGCTGCACCCTCATAACCTCACTACCAGCTTATGAAAAAGTTCTGCAACACACACAGATGCTTTGTTAATCATTTACAAGGACACCCAAAGTAGCTTCCTGTTCTGTAAGTTTGCTTACATCTCCGTCCTTCTGGGTGCTTCGTTCTCTGCAGGCAGAGCTGATGATATTCCAAAGGCAAGATTCAGCTATTTTACAGGTAGCATCAGGTAGCCAGGATCTTCTGTCCAGTGTCTGGCTACAGGACTGTTTAGTCATAAACTGTGGGTGCCTTCCCTAAAGTTGGCAGGTGAAGGCGTTGCTAACTAGTCTTAAATCCTCATTGCAAGGATGAGTGTCACTCTAGAATTTTGAGCTAATCCCCATATCTTAAGTTCTACTAATTGAGGTAATGAGAGTCCATTTCTAATATCCATTATGCTCGTTAGCAAGCCAGTGAAAATTCACTATTTTAACATTACTTATGCTAATTATCAAAGCCTCTGGTGGTTGCTGATAAAGATAACTGAGGTTTCTGTAGAGTGAAGATTGCTGATTAGAATGCTCATAGCCACCGCCTGGAGTGTGAAGCCTACATTAGGGCAACTTACTACCTGGTGTGTAACTTGAGCTAACACATGCACCATAACATTATGCTGCACATGCTGAAATACTTTGAAGCAAATTATAGACATCCTATTAATCGTTTTCCACATGTCAACTCCTGAACTAAAAGCCTAGTATGTTCTGCCTTTAGAAGGATTATTCGGTGTGAAACGAGGTTTTGCCTGTGTGCTTAACAAATGTGAAGCTTTAGAGAAGTGCCCCTTGGTACATGATCTGGTTTTCTTATTTCCCAGATGTCACGTCTCACATCTTGGACCCTCAAATCTCTCACCTCTAAAATGGAGTGATAATAATCTTTCACAGGGTTATTTTAAGGGTTATGTGAGGGCATATATATGAAATATGCCTGGCACATAGAAAAACTTAAATAATCACTAGTATTAAGAGAAATTCTCTAATAAGAAATATATATATATATATATATATTTTTTTTTTTTTTTTTTTTTTTTTTTTTTTGCTGTACGCGGGCCTCTCACCGCTGTGGCCTCTCCCATTGCAGAGCACAGGCTCCAGACACGCAGGCTCAGCGGCCATGGCTCACGGGCCCAGCCGCTCCGCGGCATGTGGGACCCTCCCGGACGGAGGCACAGACCCGCGTCCCCTGCATCGGCAGGCGGACCCTCAACCACTGCGCCACCAGGGAAGCCCCAGAAGTATATTTTTTAAGTAAATAGGCTTTTAAATATTTATCCAAACAAAAATTTTACATAGCAGCAGTATGGGTAAGGTTTCGTTTCTTTAAAAATTATTTTTCTAATCATTTTTTAGGTCCATAATTTTATTACTTGTTGTATCTACATTTAACATTTTGATATAGATCCTTCCATATGTCCTTGTGTATGTTTGCATATGTATGTATATGTTTTTTTTTTTGAATAACAAAATTGGAATTGTTCTGTTTATTTAGCCCGACCTTGTCATTTATGGACATACTGTGAACATTTTTCTGTGCCATTACACATTCCTTGGAAACATGATTTTTGATGCTTTCATAATATTCCACTGGCATGATGGCTCTTATTGTTGTTTTCTATTTTTTTCACTATTATAGATAATATTATAGTAAATCCATGAATGTAAATATTTGTGTATATTTCTGATCACTTCCTAGGCTAACGAGTGTGCACATTTTAAAGACCTTTGATGTGTAACGCCAATTTGCTTCCAGAAGAATTCTGCCCATTTGTAGCTTCCACCGCCAGCTGGCTCTGGGTATTATCAGCTTTCTTGCTGTATGACTTGAATGAATCACAACCTCTTAGGAACTTGCATTTGTCACTAGGAAAGCAGGGCTAATTAGTCCATCCTCATGGGATTGTTGTGAAGAAGAAATGAAGTTTTTAGCTCCAGTCTTCTGATTCTTACTCCAAAGACAGTGAAAGTTAATGCTTCTGTCATTAACTAGTTGTGTGACCTCAGTCCTCCTCCAAGGTTTTAATTGTGTTACCTTGGGCTAGTTGCCCTGAACTGCTCAATTCCTTATCTATGAATTGACTATATAGTGTCCACATAGGCATCGCAGTCACAACCCTAAAAAGAGTGGACATTTCAAAACCCAGTAATAATTCCAAGGTAGAGGAAAATAGCAAATAAAACTGTTATTCAAAAGAATAAACTCACAAAGATGACATAAGAACACTAGTGTAGGGGCTTCCCTGGTGGTGCAGTGGTTGAGAGTCCGCCTGCCGATGCAGGGGACACAGGTTCATGCCCCGGTCCGGGATGATCCCACATGCCGCGGAGCGGCTGGGCCCGTGAGCCATGGCTGCTGAGCCTGTGCGTCCGGAGCCTGTGCTCCACAACAGTGAGAGGCCCGCGTACCGCAAAGAAAAAAAAAAAAAAAAAGAACACTAGTGTAATGTTCTGCTGACTATATATTAGAGACTTCTATTTCCTGCTTGATTATGTGAATTCTTTCAAGATTCTTTTCATTACTTGAATCACTTGAAGAACTGATGAAATATGTTCTGTCCCTCTTATTTCCCAGCTTTCAATTTAAATCTGTTGATAATACTTTTTAATCCCACTCTTGAGTGCTCAAATAGATTGATTTACTTGATGTTTATTCATTAGATGCCATGAGAATATTACCAGGTTTCTGATTTTTAACAACTTGTTTCTAGATCAGTTAAGTGATAGTAGCTGCTCTCTTTTTGCATATCCATCACTCCCCATCAACTCATCTCAGCCTGCTCTTATCTCTAGAGTTTTTAGTCCCGAGAAATACAACCTTTGCAGTGAAAACATCTTAGTGAAAATGAGTATTCTGCAACTGATAACAGTGTTTGTTCCTTCCACGAAGTTTAAATCCATGCCTTTACCTTGACTGTGAGACTCAGGAATCCAAAACCCCTCAATGGCTCATTTGAATTCATCATGGTTGTGATAGAATACTCAGCGGTAAAGCTTCTGGGAATCCCTTAAGTCAGCCAGCTGAAATTCTGGGGTATTATCTTCTATGAAACTAGATGAAACCTGGGAAGTTAAGCTCTTTCCCAAAATGATAGAAAGTGGTTTCCTGAGCTTGAGATGAGTCTCTGTCATTACTTGCACAGTGATCAGAAGCCACGTCCCTGCACAGTGGACTGTGCAGCACAGGGGCCAGGAATCAGGAAATCTGAGCTCTGGCCCTGCCTTGGCTGCACTCTCCTGGCCAAGGTGCTTGGACTAGTTATTCTCAACTTCACTATCATTTTTTGTAAAATCAGGGATTGGACTAGGAGGTCATTTTCAATTCTGACATTGTGTGATTTTTTTTTTTCTTTTTTCCGAAACCACCCTGCTTTCCCCCAATGGGTAAATACCAAGATTTTTAACTGTGATTAAAAATCTTCCAACAAACAAAAGCCCAGAACCAGGTGGCTTCACAGGCGAATTCTATCAAACATTTAGAGAAGAGCTAACACCTATTCTTCTCAGATTCTTCCAAAATATAGCAGAGGGAGGAACACTCCCAACTCATTCTATGAGGCCACCATCACCCTGACACTAAAACCAGACAAAGATGTCACAAACAAAGAAAACTACAGGCCAATATCACTGATGAATATAGATGCAGAAATCCTCAGCAGAATACTAGCAAACAGAATCCAACAGCACATTAAAAGGATCATACGCCAGGATGAAGTGGAGTTTATCCCAGGAATGCAAGGATTCTTCAATATACGCAAATCAATTAATGTGATACACCATATTAACAAACTGAAGGATAAAAGCCATATGATAATCTCAGTAGGTGCAGAAAAAGCTTTAGACAAAATTCAACACCGATTTATGATAAAAACCCTCCAGAAAGTAGGCATAGAGGGAACTTACCTCAACATAATAAAGGCCATATATGACGAAGCCACAGCCAACATCGTTCTCAATGGTGAAAAACTGAAAGCATTTCCACTAAGATCAGGAACAAGACAAGGATGCCCGCTCTCACCGCTGTTATTCAACACAGTTTTGGAAGTTTTAGTGACAGCAATCAGAGAAGAAAAAGAAATAAAAGGAATCCAAATCGGAAAAGAAGCAAAACTGTCACTGTTTGCAGATGACAGGATACTATACATAGAGAATCCTAAAGATGCTACCAGAAAACTAGTAGAGCTAATCAATGAATTTGGTAAAGTTGCAAGATACAAAATTAATGCACAGAAATCTCTTGCATTCCTATACACTAATGATGGCAAATCTGAAAGAGAAATTAAGGAAACACTCCCATTTACCACTGCAACAAAAAGAATAAAATACCTAGGAATAAACCTACCTAAGGAGACAAAAGACCTGTATGCAGAAAACTATAAGACACTGATGAAAGAAATTAAAGATGATACAAACAGATGGAGAGATATACCATGTTCTTGGATTGGAAGAATCAACATTGTGAAAGTGACTGTATTATCCAAAGCAATCTACAGATTCAGTGCAGTCCCTATCAAATTACCAATGGCATTTTTCACAGAACTAGAACAAAACATTTCACAATTTGTATGGAAACACAAAAGACCCCGAATAGCCGAAGCAATCTTGAGAAATAAAAATGGAGCTGGAGGAATCAGGCTCCTGGACTACAAAGCTACAGTAATCAAGACAGCATGGTACTGGCACACAAACAGAAATATAGATCAATGGAACAGGATAGAAAACCCAGAGATAAACCCACACACATATGGGCACCTTATTTTTGATAAAGGAGGCAAGAGTATACAATGGAGAAAAGACAGTGTCTTCAATAAATGGTGCTGGGAATATTGGACAGCTACATGTAAAAGAATGAAAGTAGAACACTCCCTAACACCATACACAAACTCAAAATGGATTAAAGACCAAAATATAAGGCCAGACACTATAAAACTCTTAGAGGAAAATGTAGGCAGAACACTCTAGGACATAAATCACAGCAAGATCCTTTTTGACCCACCTCCTAGAGAAATGGAAATAAAAACAAAAATAAACAAATGAGACCTAATGAAACTTAAAAGCTTTTGTACAGCAAAGGAAACCATAACTAAGACAAAAAGACAACCCTCAGAATAGGAGAAAATATTTGCAAATGAAACAACAGACAAAGGATTAATTTCCAAAATATACAAACAGCTCATGGAGCTCAATATCAAAAAAACAAACAATCCAGTTAAAAAATGGGCAGGAGACCTAAATGGACATTTCACTGAGGAAGACATACAGATGGCCAAGAGGCACATGAAAAGATGCTCAACATCACTAATTATTAGAGAAATGCAAATCAAAACTACAATGAGGTATCACCTCACACCGATCAGAATGCCGTTATCAAAATAGCTAGAAACAATAAATGCTGGAATGGGTGTGATGTAAAGGGAACCCTCCTATACTGTTGGTGGGAATGTAAATTGATACAATGACTATGGAAATCAGTATGGAGGTTCCTTAAAAAACTAAAAGTAGAACTACCATATGACCCAGCAATCCCACTACTGGGCATATACCCTGACAAAACCATAATTCAAAAAGAGACATGTACCACAATGTTCATGGCAGCGCTATTTACGATAGCCAGGACATGGAACCAACCCAAATGTCCATCGACAGATGAATGGATAAAGAAGATGTGGCACATATATACAATGGAATATACAATGGAATATCAGCCATAAAAAGAAATGAAATTGAGTTATTTGTAGTGAGGTGGATGGACCTAGAGTCTGTCATACAGAGTGAAGAAAGTCAGAAAGAGAAAAACAAATACCATATGCTAATGCAAGTATATGGAACCCAAAAAAAAAAAAAAAAGGTACTGATGAACCTAGTTGCAGGGCAGGGATAAAGAGGTAGACATAGAGAATGGACTTGATGGCATGGGGTGGGATGGTGAAGCTGGGGCGAAGTGAGAGTAGCATCGACGTACATGCACTACCGAATGTAAAATAGTTGGCTGGTGGGAAGCAGCCGCATAGCACAGGGAGATCTGCTCTGTGCTTTGCGATGACCTAGAGGGGTGGGATAGGGAGGATGGGAGGGAGGCTCAAGAGGGAGGGGATGTGGGGACATGTGTATGTATATGGGTGATTCACTTTGTTATACAGCAGAAACTAACAGCATTGTAAAGCAATTATACTCCGAAAAAGATGTTAAAAAATATTTTTAAATTTGTCTGACAAAGTCTTGAAGTCTGCATAAAAATTCAGGAGTTGAAGCTAAGTATGGATCGAAGACCATCAGAGATAATTCACGTAACAAGTAGATGGTCAAGGGTTGAGGTGCTGGTAACAAAATATTTAAAAATAAGACACACACTTTTACATTTTTTTTTTTGCCGTGCCACGCACCTTGTGGAATCTTAGTTCCCCAACCAGGTATTGAACCTGGGCCCTTGGCAGTGAAAGCGCTAAGTCCTAACCACTGAACCGCCAGGGAATTCCCAGACACGTGCTTTTAAAAAATACTAATTAGCAAGAGAGGGTAGTAAGCACGTGGTACTGATGTTCCAATTTCATTTTAAAATCCTATGCACGTGAGCTGAATACACCGCATATTACAAAGATTTGTAAATCTCTTAAATGTCTGAGTATTGGTGCCTGGTAATAGATATGTTGGCTTGTTTTCAGTCCGTGTCTTCTGTAAATGCAGACTCTTCTAGAAAATTTGGAGAAAGCCAGTTACAGTAATAATAGTTGTAGCTATAATTTATTGAGTGCTTACCAGGAGCCAGGCCCTGATGAGGAAGTGGAGGCCCACGGAGGTTAAATTACTTGCATGGTGTCATCAGCCAGTGTACAGAGCTTAGTACGCATACGACTTTGAAGTAGACACTCCAAGTGTACAGTATTGTACTTGCTTTGCTGTTGCTCGTTTACGCTCACAGCTGACTGGAATCTTTGGAAATTTGGGAGCCATGTTCTCCTGACTGTTCTGGATGGAATTTCCAACCAGTCTGTTACTTTTCTGGGCCCGTTCTTGTACTTTGTTGTGCTAAATTCAGAGACAATGAGAAAATAGGAATTCGTGGCCACCATAAATCTTCACGTACCTCATGTAAACCTAAGGCGGACACAGAATTGAAAACTGAAACAGCTCTGGCTGGGCTGCATTGAAATAGCAGAAAGATAGGGGCTGCATCCACAGCTTGTGTGGACTAAGAGTGTTTTAGTCACAGATCTTTGGTGGATCAAATCTGTTGTAGGATCGGGCTTGGATTCAGCTAGGCTCTTGGCGCAAAATTAAGGCTGTTCGTTTGACCAACAAGGCCAGGGATTAATACAGAATTCTGGGCAGAGCAACTTGAATTGCAAAGCTAATTTAATTTCTTGAAGGTACATCTAATAGTTAAACTTCAGTTGTGTGCTTAAGCCCTGGAGCATGCTAATTAAGTGCCCCTTGAGCCCTCCGAGGTGTCCAGCTGTTCCTCTTGGTCATTCTCACCCCTTCTGTCAGTGGTCATTTCTTATTCTGTATCCCCAGTCTATGGTAGAACTTCATCTCTTACTGAAGGACCCCTTGGTGTGCCCACACTGTGTGGGACTAGGGGCACCAGGTAGAGCCCCAAGCAGATGATGGGGAGGACGCTGGGGTGTCTGCCTGTTAAGGAGAAAAGAAGCCTTGTATTTCATGAACCCAGGTTTGTTGGAGTGATATTTCTTGTCACTTTCAATATCCTCAGAATTCCATTTACTGCCTGGGATTCGACCCCTTATTCTTTGTCTAGCTTGCTTTCTTAGATTCTGGCTAAACTATTTTTTTCTGAATTTCCTTGGTAAAGGAAAACGGTGGGTTTTTGAGAGTTGAGTTGTTGATACCCAGTTTAAGAAGAATTTAAAGGCTATAATTAAAAATTTTCTTGATCACTGGCCTTTGGTGAGGATGTAGCTTTTGTTACTTTTAAAGACATTGATGTTTGTTAAAGTCCACTAGTTTTTCTACTCTTTGCACTTCTTGATATGTTTGAAATATTTCGTAATTTAAACAATTGCCGCACTCCCCCCAAAAAAGACTTGTTCCGTTTTTAAGCAGAATTAAAAAAAAAACAATTTATATAAAATGTTTTTGAGTAGGTATTACCTGCACGTAAATGTTTTAAATTATATTTGCAGCAGAGCCATTTATGTTCTTTTGCTCTCGCGTTCTCTGAAAGCAGCGTACCCTGTAGTGACCTGCTGTGTGACCTTGGGCAAGCCGTTTAATTTTCTGAGTCTCACTGTTGCCATCTGTAAAATGAGGATAATACAGGAACCCATTTCAGAGAGTACTTGCGAGGAGTGAATGAGTTACATACATAAAATGCTTAGGAGCCGACTTGGCATACAGTAAATGATCAGTTGTTACTGTTTTTTAAAATATTTATTTATTTGGCTGTGCCGGGTCTTAGTTGCGGCATGCGGGATCTAGTTCCCTGCCTGGGGATCCAACCCAGGCCCCCTGCATTGGGAGAGAGGAGTCTTACCCACTGGACCACCAGGGAAGTCCCAGTTGTTACTATTATTTAAAAAGAAAAATGCAAGGAAGTTATAGGCAAAAACTTAATTTTTTCATTATGACATGATAGACAAATGTTTAGCGGTTATAATGAGGCTGTTTTGGAGTCAACCCAACCTGATTTTAAATCTCCGTCCCCTCTCTGATAGGGTATATACGAACTTAAGATAAAAAGAGAATTATCTGGGCACCCATTGGATTTGTTTATTGTCTAGGCATCAGTTGAATGTACTTACTCTGTTAGAGACAATTCATTGATTAAATGTACAAGCATGCTGCTAACCATTTTCTCTCTCAGAATAGGGAAGAAACAAGGGGAAATTATGACTGAGCTTAAATCTGATGAATAGTGAAAAAAATGGCTAATAAAGGGAATTGATAGGAACCTTGTTGTTTTTTTTGTTTGGTAGTATAAGAGTTGGTACAAGACTTGGTACTAGGACCCTTTGGTGCCAGGCGCCGAGCCAGTGCTGCTTCAATGGAAGGAAGATTGTCTTACCATTAGGCCTGAGACAGAGGGAATAAGGAGTATAAAGCATCCCATCCGTGGAAGTTTCTAAGCAAGATCACAATTGTCAGAAATGTCATGGGTGGATGTGGCACTGCATGGGAGGCTGGCTTTGATGTTTAAAAAAATTACTGATAATTATACCCAACAGATACACAGGAACAAGCCATAGTTTGCATGAAGTCTAAGTCAGAAAAACTGAAATTATATACAAGTCACATTTAAAAAAACTAAAAATGGCAATAGACTTATTGAGTCACACTGGAGGGTGGGAGACCAGTGACTAAATGCCTTTTAGCCAACAAAAGGTTCGTGTCAGATCAGGGTTTATATGCAAATTGGCAATAGGGAAATGGCTTTGTCATCTTCCATTGTGATATTTGATCCCAGGACAACTCCTTAAACTGGATGGGCCACTTTCATTTCTTTGCTGAGAGTTTCCTATCTGGACTAGATAATATAATGTGCTTTCCAATTTTTAGATTTTATTATTTTGGAATATATTCTTTTCCTTTACAAACTGTGAGATTAAATGTTCTCCTTAAGGAGAGAGGAAGCTTTATAATGTGAAGCAAAGACATCTAAATTACTGTATCAGTTTAATGTTCTGCAGTTACACCTAAAGATTTTGAGTTACTTATCAAAATAAAAGTGAATCTTACTCAATAGTTTATTAGCCCCTGTGGGAAAATTATATTGAAGTCATACAGTCTGTTAGGATATTCCTACTTGAAAAGCATTATATTTAAAATAATTTGTAGATGCGATTAAATATTGATTTGTATATTAAGAATCATGCCATTTAGTTTGGGCGTAGGGCTGACATACCTGCTTTATGTATCAGGCTTTTTGAACATAATCAATAGGGAAGGGAAGGAAAGCCCTTGCTGTGTACCCAGCATCATACTAGGTGTCTTCACACATGCAATCTCATTAAAACCCTACGGCCCCCAGTGTTGTATTCTGGATTCTTAATCCATATTGCCTTGGGTCAAATCAAGGCTCTACCTCTTGGTTATTATGTGATTTTGGTCCAGATGCTTAATTTCTCTGAGCCTTGGGTCTCATCCAAAAGAAGAAAATACTCTCTAAGGCAGATAGGAGGGTAAAATAAGCCAGTGCAGATGAAGTACTCAGCACAGTTCCTGGCACACAGTATGTGCCAGTACATTTGAACTCCTGTTGTTTGGTGTTATCCTAGTTTTATAGATGAGAAATCCTAAATATAAAAGAATTGGACAGCATCAGATTAAAAGATACTTTATTGTGGCAAAGAATCTTTTCCCGGAGAAGCATTGAGCAGTGTTTCTCTTACCTTTTTTTTTTTTTTTGCGGTACGTGGGCCTCTTACTGTTGTGGCCTCTCCTGTTGCGGTGCACAGGCTCCGGACGCGCAGGCCCAGCGGCCATGGCTCACGGGCCCAGCCTGTCCGCGGCATGTGGGATCTTCCCGGACCGGGGCACGAACCCGTGTCCCCTGCATCGGCAGGTGGACTCAACCACTGCGCCACCAGGGGAGCCCCTCTCTTATCTTTTGATGAGAAAACTGAATGCGGATTCCTCCCTTCTTCCCTCCCTGCGGTTGAAGTGGGCTAGAGGCAGATCAGACAGAGCCTTATGTTTTAAGAGCAGTGGAACACTGTTGAAGGGTTGAAGCAGGGAAGCGACATTTTCTTTTTTCTACCATTTATTCATACTGTTATGATTCTACATAAAGTAAATGAAAAGATTCCGAGAAAGTTTTATGTAAACCAACTTAATAAAAAAAGTTTAGATTCAAAAGGGAAGTGAGATTTTTAAAGTAAACTCGATGTGTACCTTTTTATCAAAAGGTGAGTGGTTTTATAATGCACACTTCAGCATCTGAGATTATGTCACTTTCTAACTCCTCTCGGCTAATCAGGATTCTTCAGGACTCATTTTAAGTCCCTGCTTTGCTGTCAGTTCTTTCCGCAGGATTCCCTTCCTTTTATCTTTCATTCTTTATTCTTTCCTTGTTTGGTTTTTTCTCGTTTCCTATGGCAGCCCCTGTTATCCTGACCTTTCACCACACTTTCTAGGATGCCAAGTACTGGGCAGATCGCACTATAATTCCAAAATTCACACTCATCAGCCTGGCATTCAAAAGTATCAGTGGGTCCGTCTTATGATTCATCAACATTGAGCATGTATTTTGTGCCAGATTCTGCACCAGACAATAAGGATTCAAACGTAAGTAACTTCTGTTCCCTGTTTCTGAGCACCTTACCATCTAGTGTGGTAGACTTGTAAGCTGATGATCGATGGGTTGATTGACTGATTCATTTGTTCATTCAGTAGACATTTACTGCATGCCTTCTGTGTACTGGGCATTGTTTTCCTAGGGGTTACATCTTGAACAAGACAGACGAGGCCCCTAGCCTTATGGGATTTGAATTCTAGTGGGATTAGATGATCATGAAAGAGATTTAGATGAACAACCATTTACTGAGTGTTTACCAGAGGCTAGGTACTGTGGTAACCAGATCAGACATTATTTTGACAAATTCTTAGCACAAATCCATGTTACTATATTATCTCCATTCAAAGATGAGGCAGTTGAAGGTTGGAGAATTTAAGTAAAGTGCCCAAGGTTTCACAGCTAGCTTGGACTCAACCCTAAAACCTTTTCAGAGTGTTGTTGCATAATTACAGGGCTATTTGTGAGATGTTTTATGTGCTGTTGTCTCTTCCAGGAAAGAGCAGAACTAAGGTGGGAGGAAGAGTATGTGTGAGCAGGTGGGGAGTTTGCGGGGGAGTGGAAACATTGGAAGTGTAATAGTCTCATCTCCTGCTGCATCCAGTCCGTTTAACTGCACATGGACTGATGTTCCCACCCCCATGCCTTTTGTTAATCCCTCTGCTTGGACCTTCCCCTCACTCTGTATGTCACACTCATAACCAGGCTTGGGTCTTGTACAAACCATTCACCTTCTAGCAGCTTCTGCAGGTCCTCCGTTCACACAAGATCAGTCTCTACTTCCCTTCTTTCATTGACCTTTTTTTTTTTTCCCCAAGTGTGGTAATGTTTCTCAGAGGCTGTGTTGTTTTTCAGTTATTTTGCATTCCTCTAATTCCTCCCAAGAGACCGATGATGCCCTCTTGAGTAGAAACATCAAGTCTTATATGCATCTCATTCCTCACAGCAGCAGTGCAGTCTTTTACACACAATGGGCATGGATACTGTTTCCGGTACTTATTCCAAAGCCATGATCCAAAAGAAATCTTGTTTTCAGTGGCGGGAGGAGAGGTCTTCCAGTGCGTAATCTGGTTATCACAGTACCTAGCTTCTGGTAAACACTCAGTACACAAACAGTTGTTCTTCATCTGATTATGGCCAATCTTTTATCATTGTGATAACTAACTGAGCAATTCTCTTTTGTTAAGAGCTCCCTATTTATGTGTCTTTTGAGAAGTGCTTTAGAACTTTGTAATTTTTTTTTTTTTTGGCTGTGCCGCACAGCTTGTGGGATCTTAGTTCCGCAACCAGGGATCGAACCCAGGCCCCTGGCAGTGGAAGCACAGAGTCCTAACCACTGGATGGCCAGGGAACTCCCCAAGAACTTTGTAATTTTTATAACGTCTAATATTACCCTCTTCTCCTCTGCTTGGACCTTCCCCTCACTCTGTGTGTCACACTCATAACCAGGCTTGGGTCTTATTCAAACCATTCATCTTCTAGCAGCTTCTGCAGGTCCTCCCTTCATGCAGCCCTCTTTGGGGACTCATAGGTAAATCAGAGCTTCTTAAGGAAGCATCAGTTTGATAACAAAATAAAGATAGCATCTGGATCTAGCCACATTTAGTTCCAACTTATTCTGCCTTCTCTTCAGGCAAGCTTTTCGTTTTCTGTAATAATCAGCTATTTTTCAGATACTTCTGGAGTGGGGAATTGGTGAAGTGTTTTGAATCTGAAAGACGTGACTCTGGGACTCCTCTGTGGGAACGTGTCTGGCCAGCACAGCCCTGGTATTAGGGAAATGAGCCTGAGAGGACTCCCTTGTCTGTACCTTGGCAAATACAAAAAGATGGCCTGGTAACAGGGAGAAAAAATTCTCGGAGGGGAAGGACATAATAAAATCAAGCTGGTTTATGGTTTGTTAGTCCAAAAAGCTTTTAAGTTAAGCTCTATCTATAAAGGTGGATCCACGTAATATTTGTTCTGCAATTCAGGCATCACTGTGTGATAAGTGGTGTAAATTTAGCCCCTTTAAGCCTGATCTCTTAGGGGTTGAATTTTAAGCATTGAAACTATTCGAAAGGACTCTGTCGATTGGGTTTTGATTTGGTCCTTCCTTACCAAAGAGACAGACTAAATAATGGCTTGGCCTCCCTGGTAGGTTTTTTGTTTTTTGTTTTTAATTCATTTATAGATCTCTCTCTGTTTGCCCCTGTTCTCCACCTTCTGTTTCTAACTGTTCTGCTTAAAAAGACTAAAGAGGTATGAGAGAGGGGGAAAAAAGGGAAAGAAAATCAACTGTCACAGTCTGAGCATAATTGATTCAATAAATAATGTCTTTCAATTCCCAAGGCAAACCCCAGCGTCTTCACTTATGTCAGTTAGCACTCAGCTCAGTAGATGGTGGCGTTCTTAATTTAGACAGATGGGAAGAGCTCACCTGTGCTCACTTCCTAAGGAAGGAGTCTGCTTTTCTGGTTTTAAAGACATACCGACAAGACTTATGGGCCCACTGTGCAAAAAGAAGCTTGCAACTGTGACATAACATGGCTATTTTTATTCTTCCTGAAAATAGAAGGCAGGCATTTAATTATTGCTCAGGGGTTTGTTGAAACAAACAAAAGAAGTTGAGACAAGGGGAATGAAATCTATTAGTCTGTAAGTTCCATGAATGCAGGGACTTAGGTCTGTTCACCACTTCATCTCCAGTGCACATAGCAGGTAAATATTTGTTAACTGTTCTGTGCTTGAGTGAGAGAGAGCAGAAGTGAGCCCAATTCAGATCTTAGGTTAAGAATTAAGTTAAATTTCATTCCACTGGTTGTTTCATCCCCCAGCCCCTCCTTTTCCCCCTAATTCTTAAAAAGGTGAGTAGCTCTAAGAGTACAAGAGTATATACTGTATCTTCACAAATGATTAAGGACCATTTTTTCCTCAATTCCCAGGCTTGCAGAGGTGGTATCAAGCTGCTTTTTACAAATTCTAGTATATGAGCTAGTTGTGCTTCAGAACCACATGAGGAATGTTTGCAGATTCCATGCCCCAGCCCTCGAAGTTCTGGTTGAATGGGTCTGGGTAGGGCTTGGGAACCTGTATTCGCTTTTGTGGGTTCCCCCAGTAGTTCTGGTGTGTGCCTGCACTATCCAGTCAACCTCCCAGGCCCCTTAGCTCTCTGGTCTAAGCTACAACTTTGTAAAAGTGATTAGCCTAAGGTACCCAGCAGAATAATTGGCAGGGCTGTGACCAGAACCCAGGTCTCTTGACTCTGACAACAGGGCTCCTGGTCCTACAGTCTACTGTTTTGGCTCACCCCACAGTCCGTGCTCCTTGGCATTGTCAAGATCCTTTAATTAATACTTCCTCCTCTCCAGCTAGTGGCAGTATTTGTGGTGACAGCCAGCTAGAATCTGAAGGACCTTCGGAAACCTCAAGGAAACGTTAGATTTTGTTCAGTGTACTTTGGTACTCAATATATTTTATTGTCTTCTCGAGGTGCATCCCCCTCCCGTGGCTCAGAACAAACCCCAGGTAAGAAGTCCCTGCCTTTCACTTGGAGGCCCACTCAGTGTCTCCCAGCCCGGCCTGACCATGGCGAGCAGCTGGTACTTGTTAAAGGTACAGCTCTCTGGGGCCTCCTTGAGTCCTATGAAATCAAAGCCTTCCTGTGCGGGGCCTGGGGACCTGCAGTTTAAGTTAGTGTTGATCATTATTATTCCCTGTCATCCACACTCCTGTCCCTGAGAGCATCGTGTCCCATTCCCCACAATCCAGCTTTGAGTTCCTTAACACCCCAGTTCATAATTACATCACCATCCTGCCTTTCCATCTGAAGGTTCAGCCTCTGGTACAGAACTTGTCCTTGAAGGAGGAAAGAGGGAGTATCTGCTTCCTCTTTCTTCCAGGGTAGAATTTGACCGGCCGGGGTGGGTAGGTAGTCAGCTTGATGAGTACAAACAGCTTGATACATACAGTCACGGAGTGAGCCTTGCAAGGTTAAGGGGTGCCCTTGAAACCAGAATTCAGTGTCTGTTCCTTCCCTGGCTTTATTGCTTAATAGCTGTATAACGCTGGGAAAGTTACTTAGCTCTCTTTGAATTTCTGTTTTTCTCATCAGTAAAACAGGGGTAAGAATAGTACTTGTTCATAGATTTTGTGTGTATTAAACAAGGTGTCCTAGTCGGCTCTCGGACACAGACTCAGATGGACATTTTTATGTGGAGGGTCACTGGAGAGGGCTCTCGGAAACAACTCTTGTAAGGGAGCGAGGCAAGCAGGATTAGGTGGAAGGTGACGTTGAACTGCGATGCAGTTGTGATGTAGGTCCCAGCTGATCCCGTGGGGAACTGTGGCGATGGGATGCTGTTCAGAGTTGTCCCGAATTGTGGGCGGGGGCTGGGCCTTTCTACACTATACCCACCAGCCATGAGATGTGGGCCACCTCTGCAGAGGGGCATGACCTCAGGGAATGCATCTCCCTTTCGCTGAGGGTAGCTGTGTGCCAGTCTATGGTGCTGGCAGAAGGGGGAGGAGTGCCTGAGCCCTGGGGGTATCTCCGTGGTGCGCCCTGCACCCACTACCTCAGATAATGCACATACAGACCTTAGCAGTGAGTCTAACACATTTGTAAGTGTTCAGTGAGCACAGGCATACCTCGTTTTATCATGCTTTGCTCTAGCACACTTCGCAGATACTGCGCTTTTTACAAGCTCAAGGTTTGTGGCTACCCTGCATCAGGCAAGTCTTTCGGCATTATTTTTCCAGCATCGTCTGCTCACTTTGTGTCTCTGTGTCACATTTTAGTGATTTCAGACTTTTTCGATATCATTATACTCGTTATGGTGATCTGTGATTTTTAATGTCACTGTTGTAGTATTAACTATTACCATGATTATTCCAGCGCTAGCAGTGCCACTCAGTAACTGGGCCACTTTCAGGAAGTTCTTAACATCCCTTGGATGGCTTTCTTAGATTTAAAATGGAAGATTCACAGTTCTGCTCTGCCTGCTTCCCTGAGTAGTTCTGAGCCCATGTGAAGATAATGTATGTGAAATTGCTGAGTGGAATTTTATAAAAATGTAAATAAAGTATGACTACGAGCCTTTTCTGAAAAGACTATATGGCCATGGCTTGGATTCCTTGAAGGGAAAGGTGGTGATAAATGTGAAAGTGCTCGTCCGTGAAATGTGGCATTTTGATTTTTCTTTCTTCTCTCCATAGGGAATTAGAATAATGGAGATGCTGTTAAAGGAACAGTGTGGTGCCCCCTTAGCTGAATAAAGAATCATCAGTGAGTACCAAAAGCAAAATCAGAATTATTTACTCAAGCCATGTCTTCATGCTTATAAGCCTGAGTATTATGCATCAGCCTCCCTGGGCTATTCACGCTGTACGTTTCCCCGTTATATGCGTGGGATGCTGCCTCACAGGTTTTTGTTATCCGTTCTGTACCTTTATTTACTTGGTTCTTTGATTTTCAAAGCAGTTTTGTACTACGTCCTGGGTTACAACTGCACTCAAATTGTTTAAACTGTTTAACACAATCCACCATGATTAGCACCCTCAAGGTGGCATAGGTTTGTAGAGACTGCAGTTCAGAATTAACTGAAGCTTAATTTTATTGTCCTGAGAACAGTGAAAGGAGGGGTTTAAAATTGTATTTGGAGCAGCTTTAAACTGCTTCAACTGTTTAAAAGAAAACAAGACAGGGGCATGTTGATTGGCCAGTGAAATACAGACATTTTACGAGTCATGAATACTCCTCCCGATTTGGGGGCAGGGGTGCTCCCTGAAATGCTATTGAGAAGAATTCCAAGGCCTTGAGAATAACTCTCCAGCTCTGGGTAAGAGTGCTATGATTGATTAGCGATGTCTGCCACGGGCACAGGATGAAGATTATAGCACTTGTGCTGTAGCACATGGCACTTTTAGGGCAAGTGATGTAGGGTTAACAGATAAGCAGGGGGATTTTGGAATTACTTCCTTTTTTTATTCCTTAAGTTTTTATTGTCTGCCTCAAGGACAATGGTCTTCATGGTGGAAAGGGCGGAACAAAATTATCTGAGAGACTCAAAGTCTAAAATAAATTTGTATAGTGGATTTGCGTCTTACAAGATTGATTGGACTTTGATTTTTAACGTCTGAGAGAAGGTAAAACCTTTGAGTAGAGCACACATTGTTGTGGGTAGTTCAGAATTACCTCAAATTTCCTTATGTTAGCTTAAAACTAGAGTATACATGGTTTTGTATAAGCAACTTGGTCTCTAATTTTGATATACAATAAAGTTTGAGAACAGTTAACCAAAGAGGAAGCACAAGGAATATTTGTGTACGAGGACCTCAGCGTTCAAAGCATGCTGGCCAGGCCTGTGAATGAGAATTGGAGAATTATAAAGGTTTTTGCTTGTTTGCGGGTTTGACTCCATTCTGATTAATATCAAGCCTCTGTATACATAATACATACTAATACATTTATTTATTATTGGAACGGCTAAGCAAGATAATTTCATTTAGCACAAGCCCAGAACATGGCAGGTGCTCAAAAAATGTTGGCATGGAATCTAAATGTGGCGTGCTCCATCTCTGTACGTGAAGAGCTGTGGAGAAGAACTTGGCCATATCCCCCTGTTTTTCCAGGCTGGCCTCCTGTGGGGCTCACCAAGCACCACTAGTACTTGTGCACTTGAGCACAGAGCCCATCTTATCCTGCAGGGTGGGATCTACAGTCAGCTCCAAGTTAAAAGAGAGGGCGAGGAAACTCCACTTACAAGTGTACATTGGTTTTCAGACTTTAAATTAGTGATTTGGAAACTTTAGTGAGTATCAGAATCATCTGGAGAATTTGGTAAACACAGCTTGGTGAGCCCCACTCTCAGAATTTCTGATTCATTAGGTCTGCAGGGAGGGGAGCCTGAGAATTTGTGCTTCTAGCCAGTTCCCAGGTGATGTCGGTGAGGCTGATCCATGGAACACACTTTGAGAACGATTGCTTTAAATAAGTTCTCATCTCTGAGTTTGAGACAGATGAAACTCAAGCCCCGCGAAAGCTAATAGCTGGGGTTTTGAAAGTGTTGTCACGTATTCCATCGACTTTAGATTAATCAGAGGAGGAATGATTTTCTTTGTGGGGCCTTTCCCTGATTTTAGCATCTCTGCTTCTGCTTGTTTGCCCTTTTTTCTTTTTTTCTTCCCCCTGCTTGAATGTTGACAGGCTCCACAGTGGAGCAAAGATGACTGAAAAGAAAAGAGTTGAGATTCAACAACAACTCGTATTTGAAATTATCAACTTGAGTTTGTGATTTAAAGTGTTGCTAATGGGAAAGAGGAAACTAAACAAGTATTACCTCCTGTCTTAAATGACCCATGGGTTTTTTTGTTTTGCTTTTACTATGGTGGAGAGCTAAGTCATGAACTCAGGGCTTTGTATTTCCTTTTTTTTAAATTTTAATTTATTGTATTTTATTTATTTTTGGCTGTGTTGGGTCTTCGTTGCTGTGCATGGGCCTTCTCTAGTTGAGGCAAGTGGGCTCTACTTTGGTTGCAGTGCCGGGCTTCTCATTGCCATTGCTGTCGCTTCTCTTGTTGTGGAGCACGGGCTCTAGGTGCACAGACTTCCATAGTTGAGGCACATAGGCTCAGTAGTTGTGGCACATGGGCTTAGTTGCTCCACGGCATGTGGGATCTTCCCGGACCAGGTATCGAACCTGTGTCCCCTGCATTGGCAAGCGGATTCTTAACCACTGTGCCACCCTGTATTGTTTCTAAAAAGCAACCAATTCCTCCTCGCTGAAGTGAAATAGTTGAAGTCTGGATAACTATTAGTTTAGTGCAGGACAGGTGCATTTAATGCAACAGAGTTCCCGAAGGATTTACATAGTTGGAACTGTCATAATTTATGACCAGTTTTCTCAGGAGCAAATATGAAGTAAGAGGTGTATACTCTTACCACTTGGATCTATAATTACTGCAAATTAGGGGCTGTTGCTGAGACTTTAAGCTTTTTTCAAAATCAGCTTCATTTAGGTATCATCTGTGCACAGTTAAAATGACTAATTTCAATGTAGGATTTGGTAAGTTTTGACACATATGTACAGTTATGTAAGCATCACGAAAAACATGATATGGAGCATTTTGAGGCATTGCTGTTGCTGCAGTGCTGTTGCCAGCTTATTACTTTTAGCTCATTTTCTTGACTGACTTTACAAAGTTTGGCAAGTTTGAAATACACCTGTTTTAATGGAACTTTTTATTTTCTCAAAATTATATCTACTGGAAGTGGGAGAATGTTTGTAGATGGGGGAACTACCTTTTATGAGCAGTAAAATGCTACGTTAAAAGAAAAGGCTGGGGGGGGGATTAGCTCCATAGCTGTAGAGCAGAGGTCAGCCAACTGTAACCTGGGGGCCAAATCTAGCCTGTGGCCTCCATTTGTAAATAAAGTTTTATTAGAAAACACCTATGTTCCTGGCTATGTTCCAGCTACAACAGAAAAGTGAAGAACTGTGACAGAGATCTTACAGCCTACAAAGCCTAAAATATTTACTGTCTGGTCCTTTAAGAAAAAGTTGTCTCTCCCTGGGATTAGAGTTTGCCTAAATTAACAACAGGTGGACTCGTGGTGGTGGTTTGGCCTTTTTTTAATGTAGCATTTGATCACATCTTACCTCTATTCCAAAGTTAATAGTGCAAGAGTTTATTTTTTCTGCATTAGCGCCAACATAACCACTTGGATGGTATTATTTTAAGGCATAAAAAAGCATTAAAATAATCACAACAAGGAAGTTAAGATACCAGCAATAGTGATCATTAAAATTGCTTCATAAAGTTCCAATGCATGTGCATGAATGGGGTAGGAATATAGGCATTTTGTTTAGCAGATAAGATAGCACTGGGATGTGGCAATAGCGTAGGTGCCGTATACAGTGTACTCAAATTTTGAGCTTTGGAATTTTGCAGTTCTTAATGTTTTAAAAAAACATCTTAATGTTTTAAAAAAACGGGCCTGCACACGTGTGCCTAAGGAGACATTATTTAATATTTTTATATTCTACCACATTTCAAATTTGCATACTTTAAAGTCACATAGAACGTGACCACATTGTGTAGGGCACCTCACACTAAAGATGCTCCCTAGATCTCTCTGGCCTGTATATCTGAGTGGGCGTTTGATAGTTAAAAAGCTTAGAAAGTGATTTTGTCCTGAGCCAAAATGGAGGTGCATAAATCTCACTAATCAGTGGGCTTGGGGTGTTGCTGCTGACACATCCATCTGATAGATTTTTGAGTTCCTGTCATTTTTGAAGAAAACAAGTAGCTCTGACATCTGTTTGTTCTTGCTGCTGGCAGTTGGGAGACCGGGCTTGGTGAGGTTCGAAAACACAGTAGAGTTCTTTCACATCGGAATGAGTAAGACCTTAATTTTAGCTAGATCTTAACTCCCCTTTGAACCAGCTCCTCTGGGCAGTTGGTAGTTTATTAATAAAATGAGGTGCTTGCTTCGTCTGAAGATCATTAGGAGGTGGAAATGCAATTTCTTCAAGAATTATCCGTAGTGATAGAATTCAAGTGACTCTTAAGAGTTGCTTCAGAAAAGAGGGCAAATAAGTATTGATTGTTGAGACATGTTTATTAGGTGATAAAGCCTGTTTGCTTTCTCTTGCAGGGAAGCTGTGTTGTGTCTACTTTTGCTCGAGAATCTTTTCTCGGACACAACACATCCAAAGACACAGTTTTCGAAATACAGGTATAAGAATGCGGTGTTGGCAGCTTACAGAAGAGGAAACCTTTCTGCCGGGATATGACATGATGCACTCCCCCTGGGAGCCGACCTCAGATAGCGGCTCTCGTGGAGCTGAGACCTTCTGGCTGATTCTTATGGCATAATCTCTACGGTTTTACAAATAAAGGAAAAGTCCCATAGAAGGTGATGTCTGCCCTTCTTCAGGATGTCCTGCTGAGTGCCTGGTGGCGGTGTTGAGGCAGCCAAGGATGGGCCAGAGGCATGGAAAATGCTGCTCTTGCCTGTTTGTTCTCTCCGTCGTTGCTCATAGGATTCATGAGAGGATTCTGGGGCGAATAAAGGACTTAAACCTGATACCTGATTCTTAGGTGGCCTGGAACAGACAGGAATATACCATACCTGTGTTGAAGTTAAGCCATATTCACAGTAATGTTGAAGATTCTCAGAAATCAGGAGCATTTGATTTCTCCCCATCAGTACTACGTACCTGCCGTCAGCTAGCTTTTATAATATAACACATGAACTGTGATTGGTCCTTAAAAGCACCTGGGGAGTGGGGAGACAGACTCCTTCTAACTCATTCTGGGCTGTGGAGCAGATTATATGATCTCTCTGTTTTTCATTGGGCAAATGGGGATAATTGGGCACAGGTCTTTCTACTTGTGATGATTAAACAAGGTTGTTTGGTATGCAAAGCACAGGTTTGGGAGTCAGAAGGACTCCGGTTTGCGTCTGAGCAGGGCCACGCAGCAGCTCGGTGATTACGTATGTAATTTAAAATCTTTCTTAAAGATCTTTCCTAGATTCCTTTTTTAGGTTTATAAAATGGGATTATAGAGTTAACCTTATGAGGCTGTTGGAACAATTGGAGATCATGTGATAAAGTGCATAGCATGCTACCTGGTACACAGAAGTAAACAGAAGCTATTATTAGTACTTGAAACCATTTTGGAAATATACTTTTCTAACGTAAGGTAATGTAGTAGTATTGTTTGAAAATTAGGTGACGGGAGTTTGCATTCCCCATGATCCGAAGCCAAAATGTAAATGCACGCTACCTAAAAGAAAGCTTGAAGAGGGGCAATAATTTGGAATTCATTGTCTTAAGTTAAAACAAGTTGGGCCATTACTGGAAAGTCCTGGGGAAATTATTTTTTTTAATATTTGAAAAATTTTCCATTTAGTGAATGATGAATTTCAAAGCAATTGTTTTCTTAAATTTATTTTTCTTTATCTTTTTTTAAACTTTAATACAAGCCTGCCACTGTGAGCTCCTCTTATTGCATTTGAGCTGTTTGTGCTGCCTGAGTTTTGTGTCTTAGGATAATTTCCCTTCATTTCCTTAGTGTTTCATTCTTCAGTTGTGTTGGAGGGAAAATGAATGGTAGAAACCAGAACACACTTTGACCTTTTTCCAGTTTGTAAATGGCAGTTGGTAGGCTTTAGGAATAAGAGCGCATTTACACAAATAAAAGGTGATGTGAATTATCACAGAGGTGAGAGGCGAGAAATCTGTACTTGGAGGTTGACGTTAGAATAAACGTAATTCTGGGAGTTCCCTGGTGGCCTGATGGTTAGGACTCCAAGCTTTTCACTGCCAGGGTCTGGGTCCAATCCCTGGTTGGGGAACTGAGATCCCGCAAGTCTCCTGGCAGAGCCAAAAAAAAAAAAAGAAAGAATGAATGTAACCCTTCATACTCAACAACTTGCATTCTGTGAAAGCAGTTCTCAACCTTGACTGTCCATTAGAACCACCTGGGAGCTTTCTGCACTCCTGCTGCCTACCTTATTACATCTGGGACTAATAAGTCAGAATCTCTGGGGGTGGAACCCAGTCAGCAGTGTTTTTTTAAAGCTCCCTAGGTGATTCCAGTGGCCAGCGAACACTACAGTTCTGGGTGATTTGCAGATATTATCTGATTCCTTTCTTCACATCTCCAAGGTAGGAAAGTATCTTTGTAGTAAGAATTATTGTTAGAGTGAAGCACAGAGAGGCTGATTTTTTGCCTTAATTCCTTGAAGCTGACGTGGCCAGTGCAAATGCCTGCAGGGGTCTGGCAGGTGATGTGATGTGTGCAGCAGGCTGGCGGCCAGTGGGGAGACCCCAGGAGTACCGTGGCTGTGGTGAAAGGTGGGCAGCTGCTGCCCGGCTCCAGCACAGTGTTGCCAAGTGGCTGGTTTTTCTAGTTCTTCCAATTTCCAATTTTCCAGGAAAAGATAGTATTAAAAAAAAGAAAGAAATCACCCGATTTTTATGTGTTGGCAACGAATTCAGGATTGTTTAAAACATTGTGCCTGCCAAACAAAACATGTTTGCCAGTAGTTTCCAGCCTTTGCTTCAAGAGTGTTAAGGACCAGCTTAAACATCTCAGCCAACTTTTAAGAGATTTGCGTTTCCCTATTCTGGTTGTAAGCTGCTTTCTGCCTCTCCTCCAAGACTGCTTTTACATGTATTTTCCTCCCCATTCCCAAATAATCCTCTGAACTTGCATCAGACACTTATCCTCAGTTTCCGCCCCCCACCCCCGCGGGCATCCATTACTTCAGGTTTCACATATATGGCTTAGAAATCGTATGCTCCTTTTAAAATTAGTTAGGGCTTGTTAAACTTTATTTTTATTATGTGTCAGAATCTTCTTCCTGTGATAAAACATTTAGAAGTCCACATGTAATTTGATTATCTATAAAATGTCAAAACCGGGAGTATAGCCTTACTGGGTGCGTTAGGAACAAGGGTGGGAAGGGTTAATTCAGAGATCTGACCAGTCTCCTCCTGACTGGGTTGCTGAACCTACACACGGAAGGTGCAGATGTATTACAGTGATTCCCAGGCTTCTACTTGTACCAGAAATCCTTGGGTAGGTGGGCTCAACTGCAGGTTCCCAGGGCCTCCCCCAGAGATTCTGATTCATGGAATTTCATTTGGGACTCGGGGATCTGCATTTTAAAACGAGTTCACCAGGAGTCTTGGTTGTGCTGTTTCGCAGACCAGATTTTGAGAAACAGTGATTTAGGGGAGGTGTTTGTGGCCTCTGTGTCTTCTATCATTGAAGAAGGGTTTATAGTCAGTTGGGCCTACTGATCAATACAGCTGATCACTCAGGACATAATATAAAGTTCTCATGCACAGAGAAGCTGACTGAGGCTGTCCCTACATGGTTGAGGTGCTTTTTACCATGAACGGGCTTTTATGGTTTCAATCGTGGGAATAAAAAGGTGCTATATTCTTTTGATATAAATGGCTTTGTGTATTTTATAAGCAGTACCTGCGTAGTAATATCCCATTTATCAGACATCGTGGGTGCATGGTATAGCTGACTCAAGGTTATTCTTTTAAGTGTCACATCTTTTTTGCTCTATTTCTGCCATTTACACGGAGCTCTTTTTTTTTTTCACATCTTCATTGGAGCATAAATGCTTTACAATGTTGTGTTAGTTTCTGCTGTACAACAAAGTGAATCAGCTATACGTATATATATATCCCCATATTGCCTCCCTCTTGAGCCTCCTCCTAATTTAGTATACATTTCCCTGCTTTTGCAAACAGAATCTACTGAAGATAATGAAATCATTTCAGAGTCATCATTTATGTTTTGAATTCTTTCAGGTCCTATTTAGGTTTGTTAAAGCCCCTCCACTGAATGGCTCTGCTCTTTGAGTTTTGCCATGGTTTTCATAGTTTCTTCTTTTCCATCACTGTTCCCTGTCGTTTCTCTCTTCCTTCACTCTGCCTGTCTCTAGGAACTTTGCTCTCCTTTACTATATGGAGTTGGGAATTGCTGTAATTGCATACTGTATGTCAAGTAACAGTAAACAGGAGCTGAGTCAGTCTTTGGGAGGCTTTTTTCAGCAGTGAAATGGATGAACGTTGCTGCATTGACTTGGTGACATTATTTTAGTGGCTCTGCTACTTCCTCTAACTTACTTCCTCATCCTCGACTGCAGTTGTCTGATCTGTGACCTCAAGATAACCGAGATACTGCTACAAATGATTTACTTAGATCTGTAAGCTGTTGTCTCCCCAGCTGTGTTAGTGTTTTTATATGTCCAGTTTTATAATGTGAAACGTAAGTAGATTACAAGTGAACATTTCTGTGCCAAGTTTCTGTGCAGGATAAAGTGTTTTTGATGCAGTGTTACTGTGATCTAGAGCTATAAATCAGTTGTATACCTGTGAAATTCAATCCTGCCGTCCTTCTGAAATAAAGGTGTCACAACTAATATTTATGTGTGAATTTTAATTTCTTGAGGGTATCACATCGCCTGGCAGAGCTTGTGTTTATCATTTGTAGTAGTGATTCTAGTCCTTTCAGCAGCCCCAGATAAGAGTGTTATACCAGCCAGATGATGTTAGCTCCCCACTTCCCCCAAGTTGAGCCGTTAACGTTTCTCCCAGAATTAAGCAGAAGCTGCTGTTACTGGGTGACAGAATGGGCCATGTGCTAATGGAGCAAAGGACCAGGATATGCGGAGCAAGAAGAAATGAAGCACAAACAGTGGTGTGAAGTCATGGGGTCCCAAAGGGGGAGGGAGAGACAGGGCAACTGCTTGTTGACCTGCTTGTGAGGCTCAGCTATACCTTCTGTACTTGGTTTCCGTGAGATTTGCCTTTATCCTTTTATTTGTCCGCCTTTTACTTGAATGTATGCGAGTGGATTTCTGTGCCTGGTTTCCAGAGTGCCTTGTCCAAGCCCTGTTGATGCCTTTCTTTTGTTAGAGCCTGAGGGCCTGTAGGGGTAGAGTCCTTGGTTCATCCAGCACTTACTGAGTACCTGCTGCATGCAAGAGAAAGGCAGGATTTGTCTTCTCTTTTGACTTGATCCAGTGGGTTTCCAGGAGGCTTGCACCTTCATTGTACTGACAGAGGGCAGTAATGGGCACCAATTGATGGTAAGATCAGACACATTTACCTCTTGGGTAAATCACACCATGATTGCTTAAAGGATGCAGAAAATAGCACAGGAGGCATAGCATAATGGAGAGCTTAGCACAAAATGTAGAGCTTGATGGCCCCAGAGCCTCACCAGCAGATTGCACGGTTGTGTAATCATGTCTGAATTAGTGGGGGGCACCTCATCCCTTTTTGGAAGATAACGGGTTCTCTCCAGCCTCAGCCTTATATACGGAAAGGTGGAGCTGCCCTGCATGAGACCGCCTTCTCATCTGAGCCACACACAGTGCACAATGACTGCAGGGTGCAGGATTTTCTGGCATAAAAGTCTTTTACTTTCAGACTGTTCTATTACAGCCTGATCTGAGGACGTCCCTGAATTCAGGGCTGCAGTATCAGTGTCTTGTTTCCCTGATGTCTGGGTGGTCATGCTAACTAGTTCTGGCTAATCCTGCAGACGCCAGAACCTTAACATGAGCCTTGGAGAGACTGAGGCAGATAGAGGGGTAGAGTCCTAAGAATGACAAACCCAGTGTGGTGAGGACTCGAATAAAAATTAACTTACAGAAACAATTGACAGACATTTAAAATGCAGTATTTAATTCTTAACATGCAGTATTTCTTACATTCCTCGACTGCCAATAGGAACCCCCTGAGGAGCTTCAGAAATACTGATGCTTGGATCCCACCCCCTGAGACTCTAGGCTGCAGCCTCTGCATCAGGAATGCATCAAGCTCCCCAGGTGATCCTGATGCCATGGCCAGCAATTCTGTCAACTTCAGAAGTAATGTTTGTTCTCCCAAAAGGGGTTATCCTTAAGCTAGCTGGCAGAAGGAGTTTGCAGTATGAGAACTCTTTTTTTCTAATGTTTTGCCTCTAGTCCTTAAGAAAAATATAATTCACTGTCTAAGAAAAAGGTGCTCCACTGTCTCTTAAATGCTAATAGAAGAAAAGAGAGCCTAAAAATATTTCACCATGCTCAGCCTGCTTTGTTATGATCAAAAGTTTGGGTTGTATTTGGTGGAACAGAATCCCGTGCAGAAAAAGGATTCCATAATAACTCAAGACCCTTACTTGTCTGAAAGGGTTAAACTGAGTAACTGTACTTCCAGACCTTAAGATGTAGTGCTCTGAGCTATGGACAGCCATGCTGTGCAGGAGGTAACGGAGAGAAAATAGCAGCCCCCATCCTGCTAAATTCAACTTCATGGAGCTCTTCTGCGGCATTCTCAGAGAAGGTTAGAGCCATTTTGTGCCTGCCATCTGTTAGGCTGCTGGTGGAATCATTACTTCTTTGTGTAGGTGCCAGGCTGAGCATCTAGATCCGATGACAAAGGAAAATGCTAACTGTTCAGTTGTATGTTTTTGTTTTCCTATTTTGAGTTTAGGTGTCTTCTTAAATTCAGAAGTCCTTAAATTGTTCAAACTTTGAAATCATCCCATTGCCAGTTTCTTTAGAAGTTTAAGGGAAATTATTTTCTGGGCTGAAGCTCCTCTGTTATTTGTGTTTAAGGATGTAGTCGTTAGTGTAGTCAAAACCAAAGTCATTCTTGTCAGTCAGTCCAAAAAAAATTCCCCTGGTCCTCAGGACAAGAGGTTTAGAAAAGTAGCCAGAAATATTTTAATGAATGAATTACCCCACGTAACATTATTGTAAATGGGAACAGAATTTGGGGCAAGGAGGGGGAGAAATGTGCAAGGTCATACCTGTCACTCATTAGGGTGACTACCAGGAAACCTTTACTGTCTGAAAGTTTCTTTCCCAAGTGACATTTCAGAGTTGGGGGATATAGCATGGAAGTTAAGAGCCTTAATTCATGTCTTAAAAAAAAAATTTCTGAACATATCCATAGGTACAGCAGAAAAAAGTTCAGTACAGTTCTTCTGATATCTTGATGATTGGATTTAAAGCCTTTGGAAAACTTGGAGTCACATCTGAGGCACTAGATGGCTACGATTTTTAATTACAGTTTTAAATTGGATTAAACTATGCCTCAGAATACAATTAGAACGATTCCAGTATGGGAAGTAGTCTTTTTGTCTGTGTGAAGTTAGAGCTAGCATTATAACTTGTTTCCTTAGGTGTTAATCGTTCTGTCAAGTGGTATGAGTCCATTTCCTCCTGGAAAAATAAATGCTAACAATGTTTTTGGGCCTTATCAAAGGCAGAGATTTTGCAGAGAAGAATTGGGGAATAGCAAAGTGCTAGCCAGGCATTTATTTCCCTCGATCTGCCTCTGAAACCTCTTCCTGGGGTATCACCTCATATAATCAAAGCAGGGTATGTAGTTGTAGCGGGAATGTATGGCTGTCTATGTGAGGGAGGTGTGAAGCCACAAGATAGACGGGCAAAATGTTCCTCTTAGAACATTTTTCTCAAAGATTTGTGGGGAAAACATTTTTATTAAAACAAATGTATAACTTCGTAGAGGGTAAGATTGGAATGGATTCTTAATTTTATTTATTTATTGATTTTTTGTGCGGTACGCGGGCCTCTCACTGCTGTGGGTTCTCCCGTTGCGGAGCACAGGCTCCGGATGCTCAGGCTCAGCGGCCATGGCTCACGGGCCCAGCCGCTCCGCGGCATGTGGGATCCTCCCGGACCGGGGCACGAACCCGTGTCCCCTGCATCGGCAGGCGCACTCTCAACCACTGCGCCACCAGGGAAGCCCGGGATTCTTAATTTTTAAAAAAGGAGACGTAGAAGACATTTTGCTTGGGACACTGCTTAGAAAGCTGCATTGTACGCAGCAGATGTTATATTAGGTTGAATATAATGGAAATACCAAAGGATGATAATTACTTATGCTCAGCCTGATAGAAGCACTTGCAATTAGTACATCCTCAAACACTGCAGGGCCTTGTTCTGCTGGGGAGAGGTCCCTCTTTGGAAAAGTTGGAGAAACCCTGATGTAGGCCACCTCCAATCCCTGGAACTCCCAGAATTCCCATGCCCCTCGGAGTTGGTCTTCCCTCCCAGCAGCATGGCCTTTGTCTGCCAGGGTCTTGTAATATAAAATGGGTAAACCTTGCCTTCAGGGGCATCACAGACTATTTTGAGGGCTGAGTTAATGTTTCTTAGTTGTTGAGAAGGAAGAACATAAGTAGGAAGAGCAATTATTGAATATTAAAATTTAAATTATTTTTCACTATAATTTTTTGGGGGGCAGTTGTATTTCCACTTTTGTTCAGAGAAAACATTAGTCAGGAAAATTTTATTTGTCAATATAATGTTTTTCACATACTGTTTTCTCCTAAACAGAGGCAGTTCAGATGCACCTATAAACCACAGCTTTCTCTAACCAGGCTGTCTGCAGTGTTTAACGCAGGGTGCTAGATAAAATCAATGGGAAGGGGGGTGATTAGTCTTGATGAGGTAAAATAACAAACGCAGGGAAAAATTAATGAAGCAGTGTTTCGATTCTTGTAATTATAGTGTGGTGTGACTGGCTCTGCTATAGTGAAGCTCTTATCATTTCCAAGAAGAAACCTCTTTTCTGGTTTACAGATATATTTTAACTGTCATGTAGATGGAAATTGTATGGCAACTGATAGCAGGAATTTTTGCTTACAAAACACATATTTCTGTTGAGAATGCCAACTTTGGTATTACCCCAGCTTCTTTGTTGAAATAGCACATCCTGGTCAGATCTGAATTTCCCTTCACAAAAGTGATGTTTGACAATAAATTTGGCATTAGATTAAAATACAAGAAATCTGAGCATGTGATTGGATTCAAGCATAGCCCCAAGGTTTAAACTAGAATCCTAGTTATGCTCTGTGCTAGCTGTGTACATAAACTCTCTGGGCTTCGTTTTCCTCATATGGGGTGGAGTAATAATAGGGACTATTTTATAGGGTTGTTGAAAGGATTAAATGAGTTCCAGACATGTAAAAACAGTTGGAATGGAACAGTGCCTGGCACATAGTAAACACTCAGCAATCTCTGGAAGAGACTGTGGCGTTAATTCTTTAAACATTTGGTAGAATTCGCCAGTGAAAGTATTCAGGCCTCAGATTTTTGTTTTAGGGAGATTTTTAATTACAAATGTGGTCTGTGTAATAGTTGTAGAGCTATTTGAATGTTCTGTTTCATACTGGGTGAGTTGAGGTAGTTTGTGTTTTTCGAGTAATTACTGTATATTATATAAATTGTCAAATTTATGTGTGTAGAGTTGTTCATAGTATTTTCGTATTATCTTTTTGATGTCTGCCTGGTCTTTAATGATAAGCTCTATTTGTCACTTTTATCAGTCTTTTCAAAGAACCAGCTCTTTCTTTCATTGATTTTTCTCTGTTGCTTTTCTGGTGTATTTTATGGACTTCTGCTCTTTAGTATTTCTGTCTCCTGCTTGCTTTGGGTTTATTTTTCTCTTCTTTTATAGGTATTGAGGTGGGAGCTTTCGAGTATTCTTTTGAGACTTTCCCACTTTTCTAATGTGTACATTGAGTGCTATAAATTTCCCTCCTAGCACTGCTTTAACTGTGTTCTACAAATTTTGATATGGTGTATTTTCATTTTCATTCAGTTCAATGTATTTTTAAAAAATATCTCTCAAGACTTTCTTTTTGACCCATGGATTATTAAGAAGTGTGTTGTTTAGTCTTCCAATTGGGGATTTTCTAGATGTCTTTTTTTTTTTTTAACATCTTTATTGGAGTATAATTGCTTTACAATGGTGTGTTAATTTCTGCTTTACAACAAAGTGAATCAGCTATACACATACATATATCCCCATTATCTCCTCCCTCTTGTGTCTCCCTCCCACCTTCCCTATCCCACCCCTCTAGGTGGTCACAGAGTGAGGTAAGTCAAAAATAGATGTCTTTTTTGCAATTCATTTTAATCTGCTTACACTGTGATTGGAGAACACACCCTCTATGATTTCAACTCTTTAAATCTGTTGGGGTTTGTTTTCTGGCCCAGGATGTATAAACTACCTTGGTATATATTTCATGGGCACTTGAAAAGAATGGATATTCTGCTATTGTTGGGGAAAGTGTTTTGCAAATGTTGATTAGCTCCTCTTGGTTAATGGTGTTGTTGAGTTCTTCTGTATTCTATCTGATGTTCTGTCTAGTTGTACTGTCACTTATTGAGAGAAGGGTACTGAGATCTCAAACTGCAGTTGTGGATTTGTCTGTTCCTTCTTTTATGTCTATAGATTTTTGCTTTACATATTTTGTAGCTCTGTTGTTTGGTACGTAACACATTTAGGGTTGCTATGTCTTCTTTTTGGATTAACCTTTTTATCATTTTATAATGTTGCTCTCTGTCATTGATAATTTTCTTTGCCCTGAAGTTTCCTTTAGCTAGAGTACCTTTAATAGGAGTGCCTATATTTCTTTTTATTAACATTACATTTTAAGTGCATTTCTTATAAATAGCATACAGTTGAGTCATGTTTTTTAATCTGCTTTGCCAATCTCTGACTTTTAATTGGTGATTTAGATAATTTACATTTAATGTAATTATTGATTTATTAGGGCTTAAGTCTTCCTTTTCAAAAAAAACTTTGTTCTTTTAGAGTGGCGGCCTTCCTTGGGGTTATTCAGACACATTTTAGAAATCGTGTTTGGTTTATCAATACAGTGTTCTTGAGTGAATCTCTTTGTATAGCCTTTTCTTCTAGTGATTGCTAGGCTGCCCCTTTCCTGGTCCTCTGCCTAGAGAGAGAAGGCTTTTATTGTTTTTGTTTCTTGTTTTTGTTTTTGTCTGTGCCTCTTGGCATTTCCAGGTTGCTGGCTTCTCTAGCACTCAGTCTGAAATATGAGTGTCACAGAGAGAATTCAGAAAACTCATTGCAGTGTTGTCATTTGGGTTTCAAGTTTCCTGGTTGGTTTGCATTCTTTACTTCATTTTTTCATAGCATTCTTTTTTTGTATGTCATGTTCAGGGTTTTTTTTTTTTTTTTATTTGGGGTATAGTTGCTTTACAATGTTGTATTAATTTCTGCTGTACAATGATGTGAATCAGCTATATGTATACATATATCCCCTCCCCTTTGGACCTCCATCCCCACCCCCATGCCACCCATGTAGATCACCACAGAGCACCGAGCTGAGCTCCCTGTGCTATACAGCAGGTTCCCGCTAGCTCTCTGTTTTACACATGGTAGTGTATATATGTCAATTCCAATCTCCCAATTCATCCCCCTCCCCTGTGTCCACACATCCGTTCTTTACCTCTGTGTCTCTATTCCTGCCCTGCAAATAGGTTCATTTGTACCATTTTTCTAGATTCCACATATATGTATTAATATGCGATATTTGTTTTTCTCTTTCTGACTTACTTCACTCTGTATGACAGACTCTAGGTCGATCCACGTCTCTACGAATGACCCAATTTTGTTCCTTATTATGGCTGAGTAATACTCCATTGTATATATGTGTACCACATCTTCTTTATCCATTCCTCTGTAGATGGACATTTAGGTTGCTTCCATGTCCTGGTGAATTATTAGAGAAATGCAGATCAAAACTACAATGAGGTATCACCTCATACCAGTCAGAATGGCCATCATCAAAAAAATCTAGAAACAATAAATGCTGGAGAAGGTGTGGAGAAAAGGGAACCCTCTTGCACTGTTGGTGGGACTATAAATTGATACAACCACTAGGGAGAACAGTATGGAGGTTCCTTAAAAAACTAAAAAAAGAACTACCATATGACCCAGCAATCCCACTACTGGGCATATACCCTGAGAAAACCATAATTCAAAGACACATGCACCCCAGTGTTCATTGTTCAGGGGTTTAAGTTTACTACTACTGACTTTTTATGAGTCCAAAGTCATTGGGCTTCTTTCTCTACTTCAATCCTACCTGTCTTTCAAGTCTTAGCTGAAGTGTCATTTCTGTGAAACTCCCTTTGGGTCTACGCCCTAGGCTGGGGCTCCATTTCTCTTTCCCATAGCACTCTGCACTTCTCGTTCTAATGACTTTGTTCAGTATCTGTCTCCTCCATTTGACAGCTCTGAGGGCAGGGATTTGGTCCCATCCTGAATAAATGAGTGACAGCATTTGTAAAACGAGGGAGTTGAAATAGATGAACTTGGAGATCCTTCATCTCTCCCTTCTTTTCCTTTTTTCTCCCCATTTTCTCTCTTTCTCTCTCTCCTTTTCTCCCACTCCCCCTTCCAAATAATTTCCAAAATAGAATCATACCTGAAATCTTCTCCTTCTGTGCCTTGCCAACATTAGGTTTTATCATGGAAAACAAAATCAAAATTTTGGGTATGTTAGATGAATAATGACATCTTACTGTGGTTCTATTTTGTACTTATTTGAATACCAGGAAAGTTTATTCATTCTGTCAGCAAATATTGAACATCTACTATGTTCCAAACTCTGTGGAAGAAGGCCCTAGAGGTAGAACAATTCACAAAACAAAGGCCTTGCTCTCATGGAGCTTACAGTTGAGGTTTTCTCATATTATTATTGATCATTTACATATCTTCTGTGAATTACATCTCCACATTAGCTGCTTATCCACCTGCCACCCTCTCTTTTTTTAGTGTTCATTTAACAAATATTTTGCTCAGGAGTATGGGAGTTGTAACGTTAAGACAGTCCATTTCACAATTCACTTAGCATCTATTCTGCCTCACCAGTACATACATTCAAACAAAAATGTTTTTCTCAAAAAACAGGTCTGAGCAGCCCACTTGTCATTATATTGTACACTCGATAAAAACTTTATTTTGAAAAAAAAGCCAAAGTGGTTGTGATTTTTGGCATTTTATTTTTATAATAAATGTGTGGCCTCACTGTGTAGCAGCAGTTAAATACCATACGTTGAAAGAGGGAATTGAGCAGTTGGATTTAATGGAACCATTTTAACAAGGACCAGTTGCAGTGTTAGGTTGTAATTGCAAAGGAACCTGCCTGGACTTTAATTTGTCATCTTGTTTTATTTAAAAATGATACTCAATTTGCATTTTCCAGACGCCAGAGGCAGTAATGAAAGGTCCTGGGTGACAAGTCTGTAACATCAGCAAGGTTTTATCTTTTAAATTTATTTTATTTTTAACATCTTTATTGGAGTATAATTCCTTTCCATTGTTGTGTTAGTAGCTACTGTATAACAAGGTGAATCAGTTATATGTATACATATATCCCCATATCCCCTCTCTCTTGCATCTCCCTCCCACCCTCCCTGTCCCACTCCTCTAGGTGATCACAAAGCACTGAGCTGATCTCCCTGTGCTACGCAGCTGCTTCCCACTAGCTATCTGTTTTACATTTGGTAGTGTATATATGTCAGTGCCACTCTCTCACTTCCTCTCAGCTTACCCTTTCCCCTCCCCGTGTCCTCAAGTCCATTCTGTACATCTACGTCTTTATTCCTGTCCTGCCCCTAGGTTCTTCAGAACAATTTTGTGTGTTTTTTTTTTTTTTTAGATTCCATATATATGTGTTAGCATACGGTATTTGTTTTTCTCTTTCTGACTTACTTCATTCTGTATGACAGACTCTAGGTCCATCCACCTCACTACAAATAACTCAATTTCGTTTCTTCTTATGACTGAGTAATATTCCATTGTATACATGTGCCACATCTTCTTTATCCATTCATCTGTCGATGGACACTTAGGTTTCTTCCATGTCCTGGCTATTGTAAATAGTGCTGCAATGAACAATGTGGTACCTGACTCTTTTCGAATTATGGTTTTCTCAGGGTATATGCCCAGTAGTGGGATTGCTGGGTCATATGGTAGTTGTATTTTTAGTTTTTTAAGGAACCTCCATACTGTTCTCCATAGTGGCTGTATCAATTTACATTAACCCACCAACAGTGCAAGAGTGTTCCCTTTTCTCCACACCCTCTCCAGCATTTATTGTTTCTAGATTTTTTGATGTTGGCCATTCTGACTGGTGTGAGGTGATACCTCATTGTAGTATTGATCTGCCTTTTTCTAATGATTAATGATGTTGAGCATTCTTTCATGTGTTTGTTGGCAGTCTGTATATCTTCTTTGGAGAAATGTCTATTTAGGTCTTCTGCCCGTTTTTGGATTGGGTTGTTTGTTTTTTTTTTGATATTGAGCTGCATGAGCTGCTTGTATATTTTGGAGATTAATCCTTGGTCAGTTGCTTCATTTGCAAATATTTCTCCCATTCTGAGGGTTGTCTTTTGGTCTTGTTTATGGTTTCCTTTGCTGTGCAAAAGCTTTGAAGTTTCATTAGGTCCCATTTGTTTATTTTTGGTTTTATTTCCATTTCTCTAGGAGGTGGGTCAAAAAAGATCTTGCTGTGATTTATGTCATAGAGTGTTCTGCCTATGTTTTCCTCTAAGAGTTTTATAGTGTCTGGCCTTATATTTAGGTCTTTAATCCATTTTGGGTTTATTATTGTGTATGGTGTTAGGGAGTGTTCTAATTTCATTGTTTTACATGTAGCTGTCCAGTTTTCCCAGCACCACTTATTGAAGAGGCTGCCTTTTCTCCACTATATATTCTTGCCTCCTTTATCAAATATAAGGTGACCATGTGTACGTGGGTTTATCTCTGGGTTTTCTATCCTGTTCCATTGATCTGTATTTCTGTTTTTGTGCCAGTACCATACTGTTGTTATTACTGTAGCTTTGTAAATAGTCTGAAGTCAGGGAACCTGATTCCTCCAGCTCTTTTTTTCATTTTCAAGGTTGCTTTGGCTATCTTTGTCTTTTGTGTTTCCATACAAATTGTGAAATGTTTTGTTCTAGTTCTGTGAAAATGCCATTGGTAGTTTGGTAGGGCTTGCATTGAATCTGTAGATTGCTTTGGGTATCTACTACATGAATTTTTACTTTTATCTATTATTTTCTTCTTTGTGCTTTATTTTGGTTAACTTTACTGTTCTCTTAAAAAACAATTTTTGAGAGTAAACGTCAGAATATCATGGAGGGCCTCCGTATGTCTGGGTTCCCTCTAAAAAGATAGATTTTTAGTTTGCAATAAGCATATAAATCAATTTTTTTCTTCTGATTACTGCTTGAATGTATTCCATAAATTCTAATATGTAGTAGTTTCATTATCATATTTTAGAAATTTTGAAATTTGGAGCTGTATTTCCTCTTTCACTTGATATTTAAGAGAAAAATTTATTGCTTATTTTATTGCATTATAATTAGGGAGTGGGTTTGTAATATTTCTTCTCCATAGGACTTACTGATGCTTTCTTTGTGACCTAAGAGTTGAGTGGTCAATTTTGTAAATGTTCTGTGCTGCTTGAGAGGAAAATATATATTTCATTATCAGGGTTTAATGTTTGCTATGTTTCCATAAGATCTATTTTATTGAGAATGTTGTTTAGGTGTTCTATAGCCCTGTTAACTTTTTGTCTACTTCACCTGTGTTATAATGAGAGTAGTTTGCTGAAGTCTATTATCAGGGTATTTTTGTGTACTTGCTTCTCTTGTAGTTTCAGCTCTATGAAGATGATTGCTCTGTTATTTGGTGCATAGACACTTTTGAGTATTATAGCTCTATTTTGAATTGCAGCTTTTAGCATTAGTAGTGCCCTTGTTGTCACATTAATATTTTTTTGTTTTGGGCTTGCATCCTACTTTGACTGATATCAGGATTGCAAACACTGCTTTCGTATTGATTTCATTTGCCTGTTGTGCCTGTATCCATCCTTATATGTTTAGCCTTTCAGAATCACTTTTTTTTTTTCAGGTGTGGCTCTTGTATACCAAAGGTTCGATATTTCTTTATGAGTCATTTTGGAAATATTTTTCTCTTAAAAAATGAGTTAAGCTAACTCACATTTATTAATATACTTGTTATGTTGGGTCTCTGTCATGTTATTTTAATTATAATTACTATCTCATCTTATTAAATTTTCTCTGTTTCTCTACGTGACGTGTTTGCTTTGGTCTTTAATAACAAAACATTTTTTTAAAAAATAGGATTAGGTATCTGTTGATAAGCTCTGTACTTACACCTTTTTAAATGCCCTTCTCTACTGTTTTCTTAGTTAACCTTTATTATCTGGTGTGTCAGTTTCTAATGTATCCTTTGACTCCTCCCTTTTATCTGTACAACAGATGTTCTCAAAGTGTGGTCTACTGGAGGCCCCTGAAACCCTTTCAGAGGGTCTGTGATGTCAAAACTGTTTTCATGATAATACTAAGACTTTACTTTGCTTTTCCACTCTCACTCTGTCATGAATGCAAATGAACATTTTCCAGGGGCTACATGATATGTGATGATATTATCCCTTTGATAGCTAATGAAATGTGTGAAACCCATATGAAAATTCAGGTGTCTTCTATTAAGCCAGACCTTAAAGGGATTTGCAAAAATGTGAAATGATGCCACTCTTCTAACTATATTTTTTGGGAAAAGTATTGTTTTTCATAAAAATGTTGCTTATGTTTTTGTGTAATAGGCTTATTATTGTTATTTGTAAGTAAATAAATAGCTTCTCAGTTTTAATTTGTAATATGGGATATATTGATACCGATAATTCAATAAATAAAAACTTTATGAGATTTTCAAATTTTACAAGTGCAAGGATTTGGGAGGTCAAATCCCACATTTGTGCAACATCATTGAAATTATTCTCCTTTCATTTTCCCTCTCCGTTCTCTTCTACTTTTTATTTATATCATATTTACTTTGTCAAATATATTTATTTGCATTTTCTCATATGAGGTGTTCCTATACACATGATTGTGTTTTTAAGATATTTATTCTGTTCCATTGGTCTATTTTTCTGCTATTATGGCTTTATTGTGTGTCTTTATATATGGTGGCCAGCTTTTTAATTTTCTGTTTTATAGTTGATTTAGATATGCATTGACCTTTCTTCTTCCATGTAAATTTTAGAGTAAATATGATGACTTTCTCAAAGGTGTTCAAGTTGAAATTTTATTGGGAATTTATAGATTAGTTATGGGAAAATTTACATTTTAAAAATTATTATAATTTCCATTTATTCCGCTCATCTTTGTCCTTTATTGGATTTTAAAATTATTTTCTAGAGAGGTATTGAGATTTGTTGCTTAGCTGAATTCCTAAATATTTAATATGTTTGTTGCTTATTATATTTTCTATTGGCTATTGCTGATGTTGAGAAATACTGTTGATTTTTGTAGGTCAATCATATATCAACAACATGGCTAAGCTCTCTGGTTTTTTTCTAGTAGTTTGTCTTTAGATTATGTTGGTTTTTCTAAGTAGCCAGCCATATATAATCTGTAAGTAATGCTTCCACTACTCACTGTTGCATTTTGAGCATTTTATTTTGTACTTGGGTGAGATAAAAGTAAGAAAATATAGCAGTGTCAGGTTTGTTCTTTGTTGTACATGAGCTTCAATTATTCTTACCTGTACTGTCCAGTGTGATTATTTGAGAGTTGGGGCAGCACCTGTAGGGGTGTGTGTGTGTGTGTGTGTGTGTGTGTGTGTGTGTGTGTGTGTGTGTGTGTATGTGTGTGTATGTGTATGTAGTATTATGTTAAGATTCATTATGAGTCCAAAAAAGTCATTCTTTGTAACATGGAGAAGAAAATATTCAACCTCTGAAGACCACATATACTGAGGAGGAGAAACATTTCTCTGAAATCCTCTCATTTATATGATACCTGCTGATCTTTTTTTTATTATTAATTTTATTGGAGCATAGTTGATTTACAGTGTTGTGTTAGTGTCAGGTATACAGCCTAGTGATTCGATTATATATATACATATATTCATTCTTTTTCAGGTTCTTTTCCCATATATTACTACAGAATATTGAGTAGAGTTCCCTGTGCTGTACAGTAGGTCCTTGTTTGTTATCTGTTTTATATATAGTAGTGTGTGTATGTTAATCTTCAGCTCCTAATTTATCCCTCCCCCACCACATTTGCCCTTTCATAACCATAGGTTTGTTTTCAAAATCTGAGTCTGTTTCTGTTTTGAAAATAAGTTCATTTATATCACTTTTTAAAAATTAGATTCCACATATGAGTGATATCATATGATATTTGTCTTTCTCTGGCTTACTTCACCTAGTATGATAATCTCCACGTCCATCCATGTTGCTGCAAATGGCTTTATTTCATTCTTTTTTAATGGCTGGTTAATATTCCATTGTATATATGTACCACATCTTCTTTATCCATTCCTCTGTCGATGGACATTTAGGTTGCTTCCATGTCTTGACTATTGTAAATAGTGCTGCAATGAACATTGGGGTGCATGTATCTTTTCGAATTATGTTTTTTTCTAGATATATGCCCAGGAGTCGGATTGCTGGATCATATGTTAGTTCTGTTTTTAGTTTTTTAGATATCTGTTGATCTTAGTACCTTGGTGAGTTGACTAACAAAAATCAAACATTGTCTATTTTACTTACTTGATTTGAATTAAAAATTTTTTGTTATTTTTATTGTACAATTTATTATTTTAAACTAAATAAGTAATAAATTAAAACATTTTCATTGTAAATTATTCAAATCGTGTTCAAATGATGTAGAACGAGACAGAATAGAAACCCCTCCTTTTATCTTATTTCATATGTCCACCTGCCCTTCCTTCTATCACTATCAGCAGTTTTTGGATGCATCTTTCATCCTGTTTCTTTATATTTAAAAACATACGCTTATCTATTACACAACTTTTTTCTTCAGCTACTTTTTAAATATATTCTTTATTGAAACCCAATTCACATGCCATAAATTCCACTGTTTTAAAGTGTACAATGTAGTGGTTTTCGGTATTTTCACAAAGTTACATAACCATTGTCACTATTTCCAGATCATTTTTATCACCCCAAAAGAAGCCCCATAGCAGTTAATAGTCACTTGCCATCTCTCTCTTCCTCTAGCCTCTCACAACCACTAATATATTTTCAGTCATTGGATTTGTGTAGTTTGGATACTTCACATAAGTGGAATCAAACAATATGCGATCTTCTTTTACTTAGCTCCATATGACTTTTTAAAATAAGTATTAATGGGATCAATACTTTTAAAATAAGTATTAATAGGAACATATAAGTTGCACATATAGTAAACATATCATTCTGATTCTTTTTTCTCTTAGTATTTCTTCCATATCATCTTATATATTTCTGCGTAATTATTTTTAGTGGCAGTATAGCATACACGGACCTGATGCATCCTAGTTTATTTGTGTTCCATTATTGATGTATATATGGGTTGTAGCCGGTCAATATTATCAACAATCTCATACTGAAATTTGTTTTTGATACATGTAATGTGCATGTGCAAGAGCTTTGTCTACCAGGGGAATCTACAAAATAATAATAGTACCCACCTTAAAAATTTATTGTGCAGATAAAGCAAGATAATACCAGTGCTTTGAACAATGCCTGGCAAATAGCAAACTCTCAATAAATGGTAGCTGTTATTAATATTACAGAAATATTCAGATCTTCAGTAGCATAGCAAATGTTTACGATACAGTAGTGAGTTTAAAAAGTAACCCAGTAAAATAGTATATATTCTTCGGTTGCAGTTTTGTGATAACTACATCTGCTTATGAATAAAAACTCAAAGGAAATATTTATATGTGGAAAGAATTGCTTTGCTATGATGATGGTATTGTGGGCTGCCTTTTTATGTTTTCAGAATGTCTTTCAAAATGTTATGTCAGTATAAAATGGTAAGAAATGTGGAGAGAGAAGAAGAAATCTTGACTTGCCCTTGAGTGAGAAAGAGGTTCCCAAGCATCTTCCTGCTGGGGCCCCCCACCCAAAACAATGTGGCTCTGACAGGAATGAGTCAAGACTAAGGTAGCTCACCATGATTTTTTCATCATCTTGTGAAGGCTTCCTCATGGTTTTCTCTCCCTTCATTGTAAAAATCTTTGCTTTATCTCCTTGGTTATTCATTTATGCATCCATTCAATAGATATTTATTGAGAGCCCACTGTGTGCTAGGCGTTCTAGGCACTGAATGGACATTAGTGAACTATGTTGAACAATGGAGAGTTCTTGAGTTTTGCATTAGAAAAAAAATCTTAGACTTATACCAACAAATAAATAAGAAAATGCCAATGGTAAGTGCTATGCAGATAATTAAAATACAATGATGTGATGATACTGGACAGTGTGGCTACTTTATTATTTTTTTTTAAGAAATTTATTTTATTTATTTATTTTTGACTGCATTGGGTCTTCATTGCTGCGTGTGGGCTTTCTCTAGTTGCGGCAAGCGGGGGCTACTCTTCGTTGTGGTGTGCAGGCTTCCCATTGTGGTGGCTTCTCTTGTTGCAGAGCATGGGCTCTAGGCATGCAGCTTCAGTAGTCATGGCTCAAGGGCTCAGTAGTTGTAGCTCGCAGGCCCTAGAGCACAGACTCAGTAGTTGTGGCACATGGGCTTAGTTGCTCCACGGCATGTGGTATCTTCCTGGACCAGGGCTTGAACCCATGTCCCCTGTGTTGGCAGGCAGATTTTTAACCACTGTGCCACCGGCTAAGTCCCTGGGGTGGCTACTTTAGTTTGGTGGTTAAGAGGACTTCTCTGCAGAGAAGTTTACCTGTTGAGACCTAAATGACAAGAGGAAGCTGTCCATGGGAATGTTCTGGGGAGGAATATTTCAGGAGAGTGAATAGCAACACCTGAAGGCTTTAGAGGAGAAACCAAATTGGTGGGTGGGAAGTACAGAAAATGGGCCCGTGTGTGTGTTGCTGGATATTGGTGGATAAAGTGGGAGCAGAATGAGGTCAGAGAGGAAGACAAGCATCGGATCGTGTGGGGCTTTGTAAGCTAGGGCAGGGAGTTTGGATTTTATTCTAAGTGTGGGAAGCATTAGATGGTTTTAAGTAGGAGAGTGACTTGCTTGGATCTATGTTTCAAAAAACATCTAACTGTCTGTTCTTTGGGAAATCGATTTTAGGGAGAATGGAGTCAGGGAGATCAGTTGGGAGGTATAGCAACGGTCTGGACAAGAGATGATGATGACTCAGGATAGGGTAGGAGCAGTGGAGAAGAAATGGTTGTTGTGGTTCTTTTCAAGACATTTACCTGGATCTGCACCTGAATTGTGGGGCATAAAGAAAGTAAAAGAGCCAAAGATAACTCCTAGATTTTTAGCTTGAGTAAACGAGTAAGTGGTGATGCTATTTCCTTTGAAGAAAACTGAAGACTGTCTGGGGAATAAAAAAAAGTTCTGTTTTGATTGTAGTAAAGATTCCTATTAGATATGCAAATAGAAATGACAAATGGAGACTTGATTATATGATATGGATTTCCAGGAGAGATACAGAAGTCCTCAATACTTCTGTGATATTTATTTATTTATTAAGTCTAGTTTTCTTAACAGACTTCATTTTTTTAGAGAAGTGTTAGGTTTACAGAAAAGTTGCACATTTAGTAATTAGAGTTTCCACATTTGCCTCTCCTTCACACATGGTTGCTCCTGTTACTAATATCTTACGTTAGTGCAGTTACAATTGATGAACCAATATTGATACATAATTATTAAACTCCATAGTTAGAATAATTTACTCTTCGTGTTTTACAGTCCTATGGCTTTTTACTAATGTATAATAGCATGTATCCATCATTACAGAATCATACAGAATAATTTCACTGCCCTAAAAATGCCCTGTGCTCCACCAACTCAGCTCTTCCTTCCTCCCCTTGAACCCTCTCATCCATTGATAGTTGTACTGTCTCTTTAGTTTTGCCTTTCTAAAATGTCACAGAGTTGAAATCATACGGTAGGAACCTTTTCAGACTAGCTTCTTTTACTTAGCAATATGCATTTAAGAATCTACCATGTATATTTGTGGCTTAATAGCTAATTTACTTTTTTATCCCAGAATATACTTCATTGTATGTACCATAGCTTTTTTTTTTTACCATTCACTATTGAAGGCAGATGTGGTATTTAAAACCAGGGGATTGGGTGGGCTCAGCTAGAGGGAGTGTGTAGCTAAAGAAGAAAAAGAGGTCCTGTCTTGTACTTTCATAGTGAGGCAGTTCTGATGTGAGATTTCAGATGGACCCAGAAGCTCCCCCTGCTCCTGATGAGAGAGATGACAGGAAGCCACATCGTTTTATTTTTGAATGATTGTGGCTACGGTCCCTTCTGGAGTAAGATATTAATGAGGAAGGGGGAGAGAGGATTAATGATAGATCCATGGGGAAGCAGAACTGAGCACTAAGATTCACAGTGGGTGGGATGGGGGGAAGGGCATTCTTGGGCCAGGAGAAGACACCAAAAACATGGCGACTGGAGGTCTAAAATCAAACCTGTTCTACAGAAGTTTTGCTCAGGATGGTCTTGTAGTCATTTTGGGAGGTGTCAGTTATATTTATTCCATGGGATCAGAGATAGGGCAACTTTCCCACACAGGCACTTGCCCCAGCATAGCTCATGGCATCTCACTACCTTTGTGCATTTTTCTGGCCATACCTGGAGGCAGCTGTAGACAGTGTCCTTGATGCCAGTTTGCTGGGAAATTTTCCACAAAAGCACATGAGGATTTGCCCCACCCGACTGAGAAAGCTGATTTTCTGGATAGTTCTCTGTTTATGCATGAGGGAACTTGGCACTGGTGAAGCGGTAGCTTATTTTCCTTTTTTGTTTGGTTTCATTTGTGCTTCAGAAATAGAACAGATTAAGCATCACTTGCTTTTGAAGGCTCCAGCTCTCCTTACAGCATGACTTTAAATTTTGTTCTCCCCAGGCGAGAACGTGGAAAACATCTCTTCTAGCTTTTGTTAAAAGCAAATGCAGGTAGCCGGGGAAGCTCTATGTGGAGACTGGACTGAGTGGATGCGGAGCCCTGGAGCTGGGGAACTAGAGGGCGGATCTTGAATGGGATGCCAGACATTGCTCATGAGAAACCTGAGGAGGATACTAAAAAGACAGCTACAGTTTTCCTGATGACTGCCACCAAGTTTTTTTGAGGCCCCAGCTGTTGCGGGTCTCTGGTTGAGTTTTTAAGCAGGATCAAGTTACAAAGTGCCACACACCTATCCACAGGGGCTCTGATAGGATGTGTTTTTTGGAGCTGAAATTCACATATACATCGAAAGCTATTAGTCAGAAAGCTCTTTGGTTCTAGATATTTATTGGATGTCTGTGATGCACCAGGCTTTATGCCAAGTACCAGCGATACAGGGTGAAAAGACCAAACAGAATCTGCCTTGTAGGGCTTACAGTAGGGTGGCAAAGACACTACTGAACAGGAGCTGACAGTCCTTGGGAGGGTCAAGAAGGAGCTGATGCCAGGCAGCCTTGTCAAGCCGTGTGGATGATTGGCTCTTGGTGCTCCAGCCAGGTGTTAGGGCTGTGCCTCTGAGGTGGGAGAGCCAACTTCAGGACACTGGTCCACAAGAGACCTCTCAGCTCCACATAATATCAGATGGCGAAAATCTCCCAGAGATCTTCATCTCAACGCCAAGACTTCGAATAGCCAAAGCAATCTTGAGAATGAAAAATGGAGCTGGAGGACTCAGGCTCCCTGACTTCAGACTATACTACAAAGCTACAGTAATCAAGACAGTGTGGTACTGGCACAAAAACAGAAATACAGATCAATGGAAGAGGATAGAAAGCCCAGAGATAAACCCATGAACATATGGTCACCTTATCTTTGATAAAGGAGGCAAGAATATATAGTGGAGAAAAGACAGCCTCTTCAATAAGTGGTGCTGGGAAAACTGGACAGCTACATGTAAAAGAATGAAATTAGAACACTCCCTAACACCATACACTAAAATAAACTCAAAATGGATTAAAGACCTAAATGTAAGGCCAGAAACTATAAAACTCTTAGAGGAAAACATAGGCAGAACACTCTATGACATAAATCACAGCAAGATCCTTTTTGACCCACCTCCTAGAGAAATGGAAATAAAACCAAAAATAAACAAATGGGACCTAATGAAACTTCAAAGCTTTTGCACAGCAAAGGAAACCATAAACAAGACAAAAAGACAACCCTCAGAGTGGGAGAAGCTATTTGCAAATGAAGCAACTGACCAAGGATTAATCTCCAAAATCTACAAGCAGCTCATGCAGCTCAATAACAAAAAAACCAAACAACCCAATCCAAAAATGGGCTGAAGACCTAAATAGACATTTCTCCAAAGAAGATATACAGATTGCCAACAAACACATGAAAGAATGCTCAACATCATTAATCATTAGAGAAATGCAAATCAAAACTACAATGAGATATCATCTCACACCAGTCAGAATGGCCATCATCAAAAAATCTAGAAACAGTAAATGCTGGAGAAGGTGTGGAGAAAAGGAACCCTCTTGCACTGTTGGTGGGAAGGTAAATTGATACAGCCACTATGGAGAACAGGACGGAGTTTCCTTAAAAAACTAAAAATAGAACTACCATACGACCCAGCAGTCCCACTACTGGGCATATATCCTGAGAAAACCAGAATTCAAAAAGAGTCAGGTACCAACATATTCATTGCAGCTCTATTTACAATAGCCAGGACATGGAAGCAACCTAAGTATCCATGAACAGATGAATGGATAAAGAAGATGTGGCACATATATACAATGGAATATTACTCAGCCATAAAAAGGAACGAAATTGAGTTATTTGTAGTGAGGTGGATAGACCTAGAGTCTGTCATACAGAGTGAAGTAAGTCAGAAAGAGAAAAACAAATACCGTATGCTAACACATATATATGGAATCTAAAAAAAAAAAAACGGTCATGAGGAACCTAGGGGTAAGACGGGAATAAAGATAGACCTACTAGAGAATGGACTTGAGGATATGGGGAGGGGGAAGGGTAAGCTGTGACAAAGTGAGAGAGTGGCATGGACATATATACACTACCAAACGTAAAATAGATAGCTAGTGGGAAGCAGCCACATAGCACAGGGAGATCAGCTCTGTGCTTTGTGACCACCTAGAGGGGTGGGATAGGGAGGGTGGGAGGGAGGGAGACGCACGAGGTAAGACATATGGGGACATATGTATATATATAACTGATTCACTTTGTTATAAAGCAGAAACTAACACACCATTGTAAAGCAATTATACCCCAATAAAGATGTTAAAAAAAAAAAAAAAGCAAATGCAGGGAATACTTGGGAGGGATTTTTTTTTTAGTTTAATTTGTCTGGTTGAAAATAAATCTTTTCTCCCTACAACAAAAATAAATGCTCATTGTAAAGAAATTAGAACAGATCTGAAAACATACAAAGAAGAAAGAAAAAAATTGGATGGTAATGAAACAAATGAAATAAGATTATGTTAGAGCTGGAAGGGACCTTAGAAATAATCTAACTAAACTCATCAAACTATTTTATAAAGGATGAAACTGGGGCTCAGAAAAGTTAAGCAACTTGTTCAAGGTCACATGGCTAATAATGATAAGAAGACTTAGAATCTTTTTCTTTTTTGATTAATATGTTTTTATTGTACCAGGGTTTGTGAAATTTTTATTTTTTCTCTTTTAGTGATGAGACTCTTTTTTTGGTCAAATCTTATTTAGAAGCCCAACATATAAAACAAAGGTGTACTTGTTGGATGGGAGCAGGTGGGGAGGGAGAGCTGCAGGTCTATTCTCCCCACCTCCCATGACCCCCAGAATTCTTTGGAGATACCCCAAGAGAATGCCTCAGATTTTCCGGGGCAACATATGATACATGTAATAATCACTCCTTCATATCATTCATTCGTTTATTTTTTTCACCAGCCATTTATTGGGTGTTTACTATGTGCCAGGCACTTTTTGAGATGAAAGGAATACATACAGCCTTGAACAAAAACAGGCAAAAAGAAGACAGGATGTATGGTGGGGAGTGGGGGTGGTGTAGCGTGTGTAGGCTGTCGTTCCTGGACTCTGTCCTCTGCTGACCTGTGGCAGCCTTTTCTGTTCCTTCTGTGTAGTTTTAGTTACCCCTTATCTTTTGAATCAGGGACAACAATTGATCTAAAACATCCCTCAAGTCCTATTTTTTTTTTCTGACTTGGTTTGAATAACTGTTTGGTCTTTCTTTGTTCTGAGAAGATGCAACATTCCTCAGTGTTCATTAGCAGCCATCCATTTCTCTGACAGTGGGCTTAGGCGTTGCCCTGAGACTAATTTCTGCTTCCACTTTTATTAGAGATGAGGAACTTGTCAATTCCAAAGGCTTCCATTTTAGCATTTTTGTGACACATTTTGTAAGGAAACTACACGTCCAATTTAACAGAAGTTAAAAGACAAAACCTCATTTCTGGGGGAGATTGTCACCTAAAAGTAGCTTATTAGAAAATCACCCTCTTTCCAACATTAGCAGTAAACTCAAATCCCAAAGGTTAACCGAGCCTCTTGCAAGTTGGCTACATGGTCCTGCACCTCCCTTTAGACCCCAACACAAAGTAAAAAGGCAGACAGAGCAGAGTTGGGGTCCTTGGGGTCAAATCTGGCTCTGCCCTGCACTGGCTGAGGATGTTGGGCAAGTGATTTAATTTCCTTGAGCTATAAGTATAATGGGTATGAAATCAGGGTCACTGTGTGATTAAAAGGAAAAGAATTTTATGAAAGTGGCACAGTGTCTGGCCCATGGACGCATAATACATCTTGTTTCCTTCTTCCCTTTCCTTTGAATCTCTACTTTGAATTTATTCTTTTCCTAAGAATAAATTTCTTAGGACAGTGACTTTATGGGGAACAAGACTCACCTGGGGATTGTGTCAAAATGCAAAATCAGAATCAGCAGGCCTGGGGGTTGGGATTGAAAGTCTGCATTTCCAACAGGTTTCCAAGTAGTAACTGCATGCAAAGCCCCTGGACATGCTTTATATGCTTGGTCACTTTGGAGTCAGTCCTGTGATTGAATCCTGACTTTGCCAGTCACTGGCTGGGTGATCTTGAGGGTCACCTTTCTGAGCCTAAGTTTCTCAACTGGGGTGATTATGCATCACAGGTACAGTGAAGATTTAAAATGAGATAGTGGGTACCAGGAGTACAGCACCATTACTATTTTTGCTACTTTTATGTTAAATATATTAAACAGAAGGCTAATAGCACTGGCATAGAAAACATGACCTGCAGCTCTAGGTGAAGGGAGCACATCCTTTGAATAGCGACTAGCCCAGTGCCTGGCACATAGGAGGTGAAGCACAGATGTTGGCTTCCTCTGAACATTTGATGTTCATATTGGCAGAGGCTAGTTGAGAACTGGGAAGGGTTGCTATGTGGAGGCATTCAGGCCGGGCTGAGAGTTTAGGTGGATGGTCCCTAGAGCTCCCTTCTATAAGCAAAACCAACTACTTATCAGTCATCTGGGACCAAAAAGAAGGAGTGATGCCATTAATTTTTGCTTTGTTCCTTCTGGAAACCACTATGATTCGAGGCTGTGGGGTTCTTACTATAACTTCTAGAACTGGAGGCCGGGATAGCTGAGGCTGGTGTGGTTGGTAAGGTGACTCTGTGATGATGTGGGAGGCTCCTTTCAGACAGGATTCTCTGCTTTGTCCCAGCAGTGTAGTCAGGGTTCACGGTGAGACATGCATCCAGCCTAGCTCCCAGGGAGAGTGCTAGGGCTCCAGGGGGCCTCCAATCCTGCCATTCTCATGCCTCTTTCTTTACCTATGTTTCATGAACTATATCTTATGACTCTGTTTTCCATTTAAAAAATTTTTAATTAAAACTAATTTTATAAGTAATGTATGACCATCCTAGAAAAATAGAAAATATAGGTGATCACAAAGAAGAAAATAAGTAATCCTGAAACTCAACACTTTAAAATAAATTCTGTTAACATTTTTTCTATTAAGAGCTTGAAGTAGTACTTTCTTTTATTTTAAATTTTTATTTTATATTGGAGCATAGTTGATTAACAATGTTGTGTTAGGACTTCCCTTGTGGCACAGTGGTTAAGAATCTGCCTGCCAATGCAGGGGACACGGGTTCGAGCCCTGGTCCGGGAAGATCCCACATGATGCGGAGCAACTAAGCCCATGTGCCACAACTACTGAGCCTGCACTCTAGAGCCTGTGAGCCACAACTACTGAGCCCACGTGCCACAACTACTGAAGCCCGAGTGCCCTAGAGCCCGTGTGGCGCAACTACTGAAGCCCATGTGCTCTAGGGTCCGCGTGCTGCAACTACTGAGCCTGTGTGCTGCAACTACCGAAGCCCGTGTGCCTAGAGCCCATGATCTGCAATAAGACAAGCCACTGCAATGAGAAGCCTGTGCACCTCAATGAAGAGGAGCCCCCACTTGCCGCAACTAGAGAAAGCCCACGTGCAGCAGTGAAGACCTAACACAGCCAAAAAACCCCCCCAAAAAACCAAAAAACAATGATGTGTTAGATTCAGGTGTACAGCAAAATGATTAAGTTATACATATACATGTATCTATTCTTTTTCAAATTCTTTTCCCATATAGGCTATTACACAATACTGAGCAGAGCTCCCTGTGCTATACAGTAAGTTCTTGTTGTTTATCTGTTTTAAATATAGCAGTGTGTACATGTCAGTCCCAAACTCTCCATCTATCTCTCCCCACTCCTTCCCTCCTGGTAACCATAAATTTGTTATCTAAGTCTGTGCATCTGTTCCTGTTTTGTAAATAAGTTCATTTGTATCATTTTGGTTTTTTGTAGATTCTGCATGTAAGGGCTATCATATGATATTTGTGTTTCTCTGTCTGACTTATTTCACTTAGTATGATAATCTCCAGGTCCATCCATGTTGCTGCAAATGGCGTTAATTAATTCTTTTTAATGGCTGGGTAATATTCCATTGTATATATGTACCGCATCTTCTTTATCCATTCCCCTGTCGATGGACGTTCAGGTTGCTACCATGTCCTAGCTCTTATAAACAGTGCTGCAGTGAACATTGGGGTGCGTGTATCTTTTCGAATTATGGTTTTCTCTGGATATATGTCCAGGAGTAGCATTGCTGGATCATGTGGAACCTCTATTTTTAGTTTTTTTTTTTTTTTTTTTTTTGTGGTACGCAGGCCTCTTACTGTTGTAGCCTCTCCCGTTGCGGACCACAGGCTCCAGACGCGCAGGCTCAGCGGCCATGGCTCACGGGCCTAGCTGCTCCGCAGCATGTGGGATCTTCTTGGACCGGGGCACGATCCCATGTCCCCTGCATTGGCAGGCGGACTCTCAACCACTGCGCTGCCAGGGAAGCCGTATTTTTGGTTTCTTAAGGAACCTCCGTACTGTTCTCCATAGTAACTGGACTAATTTATATTCCCACCAACAGTTTAAGAGGGTTGTCTTTTCTCTACACCCTCTCCAGCTTTTATTGTTTGTAGACTTTTTTTTTAACATCTTTATAGGAGTATAATTGCTTTACAATGGTGTGTTAGCTTCTGCTTTACAACAAAATGAATCAGTTATATATATATATATATACATATGTTTCCATATCTCTTCTCTCTTGCATCTCCCTCCCTCCCACCCTCTCTATTCCCACCCCTCCAGGCGGTCACAAAGCACCAAGATGATCTCCCTGTGCTATGCGGCTGCTTCCCACTAGCTATCTATTTTACGCTTGGTAGTGTATATATGTCCATGCCTCTCTCTCGCTTAGTCACAGCTTACCCTTCCCCCTCCCCATATCCTAAAGTCCATTCTCTACTAGGTCTGTGTCTTTATTCCTGTCTTACCCCGAGGTTCTTCATGACATTTTTTTCCCTTAAATTCCATATATATGTGTTAGCATATGGTATTTGTCTCTCTCTTTCTGACTTACTTCACTCTGTATGACAGACTCTAGGTCTATCCACCTCATTACAAATAGCTCAATTTCGTTTCTTTTAATGGCTGAGTAATATTCCATTGTATATATGTGCCACATCATCTTTATCCATTCATCCGATGATGGACACTTAGGTTGTTTCCATCTCCGGGATATTGTAAATAGAGCTGCAATGAACATTTTGGTACATGACTCTTTTTGAATTACGGTTTTCTCAGGGTATATGCCCAGTAGTGGGATTGCTGGGTCATATGGTAGTTCTATTTGTAGTTTTTTAACGAACCTCCATACTGTTTTCCACAGTCGCTGTATCAATTTATATTCCCACCAACAGTGCAAGAGGGTTCCCTTTTCTCCACACCCTCTCCAGCATTTATTGCTTCTAGATTTTCTGATGATGGCCATTCTGACTGGTGTGAGATGATATCTCACTGCAGTTTTGATTTGCATTTCTCTAATAATTAGTGATTTTGAGCATTCTTTCATGTGTTTGTTGGCCATCTGTATATCTTCTTTGGAGAAATGTCTATTTAAGTCTTCTGCCCATTTTTGGATTGGGTTGTTTGTTGTTTTGGTATTAAGCTGCATGAGCTGCATGTAAATTTTGGAGATTAATCCTTTGTCAGTTGCTTCATTTGCAAATATTTTCTCCCATTCTGAGGGTTGTCTTTTGTTCTTGTTTATGTTTTCCTTTGCTGTGCAAAAGCTTTTAAGTTTCATTAGGTCCCATGTGTTTATTTTTCTTTTTATTTCCATTTGTCTAGGAAGTGGGTCAAACAGGATCTTGCTGTGATTTATGTCGTAGAGTGTCCTGCCTATATTTTCCTCTAAGAGTTTGATAGTTTCTGGCCTTACATTTAGGTCTTTAATCCATTTTGAGCTTATTTTTGTGTATGGTGTTACGGAGTGATCTAATCTCATACTTTTACATATACCTGTCCAGTTTTCCCAGCACCCCTCATTGAAGAGGCTGTCCTTTCTCCACTGTACATTCCTGCCTCCTTTATCAAAGATAAGGTGACCATATGTGTGTGGGTTTATCTCTGGGCTTTCTATCCTGTTCCATTGACCTATCTTTCTGTTTTTGTGCCATTACCATACTATCTTGATTACTGTAGCTTTGTAGTATACTCTGAAGTCAGGGAGCCTGATTCCTCCAGCTCCGTTTTTCGTGCTCAAGATTGCTTTGGCTATTTGGGGTCTTTTGTGTTTCCATACAAATTGTGAAATTTTTTGTTCTAGTTTTGTGAAAAATGTCAGTGGTAGTTTGATAGGGATTGCATTGAATCTGTAGATGGCTTTGGGTAGTAGAGTCATTTTCACAATGCTGATTCTTCCAGTCCAAGAACATGGTATATCTCTCCATCTATTTGTATCATCTTTAATTTCTTTCATCAGTGTCTTATAATTTTCTGCAACAGGGCTTTTGTCTCGTTAGGTAGGTTTATTCCTAGGTATTTTATTCTTTTTGTTGCAATGGTAAATGGGAGTGTTTTCTTGATTTCACTTTCAGATTTTTCATCATTAGTGTATAGGAATGCCAGAGATTTCTGTGCATTAATTTTGTATCCTGCTACTTTACCAAATTCATTGATTAGCTCTAGTAGTTTTCTGGTAGCATCTTTAGGATTCTCTATGTATAGGATCATGTCATCTGCAAACAGTGACAGCTTTACTTCTTCTTTTCCGATTTGGATTCATTTTATTTCCTTTTCTTCTCTGATTGCTGTGGCTACAACTTCCAAAACTATGTTGAATAAGTGTGGTGGGAGTGGGCAACCTTGTCTTGTTCCTGATCTTAGAGGAAATGCTTTCAGTTTTTCACCATTGAGGATGATGTTGGCTGTGGGTTTGTCATATACGGGCTTTATTATGTTGAGGAAAGTTCCCTCTATGCCTACTTTCTGCAGGGTTTTAATCATAAATCGGTGTTGAATTTTGTTGAAAGCTTTTTCTGCCTCTATTTAGATGATCATATGGTTTTTCTCCTTCAATTTGTTAATATGGTGTATCATGTTGATTGATATGCGTATATTGAAGAATCCTTGCGTTCCTTGAATAAACCCCACTTGATCATGGTGTATGATCCTTTTAATGTGCTGTTGGATTCTGTTTGCTAGTGTTCTGTTGAGGATCTTTGCATCTATGTTCATCAGTGATATTGGCCTGTAGTTTGCTTTCTTTGTGACATCTTTGTCTGGTTTTGGTATCAAGGTGATGGTGGCCTCGTAGAAGGAATTTGGGAGTGTTCCTCCCTCTGCTATATTTTGGAAGAGTTTGAGAAGGACAGGTGTTAGCTCTTCTCTAAATGTTTGATAAAATTCGCCTGTGAAGCCGTCTGGTCCTGGGCTTTTGTTTGTTGGAAGATTTTTAATCACAGTTTCAATTTCAGTGCTTGTGACTGGTCTGTTCATATTTTCTATTTCTTCCTGATTCAGTCTTGGCAGGTTGTGCATTTCTAAGAATTTGTCCATTTCTTCCAAGTTGTCCATTTTATTGGCATAGAGTTGCTTGTAGTAATCTCTCATGATCTTTTGTATTTCTGCAGTGTCAGTTGTTACTTCTCCGTTTTCATTTCTAATTCTATTCATTTGAGTCTTCTCCCTCTTTTTCTTGATGAGTCTGGCTAATGGTTTATCAATTTTGTTTATCTTCTCAAAGAACCAGCTTTTAGTTTTATTGATCTTTGCTATCGTTTCCTTCATTTCTTTTTCATTTATTTCTGATCTGATTTTTATGATTTCTTTCCTTCTGCTAACTTTGGGGTTTTTCTGTTCTTCTTTCTCTAATTGCTTTAGGTGCAAGGTTAGGTTGTTTATTCGAGATGTTTCCTGTTTCTTAAGGTAGGATTGTATTGCTATAAACTTCCCTCTTAGAACTGCTTTTGCTGCATCCCATAGATTTTGGGTCTTCGTGTCTTCATTGTCATTTGTTTCTAGGTGTTTTTTGTTTTCCTCTTTGATTTCTTTAGTTATCACTTCGTTATTAAGTAGTGTATTGTTTAGCCTCCATGTGTTTGTATTTTTTACAGATCTTTTCCTGCAGTTGATATCTACTCTCATAGCATTGTGGTCGGAAATGATACTTGATACAATTTCAATGTTCTTAAATTTACCAAGGCTAGATTTGTGACCCAAGATATGATCTATCCTGGAGAATGTTCCATGAGCACTTGAGAAAAATTTGTATTCTGTTGTTTTTGGATGGAATGTCCTATAAATATCAATCAAGTCCATCTTGTTTAATGAATCATTTAAAGCTTGTGTTTCCTTATTTATTTTCATTTTGGATGATCTGTCCATGGGTGAAAGTGGGGTGTTAAAGTCCCCTACTATGAATATGTTACTGTCAGTTTCCGCTTTTATGGCTGTTAGTATTTGCCTTATGTATTGAGGTGCTCCTGTGTTGGGTGCATAAATATTTACAATTGTTATATCTTCTTGGATCGATCCCTTGATCATTATGTAGTGTCCTTCTTTGTCTCTTCTAATAGTCTTTATTTTTAAGTCTATTTTGTCTGATATGAAAGTTGCTACTCCAGCTTTCTTTTGGTTTCCATTTGCATGAAATATCTTTTTCCATCCCCTTACTTTCATTCTGTATGTGTCTCTAGGTCTGAAGTGGGTCTATTGTACACAGCAGATATATGGGTCTTGTTTTTGTATCCATTCAGCCAATTTGTGTCTTTTGGAGGGAGCATTTAGTCCATTTACATTTGAGGTAATTATCGATATGTATGGTCCTATTCCCATTTTCTTAATTGTTTTGTGTTCGTTATTGTAGGTCTTTTCCTTCTCTTGTGTTTCTTGCCTGGAGAAGTTCCTTTAGCAGTTGTTGTAGAGGTGGTTTGGTGGTGCTGAACTCTCTCAGCTTTTGCTTGTCTGTAAAGGTTTTAATTTCTCCATCAAATCTGAATGAGATCCTTGCTGGCTAGAGTAATCTTGGTTGCAGGTTTTTCTCCTTCATCACTTTAAATATGTCCTGCCACTCCCTTGTGGCTTGAAGAGTTTCTGCTGTCAGATTAGCTGTTAACCTTATGGGGATTCCCTTGTGTGTTATTTGTTGTTTTTCCCTTGCTGCTTTTAATATGTTTTCTTTGTATTTAATTTTTGACAGCTTGATTAATATGTGTCTTGGTGTATTTCTCCTTGGATTTATCCTGTAAGGGACTCTCTGTGCTTCCTGGACTTGAATAACTATTTCCTTTCCCATATTAGGGAAATTTTCAACTATAATCTCTTCAAATATTTTCTTAGTCCCTTTCTTTTTCTCTTCTTCTTCTGGGACCCCTATAATTCGAATGTTCGTGAGTTTAATGTTGTCCCAGATGTCTCTGAAACTGTCCTCAGTTCTTCTCATTCTTTTTTCTTTATTCTGCTGTGCAGTAGTTATTTCCACTATTTTATCTTCCAGGTCACTTACCTGTTCTTCTGCCTCAGTTATTCTGCTATTGATCCCTTCTAGAGTATTTTTCATTTCATTTATTGTGTTGTTCATCGTTGCTTTTTTCATCTTTAGTTCTTCTAGGTCCTTGTTAAATGTTTCTTGCATTTTGTCTATTCTATTTCCAAGATTTTGGATCATCTTTACTATCATTATTCTGAATTCTTTTTCACGTAGACTTCCTATTTCCTCTTCATTTGTTAGGTCTGGTGGGTTTTATCTTGCTCCTTCATCTGATGTGTGTTTTTCTTTCTTCTCATTTTGCTTATCTTACTGTGTTTGTCGTCTCCTTTTTTCAGGCTGCAGGTTCGTAGTTCCCGTTGTTTTTTGTGTCTGTCCCCAGTGGTTAAAGTTGGTTCAGTGGGTTGTGTAGGCTTCCTGGTGGAGGGGACTAGTGCTTGTGTTTTGGTGGATGAGGCTGGATCTTGTGTTTCTGGTGGGCAGGTCCACGTCTGGTGGTGTGTTTTGGGGTGTCTGTGGACTTACTATGATTTTAGGCAGCCTCTCTGCTAATGGTTGAGGTTTTGTTCCTGTCTTGCTAGTTGTTTGGCATAGGGTGTCCAGCACTGTAGCTTGCTGGTCGTTGAGTGAAGCTGGGTGTTGGTGTTGAGATGGAGGTCTCTGGGAGATTTTCACCATTTGATATTATGTGTAGCTGGGAGGTCTCTTGTTGACCAGTGTCCTGAAGTTGGCTCTCCCACCTCAGAGGCACAGCACTGACTCCTGGCTGCAGCACCAAGAGCCTTTCATCCACACGGCTCAGAATAAAAGGGAGAAAAAGTAGAAAGAATTAGTAGAAGTAGAAAGAAAGAAAGGAGGGAGGGAGGGAGGGAGGAAGGAAGGAAAAAAAGAAAGAAAGAAGATAAAGTAAAATAAAATAAAGTAAGATAAAATATAATAAAAGTTATTAAAATAGAAAAATAATTATTAAGAGAAAAAAACAGACGGATAGAAACGTAGGACAAATGGTGGAAGCAAAGCTATATAGACAAAATCTCACACAGAAGCATACAGATACACACTCACAAAAAGAGAAAAAGGGAAAAAAAGTATATTTATCGTTGCTCCCAAAGTCTACCTCCTCAGTTTGGGATGATTCGTTGTGTATTCATGTATTCCACAGATGCAGGGTACTTCAGGTTGATTGTGGAGATTTAATCCGCTGCTTCTGAGGCTGCTGGGAGAGATTTCCCTTTCTCTTCTTTGTTCTCACAGGCCCCAGCGGGTCAGCTTTGGATTTGGCCCCGCCTCTGCTTTTAGGTCGCTGGAGGGCGTCTGTTCTTCGCTCAGACAGGACGGGGTTAGAGGAGTCGCTGCTTCGGGGGCTCTGGCTCACTCAGGCCGGGGGGAAGGAGGGGCACGGAGTGCGGGGCGATCCTGCGGTGGCAGAGGCCGGCGTGACGTTGCACCAGCCTGAGGCGCGCCTTGTGTTCTACCGGGGGAGTTGACCCTGGATCCCGGGACCCTGGCAGTGGCGGACTGCACAGGCTCCCCGGAAGAGGTGTGTGGAGAGTGACCTGTGGTCGTACACAGGCTTCTTGTTGGTGGCAGCAGCAGCCTTAGCGTCTCATGCCTGTCTCTGGGGTCCGCGCTTTTAGCCGCAGCTCGTGCCAGTCTCTGGAGCTCCTTTAAGCAGTGCTCTTAATCCCCTCTCCTCGAGCACCAGGAAACAAAGAGGGAAGAAAAAGTCTCTTGCCTCTTCGGCAGTTCCAGACTTTTCCCTGGACTCCCTCCCGGCCAGCAGTGGCACACTAACCCCCTGCAGGCTGTGTTCACGCCGCCAACCCCAGTCCTCTCCCTGGGATCCGACCGAAGCCCGAGCCTCAGCTTCCAGCCCTGCCTGCCCCGGCGGGTGAGCAGACAAGCCTCTGGGGCTGGTTAGTACTGGTCGGCACCGATCCTCTGTGCGGGAATCTCCCCGCTTTGCCCCCCGCGCCCCTGTTGCCGTGCTCTCCTCCATGGCTCCGAAGCTTCCCCCTCCGCCACCCGCAGTCTCCGCCCGCGAAGGGGCTTCCTAGTGTGTGGAAACCTTTCCTCCTTCACAGCTCCCTCCCACTGGTGCAGGTCCCGTCCCTATTCTTTTGTCTTTGTTCTTTCTTTTTTCTTTTGCCTACCCAGGTACGTGGGGGGTTTCTTGCCTTTTGGGAGGTCTGAGGTCTTCTGCCAGCGTTCAGTGGGTGTTCTGTAGGAGTTGTTCCACGTGTAGATGTATTTCTGGTGTATCTGTGGGGAGGAAGGTGATCTCCCCATCTTATGCTTCCGCCATCTTCCTGGAAGCTGTGTTTGTAGACTTTTTGATGATGGCTATGCTGACTGGTGTAAGGTGATATCTCACTTTAGTTTTCATTTGCATTTCTGTAATAATTAGTGATGTTGAGCATCTTTTCATGTCCCTCTTGGCCATTTGTATGTCTTCTTTGGAGAAATGTCTAAGTCTTCTGCCCATTTTTTGTTTGGGTTGTTTTTTTGATATTGAGCTGCATGAGCTGTTTGTAAATTTTGGAGACTAATCTCTTGTTGGTCACATCGTTCACAAATACTTTCTCCCATTCTGAGGGTTGTCTTTTCGTTTTGTTTACTGTTTCCTTTGATGTGCAAGAGCTTTTGCGTTTAATTAGGTCCCATTTGTTTATTTTTGTTTTTATTGAAGTAGGACTTTCAAAGTCGTGTGTGTTTTTGTGTATGTACAGTGCACAAAGAATATATTTTACACTTTATTTTTTAATGGTTGAAAAAAATCAACAGAATATTATTTTGTGACATGTGAAGTTATATGAAATTCACATTTCAGCATCCATGAAAAAATCTTTTTGGACACAGCCACACTCAGTTGTTTGCATACTATTTATGGCTGCTTCCTAGATGTAACAGTAGTGTACCCTAAAATTTTGCCAACGTCTGATATAAATAATGTCTATGTTGGTAACCTGATCACCTGCTTACTGATACATCTTTTTATTTTATTTTATTTAAAAAAATTTTGTATTGGAGTATATTTGATTTACAATGTTGTGTTAGTTCCACGTGTACAGCAAAGTGATTTAGTTATATGTATACATATATCTATTCTTTTTCAGATTCTTTTCCCATATAGGTTATTACAGAGTATTGAGTAATGATACATCTTAAACATCCTTCCATATCAAGAAATTCCTCTCTCCAAAATAATTTGTTTTTCATTAGCAAAACAGGACACTTGTCCAGGTCTGTGTCTTTGTCAGTCACTATATTTATTGTCCTTACCAGTTTTTGTAAGTACCTTCCATTTACAAGGCATTATTATCTCATTTAATTCTCACAGCCACCCAGTGAGATAGACATTATGAGTTCATTAAAACTATTTTCTTGCAAGTAATAGAAACCAACTTAAATGTCTTAAAGAAGAAAAGGGGATTTAGGAGGATTGATTTAAGATTATGGGATTTGCCATGGAACTCTTGAGCAGGGCTATAGCTGGAAGGGCCTGGAAAGTAGTCTCATGGTCCCCTCTCAGCCCCTTTGTGTGTCTACTTTTTAATCTTTTTGCATAGATCGTCTTCCTCTGCTGGTCAGTACAAGTGGACTCTGGTTGCTAATAGCATGAGGTTCCGCATTACTGGCCCCACCACTCTGAAGGAGTTTAATCGTTCCCTTTTGGGCCCAATTCTAAATATTATGAGGAAGAGTAATGTATTTGGCCCAGTATTGGCCAGATTTTACTCCTGGTCCGATCACCTGTAACTTTCATAGAAAACAGCTGCTGGGGAAGCATTTACAAAATGGCACCTCTATAAATCGGGGAGAGTTAGGTGGGGTAATTGTGAATTACACAGCTACTTCAAAATGTATCAGCTTCATTAAAGTGCTCCCATTTTACAGAGGAGGAAATTGAGTCTCAGAGACACCAAGTGAATTACCCAAGTAGCAAAATAATTGGTAAAATATAAGTCTACAAACTCCAATCCCAGGCGTGTTTTGAGTACAGCAGACTGCTGTTGGTTAACTGCCTTGCACTTGGGATGTTACAACAGTAACATTCTATTTGAATTCTATTGAATCTAACATTCAATGTTACAACAGTAACATTGGCTGCAGATGGTGGTTCACTCATTTTTATCTCGTTGCTTTATATATTACTGGAAGCTGGGAATTCCCTTGGTGTCTTTTACTTTGTCTCCAGGCTGGGAGCTGGATGGACAGATGCAGGTTTTGGAATTTTCTCCTGGTTGATTGCTGTGCTTAGAGTACTTTGATCCATCCACGGAGGGAAATTGAGTGAAAATGATCCACATGCCAATCTGTGGATATTGTCCCTTAGCCTGGCTTTTGTCTCGCATCCCTGTGTCTGATGCCAGTAACTGAATCTCCAAGCTTGATTAGCAGTGGTTGCAGCCCAGTGAACATGCATCCCGAAACGGCTGTGACATGGTGTTGCGTCAGTGATGGCTGTTGCTGCAAAACCCACTCCTGTGCCAACCCAGGAGGACACCCCGGGTACCATGACTCTGATTCTGGGGCACTTGTTGAATAAAATATGCTGTGATTTTATGGATTTTTTTTCTCTTTAGTTGAAGGAGTAAAATGAGACATGTGGTTTTGTAAAATGTAGTTCTGGAATAGCTCTGGAAACTGTGGACTTGCTGGAAGAATTCCTTTATCTAGAGGAACTCAGGTGTGGAGGACAGGTGTGGTGGAAATTTGTTGTTTGTCACTCGAATAACCATTCCTCTCTCCTCCCCTTCTCCCTCTGATATGCCCTGAACATATCCCCTTTCTGTGTGGTTTTGGGGTGGGACTGATCCCACACACAGTTCAAAAAGTAGGCTCTGATGGGTCCACGCCAACCTGTGTAGTCTTCCCCCTGGTTACAGTTATTAATTTGGGTTTAGTCAGTTGACTCATTTTAGGACAAAGAAAGGTCCCAGGACCAGGGTATGTGCTATGGGAACTGGTATTTTCTTTGCCATAGATAATTTAGGATGAGGATGTGGGACCTGGAATTGAAGCAGCCATTTTGCCGTAAGAGTAAAGGTTAAGCTGTTGTGTATATGTGGGGTGTGTCTGCCATCTGGAGTCTGATGATAAGGCTGACCCCATGGGAGGCAGAGCTAAGAGACGGAAAGAAGACCAGGCAGCAAGTGTTCTTGGTGATGATGTCTGAGCTGCTAAATCAGCAAACTTCACTGAAAGTCACGCTGAGTGGGTTGCTCAAGCCTTTTGAGCTGAGTTTAAAATCATTTGCATTAAAAAATTCCTAACAGCTGTAAGTAGTACCACCAGTTGTCTGCTCTGAATAGATGATGTTTGCTTGGCTATTTGGCATTTTCCAAAGGCTGGACACACTTGTTACTTGATGGCCAGTGGGTGCTACACACACCAGTAAAGGAACGGCAAATCTAGTTCCCAGTTCGTTCCCAGCTTCCTGTTTGCATGGCTAGTGTACATTTATCAGGGTTGAGAGATGAACGCTTGCTTTATTTGACAGTATTTCCTGTGGTCTACCTTTATGAATTTTTCTAGTGAATGTAGAACTTAAGCCCAAGTGGTAACTTTTCTGCCTTTGGGCTGATGAAGTTTCACTAGGGGTGCTCTGGAATCTCAGGAGTGTCATGATGAATCTACATCACTGAGACAATTCCTTCCCCTATGGAAGTACACGGCTTAGAAGGATGTGTGTGGCTCAGTTCTGGCCAAGAGGCAGAATGGAAGTCTGCCGGGGATGAGATTGCTTTAGGGAAAGGTTCCTTAGCTCATTGAAGAACAGAGGACGTTAATGTTATTGAATTGTTTTCCCTTTTGGCTTCTTATTTGGTGAGATTGTTATCTCACAGTTCTAAATGTCTTATTATGTGAGTCTGGTTGTTAGGGTTTTTTTTTTTCCCCTCTTTTTCTTTCTTAATTAATGTTATAGAATGTGTCCTGATGCATTCTGCCAGGACCACATGAAGTAAGGGAGTGTTGGTTCTCCCAGGGAGGGATGCTGAGGGCTAGCCCCATCTCCTGCAAAATAAATAAATAAAATAATAAAAAAGGAAGGGAAGGAAGGACGGATAGAGGGAGAACGGATATAACTTTCTCTTTGAAAATTTTCTAGCCCAATTATGAGATATATGGTTGTTTCCCTGAATTTTCTATAATCCTGATGCCATTCCTCATACTCCTCCGAGTTTACTTCTTCAGGTTTTATCATGTCAGTTTTGGCTCGAGCAACTTTCATTACGTTGTGACCGCTTTCATCAAAACTCAAATTTCTATCTCCAAATTGTTCTAGCAATGTTTTCTCAGTGATTTTCTGTGGAGCCTGATTCTGGATAAAGTAGACTACTACATGATGTAAACGATAGTCTGTTTCTGGTGGGGTGTCTTCTTGGGCCAATTTAACCAACCTTGAATATTCCAACTTAATTGCCGACTGTAAAACTGTTTCAGGACTTTTATCTTCATGCTCATGTGATGCCTTGGTAATTATTCGAATAGTTTCTTCTTTCAAGTGCTTTGAGAAATCACTTCTTGATGGCCGCTCTAGATATTCTGGTTCTCCTGCTTGTGCTGTTGTCACAGAAGACTCTGACTCTCTCAATTTCTGAGATGCTGAAAGTTTTTCCTGCAAAGCTTTCTGGGCAAACTGTGCATCCCCTTCTTCCAGTTCTTTCTCAAATCGCTGGTTGTCTTCCTCAACAAAATCTCTTAAGTCTGGTGGTAGTGTTTCTATTCCAACAAGGGCCTGCCCAGTTTCTTTATTAAACTCCTCTTGTATTAAGAATTGGGGCTTATCATTTATGTACATTAAACAGTATGCACTGGCATTTCTATAACCACCAAAAGAGTCCCTCACTAGCTCTTCCCATGATAATTTTGTTACAGCAATATCATTGTACTTCATCCACCTGTTTTCACGATGATCAAAAATGTATGCCCAGTAGCGCCCGGCATTAGCTTGGCCTTCATGAACTAAAACAGCATGTAAGCGATGAGGAGCTCGTATCATAGATTTGTCAGAGTACATTAGTTCTGTTGTGCGATGGATTCTAGATATGCTTTCCTGCAAATCTCTGGTGTCATTTTCTATTTCTGTCCTCCAGCGATGTCAACAGCTTTCTAGCACAGAGAGTTCCTCTTCTGTTATGTGCCTTGGTGCTGGATGCATGGGCAAATCTGGAGGTATCTGAGACTGAGTGAATGGTTTGTGTATTACTGATCTCGAGGAAAGGGCAGCTATTGATGCAGGTGATGTGCTTGGCAGTTCTAAAGAAGGAGCTCCCGGCTGGTCTGTTGTGCTTGGTAATGTCTGTGATGGTACAGAACCACTAGATGGGGAACTAGCATCAATATCATCAACAGGAGAAGTGCAAACAGGTTTACTTGAGGCAAATTCCAACGCATACATCCACCAAGGGGAATCGTTTGGGACCCGAACCATAACTTAAATACCTTTCAAGTCTCTGTTGTAATACTGTGAGGTAATCTTTTAGTCTCTTGATCTCTTCCCTCTTAATTCTTGTTATTTCTCTGTTTCTATGCATGTTATCTGTCCAGATATAAAACTTGAGGAAATTCCAATTTGTTGTGAATTTTTTCTGGTCTTCCCAATGCCTGATTAAATTCAAATCTTGACAATTCAAACATTAACACAGGTGGTAGTTCAGTAAACCAATGCTCTTGACCAGACTTCCCTGAATTTTCTGAATGTAAAGACTCAGTTTCTCCTTCAATCATGGCAGCGTCTAGGCACTCATGTAGGTCTTTGAATGCATTGACCTGAAGTGGGTACTGACCAAACATTTCAGTATTTTCAAATTTTTTACCTTCAAGCACTCCCACGGCTAGGAATCTTCCACAGAACAACTCTACCATGGGGTTCTTTGGCTTCCCTTCATCCGTCTCCTCTTCAGCTTTCATTTGGAAGGCATCTTCTAACCAATCTAATAATTTGTGTGTAAACTCACTCACGTCTTGCTGCTGGGAGGCATTTGATTTGAAAGCATCCTTAAGAATTTCAACTGCTCTTGATGGGTCAACATATTTCCTTTTAGTACCAACAAGAAGTGCAACTAGATACCGAAGCTCACGCATAAAAGGCAAATTCCGATGCTCCTTTTGGTTTCGGGGTAAATCTTGAACATTTGATGGAGGCTTGTAATTCAGAACTAGTCTTCTAAATTCCAAAAGATTGAATAAGGACTGAATAACAGCACTAAACCAGCAAGTATTGCCAACATTCTTTAGTCCAACAGGAGCTTTGTCCTGCCTTTTTCTATCATAAGGGTTTCGAGAATCTCTCCAAACTTCAGTAGGTGTCCTCTTCAAACATGCTTTATTTTCTGCTATGCTGGCTTCAAGAACTCTGCTAATGGCTTGCTCCTCATCAGTTATTCCAGTCTCCCTGAATGCCCTGTTTGATTCTGCCGAACTCAAGGTAATTGCTCTCTTAAGATCATCTTTATCATCTCCAGTGAGATCAATCACATAAGTATCTGCTTGGCTTCCCACACTGATGTATCTATCATTGCCAGGTAGCGCTGTTTGGTAGTAAGTTGTCTCCTCCTGCTGAGGGGTCTTGGCATTCTTCGCAGTAAGGAAAGCCACTGCTAGTTCCAAGTTTCCGTTACTATCCTTCAAGGCTTGCTGTAATATCTGGGCATCATTAAGCCCAGTAATTTCTCTCAGCTGGTTCAAAAACGTCTGCTGGTGCTTCTGCGCCGCGCTCTGCTGCAGCACTGCTCCACGGTCATGGCCCCCGCAGCGCCGGCGGCGACACCGGCGGCGGCGTCGGGCTCCTCGAGCCTCCGCCGGCACTGACTGCCACGCTCCGCCGAGCTCCAGGGAGCGGCGCGGACGACCGGGGAGGACAGCGTCCCCGCCAGCCAGGCGCGAAGGCGATGGCGGCGAGGCGCAGACAGCGAGAGCCACGGCGGCGGCCCCACGACTCCGCGCGGCCCGCCTCAGCGCGGCTTGTCGGCCGCGGCCCGGGCCATGAGCGGGCGGCGGACGCTCGGCGCGGGAGGACGCGAGCAAACCCGGACGCGTCACGCGCGCGCTCCTTCGCTGGCGGCTCGCGGGCCACTGCGGGGAAGGGAGAAGGGACAGAGGGAGCTGCCGGAATGGCGCTGTCCTCCTCCTCCCGCCGCGACTCCCTCCCCTCCCCTCCCCGCAACCGAAATTGAGTTATTTGTAGTGAGGTGGATGGACCTAGAGTCTGTCATACAGAGTGAAGTAAGTCAGAAAGAGAAAAACAAATACCGTATGCTAACACATATATATGGAATCTAAGAAAAAAAAAAAGTCATGAAGAACCTAGGGGTAAGACGGGAATAAAGACACAGACCTACTAGAGAACGGACTTGAGGATATAGGGAGGGGGAAGGGTAAGCTGTGACAAAGTGAGAGAGTGGCATGGACATATATACACTACCAAACGTAAAATAGATAGCTAGTGGGAAGCAGCGGCATAGCACAGGGAGATCAGCTCGGTGCTTTGTGACCACCTAGAGGGGTGGGATAGGTAGGGTGGGAGGGAGGGAGACGCAAGAGGGAAGAGATATGGGAGCATATGTATAACTGATTCACTTTGTTATAAAGCAGAAACCATTGTAAAGCAATTATACTCCCATAAAGATGTTTTTAAAAAATGGAGACTTTCTTAAAAATCAGTAATGTTTTTCATGGTGCTAAGAACTTTTTCAGCTTCCGTTGAACTAAGCAATTATGTTGAAATTTTTCCTAGATTTTATAATGTTGCCAAAGATTTTTATATGGTCAAATTCTGTCCCATCAACTAAGCCATGAAAATAATTTACTGGAATGTCATTTTTTTTTAGACTTTATTTATTTTTGGCAGTGTCAGGTCTTAGTTGTGGCACACAGCGTCTTAGTTGAGGCACGTGGGATCCTTCGTTGCGGCATGTGGGCTCTTCGTTGTGGTGCGTGGGCTTCTTTCTAGTTGTGGCATGCAGGTTTTCTCTTCTCCAGTTGTGGTGTGCAGGCTCCAGGTCTCATGGGCTCTGTAGTTACGGTGCACGAGTTCCAGAGTGTGTGGGCTCTGTAGTTGTGGCGGCGTTTGGGCTTAGCTGCCGCCGTGGCATGTGGGATCTCAGTTCCCTGACCAGGGATCGAACCCTCATCCCCTGCATTGTAAGGCAGATTCTTCACTGGACCACCAGGGAAGTCCCTGGAATGTCATTTTTAATTAAGTTGAAACTATACTTCCGGTCAAATGAGAGGTGGTGAGTGTGAAGGTTAAGTACACACCTGCTGTCACTGACGTTTTAAATGGCCTCTTCATTCCTCAGTTTCCTTACCTGTGAAATGAGGAAAATCATAGTAATTATAAAAATTAAAATAAATTACTACAAAAAGTACTCTCCTCTTCTTTAGTGGCTCTTACTGTCGTCTGGCCTGACCGTCTGCCATCCCCATCTTTCTCTGGTTCTCTCAGAGCCTGGCTCACGGTGGCTTCATTTTCCACAAGTGGCCACACAGAGATGATTCTAGGGAGTGCCGGACCAAGGTGGGCAGTCACAGCCTCTGTGGTCCAGATGGGCATGGAGGGCTTGCCCACGTGGGTATAAGGAATGCCACCAAAGGCATCCGCCACCCAACTTCTGCCGGATCAGAACACACTCTGGCAGGTGGAACAGATCTTGGCATATGGGAGCATAGTGAATTGGCTGCTCTTATATGTGGGTATCAGGATGGCCAGGGATTCCCAGGGCCTGGAGGAGTGCCTGGAGACAGTAGGGCTAGCCCTCGGGGATTACTTGGAGAATCTATGGTGGGGGGCAAGTACAGATATATTGGGCACATTGACTGTCTTGTGCATCAGCCAGTCATAAAGAATAGCAGCTGTGGGAACCTAGAGGTAGTGGATGTGCCAGTTACTAACACTTTTACTGCTGGAGATAGTGGGAAAGGGTTTCCTTGGAGAGCTCAAGGCAGTGCCTATTTATGAAAACTAAATAATATTTAATATTTTATAATGGCTACTGTCCTGCTTATGAAAGCCAGCAGAATATCAGTCAAACAGGCTATAGGAATGTAAGTTAATATTTTTAGAACACATGGTATTAGTAAAGTAAGACTCAGATACATCAGGTAAGTTGCCCGAGGTCACATAGCCAATGTGTGAAGGGTTTGGATACAGGTCTGTTGGTTCTGGAATCATTACAGGTCAATGTCTAAAGCAGAGGGAACATTGAGGACCAGAAACACCTCTGAGTTTCGGTGCCTCTTTGGAAATACCATGTAAATGGCTATTAGAGTTGCAAGGTCACATCACTCCACTCCAACCATTTTCATCGCCTGTCAAGTGGGAATGAAATGACCACAAAAAGATGTGTGGCTATGTCTATCCATATCTATGTTTGCTCTAAAAGAAAAATGGTTTCCTGCCTGGGACTTACACTCAACTACCTGAGCTTGATATTGCATTCCCAGGAAATGAGGGACCCCATCAGGACCAGGAAGCCAGGTGAAGGAGAGATTGCATGTCACAGAGCACCAGGGTCTCTTTCTGGAAGAATCTCCAGGACTCTGAAGAATGGACGGTGATGTTTTCTTTCCAGAAAAGAAACTTGTTATTGAGGGTGGGGTGAGTGGGGTACCGGAGTGCTGGAGAGGGTGGGACTGAGCTTAGTTTAAATGACAGTATCTGACGTTTCTTCTCCCTGAATTTGGAAATCTTAAAGCAAGATCACATGGCTCTGAAATCAGTTTCTCCTTAGAACAGCACAGTGTCACATGAACTGAAATGGGAGCTAGGAGTGGCACAAAGGCTTCTGGGTTTCCTTAGTGTCGTGGAGCCCAGAAGAGATGCACGTGATGGGGCAGTGGAAAGCTCTGGCCTCTGAGCCAGCCTGAAGTTGATCCCCAGATTTGCCATTTACTGCTGGGAAGTGGATGAATCGGCAGTTCTCCCAGCCTCAGTTGGCCCCTTTGTAAGTTGGTGTGTGTGTGTATCGAAGGGTAATAATAATACTAATATTCAACTTTCATATGTTAAATATTATTTTCTGGTCCCACTTTCCTGCAATCCTTAGCATTTCAGTGTGTGACCGTTGTGGTAGGGGTAAGGGTACTCTTCCCACAAAATTCATTTGGCTTTGCCCTGCTCCTCCTCTGGGAGATGACACTTCCTCCAGGGAGCTTTCCAAGTCTTCCAGTGGCAGTGAGGTGGGCTATTATTCCCTTTCCTTTCCTAGAAGGCTGTTCTTCATGCATTCTGCACAGTTGTAATGATAAAATTTTTTTTTTGTTATTTGTGTTTATTTGGGTTTTCTCTTCTCCAGTAGACTGCACACTGCAAGATACTAAGGACATATCTATTTTTTCCTCTTGTTTAAAGATGAAAAAATGTTTATCATTTCACTTAAAAAGGGGTATGTCATACTGGAAGGCTACTGACACTTGAGAAGTAACTGTTCTGTTAAGCAGTAGCAATGCCTGGCATATAGTAGGTCCTCAGTAAAAAATTGTTGAATGAGTGAATACTTGAGATTTTGTGGATTGGAATTAAAATCTAAACTTTCTCTAGACTTATAATAGAGATTTATATAACGGAGCTTGCAAAGAAGCATGGATGCTATTTTTAGTTGATAATACCCAAGGTCTTGAATTTATATTTTTCATTGCCTTGCAAGCCATAACGTCTCTAAAATGATTTTTCATATTTGAGGGGCATCAGGATAATCACAGGTCTTATGTGAACTTCGAAGTAAGCAGGCTGAAAATTTTTAGTGATTTTATTTTGGAGTGTCAGATAACAGGCAGCTGAAATCGAAACAGCTTCAAATGTCACAAAATGTCTTCCTGTAATTCTCCTCAAGCATTCAATGCATTAAATCTCAAAGGCACAGTCTACGTATCCCAATTCACTGTAGATCTAAACGAAGCAGGCACAACCACACCCAAGGGATTTTCTTGTCTAAATGGACTGCAATTATTTCCCCTAAAACTTCAAATTAATTTTTTAAGTAAGATAATGGTTAAGAGCAGGGGTTGGGAAACTTTTCCTGTAAAGGACCATTATGACCATAAGATTTTACCCTTTGTAAAGTAGGACAGGAAGCATGACTCCTTGGATACTACCTCTTCCTTAGCACCCAGCCTAGGACCTGGCAAATTCTAAGTACTCAGCAACTCTGTGGAATGATGAAGTGAATATTTGTATTTTTTTGAATTTTATTTTTAAATTTTTATTGAAATAGTTGATTTACAATATTGTGTTAGTTTCAGGTATACAGTAAAGTGATTTTGTTATACGTATATATGTAAATATGTATATTCACTTTTTACATTCTCTTCCATTATAGGTTATTACAAGGTATTGAGTATAGTTCCCAGTGCTATACAGTAGGTCCTTGTGTTTATCTATTTTATATATAGTAGTGTGTATCTGTTATAGTAGTGTGTATCCCAAATTCCTAATTTATCCCTCTCCCCTCCCCTTTGGTAACCATGTTTGTTTCTATATCTGTGGGTCTGTTTGTTTTGCCTATACATTCATTTGTATTATTTTTTAGATTCCACATATAAGCGGTATCATATGATATTTGTCTTTCTCTGTCTGGTTTACTTCACTTAGAATGAAAATCTCTAGGTCATTCTATGTTGCTGCAAATGGCATTATTTCATTTTTTATGGCTGAGTAATATTCCATTGTACATATGTACCACATCTTCTTTATCCATTCATCTGTTGATGGACCCTTATATTTATCAAAAGACTTTTCGTCAGTTCTGGCATACACTGCCTGCTCAGTGAGGCTCAGTTTGAACACTTTTAAAACCTGTAGCCCAACCTCCTTCCATCCCCTCTTCCTCTGCCCTCTGCTGAATCCCTGCCATGCTGCTTCATTTCTTTCAGACCCAATTATCATATTCTAGCATGCTGCATAATTTACTCATATATTTTGTTTTTTGTTTCCCCCCACAAGAATTTAAACTATAGGAGGGCAAGGATTTTTGTGTATTTTGTTCACATTGTAGGCACTTAAAATATTTGTTAAGTGAATAAATGAATGACATATCTGAATATCATATAGGGATGGTTGATCCCAGGAAAAAAACATTAAAAACAAAACAAAGGAAAACAAAACCACCTTACTTTATATCATGAACTTCAAATTCTTTAACTACAGTGAATTTGTGCTTACTTTCAGGTAAAATCTGTAGCTGGATATTACATTATACTGTAATATACTTGCTTTTAAAAATAGTTTTATTAATAAAATATTTTAAGAGAAAAAGCATATAAAAGGTGATTGATTAAAAGTTAATTTTTAATATTACAAAAATGCTGCAACTTTATTCTAGAAAAGTAAAAAAAAAACCCAAAAAAGTAAAGAAAAAATCTAAAAATTACCCTTAATCCCATTGAGGTGATCATTGCTAGTATTTTGGAGCATATTCTTCTAAGTATTTCTCCTGTGTGTAATAGTTTCATCTGTTGTGTATAAAAACAGAAGCATACTGTAAATGTTAATAAGAGCCAATGTTTACATTGCACTTACTCTGAGGCACTGTTCTAAGTGCTTGATTTATATTTATTTACACTAATTTCACAACAACCTTACGATCTAAGGTTTCACAACAACCTTATGATCCTAATATTACCCACATTTTACAGATGAGGAAACTGAGGGACTAAGAGGTTAACTTGATTGAAGTCATACAGCTACTGAGTAGTAGAACTGGGACTTGAGCCAAGGCAGTCTGGCTCCAGCATCCATGGTGTTAATCACTATTTTTGCTGCTCCGTATATTGCTTGTGGCTTGCTTTTTTTTTTTCTCCTCTCTTATCACTATATCAAGAACATTTTCCCAACTGTTATATGTTCTCCTCCAATATAATTTGTAAAGGCTGTGCAGTATTTCAATACTTGGCTGCTCTAATTCTTCTATTTTTAAAAAATTGTTAGAAATTCTCCCTCCTTCCTCCTCTCCTCCCTTGTTTCCTCCCTTGTTTCCTTCCCTCCTTCCCTCTTCCCTTCTCCCCTTCCTTCCTTCCCTCCTTCCTTTCTCTTCCCCCTTCCGTCCTCTTCCTTCCCCTCCTCTCCCTTTTCCTCCCCTCCCCTCCCATCCCCTTCCCTTCTTGGCTACTAGGAATAATTCTGCAATAAAGCAACTTGAAGGTAAATCTTTGCATAACGATATGATACCTTCCTTAGGTTAAATTCCTCGAACTGATATATAAAGTTCAGCAAAATCATGAAATAAGGAAACTATGGGAACAATCTTGAAAAGCAGACAATTTTGTAGTTTTATACATTTGGAGTATTAGGCAGTTGCTTTATGAGTTTCTCTAAGTGAGGTTGACCTGTATTCCCTCTTATCAAATGGTTGCTTTAGCTGAAAATCCCCTTGGTAACCAACTATGTACAAGTAAAAATGTGTTCCTAAATGGAGACCTTATGACTGTGGCAAGAGTTATAAATGACAGTGGAAAATTGAGAATGAAAATTCAGGTAAAGACTGAGCAAGTAAAGTAAACCAAACCCATATACTTAACACTACAGGCAAATTGGAGTGTATTTGGAGCCAAAGTGGCACCAAACAAAAGATGTTGCTTTATGAAGACACAGACCTAATTAATCTCTGTCAAATTGCTTTTTAAATACTTGTCTTCTAGATAATTCAAACTCACTGTTGCAGGAATTAATCTATTTCTCCTTTGCCATTTGTAATTGTCAACCTGACACACATTTACTTTTTTTTTTGGTAGTATAAAGTGTTTATGGTGCAAAATTAACATCATTAGACAAAATGTCATCCTTTGGGTGAAAATACTGAACATTTTTACCTCTTGAGTTGTCAGCTCAAACGCTTATGATTGATGCATGGTGCTGTTCTGGGAGAAGGTCTCTGGCTCGTCAAGTGTTCCCTTTGCTAATAATCACAAATGCATGGCGTCGTTGCATCCAAGGCTTAGGGGTGTGTGTGTGTGTTTGTGTATGTGTACATATAAGCTTGCAGAACTGGTTGGACAAAAATACATGTAAATGTCTTCTGCCCCATCAACTGGAACTCTCAAAAATATTCAGGTTCAGTCAATTAAAAATTTATTTACTAATCAATTAATTTAGCATTTATAGAGCATACTGTATGTCTGCACTGCTCTAAATTTTGCAATACAAAGATGAATGAAAACCTCAAGAAGTTCATTGTATCGTAGAAACATTTACCAGGTAAATATTCCCAGGAAGACATTTATCATAATCTCTGTCCAACATCAGCTGTGCATGGCCCTGCACTAGCTACTGTGCACAGTTTCCACTTCATAGTAGGCATGTACTACATGTTTGTTGACTGAAATGTTGTTGGGTGGTTATAAAGATGAGAGCTAGTACTTTGTTTCAAGGAACTTCCAGTCTTCTTGACGAGATGAGCTATAAACATGTAAAGAACTCACTTACAATGCAAGATTTAAGTAATGGTTATATGCAAAAGAGATTTGATAAGATTACTATAAACTACCCACCCTCCCCTCCAAGAAAAAGTTGAGCTTCATTAGTATACACAGAAATATTATTCAGGGTCCTGAAAATGAGTAGGAACACTGTATTCTACATTCTACTATATGTAAAGTATGGTGTACACTTTTACTAATTAGTCTTTAAATAGGACATCGCTGAACTATAGTTAGATGAGGAGGGTTAAGCAAGGTAGAGAATGGTCTCTGCAATTATTTTCTTAGGATACATTTATAAGAGTATGATTACTGGGTCAAAGCTTTAGACCATATTACAATATGATTTCCAAAATAGCTATATCCTTTTTTTTTTTTTTTTTTGCTGCGGTACGCGGGCCTCTCACTCCTGGGGCCTCTCCTGTTGCGGAGCACAGGCTCCAGACAGGCAGGCTCAGTGGCCATGGCTCACGGGCCCAGCCGCTCCTGCGGCATGTGGGATCTTCCCGCACCGGGGCACGAACCCGTGTCCCCTGCATCGGCAGGCGGACTGTCAACCACTGTGCCACCAGGGAAGCCCAGCTATATCCATTTATATGGTCACATGCATAAGTGTACTTGTTTCATCAGAACTGTGTTAGAGTTGGTTATTGTCATCTTTAAAGATTTTGGGGGGGGGGGCAATTTTAATTGAGCTGAGATCATTCTCATTGAAGTTTGCGTTTCTTTGTTGACTAGTGAAGTTAAATGATTTTCATTATGTTTAATAGAGGTATTTTCTATTGTGTGAAGTCATTTTCCTGCCAGTACTGTGATCCAAAAGGAGGGCAAGAAAAGGTTATTTTGCAAATAGAGAAAGAGTGGTGCTGCATCAGTATCTTTATGTACTATATTGTATTTTTTGTTGTTTTGTTTTTGTAGCAAGTGAAAGAAAACCTCACTCCAAATGGCTTAAACAGAGAAAGAAAATTGAGTGGTTTACCTAATTGAAGAATCCTGACCGTGGATTTGCTTTTAGTTGCAGCTCAGGGCTACATGGTATTACGAGGACCCATTTCTGTCTGTACTCTGCTTTTCGATGCAGTACTTCCAAATTCAAACAAGCTCTCCACTTGTGGTTGTTATGTAGCTGCAGCACATTCCAGAAGAAACTATGAACCTGGGGCAGGAAGAAGGGCTTTCTCCTTCCTGTTAATGTAACCCAGCAATGCTTCACCTTGCCCATACACTTGCTTCTAGTAGCAGCAGTTGGTTCCAGTTTGTTTTTCTAACACTCAGAACCTGCCTCATGGTGCCTTCTCAGACATCAGTACCTGCCAGCCAGCCTTTGTCTAAATTCCAGCTCTGTCAGGTCTTCTAACTTCTGAGAAATGAGCACCACCCAGGCAGTATCCTCTCCTCAGATTTGGGTGGAACTCTGCAGCACCCCTCCTCTAAGCTTTTATATTTTAGTAATACCAACCTCTTCTCTTTGCTTCTCTAGCCTTTGAAGTGGTCACTACTTCCTGAAGTTACTATTATGTTTACAATACCAGTGTCTCCTTTTGGTATTTTCAGTCTTCCAACATCTGGCAAATAATTCTCCATATTAAATTATCTTTCAAAATAACTGGTGGGGGCTCTGTTTCCTATCTAGACCCTGACTGAAGCAGCCCCCTTCTGTCTACGTATGTTGTCTCGCCATCATTTGAACTAAGCCCAAAGATCATCCTAATGGAAAGTTAATATTGGCTTCCCATTGCCCTTAGGATAAAGTCTAAACCCTCTTGCTGTCCCAGTGTTGCACCTAAATTCTAGGCACGTGGAATGTCCTTAAATTCTTCTGATGTGCTATGCCGTCACCTTCAGGCCATTGAATGTACAGTTCCTTCTGCTAAGGACTCTGGTAACTTCTACCCTTTTATCTGGGTAACTCACATATCCTTTAGATGCCAGCGGAGACGTCATTTCCACTGGGAAGCCTTTATTGATTTCTCCCCCTTTCCCATGGTAGCCTATACGTTCCTTCAGATGGCATTCGTTTAATTGTTTGCCTTTTTTCCCCACTGGACTGCAGGCTCCTTGAAAGCAGTACCTGGAACTCAATAGGTAGCTTAATAAATATTTGACAAGGACTTCCTTAGAAAATCTCAATGCTTTCTTTTTACTTTTCTGGAGCAAGGACAAAAATCCAGCTACCATTACTGCTGATGCAAGTCATGCCCTAAATGATTACCGAAGGTTTCATCTCCCATCCAAAGGACAAGGCTAATGTTGTGAAAATTGCCAAAGTGGGACTTAAGGGCAACAAACAAGATGCCTTAAAGACCTGAGATGACTCTGAGGCTGCCATATGTCACTGCAGTGTTGGAGGTAGACCGGGATCGGCCATTGATTCACCGGGTTAAAAGCCTTCCTGTCACCCACAGCCGCTGAAGGCGTTGTGTCAGAGACAAGCGGCAGAAGAAAATGAAACCTTGTCGAGTTCTTACACAGATGATTTCAGGATGCTAATGAGCGGCATCAGATCAGAGGAAATTGAATGTGCTTTGCTTTCCTGAGGCTGCACCATGCAATGAAAGAACAAAGACTTTGGAGTCAGAAGTTGGTTCAAGTCTTGGTTTTTGCCCCTAACTCCCGATAGAGTTAGGGACCTTGGTGAGATTCTTAGATTCTTAATCTGTAAAATGGGGCTGATAGCATCTACTTCATTTTATTTGAAGAGAGCTAAAAGAGGTAGTAGATTTGAAGTGTCTAGCCCAGAGCTGAGACAGTATTGGTAATTTGTGGAGAATGACTGGATTGGCAGGTCTGATCCCACTTATTCATTCATTTTTTCATCCATTCAAAAACCATCATTGTACACTGATGTGTACAAAATTGATGAATAATAAGAAAAAAACCATCATTGAACATCTCCTAAATGCTAGTGATCTACATGCAAATAAATTTTAAAAACGTTCTTTTCTTCATGGAGTTTCTACTGGGAGAGGAAAAATCTGAAACAGTAACACGTCAATAAATAAAAGAATAACAGTTTTGTCAGTTGATTTTATATTGTCCTTTATAGCATTTTTTTCTCCCACCTAATCCAGGATCCAGTCCAGGATCACACATTACGTTCAGTTGTCATGTCTCTTTAGTTGCCTTTACTTTAGAATACTTCCTCAGCCTTCCACTGACTTCCATGACATTGAAATTTTTGCGAAGTCCAGGCCAGTTGTTTTATGGAATACTCAATTTAGGTTTGTCTGATTGTTTTTATGACAATGTGCTTTTTAAGGCCATGCAGCCAGCAAATGACAGAGTTTAGACTGACCCTCTGTCATGTACACTTTCCTCTTAAAAGCTGCCAGGAAACTTGGAGGTCAGACCCTATAGTTCCACACCCAGAAGAACAGCCCTGTTAACACAGCCAGGTTGTTAAATAACAGCAGCACTGGAATGGTAATAGGCAGAGAGAACACCTCCTCCCAGGTAAACCTAGCTGTTTCCTTGGTTGTCATCTAGCATCTCCAGGGCTGAGTGACAATTAAAAAAATCTGTAGTTATTTTATTACTTTTCTTTTTGTCTTCATCTCTCAAGGTGACAATTTGTCCTGCTTTAATAGAGCAGCTGGGAAAAACATGAGGGAAATTAGACCAAATATGGGTAAAATGCCATAAGACCGTATCAGTTCTCTTATGATGTATTTTTCAAAACTGTAGGACGTTGAACAAACTGCACTAAAATTAAAAAAAAAACTTTTTTTTTATTTGGAAAATTCTTTTTAAAAGCTGAAGAGTTGCTGCACATAATCTATAATTTACCCAAATGTTGGGTATATTATGATATTGGCATATTAGGAGTTAGCTCACTAAATTTTCTCAAAGAAATGGGAGAGACAAAGGGGCAAGTAATTGGTGTTCTGAGCCCATGTTCTTCTTCCCATTCCTTGAACTGGAACTCAAGTACATTTTAAAATTGGTCCAGATGTTAAAAAAATTTTTTTCCAAACCAGCCCTAAATGAACTCTGCCTTTTCACAGCTTTCTCAATTCTAGATCAGCATTTCTTCTGCTCTTTCAAACGTGGGATTAGGAGGATGGCACTAGGTGGGGCTGGGGGAAGACCCTTACCCCACTTAGCTCTTGATGGTACAGGACATGGTGGGGGTGGGCCGTGAGGGGAAATATTTCACATCTTATGTGTCTTATTGGTGAGAAGTGATACAGATAGATGGTTTGTTTATTCATATTGTAAACATTCATTCAAAATTGCGTATTGCATACAGCATTGTAAGCCAGGCACTGTGTTAGGTAGTGGATTTAGCAGGTGAATTGCTCAGATATGGTTCCTACCCTCAGGGAACTTATAATTCTATGTGTGTGGGGTATGGGTGAAGCACTTACGTAGGCTAAGCACAGGATGCTGCAGGGAGGCGCATAATCAGACATGGAAGGGAGGTAGAGCCGGTGGGTTTAAATGAGTAGTTTGCTCTGTAACAGACACTTTTCTTTTCCATTATGATTTATCACAGGATGTTGAATATAGTCCCATGTGCTATACAGTAGGACCTTGTTGTTTATCCATTCTGTATATATGTTTGCATCCGCTAACCCCAAACTCCCACTCCATCCGTTCCCCACTCTCCTTCTCCTTGGCAACCACAAGTCTGTTCTCTGTGTCTGTGAGTCTGTTTCTGTTTTGTAGATAAGTTCGTTTGTGTCATATTTTAGATTCCACATATAAGTGGAAATATAACCATCATGTAATCACATATAACCATCATATGGTATTTGTCTCTCTCTTTCTGACTTTACTTAGTATGATAATCTCTAGTTGCATCCGTGTTGCTGCAAATGGCATTATTTCATTCTTTTTTATGGCTGAGTAATATTCCATAGTATATGTGTACCACATCTTCTTTATCCATTCGTCTGTCAATGGACAGAGGTGGGCGCATGTATCTTCTTGAATTAGAGTTTTTTTCTAGATATATGCCCAGTAGTGGCATTGCTGGATCATATGGTAGCTCTATTTTTAGTTTTTTAAGGAACATCCATACTGTTCTCCATAGTGGCTGTACCAATTTACATTCCCACCAGTAGTGTAGGATGGTTCCCTTTTCTCCACACCCTCTCCAGCATTTGTTATTTGTAGGCTTTTTTTTAAATTGAATTATAGTTGATTTACAATATTGTGTTAATTTCTGCTGTACAGCAGTTTAATGATGGCCATTCTGACCAGTGTGAGGTGATACCTCATTGTAGTTTTGATTTGCATTTCTCTAGTGATTAGTGATGTTGAGCATCTTTTCATGTGCCTGTTGGCCATCTGTATGTCTTTTTTGGAGAAATATCTATTTAGGTCTTCTGCCCATTTTTTGATTAGGTTGGGTGTTTTTGTTTGTTTTTGTTACTGAGTTGTATGAACTGTCTGTATATTTTGGAAATTAAGCCCTTTTTGGTCGCATTGTTTGCAAATACTTTCTCCTAGTCCGTAGGTTGTCTTTTTGTCTTGTGTAACAAATAGTTTATCCTATGATAAAGAACAGAGCTATTGAGATTATGAGGATTAAATGAAGGCAAAAGTGAGAAACACTATGCTACACATGATGAGCACAGAATAAAGGCTGACCGAGGAGAAGAAGGAGAGGGAGAAGGAGCTGATGGAGAAGAAGGTGATGGGTATATTATATTAGGGTTTTTTTTCTTCTTCTACAACTTTCTGTCTGACACAACACAGTAGGATAACAAAAGTGGTCATTTGGGTAAAGAAGAAAAGAATCTTTTTTGGTAGGATGACATGAAGGAGGTATGCCAAGAAGAATGTATCTTGACCTTGTGAAAGTTCTGACTGGTCAACCCTGGGCTAGAACCAAAGCTGGAGATGGGCCTGCTGAGGTCTCCTCTGTCTGGGATGTCTTAGCTCTTTGCATGGAATTTTTCCTCTCTCCACTTAAATGTCTTCCTCCTAGCCTTTGTTTTCAAATCTCAGTCTCCTGTGCCCTCCCTGCTCCTCCACCTGTCACTGTTTCCTCCTGCCTCTTCTCACAAAGTAGTTTCCAAAGGCTCTGGGCATTTGTCCAGTTTCAGGAAGAGGTGGGGTATAGGAGCTCACGCTGGTTGAAGGTTGCTTTGCCTCCTGAAATCTCACCTTTCAGAAACATTGGATCACTCTGCCTAAAAACCTGACTTACCCTGAGTAGAGGTAGTGTTAAAACACAGTGAATGATAATAATCATAACAGTAACAGTAACCCATTTGCATCAGTTCACTATGCTGGTGTTGTACAGTCAGCATCTATTCTGATTGGCCAGTGGTTAAGCAGCATCTTTTCTGATTGGTCAGCTCCCGTGTTAAACTGGTTGTTATGGGCTGAATTGTATACCCTCCAAATCATTTTTTTGAAGCCCTAATCCCTAGTACCCCAGAATGTGATTATATTTGGAGATAGGGCCTTTAAAGAGGTGATTAAGTTAAAGTGAGACACTGCAGTGGACTTTAATCCAATCCACCTGTTGTCCTTCTAGGAAGAGGAAATCTGGACACACAGAGACACATCAAGGATGTGCACACACAGAGGAGAGACCCTGTGAGGACACAGTGGGAAGGCAGCCATCTGCAAGCCAAGGGGAGAGGCCCCAAGAGAAACCAACTTTGTGGACACCTCCAGAGCTGTGAGAAAATATATTTCTTTTGTTTAAACCACCCAGTCTGTGGCATTGTATGCCAGCCCTAGGAAACTAATACACCAGTGTGATATATTTTGGACTATCATGTCTGATAATAACAAGAATTTTAGTAAGTGCTTACTAAATTCTAGAGGCAATGTGGATTACATCCTTACATCTTGAGATACTGTCCTGGTATTCTTATTCCCATTTTGCAAACAAGGGGACTGAAATTTGGAGGAGGAGATGGCTTGCCTGAAGTCAAAGTCACAGAGCTAGAAAGTGGCGGAATTGGGCCCAAATATAAATCTTTTGAACACCAGGGCCAGGGTTCTTAACCACTAAGCCATACTACCTAGAAATACTGGTATTCTCTGCCTGTTCCCCTTCCGCCAATGTAAATGATGCTCGTAGATGGCTCTCTGTTCTCTCCCTGGGAGCACTAGCTACACTTTGTAATCATAAATTTAATTCTATGATCATTTTTTTCAATTTCCACCTCTTGCACTAGTCCCAGAATGTAGCAGTATGCTTATAATCATAGAAGATGGGGTTGGTTTTGGAAGAGACGGCTTTCATTTTTCTGCCAGGTAGCAAGGCAGCCAGCCTTTTGCATACGGTGAAGTGATCAACCTCAGTGGGCACTGGCAAGTAACAGGAACTACTGCTGGGCTCTTTCATTTATACCTTAATATTGCACCCATGTGGCCTCGGGAGTGGAGCGCGGCATGTAACCTTCACACGTGGCAAATACTAGCGTCTGCGCTCCTCACCGCTCCTGTCACGGAGAACGCTGCCTGGCCCCATGTTCTCGGACTTGTTTTTCCATTTTGTAATGCACTTCAAGGCCGGAAGCTGTCAGCCACCTGATGCGCCATTGGTGGCTTTTGTTTACTTTTCCTGACTTTCTACCCCGTTTAACACATCTGGGTGAAGTGGCAGCTGCTTATTTTGGGAATAATGGAGTCTGAAAAAAAACGGAGCCCGGTCTGTTATACCAGATTGTGGCTCCGCAGTGAACAAGATCCCAGCAGATACTTGTTGTAGGGGTCACGCTGGTTAATCACCACTTCAGCCAATGTAATATTATGATAAGAGTCCTTGTTTTCCCAATGTGTTTCCTCATTAGAGGTGGAAACACTTTGTACATTTCCCCCCAACCCCAACTAATAGAAAAATTCTATATACTTACCAAGGGCTGAATTTCATAAAGATATTTTTTTTCTCTGTGTGGCTTTTTATTTTTAGTTTCTCTTCTCCATCCCTCTATTTTTTTTTTTTTTTTACCATTTAATGCTTTCAGAGAGAATGAATAGTATTCTACATTTTTATATTCTAAACACCACTGCTGCATAATTCTCTTGAATTCTTTGTTGCTCTTTTTTTTAAAGTTATGGTTTTAAAAATAATCTAGAACTAATTTGTCTAATGAATATGCAATTATTGCAAGAGTCTTTTGAAGTTTTTGAAAACCTTCAGTCAGCATCTTTCTGGGACGTGGTGATGAATGTAGCATCAGGCACTTGGAAGCTGCTACTAACTTGGCACGAGCAGGTGTAATTTTTGCACATTTCAAAGCTGGGCACAATGCAGTCCTTTACTGTTTATTGATCATGTGTACTTATCTGGTGTGGTTGCTTTCTTCCTAGCCTATCTCCCCCTCCTGGAGGAATGGTTGTATCCTTGCTACTGGGGCACTTCTGGGGTTGAAATAAAAACCAGGTATACCAGTGATAATAGAATATGTGGGAGAGAAGGGGGCACAGTCTGGTTCTGCACTTCTCAGGCCAGTACCTACTAACAATAGCTCTCATTTGTAGTGTGTTTATCTCATGCACGACATTTTACATATGTCTTAGTTTTCACTTAACCGTAATCCAGAGAACAAGGGAATATGATTGCTCTTTTATAAGTAAGGAAAATAAGGCATGGATAAGTTGAGAAAATTTCCCAAGGTCACACAGGTAGTCAGTGGCAGAGCCTGTGTCCTTAAACATTCACCACCAAGCATGTTTTCGGTACCCGGCACTATGCTATGCACTTTGGCAAGTCTAGAAATGAGCTTGACCTGGATCCTACTCTCAGAGTGTTTATCTTCGGGTAGAAGAGTGAAGACAAACAACCATGACATGTAGCCAAGAAAATTCAGGAAACAGACAAGATAGAGGGCCATGTCATGAAGTGGAAGCAAAGGAAAGGGAGAAAAATTTTATCTCAGTAGAGGTAAGATTTATTCTCTGAGGGGGACTGATGCTCAGAAGTTTTTGCTCACAGCTCCGTTTCCTACCTACTTGCATGTTGTGTTTTTGGAAGTGACCCTTGGATAGAATTTTCAGTAATTGTTTTTGACCTGGGAAGCCAGCTTCCTCCTGTGTTCTTTTTTTCCAGTACCTGAATGAAGAAGCCAGCTGGGCTTTCTCCACTGCTGAAGCAGACAAAAGCATCCCAACCCCAACTGTGGGATTCATTAGACTCTGCTATCAAATTGCTGTGATCACCAGGGTGTGGAAGGCACAGTGCCTTCCCAGACCTAGTGGGGTGCAGGCTGTCACAGCCCCCCATAAAAGCACGCAGGGCCCGCTGTTGTGTGCTGGGATGTGACATCTCGTGATCTGTCACTTTTGTGTGGGATTGCTTTTGTTTGCTTAGGCAAATGGAACAAAGTGATTTCTCCCATACTTGGTCTGTGTTATACATTCTCCCCTTCTCCAGTCCCTTGTGAGTATCAATGCTCTGGTTACGCGTAGTAGAAACACTCCAACTAGCTTAAACAAACAAAGGAGAATTTATTGTAAGAATCTCAGAATTTATTGTAGATCCAGGAGCCAGAAAAATCTTTAGGAGCCAAGGCAGTTGGTAATAATTCTCTCTTTCTTCTTGTGCCTCTGGTTGTTTCTTCATATTTGTTTTTTTTCTTTTTTCTTTCTCTCTCAACCAGTTGTCTTTTCTCGTGTGTTCATGCCAGGATAAGGCATTCCATATTCCCAAATGTCCGTCTTTGCTGTTTGAGCTACAAAAAGAAGCTCACACTGTGCCCCAATTCTATTGCTGAAAGAGACACGATGAATTATTCCAGGCTGGGTCCAATCAGCTGTGGTGGTGAAGAGTCATGTGACATGGACATGACTACAGGCCCCCATCCTGTCCCCAGCCCCAGTGGGTGGGGCGCATTTGGCAGAAAAAGAAATTGAGGGACAGGTCATCATATAGGTAATGCATTTGTACCTAAGTAATTTGACATAATTTTATATTTTCTTGGAATCCACGCAGCAGGCTAACATAAGCCATAAGAGGTCAGTATCTGTTGAAGTTCATTACTTCTTTCTTTGGAACAAACGGGCTTCACTCGGGCTGTGTAAATACTAGAATTGACGAAGCTATCTATATAATTCAGGTAAAACCCTGTTGCTGAGGGAAAAAGAAGGTTGGGTTGTTCTGAATTAATTAGGTCTGTTAATGATACTCAAAGACACAAGATAATTGGGAACCTAAAACTACCTTCCTGTCGCATGCCTCTTCTGCAGAGAGTTCTCCTTGGTGTCCAAGGGTGAAAGTGATCTTTCCCTCTTTCAAATTTCCAAAGAAGAGCTTTGCACTTCTAGTCTATTTTACTTCCTTATGCTTGTTTGTGTGCTCTTATCTACAGATAGACTGCTGTTTGCTGAGGACAGTGTCTGTCTTATTTCCCTGTCTCTGACTGATGATAGTGCCTTATACATAGTAGATTTCTAAATCATATATGCTAAACATGTGAGTCATTTTCGTGACCCATAGTAAAACAGACCAACTAATTATTAGTTCAAAACTCTTTGAGTCAGAGATTCTTCAACTGGCCAATTAATTGATCGAATAAATATACTAGTACTGGCAATGTGCCAGCACTGTGTTTAGTGCTACTAGCTAAGCGGCTTTATAGTTTATTAGCCAAGACCTTAGGAGAGCTTAATCCGAGTCTCAATGTCCCCATCTGCAAACTGGGGGTGAGGAGGAGTGATATTACTTCTCTAGTGGGATGACTGTAAAAGGATTGGAAATTAGACACAGGAAACACCAAGCACAGAGTAACCTTTTTAATTTTTTGGTTTAATTTTAGTTATTACTTTATTTAGAATGAATTTTCATGCATGAATCTCAAGTGCAAAGAAGGTCACATTACTTTATTTCTTTGATTTATATTGCCTTCTCTGATCTCCCCATTTCCCTAGGAGAGAAATTCAGTTTCAGTGTTCTAGAGACCTCTAACCCTTCCGAGGGTGAGAAAAGTCTCCATAGATCTTAGCAGTCCTCTGTACTTGGGACGGGCTCTCTAGACCTCATTCTATTCTGCTGCCTCTTGATGAACTTGTTCATCTTCTTGGCCCCTGAAGGTAGGTGGGTCCACCTTTTTTCAGTTCATCGTGGGCTTGAAGATCTCTTGCTGTGATTCCTGAGACCACAACTTGTTATTTTCCGTATTTCCCTTGGGCTGAGGAACCTTCCACTTTCCTAATTTTAACTCCCTTGCCGCGACTCTCCCAACCATAAAAGCCTGAGACTAGGTGGGAAGGGGTCTTCTAGGAATCTGGCAACTTTGCTTTAGTTTCTGAAACATAACGTTGTTAGTTATCACTCACACTTGGTTACCTTCTTGATGTTTGGGAGTGGAATTGATATTTACACTTTCCATTTTCTTCTTCTTCTTTTTTTTTTTTTGGCTGCCCTGTGCAGCTTGCAGGATCTTAGTTCCCCAACCAGGGTTTGAACCCAGGGCCGTGGCAGAGAAAGTGCGAAATCCTGAACTGCCAGGGAATCCCTGCTTTCCATTTTCATACATCAACAGCAACCAAATATAAATGAGTGCCTCAGAAGATTACGGGTGCCATGCTTCCTCATCCTCAACATGCTCATACCGGTCTTCTTTCCGTTCTTGAATATAGTGCTTTGCGCCAGGACTCTGTGTTTGCATTTCCCTCTACTTGGAACGTATTCTACTTGGAACATTCCCTCTACCAGATCATAACTGGGTTCTTTTCATTGTTCAGAGTCTCAGCTCAAATGTTATCTCTTCCTAAATATCTTTCTAGAATACCTTTTCTAAAGTAGAGACCACTTCCAACTTCAACTGATTATATAGACCTATTTTATTATCTTTATGAAATTCATCACTACCTTATATTGATTATTGATTGTCTTTGTGTGCTAGGATGTAGTTTTCCCCAAGAGCAGAGACCTTGTCTTACTTAACAGTTGTATCCTTAGCACAATGACTGGCACATATCAGGTACACAGTAAATAGTGCTTGAATGAAAGAATTAATTATCCTGTCAAGTTGTGATACTAAAGGCAATGAAGAAGTTGATGAAAGAAATATGACAAAATATTTCTTTTAAGGTTGCTTAAACTATTTTGAATTAATATTCACGAAATAATTTGAGGATCAACCCAAGGGTTGGGTGGGGAATCTTGGAGAGGTGAGGTGGCATTGATATACAGTTAGGAGAAAAAGTTCTTAAGTTCTTTAAATTCTAATGCTTGTATGAAGAACATTAAAGGTAGGTACAAGAGCTTTATGTTTATCAAAAGGGGGCATGGATTTTAAAAGCTTGAGCACTACTGGTTTAAATTCTGGTACCAGGGTAAGTCCTGAGCTGGGTCCATCAGAGTCACCAGGAATTTGTTAAAAATACAGGATAGGGCTTCCCTGGTGGCGCAGTGGTTGAGAGTCCGCCTGCCGATGCAGGGGACACGGGTTCGTGCCCCGGTCTGGGAGGATCCCGCATGCCGCGGAGCGGCTGGGCCCGTGAGCCATGGCCGCTGAGCCTGCGCGTCCGGAGCCTGTGCTCCGCAGCCGGAGAGGCCACAACAGTGAGAGACCCGAGTACCACAAAAAAAAAAAAAAAAAATACAGGATAGAGGACACCACCCATAGAGATCCTGGTTTAGTAGAGTTGGGATGAGGCTCTGAAATTTTGAAAAAATGTTCTCTAGGTGATTTTGCTTATCTAAATTTGGAAGCCTGTGGATTATACTAAAAGTCTATGGAATGTAAGGCAGAGTAAACTTAGGAAAGGAGAATTTATGGTTGATGCAGAATTTCATCTGAAAGGCCAGATTTTCCAAAGGGCAACTGTCATGCTCAGTGGTGAATTTTTTTTTTTTTTGCGGTACGCGAGCCTCTCACTGTTGTGGCCTCTTGTGTTGCGGAGCACAGGCTCCGGACGCGCAGGCTCACCGGCCATGGCTCACGGGCCCAGCCGCTCCATGGCATGTGGGATCTTCCCAGACCGGGTCACGAACCCGTGTCCCCTGCATCGGCAGGTGGACTCTCAACCACTGCGCCACCAGGGAAACCCACACACTTGTGTTTCTTACTGTGATAACTTGATTTCTGGTTTCTGATATAACATTTCCTTAAGTCCAGTAGGGAAAATAGGTTATACCTCACACATCAAATGTGATTGAGTGGTGTAGCTTCTGGAGCTCTGTGTTGAGTAGGATTAAGAAATTTGAATGTGGGTTTTAGTGGTAAAGAATACTCTGATTAGCAATGTCTGCGTGGGTGTGAGACGCTGGTGAATGATTTATATGCCATAGACTCAGCCACAGACACTGGAAAACATTCTTCTTGAGTTTTCTTGTGATATAAAGCTAACATGAGAAAGAAGACCTGCAGAATTCTTCTGTTTACAACTGCTTTTTGTTGTTAAAAATAAGTGGCAGAATAATATCAAGTTTTAATAGAGCAGAAGGAAGTAAGTTAATTCATACAGCAAAGGGGTTTTCCTTCAGCTTTACTGAGATATAATTGACGTATAACATCATGTAAGTTTAAGGTGCACGATGTATTGATTTAATCTGCTTATATATTGCAATATGATTACCACCATAGCATTAGCTCACACCTGCATCACGCCACATAATTACCAGTTCTTTTGTGTGGTGAGAACATATAAGGTCTACTCTCTTAGCAACCTTCAAGTATAGAATACAGTATTATTAACTATTATCACTATGCTGTACATTTGATCCCCAGAACTCATTCTTCTTACAGTAGGAAGTTTGTACCCTTTGATAACATCTTTTCATTTCCACATCCCCCAGCCCTTGGAAACCACCATTCTAATCTCTCTTTCTATGAGTTTAGCTTTTTTTAGATCCCATATATAAGTGATATCCTACAGTATTTGTTTTTCTCTGTCTGACTTATTTCACTAACGCAGCAAAGGTTTTAATGAAAGGAAACTAATCTATGACTGGGTTCTGCAAAATGGGAGAATTGACCTTGGTTTCACTCCTCTGTTGGACCTAAAATTTCCCCTGGAGCTCAACATAGACTGAGTTCAAAAAAAGAGGCACTTTGTTGTATGAATTATTCATAGTAGCTATGTCGGCTGCCTGGAATCCCTACAGCAATAGTTCTTAACCCCTTTTACCTCAAGTCAGCCCATCATTTTATTAAAGAGTTTGGCTCTTTATAGAAGCAACGTTTCTGAGAAGAATATCTTTGTAGGTATAGGAATTTTATTTGTTAAATATAGTTTCCATTTCTGGGCTAAAAGTTTTGCATATACTAACTTACTGAATATCTACAAAAATATTATAAGATTAATATCATTATCCCCATTTTATGCTGAGATTACTGACGCTCAAAGAGATTATGTAACCAACCCAGCTACACGTTTGATATGTGAAGATTTCATTATTGTATATTGCAGAACTTGAGCTCTTAATTATGCACCATAGTGCTAATTTGTTTACTTGTTTGCTTATTTATTATCTACAGTACATTTTAAAACCTTGAGAAAACTATAGTTGTTTTCTAGACCTAGCCCATGAGATCCGGGCACACCGTGCGTGTATTAAAAAGTGCTGAGTCCAACTCCATGGAATTTGTGGAGTCGAAGGAAATAGACAGAAGTTGGGAGTCAGGAGCTAATGGGTCACAGTGTGAATCTGCTTAAGCAGAACATTAGAGAAGAGGTTAAAAGAAGAGAGTGGAACTCTTGGTTTCTCTAACTTGTTTTTTAGCTCAACCAGTATTTCCTGACCACCTGCCATATGCCATGCAGTGTGATAGAAACGAGGGCTACAAACTAGCAAGCACAGAATCAATCCCTATTTTCATGGAGCTTACAGGCTGCTAGAGACTGAAGGTTTCTGTCCCCCACCAAATTCATATGTTGAAACCTAATCCCCAGTACAATGGTATTAAGAGGTGTGGTGTTTGGGAGGTGATTAGGTCATGAGGTGGAGCCCTCAAAAAATGGAATTAGTGTCCTTATTAAGAGACCCCAGAGAGTGCTCTTGCCTCTTAGATTTAGGTTGAAGTCTAAACCTAGACTTAGGTTTCTTCTATTTGCAGATAAAAATATTGAAATCAATAAACTAGCTGTGTAAACCTGGGAAGGCTAATTACTGTCTTCGAGCCACTTTATAATATGGATAAGAGTTATACTTGCTGTATTGAAATACAGTTGTGAGGATTTTATTATTTAGTGCCCTTTATATGCTTAGTCCAGTGCCTAACAAATAGTTGCTCAATAAGTTGCTGCTGTGGAGATGAATAATAATCCTTTTTCATATTTGGGTCAATGAGGATGGGCTCTGACTACCTACATATGGCCCCGTGTCTACAGGTCATATACTAGCCAACTGGAAACAAATAAATAGCTATACTTTCTTTCTTTTCTACCCTGATATATTTTGATTCTTGGGGTTTTGTCAGGATGTGTAAGTGTACCCTAGGCTTCCTGGATATCCTTTTTTTTGCCACCTTAATGCTCCATTTCAATATAATCATTTAGGTTGGTTGTACAGATGATTCCATCTGGTTATTAGGTTGTCATCAAGTAACAGCTGAGTGGTTACTGAAGCCAAAAATTTTTCCTCTGGCTGTGGCCTCCCTGCCTTTTGTTGAAGGAGTTCACACATATGATAACCACTATGTGGGGATCGTTTCGGCAGTATTTATTCAATCTGTAGCAGGGGAACACGGAATCAACTTTGATATTTCTTGAATGTTCAGATCAATAGCCTAGTTCTTCTTTCCCGAAATTCTAAGAGGACTTTTGGACCACTGGCGGCATTTCACAAGCTAGGTTGACATTCCCAAAATGAATTGGATGACTCAAAACCAAAACTTGCTTTTGAGCATCAATCCTGAAATACTGTTTTTTCTTTCCTCTTTGTCACTATCTCAGTTCACTGGGTGATTTCTAGAATTGTGCTTTCCTTTGAAATGTTCCTCAAGGCCATTCCAACTCAGTGGCTGGGTTAGATGCTAAGCGTGTCTACAGTTAGCTTACTTGTGTCTGCAGGAAGAAATCTAACATTTGAGTACAAGGCATGGTGCTAGGGGATTTATATGATATTATCTTCATGTAACAGATGAAGATCTAGGATCAGACAGATGAAAGGACTTGTCCAAGTCACTAGTTAGTAGGTGGTGGAGATGGAGTTTGAACCTAGCCCTGCCTCACTCCAAAGCCACTTTACTGGAGAAGCAGTTAGTACGCGGTCGAAAACACAAACTGCAGTGTCAGGTGCCCGTATCCAGTTGGTGGCTCTAACACTTACTGACTGTGAAATCCTAGGCAGTTTACTTAACTGGCTTGTGCTTCAGTTTTCTCACCTATATAATGGGAATCATATTAGTACCTATGTCAAAGGGTGGTTGTAAGGATGAAATGGGTAAATGTAAATGAAGTAACCAGAATAATCCCTTCCATAAAGTAAGTGCTATATGTGTTTCTTAAATAAATAAATAAATGTTGTTCTCACCATTAGATAAATGTGTCTGAGTTGCCATATTTCTACTTTGGAATCAATGTCACATGCTTTGTGATGCATGTAAAAATACTTTAAAGCCAGTTGGTTTTTCTTGACAATAGAGCCAGAACATGGCAGGCTGGAATTTGAATGCAGAAATTAAAAACTGTAAAGCCAGTGTGTTTCCTACCACATCAGGCACAGAATGGGATACTTTAGGGAGTTCCAGAGGAAGAAAAACCCGCTAAAAGTATTAACTCTAAGGATAACATTTAGACAAGCTTCTTAGACTTTACAGGGATTACCCATGAGTGATCAGGGATTTTCTTTGCATATTGAGACTTAAAAATCAAATATGATTTCAAATAAAAGACCAGGGACAATGCATATATATCTGTATTCACTAGACATTTTTTCTTTTCCTTTTTTGTCTCTTGCCATTAACAAAGCTTCTCTTTTCTTATTCATTTTAACTCCCTTATCTTTTGTTTTTACAATAAGAGGTTTTAAATATTTTAAATTGGTCACATATAAGCCATTTTTTATTGACTGCATCAGTTCTGAATCAGTGTGCTATAAATAAGCACAACAGCTGGAATAAATTTCATTAGCAAGTAAACATAATGTGTATCACAGAACACTTCACATAAATTCCCTTCTGTGCTTGTCAGGCAAGGACTCAAGTAATGTTTGTCTCTGCAAGCTGCACCAAGATTCATAAATTGCTTCACAGAACGAGGAAATATTCAGTAAACACAGACAGTTAATAACCATGTTCCCAAAAGGCTGGAATGGAACTCCCATACACTTTCAAAGAGTCAAGGAAAAGTGCTCGTCCTTGTATTGTCCTTGAAGGCTCTGCCGCTGGGCACCGTGAATAGGTGTGATGGGCTCCGTTTGGTGGGGAAAAGAGGGAAACTAACACCCCTGTCTTCCTTTGATGAATCGAATCTTCCCCACTTTCAGTCCATATGGTTTGCGTGGAGTTGGTTTACTCCTCCTGCTTCAGGGGTGGAATCTGACTCAGACCTGGACAGTCAGCAAATTCTGTGCCCTTGACCACAATGCTTGGTCCAGGGGTGGCCAGGTGATCTAACACAGGCCAATAAGACTCAATTCTGGGCCTTCTCTTGGAACTATTAGGGAAGAAAACTCCCTGTAGACTTGCGGCTAGAGTAGTCCCAACTGCCTGGAATTAAGGCAGTTCAAAGAAAAATGCCTGGAAATGAAGGAATCATCTGTGAAGACATCATTGAGCATCTTGATCCAGTCATGTTGGAAGACTCTATCTCCAAACTTTTCATTAACGTAAGGGAATAATAGCACATTCCTTCTTTAAAGTTATTAATTTGGTATTTTTCTTATTTCTTAAGCCAGTTTGAATTGGTTTCTATCACTTGCAGTGAAAGGGACATCATTAATAAGACTGTGATATAAAAAGGACCATTATATGAACAAAAGGTCTTGGGGCATCCTGGAGGGAGAGACTAAGGGGTGAAGCTTTAATTGAGCTTTGAAGGTTGTGTAATATTTAGCAAGAGGAGTGTGGTAGGCAAAGCCATTTCAGAGAAAAAGAGTAGCATGTGCCAAGAGGAAGGACATCTCAAGGAATGTGAGAACAGCATTGTGGTGAGGAGTGATGAGAGATGTGGCTGGAGAGCTGGCTGGAGCTCAGTTGTCTAGGGTGTTATGCACCATGCTAAGACCTTGGACCATGTGAGCCATAGGAAGAATGATGTGTTAGATGTGCCCATTGGATTACTGACTACGGCAGTGGAATGGGGTGTGCATTGGTGTGTGGAGACCTATAGGCAGGAAAGCTGATTTGGAGACTATAACAACAGCTCAGGAAAGAAAGAAAATATACACAGACTAAAGTAAGTAAATATATGGCATAATGCTGTCTTTTCCAAATCCTGCATTTAAGGCAGACACTGCTAATTGACCACCACCACCCCCCCAGACCCCTGCTCTGCTGCCAGCCTGCTTCCCAATTTAGTATTCTCAGCACAGTATTCCAGACAGGCATTCCCAATCATTTGTTGATACTGCCACTCAATTAGAAACCTACATGCTGTTCCAGACCATCTGGCAAGTAGTCGATATGGATGCTGTAATGAGACTGGAATTCTCTTGCGTTGACTCTTGCTTTAGGTTCTTTGGGTTGTATCATAGAATTAGAACTTTTCTTCTTTGACTGGTAGAAGTAAATGGATGAGTGTTTGTCGAGCAGGAAAAATAGTTTGAGTGAAATCCCAGCCTGTAAGGGAGGCTGCAACTTTTCTTCTCTCAATGCAAATAACAGCTCCGGCCCGACAACCAAAACAAAGTTGATGGACTCCATGGGGGCCACTGTCTGGCTCAACTACTTTTAATGGGATGTGAGACATGTGCATTTCCTTGAGGTCACAGCTCTAAATCTGACCTGTGGCCATAAGAACCACTGTCTGACAGCTCCTTGGCAGCCGCTGTGAAATGAGTTATCTGTCTCTGGACCATTTCTAGTAGCAGGAGTCTACTTGAGCAAAGCCGTTCTGGAGTTACTGCTGGAGAGGGAGTGCTAAACTGAAAGGCAAAGGAATAAATGGAGACAGAGCTGCTCCATCCACACATCAAAGATGTTTTCCTACAGCCGCCTCAAGACCCATTGGGTTAAAGGCTACAGTGAGAGTATTCACTGGAGAAAGGACACTGCCGGGCAGTGAGAGGTGTGTTCTTTTACTGGCTCAAAGATTCACAGAACAGGAGCCTGAGTGGTTTTGGAGCTGAGAGAAGTGGCCCGCCGCCCAGATAGCAGAGAGGAGCTGTTTCTCCTAGATCCATCAGATAAGGATCTTTAGAGTCACATCAAGTTCGTATTCTAATTACAGAAGAGAAGTTGCTCATCTCAACAGAACCAGAGGCCATGTAAGAAGGAGTCTGGGTCTTGGATGCAAAGGTTTGAACTTTCAGAAGCCTTCCCTCATTCTGCTTGTTAGGACAGGCTTGTTGTTGTTGCTCATGTGGAAAGGAAAATACACAATTATTTTTGGGAATCCAGTGTTTTTCAATAAAGTAGGTCCAAAGTGGGGAATGATAGGGGATTTCAAAAGCCTGACAGTATGTGTTTTCAGAAATTCAAAGGAAACCTCTATGTAATATATATAACAAGAATGACTATTTATCAAACAAGAACAGAATGCCAGCACTCTCTCTGTTTGACCTCATTTACATTCCTCAGCCATGAGAGGTACTTACCATTACTTCTTTAATTTTACAAATGAAGTAACTGAGAGTTTTAAAAAGTAACTTGCCTAGGCTACACCTTTTGAAGTGGTGAATTTAATCAAACACCTCTCTGCTGTTTTCACTCTACTTTGATACCTTGGGATAGAAAATAGCTTGATCTGGAACAGCTATCCCTAACCAGGATGAAATAGAATGATGTAAGTACTTAAAAAGAGTGGGTACTGGGGACTCTGCTGAGCACCTTACAGGTATGCCCTTAATGAATCCTCAGAATACGACTATGCATTGGTTTCTATTACTTACCCATTTTACAGATGAGGAAATTGAGAGATTTCAGTAACTTGCCAAGGCCTCCCAAGCAATAAGTGATGGAGCTGGGGTTAGGATTCCGGTCCACCTTACTCTAAAGCACATACATTTTTTTTTTAATTGAAGTATGATTGATTTACAATGTTGTGTTAGTTTCTGGTACACAGCAAAGTGATTCAGTTATACATGTATATACACTCTTTTTAAAAATATTCTTTTACACTATCGTTTATCATATTGGATATAGTTCTCTCTGCTATACAGTAGGACCTTGTTGCTTATCCATTCTGTATATAATAACTTACATCTGCTAATCCCAAGCTCCCAAACCATTGCTCCTCCAACCTCCTCCCCCTTGGCAAGGTCAAGTCTGTTCTCTATGTCCATGAGTCTGTTTCTGTTTCATAGATAGGTTCATTTGTGTCATATTTTAGATTCCATATATATGTATATTCTTTTTCAGATTCTTTTCCATTATAGTTTATTATAAGATTGAATATAGTTCCCTGTGCTGTACAGTAGGACCTTGTTTATCTATTTTATATGTAGTATTTTGTATCTCAAAGCACATACTCTTAACCACTGAAGCTGGTATGGTACAGAGACCTATTAATAGAGGTACATGAGATTATCTTAGGGGGCATATAAACAAATATCTTAAAAGTAGTTATTTAAATTAACGCATGCAAGACTGCCTTTTCTAGTGGCAGATATACAGTATTTCTATTTTAAAATTGATTTATTGAAGTTAAAAAGTGAGTTGATTTAAATAAAATATTAAGTGAATAATAATGTGGCACATGGAGGTGGTTGAAATGGGCAAGATGGTTTGTGAAAGACTGAGGTCTGGGGGTCACTGCAGTGTGCTTAACTGCTTTTTAGGGTGACTCAGCATGCTCTAGGCTGAGGAGTGGGAGTTGCAGTGCGGTGCAGGGCTGCAGGTACTACCCCAGGGTGGGGAGTCCCTTCCCAGAGTCAGGAGGGGCCCCACTGCCTGGAGGCCTTGAAAGAAAATGCAGATCTTCCTGTTAGCTCTTTGCCTTGGTTTCTTGAATGTTCTATTCTGTGGGTGGGTGTCCATGATTATTGAGTCTGTTTCACTTTTTAAATTCGACTCGAATGTCCACAGTCAGCTTAAGTCCCTCCTCGTCCATGAAGCTTTCCTTGGAATCCCTACTGCCTTAACTCTCTGTATGCCAAAGCCTGGTTTTTCACAGTGCTGTTTGGTAATGGGCTGTTATTGTTACTCTGTTAATTGTGATTAGAAATGACAAATATATTTCGGATTGTGTACTAACTCTGAAATATGGCTAGTGGCTATTTAGGTGCTGCCTGCCTTGGAGAGGATTCTGAGATTGCACGTGAGATCAGTAGAAAAGGATAGCATGATTGATTAGTAATGTCTGTCATGGGGCAAGTTAGGTGAGAAGAAACATGCATGCTGCACGTTTGTCATCCCTGACTGTTGATTCTCCAACTAGATGATGGCTCTCTGAGAAAATGATCTATGGCTGCTTCATACATTGCACTTCCCTCAGCATGTAGCACGTTCATAGATTCACTGATTCTGTCTCTCATTTCCCATGAAGACTGAATCTGGAATTCCAAGAGAATCAAAAGCCACCTGTTAAGTTTCACTACAGATTGCAGGTGTAGAATCTGCACTTCTGGTTTGAAGACAAGGTAGCTGCTTACCAGAGAGCAGCTGCTCTTTTCTTTCTCCCTACGCTAAAGTCCAGCAAGTACTGAATAGGGGGTTTAAGGATGGGGGTGGGTGGAGAGGAGCCAGGGAAAGAATGTATCAGAAAAGCAATGTCTTTAGACCAAAACGAGCTTGCACAGAAACATTGGGAGATAGTTTTTCCCCATATGTGAATTGAGTTATGGTCAATCATGTTTTTCTGTGATCTAACATCTCCCTGGTTTTCTCTATGATTCCATTATTTATTTCCAAGAGCGGATGGCCAACGGGTGGGAGTGGTTGGCTCCCTGGTCATCTTTGCCTGAGATTTCATCAGTACCGTGGTAGGATAAAGAGCAGCCATGGCCAGGATCCATTCACAGTGGGATATTGATCTAGATCAGTGCCTACGCTGGACCCAGAGATATCACATCATAACTGGGGATAAAATGATGTGCAGACAGAATCCTTTATATTCATCTGGTTTAGGCACTCCCTGAGCAAACTGTGAAGGCTCTGCTCATCTCTCCTTTGACTCTGCTCTATCTGTTCTCTTCGCTCTCCTGAGATGTTTACCACCCTCAGGGTAGGGCCCTCTTGGGAAAATACAATCTGTTTTTTCTCTTTTTTCCTCCTTTGCAAACGCACCCAAAATCCTGTGTCACATTTCTTCAGAGTTTTTGCTTTTAACTCGTTGACTCTGTGCCATTTAGAATAAGTTATTCTCAGAGAGCTCATGCATTTTCCCTTCTCAATGGCACTTCTAAGCATAATGATTTGTTTTTGATGGCTTTCTTGTTTTTAAGGTCATGGAATCAGGCTCATGGTGTGAATCTCAGGCAGTGTGATACACCAGAGGAGGAGGTACTTTAGGTTCTAGAGGTTCCCATTGAATCAGACGTGAAGCAGCTCATTCTGTCTCAATACTTCTAGGCAGTGGATCTCAACCAGCAACCCTAACAGAAGTGGGCTGTCAAATGATGATCAGTAAAGATGCTTGAGCTGATTTTTTCCTACGGTTAAAGTCATGCCTGCTGGATTGTAGAGTTAAGTAGGTCATGCACTGCTACAGAGAGTTGAGTATGACTGGGTGCAAAGAAAAGAAAAGACACGTAGTATACCATTAAGCTAGTACTGAAAGGGGCTGTATGTTTACTGAAACATGAAGAAAAATGATCTTGTGTGCATAGGTGAAAGGCAGAGTGAAGGCAGTAAGTGGTTTCACTCAAATACCTGTTGAAAGTCACTATCCTAGAGCACTATGTATCTTGAGACTAGCTTGACACCTTGTATAAGGAAGGCACTCAAGAGTGGCTTTGTAATCTAAGGGGTAAGACTGAGGTTACTTCCTGCTACTTATACACATAGGCCCACATATATGGTAATTTTTTTGACAGCATTCCTTTTTTTAAATTAATTTTTGTTGGAGTATAGTTGATTTACAATGTTGTTAGTTTCAGGTGAACAGCAAAGTGAATCAGTTATACATATACCCACTCTTTTTAAGATTCTGTTCCCATATAGGTCATTACAGAGTGTTGAATAGAGCTCCCTGTGCTATACTGTAGGTTCTTATTAGTTATCTATTTTATATATAGTAGTGTTATATGGTAATCTTGAATGTTTGGTGATCCTGCATTTTCTTCAAAAAGCATAAGATTAAAAAAAGGGTTTTTGGTCCAATTGAACATACACACTTCTTAGAATATAGATGAAATAGTTACTGATCTACAAATAAAATTTATTTAGGTTATTCCACATACATAAGTCAAGAGGTAATATTAATTTAGAAGTAGTTCTTTTTTTCCACTTTAAAATTTTTGACACAATTTTATTCCAACTCTTCAGATGCGTTTTTGATATTAGTGTCTTTGACATTGTTCCCTCTTCTCCTGCTCCTACACCTACTTTCCAACAATTTATGTTGTTCAAAGGAAACTTAGGCTGTTGCCCAAAGATATTTCATTGTTGACAGTACAACACTAAATTATGCAGAACCCCATTGGCACCAATTGGCCTAATGCTGGTTCTGGAATCCATTAATTCTTTGTTTCAAGAATCCTTTTGGTTGTTTAGAAAACACTGCTCTTAGTGCTGGAGCCATCAATTGAGCATAATTTTTTCTTGGGCTTCCCCATCAAGTAATAGAATATAACAAGAAGCTTTCTTCTTGGAATCACTTTTGGGCACTAGTCAGTCTAGAGAATTAGGAGGAGTGGCTGGGAGCTGGTGTAGGAGGGTAAGAACAGGGAAGAAAGCCATGGGGTGCAGTCCAGTTGCGGGCTGGATTGTGAAGACTTTGGGGGCACAGAGCTAGAAGAGGTGGTAGAGATGATGGAATTCAACACCTTCATAAATTAGAAAAGAAACACACAAAAAGTCTAGGGAAGGCTCGTGTGCCAGCATATGGTTCTTTTCTTTTTTTTTTTTTGACTTCAAACTCTTAACCATGGTACTTGTCTGTCCTCCAGAGAAATCCGTGTGATTCTTGGTCTTGCTTGTTGTTAACTATGAACCCTTAGGCTAGAAATTTAGCTTCTATGAACCTGAGCTTCATTATCTTCAAAACGAGGTAATAATCTCCATGGTGATTTTGTGAGCAGAGATGAAGTTAATGTATGGAAAGTGCTCATCACTATTTCTGACACAGTAGCTCAATAGACAGTAGCTACTACTATTATTATCACTAGAGTTATTATTATTTTGTAGTTTTAGGTCTTTTCCTAGGCATTGAGTGCCCTCCTGGTCCCCTTTTCCAATCCCTTCTGACCTAGACCCACTATACTTTGATACTAAACATATAATGAAAATTATTAAAAAAAAGAATTCATCTGTGGTATTAAATGAAGTTGTATTACATTATTAACAACAGCTCCCTTTCCTTTACCAGAACCTTATCTATCCTTTATGACTCAGATCAAATATCACCTTTTTCAGGGAGTTGCCCTGTCCCTGCCAAACTGAGGTAGTGATGCTCTGAATGCTAGGAACGTGGGATAAAGGTGAGATGGTGTGTGTGTGTGTTAATTCAAACCTAGAGCATAGCAAAAAGTATCAACCAAATACTGTGATTTAGCCACTTGACATTTTGACTTGAAGGAAAGAAAATGGGGTATTTTCTTTGCTGCAGTGCATTAGCAGGACATCCTGAAGCTCAGATTCTTTTATTTATCTTCCTCATTTGAGAAAATGAGCCCAGCTCCTGACAGAAGCACTAAATTAGATATTGGTAAAAGCTGGTCATCAGGGTTCAAATCAGCAGTGTCTTGCTGCTCTCACTGAGTACCTGTAATTAATAGAGTTGCTAGCAGAGGCCTGGAGATGCCAGCATGGCATTCTCCAAAAATATGGCAACTAATATTTTCTGGTCCTAGCTGAAAAGCATAATTTAAAAATATCTTTTTGAGGAGGGACCTTAAAGATGGCAGAGTAGTAAGATGTGGAGATCACCTTCCTCCCCACAAATACATCAAACATACATCTACATGTGGAACAAATCCTATAGAACACCTACTGAATGCTGGCAGAGGACCTCATACTTCCCAAAAGGCAAGAAACTCCCCACGTACCTGGGTAGGGCAAAAGAAAAAACAGAGACAGAAGAATAGGGATGGAACCTGCATCTCTGGGAGGGAGCTGTGAAGGAGAAAAAGTTTCCCCACACTAGGAAGCCCCTTCACTGGCAGAGATGGTGGGTGGGTGGAGAGGAAGCTTCGGAGCCACGGAGGAGAGCGCAGCAATAGGGGTGCAGAGGGAAAAGCAGAGAGATTCCCGCACAGAGGATCGGTGCCGACCAGCACTCACCAGCCCGAGAGGCCTGTCTGCTCACCCACCAGGGCTGGTGGGAGCTGGGAGCCGAGGCTCTGGCTTCAGAGGTCAGATCCCAGGGAGAGGACTGGGTTTGGCTGTGTGAACACAGCCTGAAGGGGGCTAGTGCACTACAGCTAGCCGGGAGGGAGTCTGGGAAAAAGTCTGAACCTACCCAAGAGGCAAGAGACCATTGTTTTGGGGTGTGCGAGGAGAGGGTATTCCTTACCTGTGTGCCCACAGAAGGCAGAGCACCACCTACACGAGCTCCAGAGCCAGGGGTGTGCTGTGGCTATCAGCTCAGACCCCAGAGATGTGCATGAAATGCTAACGCTGCTGCTGCAGCCACCAAGAATCCTGTGTGCAGGCACAGGTCACTATCCACACCACCCGGGAGCCTGTGCAGCCCGCCACTGCCAGGGTCCCACGATCCAGGGCCAACTTCCCCAGGAGAACACATGGCATGCCTCAGACTTGCAACATCACGCCAGCCTCTGCCGCCACAGGCTCACCTTGCATTCCAATTATAACTACTGTACCACTCCCTCCCCCAGGCCTCAGTGAGCCAGAGCCCCCTAATCAGCCTCTGCTTTAACCTGTCCTGTCTGGGCGGGAGCAGAGGTCTGAGGGCAACCTACACACAGAGGTGGGGCCAAACCCATAGGTGAACCCCAGGAGCTGTGCGAACAAAGAAGAGAAAGGGAAATTTCCCCCAGCAGCCTCAGGAACAGTGGATTAAATCCCCATAATCAATTTGAGGTACCCTGCATCTGTGGAATACCTGAATAGAAAACGAATCAACTCAAAATTGAGGCGGTGGATTTTAGGAACAACTGTAGACTTGGGGTTTGCTGTCTGAGACTGACATGTTTCTGATTTTTATGTTTATCTTAGTATAGTTTTGAGTGCTTGTTATCATTGGTGGATTTGTTTATTGGTTTGGTTGCTCTCTTTTTTTTTTAATTTTAAATTTTAATTATTTTATTTTATTTTATTTTTTATTATTATTTTTTCTTTCTTTTTTTCTCCCTTTTCTCCTGAGCCGTGTGGCTGACAGGGTGCTCTGGCCTGGTGTCAGGCCTGAGCCTCTGAGGTGGGTGAGCCGAGTTCAGGACATTGTACCACCAGAGACCTCCAAGGCCCATGTAATATCAATTGGCAAGAGCTCTCCCAGAGATCTCCATCTCAACGCCAAGACCCAGCTCCACTCAACGACTAGCAAGCTCCACTGCTGGATGCCCCATGCCAAACAACTAGCAAGACAGGAACACAAACCCACCCATTAGGAGAGAGGCTGCCTAAGATCATACTAAGTTCACAGACACCCCAAAACACACTACCGGATGCAGCCCTGCCCACCAGAACACAGGCACCAGGCCCATCCACCAGGAAGCCTACACAAGCCACTGAACCAACCATACCCACTGGGGGGCAGACACCAAAAACAATGGGAACTATGAACCTGCAGCCTGTGAAAAGGAGACCCCAAACACAGTAAGTTAAGCAAAATGAGACAACAGAGAAATATGCAGCAGATGAAGGAGCAAGGTAAAAACTCCATGAGACCAAACAAATGAAGAGGAAACAGGCAGTCTACCTGAAAAAGAATTAAGAGAAATGATAGTAAAGATGATCCAAAATCTTGGAAATAGAATAGAGAAAATACAAGAAATGTTTAACAAGGACCTAGAAGAGCTAAAGAGCAAAGAAACAATGATGAACAACACAATAAAGGAAATTAAAAATTCTCTAGATGGAATCAATAGCAGAATAACTGAGGCAGAAGAACAGATAAGTGACCTGGAAGACAAAATAGTGGAAATAACTACTGCAGAGCAGAATAAAGAAAAAAGAATGAAAAGAATTGAGGACAGTCTCAGAGACTTCTGAGACAACATTAACCGCACCAACATTCAAATTAAACGGGTCCCAGAAGAAGAGAAAAAGAAAGGGACTGAGAAAATATTTGAAGAGATGAAAGTTGAAAACTTCCCTAATATGGGAAAGAAAATAGACAATCAAGTCCAGGAAGCACAGAGTCCCATACAGGATAAATCCCAGGAGAAACACACCAAGACACATATTAATCAAACTATCAAAAATTAGGTACAAAGAAAAAAATAGTAAAAGCAGCAAGAGAAAAGCAAGAAATAACATACAAGGGAATCCCCATAAGGTTAACAGCTGATCATTCAGCAGAAACTCTGCAAGCCAGAAGGGAGGGGTGAGACATATTTAAAGTGATGAAAGGGAAGAACCTACAACCAAGATTACTCTACCCAGCAAGGATCTCATTCAGATTCAACGGAGAAATTAAAACCTTTACAGACAAGCAAAAGCTAAGAGGATTCAGCACCACCAAACCAGCTTTAAAACAAGTGCTAAAGGAACTTCTCTAGGCAGAAACACAAGAGAAGGAAAAGACATACAAATACAAACCCAAAGCAATTAAGAAAATGGGAATAGGAACATACATATCAATAATTACCTTAAATGTAGATGGATTAAATGCTCCAACCAAAACACATGGACTGGCTGACGGGATACAAAAACGAGATCCATGTATATGCTGTCTACAAGAGACCCACTTCAGACCTAGGGACACATACAGACTGAAAATGAGGAGATGGGAAAAGATATTCCATGCAAATGGAAATCAAAAGAAAGTTGGAGTAGCAATTCTCATATCAGAAAAAATACTTATAAAGCAGAAACTAACACACCATTGTAAAGCAATTATACTACAATAAAGATGTTAAAAATATATATCCCTAGAAAAAATAACTTTAAAATATAGACTATTACAAGAGACAAGGACACTACATAATGATCAACAGATCAAACCAAGAAGAAAACATAACAATTGTAAATAATTATGCAGCCAACATAGGAGCACTTCAATACCTAAGGCAAATGCTAACAGCCATAAAATGGGAAATCAGCAGTAGCACAATCATAGTAGGGGACTTTAACACCCCACTTTCACCAATGGACAGATCATCCAAAATGAAGATAAATAAGGAAACACAAGCTTTAAATGAAACATTAAACAAGATGGACTTCATTGATATTTATAGGACATTCCATCCAAAAACTACAGAATACACTTTCTTCTCATCGAAATTTCTGCAAGATAGATCATACTTTGGGTCACCAAACAAGCCTTGGTAAATTTAAGAAAATTGAAATCATATCACGTATCTTTTCTGACCACAACACTATGAGACTAGATATCAGAGGAAAAAAAAAAACTGTAAAAAATACAAACACATGGAGGCTGAACAATATGCTACTAAATAACCAAGAGATCACTGAAGAAATCAAAGAGAAAATCAAAAAATACCTAGAAACAAATGACAATGAAAACATGACCCAAAACCTATGGGATGCAGCAAAAGCAGTTCTAAGAGGGAAGTTCACAGCAGTACAATCCTACCTAAAGAAACATTTAAAATCTGAAATAAAGAGCCTAACCTTACACCCAAAGCCGTTAGAGAAAGGATTTTAAAAAAACCCAAAGTTAACAGAGGGAAAAAAATCAAAAAGACCAGATCAGAAATAAATGAAAAAGAAATGAAACAATAGCAAATATCAGTAAAACTAAAAGCTGGTTCTTTGAGAAGATAAACAAAACTGATAAACCACTAGCCAGACTCATCAAGAAAAAAACGGAGAAGACTCAAATCAATAGGATTAGAAATGAAAAAGGCAAAGTAACAACTGACACTGAAGAAATACAAAGAATCATGGGATATTACTGCAAGCAACTATACGCCAATAAAATGGACAACCTGGAAGAAATGGACAAATTCTTAGAAAAGCAAAACCTTCTGAGACTGAACCAGGAAGAAATAGAAAATATAAACAGACCAATCACAAGCACTGAAATTGAAACTGTGATTAAAAATCTTCCAACAAAAGCCCAGGACCAGATGGCTTCACTGGCAAATTATATCAAACATTTAGAGAAGAGCTAACACTTATCCTTCTCAAACTCCAAAATATAGCAGATGGAGGAACACTCCCAAACTCATTCTATGAGGCCACCATCACCCCGATACCAAAACCAGATAAAGATGTCACAAAAAAAGAAAACTACCGACCAATATCACTGATGAACATAGATACAAAAATCCTCAACAAAAGACTAGCAAACAGAATCCAGCAGCACATTAAAAGGATCATACCCCATGATCAAGTGGAGTTTATCCCAAGAATGCAAGGATTCTTCAAAATATGGAAATCAATCAATGTGATACACCATATTAAACTGAAGGATAAAAACCATATGATAATCTCAATAGATGCAGAAAAAGCTTTTGACAAAATTCAACATGCATTTAAGATAAAAACTCTCCAGAAAGTAGGCATAGAGGGAACTTACCTCAACATAATAAAGGCCATATATGACAGACCCACAGCCAACATCGTTCTCAATGGTGAAAAGCTGAAACCATTTCCTCTAAGATCAGGAACAAGGGAAGGATGCCCACTCTCACCACTATTATTCAACATAGTTTTGGAAGTTTTAGTCACAGCAATCAGAGAAGAAAAAGAAATAAGAGGAATCCAAATTGGAAAAGAAGAAGTAAAACTGTCACTGTTTGCAGATGACATGACACTATACATAGAGAATCCTAAAGATGATACCAGGAAACTACTAGACCTAATCAATGAATTTGGTAAAGTAGCAGGATACAAAATTAATGCACAGAAATCTCTTGCATTCCTATACACTAATGATGAAAAATCTGAAAGAGAAATTAAGGAAACCCTCCCATTTACCACTGCAACAAAGAGAATAAAATACCTGGGAATAAACCTACCTAAGGAGACAAAAGACCTGTATGCAGAAAACTTTAAGACTCTGATGAAAGAAATTAAAGATGATACAAACAGCTGGAGAGATATACTATGTTCTTGGATTGGAAAAATCAACAATTTGAAATTGACTATACTATCCAAAGCAATCTACAGATTCAGTGCAACATCTATCAAAGTACCAATGGACTTTTTCACAGAACTAGAACAAAAACATTTTTGAATTTGTATGCAAACACAAAAGACCCCAAATAGCCAAAACAATATTGAGAAAGAAAAACGGAGCTGGAGGAATCAAACTCCCTGACTTCAGACTACACTACAAAGCTACAATAATCAAGACAGTATGATTTTGGCACAAAAGTAGAAATATAGATCAATGGAACAGGATAGAAAGCCCAGAGATAAACCCATGCACATATGGTCACCTTATCTTTGATAAAGGAGGCAAGAGTATACAATGGAGAAAAGACAGTCTCTTCAATAAGTGGTGCTTGGAAAACTGGACAGCTACATGTAAAAGAATGAAATTAGAACACTTCATAATGCCATATACAAAAATAAACTCAAAATGGATTAAAGACCTAAATGTTAGCCAGACACTATAAAACTCTTAGCGGAAAACATAAGAAGAACACGCTTTTTTAAAAAAAACCAATTTATTTATTTTGGGGCTGCATTGGGTCTTCATTGCTGTGCATGGACTTTCTCTAGTTGCAGCGAGCAAGGGCTACTCTTCGTTTTGATGCACAGGCTTCTTGTCACTGTGTCTTCTGTTGTTGGAGTTGCAGAGCACGAGCTATAAGTGCACGGGCCTCAGTAGTTGTGGCACGTGGGCTCAGTAGTTGTAGCTCATGGGCTGTAGAGTAATTGTGATGTACAGGCTTAGTTGCTCCGCGGCATGTTGGATCTTCCCCAGACCTGGGCTCGAACCCGTGTCCCCTGTATTGGCAGTCGGATTCCCAGCCTCTGTGCCACTAGGGAAGCTTCAAAGAACACTCTTTGACATAAATCACAGCAAGACGCTTTTTGATCCATCTCCTAGAAAAATGGAAATAAAAACAAAAATAAACAAATGAGAGCTAATGAAACAAAAGCTTTTGTATAGCAAAGGAAAGACAATCTGCAGAATGGGAAAAAATATTTGCAAATGAAGCAACTGACAAAGGATTAATCTCCAAAATATACAAGCAGCTCATGCAGCTCAATATCAAAAAAAAACAAACAACCCAATCTAAAAATGGGCAGACGACCTAAATAGACATTTCTCTAAAGCAGATATACAGATTGCCAACAAACACATGAAAGGATGCACAACATCACTAATTATTAGAGAATTTCAAATCAAAACTACAATGAGTTATCACCTCACGCTGGTCACAATGGCCATGATCAAAAAATCTACAAACAGTAAATGCTGGAGAGGATGTGGAGAAAAGGTAACCCTCTTGCACTGTTGGTGGGAATGTAAATTGATACAGCCACTATGGAGGATTTTTTAAAAAAACTAAAAATAGAACTACCATATGACCCAGCATTCCACTACTGGGCACATACCCTGAAAAATCCATAATTCAAAAAGTGTCATGTACCACAGTGTTCATTGCAGCACTATTTACAATAGCCAGAACATGGAAGCAACCTAAGTGTCCATCGACAGATGAATGGATGAAGAAGATGTGGCACTTATGTACAATGGAATATTACTCAGCTATAAAAAGAAACAAAATTGAGTTATTTGTAATGAGATACAAATCATGTATCTGGATGGACCTAGAGTTTGTCATACAGAGTGAAGTATGTCAGAAAGAGAAAAACAAATACCGTATGCTAACACATATATATGGAATCTAAAAAAAAAAAAAGGAAAGAAAAAATGGTTCTGATGAACCTAGGGACAGGACAGGAATAAAGATGCAGATGTAGACAATGGACTTGAGGACACAGGGATGGGGAAGGGTAAGCTGGGACGAAGTGAGAGAGTAGCATTGACATATATACACTACCAAATGTAAAATAGATAGCTAGTGGGAAGCAGCTACATAGCACAGGGAGATCAGCTTGTTGCTTTGTGACCACCTAGAGGGGTGGGATAGGGAGGGTGGGAGGGAGATGCAAGAGGGAGGGTATATGGGGATATATATATATATACATATAGGTGATTCACTTTGTTATACAGCAGAAACTAACACAACATTGTAAAGCAATTATACTCCAAGAAAGATGTTAAAAAAATAAATGAAAACATCTTTTTGTTTTTATTTGAATTGCTGTGTGTGGAAAAATCGATAGTGCACTTTCATGAGGCTGGGTTCTCAGAGGCCACATTCTGAAGGCCGTGTCTCTCCATCCAGAGTTTAAGTGCTAGTGACCGAAGAAGCAGTTTAAAGGAGGGACAGGAGAGGCTGGCTGGTGGCTCCCTTTCCTGCCACCCCTCCATCACCCTTATTCTGAGCTGGGAGAGTCCTTTTCCTCTTGACTCCCACCAGCCTTCAGTGATGAATGCTCAAACTTTCTAGCGTTAGACCTGTGCCTGCTTTTGAAGATCAGCTTAACTAACGTTTATTGAATTCTTAGTGTGTTCAAAGCACTGGGATAGTTTCTGTGGACTCTGTCTTAAAACAAAATTATAGTCTACTAGGCCGAGAAAATTGCACGTGTAGGGTATGAGGAAGTAAAATGGGGACAAGGCAGTTTCTTTCTTTCTTTTTCTGGCTAATCCTGGTATGTATGTATGTATGTATTTGTATTGGATAAATATGACATGTCACTGTAAATTTAAGGTGTACATAGTGTTCCTTGGATACATTTGTATATGGTGATTTGGTTGCCATTGCAACAATATTTATAACATTACATACTTATAGTAGAATATTACTGTCTGGGTTCAATAATCTGTATAGGGAAGTTTCTCACTGTGAACTGAGGCTAAAAGGAACCAGGTGTAAAGTTCCAGATGGAAACCATGACATAATGGTGCTGGCCTTAATCCGCCCTGCACTGCTGTTGAGCACTCTCTGAGATCCAGGGAGTAACAATACATTATCGCCAGTTGGAGACTGAAATGTGTACAGGCTCAATCTCAGTCTGTGCCATGACCCTCTCACTTCCTGTGTGATCTGGCCCCCTCCTGACTCCAGCCTCAACTCGCATTAGACTCCACTTTTCTTCCTCCACTGCGGGCACAGTTCAATAGGCTGAGCTCTTCCGGCCTCAAGTCCTGATGTGTCTGCCTCTAACTTCCCACCTTTCCAGTCTCAGCTAACATACCACATCTACATCGAGGCTTTTCTGGAACACTCCACCAAAGAACCCTCTCCCAGTTGCTCTTCCTCCCAGTACCCTGTTTTATTTCCTTCTTAGCACTTTATCTATACTTATCTTGCTGATTTATTGTTTTACTTGTTCTGCCCTCACTGCCCATGGAAATGTAAGTCCATGCTGTGTAGAGCTGGGTACTAATTCCAGAAGGAGTCAGGACTGGGGCTGAGTGGGGTGTGTGGCCACCCTTTGACCTCCATGTCTATCTGCCTTATGGTTTTGCTTTCACTCTTCTTCCTTTGACATCTTTTCCTCACAGTCCTAACAATTGTCCCATTGATACCTTAATACAAAAGGAGCTGTTTTTAGATTATGTGCTCAGGAGTGTCTTCTTCTGTTTCCTTCCTTAACTTATTGTCTTTGCGGGGACGTTGCCTTGTTCATTGTAGCCTCAGTACCTAGCACATTGCCTGGCACAGCACCAGTACTCAATAAATGTTAACTCAATTTCCTGCCACATACTGGCTGGGTGACTTTGTCATGTTATATGATTTCTTCAAGCATCAGTTTACCTGTATAATATGGGAGGGAAAGGGGGAATAATGGCACCTTGATTACCGAGAGAAGGCAGAAAGATAAAGAATGCAGAGTGTTTAACATACTATGGATGATAGAATGGAAATGTCATGAGCAGAAGGGGACCCTGTGAGCCTCTATATCTCTTTCGGAGAAGTAACCTTAGATGCTCTGTCCCTGAGGCAGAGTCAACACTCACGGAGTCCAGAGTTTGTGCCTGATGTATCCGTCAGCAGGTAAGAGCTCACTTCACTTTCAGCTAATGTATCCTTGATGAGGCCAGAGTGTAGGGTCATCCAGTAATTGCCTGGTCTGAGTTCATCCTTCTTTTAAATTTGAAAACTTTCTTTTCCGTACTGATTCCCTATTTTAACAAAATTCACAACTTGATCTATTTTAAGGGAAAGAATAGCATAGTTGTACATCAGAATCCCCAGGCTAACACCAAATCCTTGCTTGCATGCTGGAACTGCAGTAGTATAGACAACTATAATTGCTGTCTATTAGACTTCTTTCCTTCAAGCAATAATCTTTGAATAGCAAGAGGAATGATAAATAATTTAATTTCTACAAATTATGATTAAATTAGTATTTGTTGACTATTTACCATGGGCCAGGCACTGTGCTAGGTACTTTTGTCTATTCTAATTAATCCTCCAAATAAACCTGTGAGGTAGTTAAGGTAGTGCTTTTATCCCTGTATTATGTATAAGGAGACTAAGAACAGAGAGTTTGTGTCATTTTCTTGGGGTGTCACAGCAAATGAGTTAAAGCCAAGGCATGGTAGATTTAAAGTCCTGTACTTTTTCCTGTGAAAACCCTCTATGCCAACATAAACTTTCTTTCTGTTTGCCTGTTCTTACACCATGTGACTATATGAAATGGCTGAATGAATTTTAACCAAATTCAATGAATATGTCTGGGTCAACCAAGATATAAACACAGGCTATCTGGCATGCTCAAAATTTACCTTAGAGGCATTCTGCTTCTGATAATGCCACCTCATGTTACCTCTGACTAAAGCTCTGCATCAGGACAACTTAAAGGGCTGGATAGTATATTTAAAAATTCTAGTTGAAGGCATCAGAGAACCACCAAGGAAGTGAGGATTTGAAAGACAAAGATCTGAAAGAGGAGAGAATCTCTTAGTGGTTATCACAGCGTTCAATGCTGCTTCTCTCCTTGGGGGTAATTTTTTTTTTTTTTTTTACATCTTTATTGGAGTATAATTGCTTTACAATGATGTGTTAGTTTCTGTTGTACTACAAAGTGAATCAGCTATATATATACGTATATCCTGTAGCCCCCTCCCTCTTGAGCCTCTCCCCCACCTTCCCCATCCCACCCCTCTAGGTGGTCACAAATCTGATCTCCCTGTCCTATGCAGCTGATTCCCACTAGCTGTTTATTTTACATTTGGTAGTATATATGTGTCAATGCTACTCTCTCACTTTGTCCCAGCTTACCCTTGTTTGTAGATTTTTGATCATGGCCATTGTGACCAGTGTGAGGTGATATCTCATTGTAGTTTTGATTTGCATTTCTCTAATGATTAGTGAGGTTGAGCATCCTTTCACATGTTTGTTGGCAATCTGTATATCTTCTTTGGAGAAACGTCTGTTTAGGTCTTCCACCCATTTTTGGATTGGGTTGTTTGTTTTTTTGATATTGAGCTGCATGAGCTGCTTGTATATTTTGGAGATTAATCCTTTGTCGGTTGCTTTGTTTGCAAATATTTTCTCCCATTCTGAGGATTATCATTTTGTCTTGTTTATGGTTTCCTTTGCTGTGTAAAAGCTTTGAAGTTTCATTAGGTCCCATTTGTTTATTTTTGTTTTTATTTCCATTAGTCCAGGAGGTGGGTCAAAAGGATCTTGCTGTGATTTATGTCCTAGAGTGTTCTGCCTGTGTTTTCCTCTAAGAGTTTTATAGTGTCTGGCCTTACATTTATGTCTTTAATCCATTTTGAGTTTATTTTTGTGTATGGTGTTAGGAAGTGTTCTAATTTCATTCTTTTCCATGTAGCTGTCCAGTTTTCCCAGCACCACTTATTGAAGAGGCTTTCTTTTTTCCATTGTATATTCTTGCCTACTTTGTCAAAGATAAGGTGACCATATTTGTGTGGGTATATCTCTGGGCTTTCTATCCTGTTACATTATATTTCTGTTTTTGTGACAGTACCATGCTGTCTTGATTACTGTAGCTTTGTAGTATAGTCTGAAGTCCAGCCACTTGATTCCTCCAGCTCCATTTTTCATTCTCAAGATTGCTTTGGCTATTTGGGGTCTTCTGTGTTTCTATACAAATCATAAAATTTTTTGTTCTAGTTCTGTGAAAAATGCCATTTGTAGTTTGATAGGGATCGCATTGAATCTGTAGATGGCTTTGGGTAGTAGAGTCATTTTCACAATGTTGATTCTTCCAATCCAAGAACATGGTATATCTCTCCATCTATTTGTATCATCTTTAATTTCTTTCATCAGTGTCTTATAGTTTTCTGTATACAGGTTTTTGTCTCCTTACGTAGGTTTATTCCTAGGTATTTTATTCTTTTGGTTGCAGTGGTAAATGGGAGTGTTTCCTTAATTTCTCTTTCATATTTTTCATCATTAGTGTATAGGAGTGCATGAGATTTCTGTGCATTAATTTTGTATTCTGCAACTTTACCAAATTCATTGATTAGCTCTAGTAGTTTCCTGGTATCATCTTTAGGGTTCTCTATGTATAGTGTCCTGTCATCTGCAAACAGTGACAGTTTTACTTCTTCTTTTCCAATTTGGATTCCTCTTATTTCTTTTTCTTCTCTGATTGCTGTGACTAAAACTTCCAAAACTATGTTGAATAATAGTGGTGAGAGTGGGTATCCTTCTCTTGTTTCAGATCTTAGAGGAAATGGTTTCAGCTTTTCACCATTGAGAATGATGTTGGCTATTGGTTGGTCATATATGACCTTTATTATGTTGAGTTAGGTCCCTCTATGCCCAGTTTCTGAAGAGGTTTTTTCATAAATGGGTGTTGAATTTTGTCGAAAGCTTTTTCTGAATCTATTGAGATTATCGTATGGTTTTTCTCCTCCAGTTTTTTAATATGGTGTAGCAAATTGATTGATTTGCATATGTTGAAGAATTCTTGCATTCCTGGGGTAAACCCTACTTGATCGTGGAGTATGGTCCTTTTAATGTGCTGTTGGATTCTGTTTACTAGTCTTTTGTTGAGGATATTTGCATCTATGTTCATCAGTGATATTGGCCTGTAGTTTTCTTTTTTTGTGACATTTTCAGAATACTAATCACAATGAGGGGTGAAAATTGGAGTTCAGAACTTGCCAAGGAAGGAAGTCCCTGGTAAAATCCTAAGGTTTCAGTAAGGATCATAGGAGTGAGTGAAATGGAAATAGATTAGCGCTCACAGTAACTCAAACCCAACTTTGAATTTTCTCACTAAGTGATTAGACACTGTTAGGAAAACAACATCATTATTTGGGACACTGTTAGGAAAACAACATCATTCAGTCTCAGATATCTCTGTAAGTTTTATATATAATATATTCAATAAAAATTTTAGGAATATAAGGTGGTTTTGACCAAAACAACAGTAAACAAACCAGCAGGAGATAAAAACAGATATTGGAAACAATTCCCCAGGAGACATAGATGTTATAGTTAAAACAATTACAATTAATACATTCAAGGAATTAAGACAAGATGGAAAATTTTGACAGAAAACTGGAAACTATAAGAAAAGAGAACCTAATAGAAAGTTTGGAGCCAAGAGATACAAAAACTGAAATGAAGAATTAAGTGGACAAGTTAAACAGTAGGTTAGACACTGCTGACGGAGAATTTGTGAAGTGGAGGATAAGAGAAAGAAAATATTCAGACTTAAGCATTAAGAAAGAAAAGGATGAAAAATACACAAGAGAGTGTAGGAGACAAATGAAATGTGGTGAAATTTATAAAAAATATATATGTAATGGGTTGACCAGAAAAAAGTAAAGGATAGTGCACAAGTAGTATTTGAAGATACAGTGATCAAGTATTTTTCTAAATTTCCAAAATTTCTCAAGTTATTGTTTCAAGTAATTGATAGAGAGCTACAAATCCTAGGCAAGAAAGCACAAAGAAGATTATACCTAGACCTATCAAAATAAAACTGAGGTAAGCCAAGGACAAATAGAAAATATTAAAAGAAGAGAGAAAAAATTACCTTAAAAAATAAACAATAAATTGACAACTGACTCTTTAATGAAAACAATGGAAGCTCAATCCTAGTCATCTTCCCTTACTGAAGATAACAATTATCTTGAAGATGAAGTTTTGTTATTTTCATGATTACAAAAATACTTTTGCCATATATGCATGGGTCTACTAAAAATATAGCATTGTTTAAATACTTAAAACATTATTTAGTGTTTTAACTCTTTAAGTGATATTTCAGTACACTTTTTAAAACCCCAGTGTTATATTTTGGGATGTATTCATGTTGATATATAAAGTGTTAGTTCATTCTTAGACATGTCTTCTTAGCATATATAAAAGAATCTCAGGATACACCTGTTAACTGGACTTACTAAACTAATAGGTGTACACATCTTTACCACAACTATTTTAAAAATGTATACACATTTTCAACTTGACTAGTTTCACCCAGTTCTTTACCAAAATGGGTGGTGAAACAATTTCTAGTTCCCCCAGTAGTGTATGAAATTCCCCATTTTTCTACATCAGAACCAACTTGGTTCTGTCAAGCTTATGTTTTTTGCCATTATTACATGTGAAATGGCATCTCATTCTTGTTTTAATTTGCATTTCTCTTATTATTCAATGAAATTTACCATTTCTTATGTTGTTATTGGCCATTTAGAGGTTCTCTTCTGAAACTTGTCTATTAATATACTTTATCTATTTTCTGTTCATTTTTTTCCTTATTGATTTGTAGTAGTTCTGGATACGACTCCTTTGCCAGATATATTTTTTACCAGTATCTTCTCTCAGATTGTGGTTTACATTTTAACTTTATGGTACCTTTTTTTTGAGAAAAACTATTACATTTTAGAAAGTCAAATTTATTTATCTTTTTCTTATGGCTTGCACTTTATACACATTGCTGAAGCAGTTCTTTCCTAACTCAACATGATAAATGTATTATTCTGTATTTTCTCAAGTTTTAGAATTTTGCCTTTTTTGCGTTTAGGGCTCTAATGCAGGAGGAACTGGCATACAATAATATTATAATTTATTTTGCATTATTGATATCCACTATGTATTGAACAAACCATTTTTCTTCCTTGATTAGTAATACCTTATATCATGTTACCATCTATCTATCATCAGTCAATCAATCAAGCAATCATCTATCTAAGTATTCCTGGATTATATTCTATTGATTGTTTATTTTCCATGTGCCAGTATCACACTGTCTTAATTACTATATCTTTGTTACCTGGGGGATGAATCCTCCAAATTGTTGTTGAAAGTTGTCTCGAATACTCTTGGCCTTGCCTTTTCCAAGTGAATTTTCGATTCTTGTTGAAAAATATAGTTCTCTTTGTCTTTTGATTTCCATTTTTTGATAGAGATACTGATTCCAAGAAACATCTGTGTACTATTAGAAAATGTGAGTGCAATGATAAATGCCGATAAACACAGACATTAAAGTTGGGATAAAATAGAAGATGGTGGAGACTGTGCAAAATTGGAGAGCACATGCCCTGTCCAAAGGGGGCAGATTCTCTTCAGCTTCAACTGATTTTTGCCATCTGGGAATACAGACTTAGTGCCAAAGAAAAATGGAAATTCAAGAGAATCTGGAAACCTGATTTTTTTTCTTGCAATATGGAATTTTCCATTTATTAAGTGTTGGTTCAGTTATTTATAAACTGTTGTATAGGCCAAAGAAAACATCTCTGAAGGCCAATCCCAGGCACTTTCCTGATATTAGACTTGAATAGTTTAAGCAGGAAAAAGGAGGATAGAAAGCTAAGATTTGAGGTGAGGAATCTTGGAGCCATGATGAGACATTGAGGTGTTACATTTGTAACCTCAGTGGATCTAGAGTATAGTCCTAAGACCCAAAGCAATTATTCCAGTTCCACATCTATTGGCTTTGAATGCTTGAGACAGTTCTTGGGGAATTTGGCATGGGACATTTTAACAAGAGGCCTCCAGATGGCAGAAGCAGTGCATTCTACCTATGCTTGTACCACTATGACTCACCCCAGCCTTGTTCTCCTCCCTCTGATTTTCAAATTAGGCTTTGTTTTGTTAAGAGCTGGTTTTGTAGTAATTAACTCACTCTTTTCTATATCAATGTTTATGTTTCTGAGATTGTATCCTAACAATGTAATATGACACAAAGTTGTCTTCTTAGAGCTTTATGTAGGAGATATTCCTTCTAACTATTAGGTACAATTTCAAAACTGCTATGTATGGACCTTTGTTAGTAGTCTTTCAAAGCCAAAGTTGCATGGTTTTGGAAAGACCAATCTATTTCTTAATCCTTTTGTAGTTCATTTGACGACTGATTCTCTTGAAGAATACACACTCTTATGACTAAAGGACCACTTAATCCACGTCTAAACCGTTATCTATGATCCAGCATAGATAATATGCTAGCCTGGCTTAAACTGGCTTCAACCCAACCTGGCATGAACTCGTGTGCCAAGAATTAACAGGTATTGAACAATGGCTACAGTTGTTTTCATCACAGAAAAACCAAGCTAGGACAGCATATGAGGGCTTTTCTCTTGTCTGATTCCTAGGTGCTAAAAATGATTTATGCTATTTACAAGCTTTATTTGATAAAAAACTATAAGGCCAAGGATCACATGATTATAAGATGTAAAAATATAGATATGTTCTAGGTTCCTCCCATCTTTTTTATTTTGTTTTGTTCATAGACTCCGTCTTGCTCCAGACAGATCTGGATAAAAGGGAACGTTCATGCATTGCACTGACTCAAGTCAATGGTGCCTCCCTACGTTCACTAAATATTTAATTCAAGGCTCTGGGGATATAGTGAAATCTTAGACAAATATAATTCATGCTCTCCTAGAGCTTACATTACATATCAAGGGGAGAGGACTGACAGTAAACATCCAAACAAACAAACAAGATCTTTTTAGATAGTGTTAAGTACTTGGAAGATAATTCAATAAAAGAATGGGGTAGAGAGAGTATGTGTATATGCAAGTGGGGTGAGGAAGACTATATCATGTCGTTTTAGGATAAAAGCTGCTTTGCATATGCCGTAGTAGTGGGCACCATCATCATGTACATAAAGCACAAGTGCCAGAGTATATCCTCGTGTCCATTTAGTGGGGAACACAGCATGGAACAAGTATCTCATGGGTTTTCTAATAATATCACTGTAGTCCTTATCATCTAGTAGTAATAGCAGTAATACTAATAGTAATAATAATGCTCGAAATGATAATACTGGCTATTGTGAAGTACGTTAAGAGTGCTTTCTCATCTGTACCACGAAAGTAATGTTGCTTTCTCATCTGTACCACGAAAGTAATGTTGAGACTTTGAAAGTAATGTTGAGACACTTTTCTCCCTGTCATCTGTTCAAAGATGCCATTGAAACCAATGACCTCTATGGTCCCTTCCACTCTCTTTTCAAAAGGGAAGAACATTAAATCCTCTAGGTCTTTATGTGCCATCTTCTTCTTATACTGGATTTCCCTTCTACTTGGTTATTCATTACTCATTTCGTCTTCATCAGGTTTTCTTCTAATAAGTAAGTGTGTGAATCAGTTCTGAGAACTGCTTTCTTTGGCAGAGAGAAATGCCAATTCTGAGCAAGTCCTTGAGACTTTGCCAAAGAGCCAACACAATACCGGAAATGTATAAATGTTATGTAGGGTAGAAATGAGGAAGTTAGGGTGCCGAGTCTAAGAGGCTTGAGTTTGAGTCCTGGTTCCCCCACTTGCCAGGTATGGGTCACTGGACAAACAGTTTGATCTTGTTGAGATTTCATTTGCTTACTTGTAAGATGCTGGCAATGGTAGTACCTACCACACTGGATTTTTCCAAGGTTTATGTGGAATAGTAAATGTAAAATGTCTGTTATGTAGTACCCAATAAATGTTAGTTGCTATTATTATCATTATTTCAGTGTGTCCAAAGAACTTTAAGACTGAATATCTTTTCTGGATCAGTTTCTGATCTGAATCAAATGTGAAATAATTGTAGCTGGAAGAGCCTTTGGTTCTAACCTTCAGTCTGAATCTTAGTGGCCTTTATTCAGACCCCATAAATGATGGAATTTTATTCTCTGCTTGATTATCTCCTGCCTTGAGCAGTTCACTTCCTCCTTCCATTAATAGAATCATTTTGATGAGAAGATAGTACTTAAAAATAGTGGAAATAACTTGGAAAGGGAGATAGAGTGATTATCTCACCTCCGAATGAATTATTTGCATTTAAAATGTAGTAATTCAGTAATATTTCTCCAAAGGCTATAGTTTGATCACTAGGTTAATTCTTTTTTTTTGTTATTAAAATGAACTTTTAATTTCTGAATAGCTTTATTTAGATTCATACAAAAGTTGCAAAGAAAATTCTGCAGAGTTCCCACCTGGCCCACACCCCATTGTTAACAATAAGTTAATTCTTGAAGAATACGCATCTTCAAAGTTTGGAATTTTTGCCCGCCATAGAACTCCCAGGCAATTTTATGTTTTAAGTTGTGAAACTCTGAACAAATATTTCCATTCCTTTTAGATATGTATCTACCTCTTCTGGTGGATAGAAACAGCTGTCTAATGACTGCCTAGCAGCATTGCTCAGTGGCTGAGGACAGACTAGGCGATGGTTTCACCCAGTGGAACACCCAAGGGCAATTAGAGAAACAATGTAATTTTACAAGTTAGAAATAGGTCAAGATTTGAGACAAACACTCAGATGCTTGGGAAAGTAGCTTTGGGAATTGAATGCCCCTAGAGTGAGAAGTTATTTGGGTTGGTGTGCCTGGGTGCTCTCTCTGTTTTGTTCTGAGCACTTATGCAGAAAGAAAGTAATTCTAAGCATGCTCTTTAGGTACAAGCTTGGGTGATGCTGGTTGTCAGTGTAAGTTACAGACAGAGATAGATGATATTGGAAGCAATATATAAAAGTGGTCATGAGTGTAGTCTATGGAGTTAGACCTGCGTTTGATTTCTGCTCCTCTGCTTCTTTTTTTCTTTTTTAACATGTTTATTGGAGTATAATTGCTTTACAATGGTGTGTTAGTTTCTACTGTATAACAAAGTGAATCAGCTATTCGTATACATATATCCCCATATCCCCTCCCTCTTGCGTCTCCCTCCCACCTTCCCTATCCCACCCCTCGAGGTGGACACAGGGTGCTCGTCTGCTTCTTAGCTGGTCATCCTAAGCAATATTAACTACTCTGTGTCAGTATTTTTCATTCCTACATTGGGTATAATAACACTTATACGGGGTTGTACAGAGTTAATAAGATCATGAATATAAAGTGTTTAGCACACTGCCGGGTACTTGGAACATAACTCAGAAGGATGTGACAAAATGCTAAGCCCCACCCCTTGGCTGCGATCATGTGACCTGCTATGGCCCTCCTTCCCATCCTTCTAGTCCCTTCACAGAGTCCACACTCATGGCTCAATTGCCCCATGTACAGAGGCATTTGTTTTATCTCAGGTATGTGGATTTGGACATGTGTAAGGTGGATGCTGGATTGTTGACCTGGTAGAGACAAATGTTGCCCAGTTAAGGGGTATCACTGATGGACATGTGCATTTAGGGAGCAAATCTCCCACTAATAGACTATTGATTGCCTGAGGCCTGCAAACCAGAGTAGGCATGACCCTGACCCCAGAAAAAGCTTTGTTAAACTTTGTAGGGCTGATTCATTTCAAGCACATTAAGACCCTATGGAAAAAGTAATACCAGGCTTCACTATGGGGGCTTATGCTGTTGCAATGATGTGAACTTTCGGTCACATTGCACACTGAGAATGAAAATACAGTGTTAGTGGGAAAAGCTCAGGCACTGGACCCAGACAGACTTGAGTTCAAATCTTGGATCTTCTACTTACTCACTATGTGATCTTTATCAGCCTACATACATTAATTTTCAGTTTTCTCATCTGTAAGTTGGGAATACTAATATCCGCCATGCAATTTGAGTAGATCACAAGGAATGAATGTAAAGCATTCCTCTGGTGTATGGTATGCAGTTAATATCTAGTAGATATTATATTATTATTTAAATTATTATTATTGCTATTATATCCTTTAATTCTAAAACCACATGAAAGCACACAATCATCTTGCATGAAGGGACTATACGTTACATAATATTATATATATTTATTGAGAACCATTTGAGGCTCTGTGAAGACTAAAACACTGTTGCTGTCCTTAAGGAATTTATATTTCAGTTGAAAAGATAGACACAAAAACATCTAACACAACAACTCCAAAGTGCTAAACAGGAGGCAAAAGGAGGAACCAGAAATTTATTCTGTGTCAGGGAAACCAAATAAGTTTACAGAGGAAATGTCTTGATAGTAGGATTCTGTCGTGAGGGACAGTGTGAACAAAGGCTCAGAGGTAGGACTGTATGGGGTGTAGATGGGAAATAATGGATGGTTCAGTATGGAGGGGTGTTGTAGAAGAGGTTGGGAAATTGCATTCAGGTTTGATCCTGAAGGGCTTTGAATATGCAAGTATAATTTTTGCAAAAATATCTTTGAAAAGAATGACTTCATTCACTTGTTCCTTCCTTTCTTTGTTCAACGCCATTTCTTAATGCCTGCTCTCTGCCAGATACTATTATGGAGATAAAGCAGTGAACTGGATAAAGGCAGTGAGCTTCCAGTTTAGTGTGTGTGTGTGTGTGAGAGAGAGAGAGAGAGAGAGAGACCCACGAATAAGTGATCCCATTAGGGTGTGCTGAGTGCCTCCATAGCCAGGGAGGAAGGGAAGTGCCTTGCAAGTTTGTCCTGGCCCAAAATTGAGGGGTCCGAGAGTGCTTTTCAGGGGAAATGACTCTAAGCTGAGATCCAAGGGAATAAATCAGGGTTAATCAGGTGAAAGAGGTAGAGGTAGAATATTCTGAGCAGAAGAAACAGCATGTTTTATAGTGTAGAGGTGAGACATCATCGTGGGTCTCAAGAGTTGCAAGTGTGTTAAAAATTGGTGTAGGATGGCAGAGTTTGGAGGGATGAGGGAGTCATAGCCTCTTTGAAAATCATGCTAGAGAGTGTGGGTTTTACTTAGAGGCCCCAGAATAATTTTGAGCAATGTTTGCTTTGCATATGGAAGGGCAGAGTGTGCACTTGACCTGATGACATTTGTAATTTAGAAAGGGAATGCTCAGCAAATTGAAGAATAGGGGTTGGAGGAAGAAAGACTGGAAGCAAGAAGACCGACTTTGAGGCTCTTGCAGTCACTCAGACAAACGTCTGTGTTTACCTTTCCCCAAAGTTTACCAGAATGTGAGAGAAAGGAAGGCAACCCATTTTCCTGGATCATATCCTAACCCTGCTGATGTGCATAATGTACTTGGTTGCATGAGGTGAGGTGGGTCTCATGGTTTTTATCACATTAGGCAATGTTTCTCACAATTGATCAGAGGAACTGAGCCACCTGTGCTCTGTCAGGAAAAGGATCCTATCTCCCGCTATGGGGATGTTGGAAACGTGGCCTTTGCATACTTGGCCAATGTTTCCTGGATATCAGGAACCATCACACAGAAGTATTTTAGAAGTGGTTGGATCGCTCTCTGAGAGACCCCCATTTGTCTACAGAAGTCATAAGCAGGGAAAAACAATGCCCATTTACTCTAATGAGACGCAAAGCCAGAAGCATCTACTCTAGAGAGATATAAGTAAGGTGGCTGATTTGACAGCGATTGAGTGAACTTGTGAACTTTTTCTTTTTCTTCTAGGACATCAGAATAGCACACATCATAGTACTAGAGCATGTTGATGCAAAGCTTCCCAAATCAGAGCTTGTCTGATACCCTGGTCAAATGGAGCAGTCTCCTAGATTTGTTAAGAGATGATTGGAGCTGCTTTTCTTGATCCTGTGGATGTGTAGTTTATCTTCTCTGTTGCTGGCTATTTGTGTCTGCTATGGTTGAAGAGAGAGGGAGGGGAAAATGTGAATCATTGCTATTCATGCTAAGACTGACTCAGATGTAAGACCTGGGAGCAGGCACGAAGCACATTGGATTTGAAAATCAGTTACTAGCTGGTTAGTGACTTGATTCTAGAGCCTGTTTCACTATTGTGTTAAGCTTTTTTTTTTTTAATTGCTACATAACAAATTACCACACACTTAATCACTTGAAAGAACACAAATTTATTATGTCAAAGTATTTGTGGGTCAGGAGTCCAGCAAGGGTTAACTAGTCCTCTGCTCAGGATCACACAAGGCTGAAAGCAAGGTCTTGGTCAGCTATGACCTCATCTGGAGGTTCGACTAGGGAAAAACTTGATTCCAAACTCCTTCAGGTTGTTGACAGAATTAATTATCTTATAGTTATTATAAAATATTTGCTATATTTCTTGTGCTGTACAGTATATCCTTGTAGCTTATTTTATACATAATAGTTTGTACCTCTTAGTTCCCTACCCCTATATTGCCCCCCCTTTCCCTCTTCCCACTGGTAACCCCTAGTTTGTTCTCTATATCTGTGAGTCTGCTTCTTTTCTGTTACTATTCACTACTTTGTATTTTTTAGATTCCATATATAAGTGATATTATACAGTATTTGTTTTTCTCTGTTGGACTTATTTCACTTAGCATGATAACCTCCAAGCCCATCCATGTTGCTGCAAATGGCATTATTTCATTCTTTTTTATAGCTGAGTAGTATTCCGTTGTATTGGGTGGGCCAAAATGTTCGTTTGGTTTTTTCTGTAAGAGGGCTGTAGTGGCACTTAGTTGTTTTTAACTTCATTTGAGGTAATTTTGTTAGATTGTATATGACAGCTGTCATATCAGTGTGCACTTAAAAAAGACATCAAAATTGGTGAATTTTTGTGTAGCCATTTTAATATTGAAAATGGAAGAAAAAAGCAACAGTTTAAACATGTTATGCTTTGTTATTTCAAGAAAGGTAAAAACGCAACTGAAACACACAAAAAGATTTGGACAGTGTATGGCGAAGGTGGTGTGGTTTGTGAAGTTTTGTGCTGGAGATTTCTCACTGGATGATGCTCCACGGTCCGGTAGACAAGTTGAAGTTGATAGCCATCAAACCAAAACAGTAATTGAGAGCAATCAACGTTATACCACGTGGGAGATAGCCGACATAATCAAGCATTAAAAATCATTTGCACCAGCTTGGTTATGTGAATTGCTTTGATGTTTGGGTTCCACATAAGTTAAGCAAAAAAAAAAAAAACCTTTCTTGACCATATTTCCACATGGGATTCACTATTGAAACGTAATGAAAATGTTCTGTTTTTAAAACAAATTGTGACGGACGATGAAAAGTGGATACTGTACAATAATTTGGAACAGAAGAGATCATGGGGCGAGTGAAATGAACCACCACCAACCACACCCAAGGCTGGTCTTCATCCAAAGAAAGTGATGTTGTGTATACGGTGGGATTAGAAGGGAGTTCTCTATTATGAGTTCCTTCCAGAAAACCAAACGATTAATTCCAACAAGTACTGTACCCAATTATATGAACGGAAAGTGGCACTCAATGAAAAGCCTCCAGAATTAGTCAACAGAAAACGCATAATCTTTCATCAGGATAACGCGAGACCGCATGTTTCCCTGATGACCAGGTAAAAACTGTTACAGCTTGGCTGGGAAGTTCTGATTCATGTGCCGCTTTCACCAGACATTGCACCTTCAGATTTCCATTGATTTCGGTCTTTACAAAATTCTCTTAATGCAAAAAATTTCAATTCCCTGGAAGACTGAAAAAGGCACCTGGAATAGTTCTTTGCTCAAAAAATAAAAAGTTTTGGGAAGATGGAATTATGAAGTTGCCTGAAAAATGGCTGAAGGTAGTGGAACAAAAGGTGAATACATTGTTCAACAAAGTTCTTGGTGAAAATGAAAAATGTGTCTTTTATTGTTACTTAAAAAACCAAAAGCACTTTTTGGCCCAGCCAATATGTGTGTGCATGTGTGTATATATGTATATATGTGTGTGTATATATATGTGTGTGTATATATGTGTGTGTTTACCACATCTTCTTTATCCATTCCTCTGTTGATGGACACTTAGGTTGCTTTTATATCTTGACAACTTAAATAATGCTGCTATGAACAATGGGGTGCATGTGTCTTTTAAAAAAAGTGTTTTTGTTTTTCTCAGATATATATATCCAAGAGTGGAGTTGCTTGGTCATATGGTAGTTTTATTTTTAGTTTTTTGAGAAACCTCCATATTGTTTTCCACAGTGACTGCACCAGTTTACAGTCCCACCAACAAATGTACAAGGGTTCCCTTTTCTCCACATCCTTGCCAACATTTGTTATTTGTGTTCTTTTTGATGATAGTCATTCTGACAGGTGTGAGGTGGTATCTCATTGTGGTTTTGATTTGAATTTCCCTGATTATTAGTGATGTTGAGCATCTTTTCATGTGGCTCTTGGCCATCTGCATCTCCTCTTTGGAAAAATGTCTATTCGGTTCTGCCCATTTTTAAACCAGGTTGTTTATTTTTTTGATGTTGAGTTGTATGCGCTGTTTATATATGTTGGATAGGAATCCTTTATCAGTCATATCATTTCCAAATATGTTCTCCCATTCAGTAGGTTGTCTTTTCACTTTGTTGATGGTTTCTTTGCTCGGCAAAAGCTTTAAAGTTTAATTTATGTCCCATTCATTTATTTTTGCTTTTATTTCCTTTGTCTTAGGAGACAGATCCAAAAAAATGTTGCTACGATTTATGTCAAAGAATGTTCTGCCTATGTTTTCCTCTAGGAGTTTTATGGTATCAGTGTGGTATGGTGAAGACATTTAGGTTTTTAATCCATTTTGCATTTATTTTTGTTTATGGTGTTAGAGAATGTTCTAATTGCATTCTTTTATATGCAGTTGTCCAATTATCCCAGTATCACTTATTGAAGAGACTGTATTTTCTCCATTGTATATTCTTGCCTCCTTTGTGGTAGATTAATTGACTATAAGTGTGTGGGTTTAGTTCCGGGCTCTGTATTCTGTTCTATTGATCCATGTGTCTGTTTTTGTGCCAGTACCATATTGTTTTCATGACTGTAGCTTTACAGTATAGTCTGAAGTCAGGGAGCATGATTGCTCCAGCTCTGTTCTTCTTTCTCAAGATCGTTTTGCCTATTTGGGGTCTTTTGTGTTTCCATACAAATTTTAAAATTATTTGTTCTAGTTCTGCAGAAAATGCCACTGGTCTTTGGTAGGGATTGCACTGAATCTATAGATCACACAGTATGTTTTCTATGTTCTGTTTCTTCATGTATTTAAGAGAAAAATTGCTTCTATATTATGTACATTGAGGGGTTAATTTACACATAAGTTAATATGTACACAAAAGATGCTTTGAGTTTTAGACCTTACATTTTACAAGCACATTTGGAAGAATAGTATTGGTGACAATGTGGAATTCTTACATTTATTAGTTATTCATTCATTCATTCACAAATATTTATTGAATGTGTATTATGCGCCAGGCACTATTCTAGATGCAGAGGATACATCAGTGAATAAAACAGCCCAAACTTCCTCTCCTCATGGTGCTTACATTTTTATAGAGGAAAACATTATATGCCATGGGAAAGTCTTTAGTGTTTTCAAGATTTCTTGACATATTGCCTTTGATCCACATCCTGTAAAGCCTGTAGGATAAGAAAGGAAAGTATTATTATTACTATTTTGTAAATGTGAAATTGAGGATCAGATTGATTGTAGAATTTATCCAAGATCTAATGATTCATAAAGGGGAGAGTTGCAGGACCTGATATTTGGTATTCTTGGGAGCAAGGCAGGCACACAGCCACATGCATTCTTGGGTTACCCAGAAATAACTGAGTGATGCTGTGATACAATGACGTATGAACTGGTGTGCCTAAGGTCTTTCAAGCATTTTAATTCCTTGGATGAAACTCTGTGGTATAATATTATTCCAGTAGTGGGAGGAGTATTTGACTAAGACTCTTCTGGAGAAGTTCTGTGATTGGTGAATAATGGGGAAGGAATAGTTGTGCTCTTATTTTTGTGTGTGGCGTTTCATTTACAAAGCACATCTATAGTCACTTCTTTGACTTATCTCCATGATCTTGTGAGGTAAACAAAATTGGTGGCTTATCTCCACTTTTCAGATGAGGAATACTGAGTCATAGAGAAGTTAAGTGAGTTGGCCCAGACTTCACGTTCATTCGCTGGCAGAACATGTCATGATGGAGAGAGGTAAGCCCCAAGTGTCTGTATTTTCTTTGTATGTTTTCTCCCTGAAACTTTTTTGGACTATAGCATTCTAGTAATCACAGGAATAACGAGATAATTATGGGAGTATTATGTGTATACTATGTGTATGTTGGCCTAAAATATTACTATTGAAGGTCCCTTTTGCAGTCTTAGGTGAATTTTCTAAATTAGGCAGGCAATGGTATACCACCCAGACCTTCCCCATGGACTCGGGGTTGTTCTTTAGGGACACGATCTCTTTTCACTGATCGAACTCTTTCAGAAGACCATGTCTGCTGAAGCTTTTTTGGAGCCTGCTTCTCTTATCTAAGCTAACAGAACAAAGAAAGAACAGGTTACTAGGGAAATGGAAGGTAACCTTTACAGGTAATAGGATGTGTTGGTACAGTTGACTCAGACCTGATACTCAAGGCAGAATTGTGAAATGAAGAATATTGGTCTTGTGTGTTCTTCCTTGCTCTTTTATGTATCAACTTAAAACAAATTAAGTTTTGGAATGGGTAAGGTATACACAACAGCACAAAATGTTAAAGACACAAAAGGGTAGATGGTAAAAAAGGGAGACTTTTTCTGATCTCCTCCCCCAGTCACCCAGCTCCCCTTCCCATAGGCAATCAGTGCTACTTCTCCCCGATTTGGGCATCACCGTCATAGCTCCTTTGCCTTCAGTTTGCCCACTGACTGATCTTGGAACCCAGTTGCCTTCGGTGAGAACAAATCCATCCATTCATCCATCCATCCATCCACCCACAAGTAGTTTTTTGGATACCTACTGTGCACCTAGTACTATGTTAGAGGCTGGATATGCTGAGGCAAAAGTTACCGTCCTTGACCTCAAAGAGCAGACATTTTTCAGTAATGTCTTGAATCTTTCATCCTCATTAAAGCTTAAATGTCTTATGTCTCCCTTAATTAGGCCTCTGCTCTCTGCTAGCTAGTCTGCTAAAACAATTTATGTTAAGATTTTAATGGCTGATTATATGCTGAGCTTTCCAGATAATGTCTGTAGTTAATAGGGGTTTTCAATTCAAAGGGTTTATTTAATGTGAGAATTTTGAAAAGCATCAGGAAAGAGCCATTTTTTAAAGAGTGGAGCAAGATGGCTTTTTACCCTTCTTAGGAAGGCTGTAGTGTTTAGAAATCATTAACTTCTCTAAGCCTCAGTTTTCGCCTGTGTAAAATGAGGATGATAATAGTACAGCAATATTTATCCCATAGAGTGTTTATGAAGATCAATTTAGATGATTCCTGTAAAGAATTTAGCAAAGTGCCTGGCACATATTAAGTCACCGTAATTGCTTTAGTTGCTACAACTGTGATTAGCATCACATAGTGGGTGTCTAGGCCTGCCTGTCACAGGCCTGCCTGGTGAATGGCTCACTGCCTCCACATTCCTAGAGAAAGGCATGTTCCTCACATCAGTGGTCAGGACCCAGCACTCCTCATTTGTCATTAAGAAAACACAGAAGCACTGATAAAATGTCAAGATGCCCCTTGAAAATAAAAAGGACTTGGATGAACTCACCTTTGGGCTGGAAGACAGAGGTAAACATCACACTAGACTACTCACACCCCTCTTCTCATCGAGTGTGACCTATCTGCTCTAGAAGCTCTTCTTGACACTTATTTTAAGGACCTCTGGTGCCCCACCACAGCTGTGTCCTCTCAGAGCTCCTGGGCCAAGGGAACAGGTGTGAGGAGCCATCCTGAGCTCCACATTCTGTGTGAGCAGCTACGTGGAACAAGGGCCAGCAAGGCCCAGCTGACCTGGCGGTTCTGGTAGATTACATGTGAGAACACTAATTTGTACTCTGAGACCAGGAAGGAATTCCAGCCAGTGCAGGTAAAGCAAATTTTCAAGCCACCTTCCTTGCTCTCCACTCCTTTTCTGATTTTCTCTTGACGTTCTGTATGTGCTACAAGCTGGGCTGGGCTAAAGGATTCTTTATCTTACTTTTCTGGGAAGGAATTCCAATCATTCTGCAACCCTTGTGCATATGGACCGAGGTGAAGGATTATACTGCTTTTTAATATTGCTTTAATTGGAAAGCCAGATCAAGACTTAAATTATGGTTCTCCTGTCTTCTATTTCCATTTTCTCCTCATAAAATGCTCAGTTAATAACTAGAGATCATAGTTCTTCCTGAAAGACTGGGAGGAGCTGGCTCTGATAAAGGAGCTATTCCTCCAAGTTCAGGTGATCATTCAAAATCTCATTAAGAATACACTTCTTGAGAATCCTTCATATTTCCTGAGAAAGAGTATTTAACAAAGAAAACACACTTCCTCATTGTGGAAGGCGGTGATTGTGATTATGGGTAGGTTGTGAGTGGAGCATGAGAGGATGATATATATGTGCACTTAATAGAACCTCTGCAGATTACCTTATAGAGATAGTATATTTTGGGAAATCAGACAATTCTGAATAAAATGCAATGTGAAAATGTCTTCAAGTCGTGTATAAAAGGTTTCCAAAAATTCTTCAAAAGGAAGACCCCACCTCCTCAGCATCAGGCCTGATAGGAGGGTTTTATTATGTCACAAGTGCACAGAATTGGATCATTGATAAACATTGAATCACGGCATATTTTTATCATTCGTTCTTCTAGAACCCTTTTTTTTTTGCGGTACGCGGGCCTCTCACTGTTGTGGCCTCTCCCGTTGTGGAGCATAGGCTCCGGACGCGCAGGCTCAGCGGCCGGGCCCAGCCGCTCTGCAGCATGTGGGATCTTCCCGGACGAGGGCATGAACCCATGTCCCCTGCATCTGCAGGCGGATTCTCAACCACTGTGCCACCAGGGAAGCCCTAGAACCCATTTTTAATTAATTAATTAATTAATTTTTTTATTTTATTTTTTGTTGCTGTTGTTGCGGTACGCGGGCCTCTCACTGCTGTGGCCTCTCCCATTGCGGAGCACAGGCTCCGGACGCGCAGGCTCAGCGGCCATGGCTCACGGGCCCAGCCCCTCCACGGCATGTGGGATCCTCCCGGACTAGGGCACGAACCCGTGTCCCCTGCATCGGCAGGCGGACTCTCAACCACTGTGCCACCGGGGAAGCCCAGGACCCATTTTTTAAAACTTAGTGATTTAACTAATGGATACTAAGGCTCTAATGTGGGAGGCTGCTTTGCACATATAAGGACTGCCAAAAAACTCTAGTGTGGCCAGAGTAGTAGTGAGTGTTAGAAGATAAAGCAGAGAAGTAGCCTGAGGTCACAATCATGCAGGTCTTGGATTTAATTCTGTGTGAAGTGAGAAGGCACTGGTGGAGAGAATGTGGGGGTTGATTAGAGGAGTGATGTGGTATAAATTGCATTTTCACATGACCACTACCATTGCTACTTTGAGAAGAGCCTTGGTATGGAGGTAGTTAAGGGTTGATGTAGGAAGCTCAGTTAATGGGCTTTTCCTATGGTTCAGCTGAGAGAGAAATGGCAGTCGTTTGGGTCAGGCAGGTAGTAGTAGCAGTCATGAGAGATGGGTGGTTCTGCATATATTTTGAAGGTAGAGCCTGCAAGAGTTGTTGGGAAGATGGAGGGAAGTGGAGATTTATAACTTGATAGTCCTTTTAACTTTGTAATCCACATATGGTTTTAATGGTAACTGTATTTAAACTCTTCATTTTGAGTTAACAAAGGTTTCCATTTTCTGACAATGCCAGAGACTTACAGTGTTATCAGAGAGTGCGCTAATATTATCCTTCAGTATGCTAATTGGCTCACTCTAAAGATTTGCTTAACCAACCAAGAGAATTACAGTTACATACATTAGGTTTTCTGCACACAGTCAATTCCAGTAATTCTGATTAGAGAAACAAAGGATGTTGGGTTTTTGTTGGGATTGTTTAAAAAATGACTCTTTTTCCACCCTTGAAGAAAACGAAAATTTTATAAAAATGATATCATTTACTAAATGCTATCTAATGTGACTAGTTTTGTAATTCATTACTTTGTTTTTAAGGTTCATCCATGATGATGTGTACAGCTAGAGGTCTTTCATTTTCATTGCTGAATAATAATTCCACGTATAAATACACATATAGCAAGTAATTCATTCATTTTCCTGGCAGTGGTCATTTGATTTGTTTGCAGATTCTCACTGTTAGAGACAATGCTGCTGTGAATGTCTTTGTACATGCCTTCTGATGCATGTGGGCAAGGATTTCTGAATGTATATGACTGGTGTTATAATCGTTGGGTCATAGAATATATTAAAAAGTTCATCTTTAAAAGGTGCCAAATTATTTTCCAAAAATAGCAATTTATACTGTTGTCAGCAGTGTTAAGAAACATTTAAGCACTTGCCTACACTTGAGGTTAACATTGTATTATCAACCTTTGCTCATCTAGTAGGTATAAAATGCTGTTCTTTCATGCATTTCCTGTACAGTAAGTCCCCTACATATGAACTTTCAAGTTGCAAACTTTCAAAGATGGGAACGTGGGCTTCCCTGGTGGCGCAGTGGTTGAGAGTCCGCCTGCCGATGCAGGGGACGCGGGTTCGTGCCCCGGTCCGGGAAGATCCCACATGCCGTGGAGCGGCTGAGCCTGTGAGCCATGGCCGCTGAGCCTGTGCTCCGCAACGGGAGAGGCCACAACGGTGAGAGGCCCGCGTACCACAAAAAAAAAAAAAAAAAAAAAGATGTTTTAGGACCATTTAGACTTTTAATTTCTTTTTGAGTCAGCTCTGCTAAGTTATACTTTTTCTAGTAATTAGTCTATTTTATTTAAGTTTTCAATTTATGGGTATAAGTTGTCCATAGTAATCACTTATTAGTCTTTAAATCCCTGTTCTATAGTCAGGCTTCTTTGTTATTCTTAACATTATCTTTTTTTTTCATTAATTTCTCTTATCTTTATAATCCTCTATTTTCTTTGGGTTAGTTTTGGTGTTACTTTTCATACCTTCTTAAACTGGCGCTATAACACATTCATTTTCTATTCTTCTTTTCTAATATAAGGACACAGATTTCCCTCCATATACCAGTTTCATGTCGTATTACTGGTTTTGATCTAGTCTTAATTTGTTACTATTTAACATATTTTAATTATTATTTTAATTATTTTAATTATTTTAATTATTTTAATTATTTTAATTATTTTATTTTAATTATTTTAATTTTATTTTAATTATTTAAAATAAAATTTTAATTATTATTTTAATTATTATTTTAATTATTATTTCTTTTAATTATTATTTTATATTTTAATTATTATTTTAATTATTTTTAATTATTTTAATTATTTTAAATTATTTTAATTATTATTTCTTCTTTTGACCCATGAATTAGTTAGAAGTATAATTCCTTTGTTTATATTTTTTGTTATTTCTAATTTAATTGCATTTTGGCTATAAGTGATATCAATTTTTTGAAATGTATTGGAATTGCCTTTTGTCTGTATTTGATTACCTACATTTTCTAACCTGTGTATGCTAGAGAAAAATGTATATTCTCTAGTCGTTGAGTGAAAAGTTCTATGTATGTCCAATAATTTAAACTTGATAGTTTCAAATATATATATTTACTTATTTTTTGTTTTCTTGAAAAATTAGTAATTGAGAGAGATGTATTGAAATCTCCTCTCATGATATAAATTTACCACTTTATGTAGTTCCATCCATTTTTGCTTTTATGTTTTGATGCCATTTTGTTGGCTACATGTAAATTTATAATTGTGATGTATTTCTGGATAATTGAAACTTCTGGCATTATGTAGTGACTCTCTCAAACCTTAATATTCTTTGTTGTCTTTTGGTTGGTATTTTTTGGTACATATTTTTGCATTCTTTTGTTTTCAGTCTTCTGTTACTGTGTATATGTGTATCTTTTATAAAACTAGTTGATGTTTTCTTAATCCAGTGTGAATATTTGTGTTTTCTGAGTGGTAAGTTTAGTCATTTATAGTTACTATAATTCCTGAAATATTTGTAAAACTTATTGCTTTCTATTTGTCCTGTTTTTTATATGCTTCTTTCCCTCCTGCTTTTTGTTAATTTATTTTAAATTTCTTATTCCATTTTTCTCTCTATGCACATTTGGAAATTAAATCAAATTATTTACAATCTTTAAGTAGTTGCATTTGAAGTGTTTCCATGTGTGTTTAGCTAAGGAAAATCCAAGTATCTTAAACACCATTTTGAACCATACAAGGAACTCGGAATACTTTAATTACAGTCAACCTTCTCCCAGTTTGTCATATTTTTGCCCAATATATTAGTTCTTTTACTTAAGCATACATATTAAATGTTGATGGTGGTGGTATTATTATTATTACTGTTATTATTGCTATGATTATTATTTCATGTGGATACTATTTGTTTTGGTTTACCTACTTTCCAACAATTTCCAATTGCTTACTAATCATTATATTGCATATCTTTGAGAGAATATAATTTAGAATTTCCTTTAGTGTAAGTAGTTAGCACTATTAGTTTCTATCTGAAAATGCTTTTATTTTACTCTCATTCTTGTTCTTAAACAGATATATGGAGAGATAATTCACTTACTGTACATTTCATCCATTTAAGGTGTACAAGTCAATGATTTTAGTATGTTCACAGAGTTATGCAACCATCACCATGTTTGATTTTAGATTATTGTTATTATCTCCCTCCAAAATATTCTGTTCCCATTAGCAGTGATTCCCCAGTTTCCCAGCCCTAGATAGCTACTAATCTACTTTCTGTCTCTATGGATTTCTGGACATTTAACATAAATGGAATAATAAAATATGTGTTTTTTTGTGACTGGCTTCCTTCAGTTAGCATAATGTTTTCAAGGTTCATCCATGTTGTAGCATGTATCAGTACTTCATTATTTTTATTTGCAGAATGATCTTTCATAGTATGGATTTGCCACATTTTATTTATCCATTCATCAACTGATGGACTTTTGGGTTGATTCTACATTTTGGCTACTATGGGTAGTGCTGCTATGAATATTAGTGTACAATTTTTTACTTGGATCTAGGTTTTCAAGTCTCTTGGAGTCTCTGAAGGAGTAGAATTTCTGGGTCATAAGGTAATGCTATATTTAACATTTTGAGGAACAGCCAAACTGTTTTCAAAGTGGCTCCAACACTTTACATTTCTACCAGCATGGTATGCGGGCTCTCACTTCTCCATATCTTTGATAACACTTGATATTTTTAAATTTTAAATTTTTTTATTATAGCCATCTTAGTTGGTGTGGTGGGTTTTATTTGCATTTCCCTAATAACTTAATGATGTTGAACAACTTTTTATATGCTTACTGGCCATTCATATCTACTCATTGTTGCCTTTGAGATGTCAGATATCAGTCTAATTTTTATTGTTTTGTAAATTATTTTCCTATGGATGCTTTTAAAATATTCTCTTTGCTTTTAGTGTTATGTTTTGCTGTTCACTATAATGTTGCTAGATGTGGATTTCTTTTTATTTATTCTACCCAGTATTACCTCTATCTTTGGACTTTGGTAATTTGGGGCTATTATAATAATGCTACTGTGACTAACATGAATGTCTTCTGGTGTACATACATATATAACTAGGAGCAGAATAACTTTTCCAGAAAGTATATGCATTTTCAGTTTTACTAGAGAAGGCCAACTTATTTTCCAAAGGGGTTGAACTGACTTATAGAAGTTTATGGCAATTTCCATTGCTTCTCATTCTATCAATATTTGGTATTGTCAGATTGTTTAATTTTAGGGAATCTGGTGTGTGTGTATTGTAACCTCATTGTGGTTTTGAATTTGAATTTTTCTGTTACTAATCGGTTTTCATATATTTACTGATTTCCCAGATTAATAATTAGTTTTCATATACTTAGTGGCCATTTTTATTTCCTGTTTTGCAAGTTGTCTATACAGATATTTTACCCATTAAAAAAATGAGCTGTGTTTTACATATCTGTAGGATTTCTTTAGGTATTGTAATTATGATTCCTTTGTCAATTATATATGTTGCAAATGTTTTCTCTGATTTGCCTTTTGTGTTTTGGATAAAAACATTTTCAATTTGAACATTTTCAAAGTATCCAGTTGTTCCCTTTAGGATGAAAGAAACTTCATTTAAGTCATGAATATATTTACTTATATTATTTTGATTTATTTTTTAATTTTTATGTACTTTTTTGGGTAAGTTTATTTTTTTTTGAATTTTACTTTATTTTTTATACAGCAGGTTCTTATTAGTTATCTATTTTATACATATTAGTGTATATATGTCAATCCCATTCTTCAAATTCATACCACCACCAGCACCCACACCCCCGCCACTTTCCCCCCTGGTGTCCATATGTTTGTTCTCTACATCTGTGTCTCTATTTCTGCCTTGAAAACCGGTTGATCTGTACCATTATTTTAGATTCCACATATATGCGTTAACATACGATATTTGTTTTTCTCTTTCTGACTTACTTCACTCTGTATGACAGTCTCTAGGTCCATCCACATCTCTACAAATGACCCAATTTTATTCTTCTTTATGGCTGAGTAATATTCCATTATATATATGTCCCACATCTTCTTTATCCATTTGTCTGTCAGTGGGCATTTACGTTGCTTCCATGAACTGGCTATTGTAAATAGTGCTGCAATGAAGGTTGGGGTGCATGTGTCTTTTTGAATTATGGTTTTCTCTGGATATATGCCCAGTAGTGGGATTGCTGGGTCATATGGTAATTCTATTTTTAGTTTTTTAAGGAACCTGCACACTGTTCTCCATAGTGACTGTATCAATTTACATTCCCACCAACAGTGCAAGAGGGTTCCTTTTTCTCAACACCTTTTCCAGCATTTGTTGTTTGTAGATTTTCTGATGATGCCCATTCTAACCAGTGTGAGGTGATACCTCATTGTAGTTTTGATTTGCATTTCTCTAATCATTAGTGATGTTGAGCAGCTTTTCATGTGCTTCTTGGCCATCTGTATGTCTTCTTTGGAGAAATGTCTATTTAGGTCTTCTGCCCATTTTTGGATTGGGTTCTTTGTTTTTTAATACTGAGCTGCATGAGCTGTTTATATATTTTGGAGATTAATCCTTTGTCCGTTGATTCATTTGCAAATATTTTCTGCCATTCTAAGTTTTTTTTTCTTCTTGCTTGTAGCTCCCTTTGCTGTGCAAAAGCTTTTAAGTTTCATTAGGTCCCATTTGTTGATTTTTGTTTTTATTTCCATTACTGTAGGAGGTGGATCAAAAAATATCTTGCTGTGATTTATGTCAAAGAGTGTTCTTTCTAAGTTTTCCTCTAAGAGTTTTATAGTGTCCAGTCTTACATTTAGGTCCTTAATCCATTTTGAGTTTATTTTTGTGTATGGCGTTAGGGAGTGTTCTAATTTCATTCTTTGACATGTAGCTGTCCAGTTTTCCCAGCACCACTTATTGAAGAGACTGTCTTTTCTCCATTGTATATCCTTGCTTACTTTATCATAGATTAGTTGACCATAGGTGCGTGAGTTTATCTCTGGGCTTTCTGTCTTGTTCCATTGATCTATATTTCTGTTTTTGTGCCAGTACCATATTGTCTTGATAACTGTAGCTTTGTAGTATAGTATGAAGTCAGGGAGTCTGATTCCTCCAGCTCTGTTTTTTTCCCTCAAGACTGATTTGGGTATTCGGGGTCTTTTCTGTCTCCATTCAAATTTTAAGACGTTATTTTCTAGTTCTGTAAAAAACGCCACTGGTAATTTGGTAGGGATTGCATTGAATCTGTAGATTGCTTTCGGTAGTATAGTCATTTTCACAATATTGATTCTTCCAATCCAAGAACATGGTATGTCTCTCCATCAGTTTGTGTCATCTTTGATTTCTTTCATCATTGTCTTATAGTTTTCTGCATACACATCTTTTATCTCCTTAGGTAGGTTTATTCCTAGATATGGTATTCTTTTTGCTGCATTGGTGAATGGGATTGTTTCCTTAATTTCTCTCCCTAATCTTTCATTGTTAGTGTATAGGAATTCAACAGATTTCTGTGCATTACTTTTGTATCCTGCAACTTTACCAAATTCATTGATTAGCTTTAATAGTTTTTTGGTGGCATCTTTAGGATTCTCTATGTATAGTATCATGTCATCTGCAAACAGTGACAATTTTACTCCTTTTTTTTTTTCTGATTTGTATTCCTTTCATTTCTTTTTCTTCTCTGATTGCCATGGTGAGGACTTCCAAAAGTATGTTGAATAGGAGTGGTGAGAGTGGACATCCTTATCTTGTTGCTGATTTTAGAGGAAATGCTTTCAGTTTTTCACCATTGAGAATGTTGTCTGCTGTGGGTTTGTCATATATGGCCTTTATTATGTTGAGGTAGGTTCCCTCTACACCCCCTTTCTGGAGAGTTTTTTTTTTTTTTTATCATAAATGGGTGTTGAGTTTTGTTCAAAGCTTTTTCTGCATCTATTGAGATGATCATATGGTTTTTATTCTTCAATTTATGAATATGGTGTATCACATTGATTGATTTGCATATATTGATAGAATCCTTGCATCCCTGGGATAAATCCCACTTGATCATGGTGTATGATACTTTTAATGTGTTGTTGGATTCTGTTTGCTAGTGTTTTGTTGAGCATTTTTGCATCTGCATTCATCGGTAGTATTGGTCCGTAATTTTCTTTTTTTGTAATCTCTGTCTGGTTTGGTATCAGGGTGATGGTGGCCTTGTAGAATGAGTTTGGGAGTGTTACTTCCCCCACAATTTTTTATAAGAGTTTGAGAAGGATGGGTGTTAGCTCTTCTCTAAATATTTGATAGAATTCACCTGTGAAGCCATCTGGTCCTGGACTTTTGTTTGTTGGAAGATTTTAAATCACAGTTTCAATTTCATTACTTGTGATAGGTCTGTTCATATTTTCTATTTCTTCCTGGTTCAGTCTTGGAAGGGCATACCTTTCTAAGAATTTGTCCATTTCTTCCAGGTTGTCCATTTTATTGGCATAGAGTTGCTTGTAGCAGTCTCTTAGGATGCCTTGTTTTTCTGCAGTGTCCATTGTAATTTCTCCTTTTTCTTTTGTAATTTTATTAATTTGAGTCCTCTCCCTCTTTTTCTTGATGAGTATGGCTAAAGGTTTATCAACTTGTTTATCTTCTCAAAGAATCAGCTTTTAGTTTTATTGATCTTTGCTATTGTTTTCTTTGTTTCTATTTTATTTATTTCTGCTCTGATCTTTATGATTTCCTTCCTTCTGCTAAATTTGGGTTTTGTTTGTTCTTCTTCCTCTAGTTCCTTTAGGTGTAAGGATGGATTGTTTATTTGAGATTTTTATTCTTTCTTGAGGTAGGCTTGTATAGCTATAGACTTCCCTTTTAGAACTGCTTTTGCTGCATCCCACAAGTTTTGGATCGTCATGTTTTCATTGTCATTTGTCTCTAGGTATTTTTTTATTTCCTCTTTGATTTCTTCAGTGATCTCTTGGTTATTTAGTAAGGTATTGTTTATCCTCCATTTGTTTATGTCTTTTATGTCTTTTTCCCTGTAAATGATTTCTAACCTCATATCAATTTGTTTGGAAAAGATGCTTGATATGATTTCAATTTTGCTAAATGTACTGAGGCTTGATTTGTGACCCAAGATGTGATTTATCCTGGATAATATTCCATGTACACTTGAGAAGAATGTCTAATCTGCTGTTTTTGGATGGAGTGTCCTATAAATATGAATTAAATCTATCTGGTCTATTGTGTCATTTAAAGCTTGTGTTTCCTTGTTAATTTTTTTGTCTTCATGATCTGGCCATTGGTGTAAGTGTGGTTTTAAAGTCCCCCACTATTACTGTGTTACTGTCGATTTCCTCTTTTATAGCTGCTAGCAGTTGCCTTATGTATTGAGATGCTCCTATGTTGGGTGCATATATATTTATAATTGTTATATCTTCCTCTTGGATTGATCCCTTCATCATTATGTAGTGTCCCTCCTTGTCTCTTGTAATATTCTTTTTTTTAAAGTCTATTTTATTTGATATGAGTATTGCTACTCCAGCTTTGTTTTGATTTTCATTTGCATGGAATATCTTTTTCCATCCCCTCACTTTCAGTCTGTATGTGTCCCTAGGTCTGAAGTTGTTCTCTTGTAGACAGCATAAATATGAGTGTTGTTTTTATATCCATACAGTGAACCTATGTCTTTTGGTTGAAGCATTTATTCCATTCACTTTTAAGATAATTATCAACATGTATGTTCCTATTTCCATTTTCTTAACTGTTATTGGTTTGTTTTTGTAGGTCTTTTTCTTCCCTTGTGTTTCCCACTTTGAGAAGTTTAACATTTGTTTTCAAGCTGTTTTTTTTGTGCTGAATTCTCTTACCTTTTGCTTGTCTGAAAAGCTTTGATTTCTCTGTCAAGTCTGAATGAGATCCTTGCCGGGTAGAGTAATCTTGGTTGTACGTTCTTCCCTTCCATCAGTTTAAACATATCGTGCCACTCCCTTCTGGCTTGTAGAGTTGTTGCTGGGAAATCAGTTTTTAACCTTATGGGAGTTCCCTTGTATATTATTTGGGTTTTTCCCCTTGTTGCTTTCAATAATTTTTCTTTTCCTTTAATTTTTGTCAGTTTAATTACTATGTGTCTTGGCATGTTTCTCCTTGAGTTTATCCTGCCTGGGAGTCTCTTCGCTTCCTGGACTTGAGTGGCTATTTCCTTTCCCATGTTAGGGAAGTTTTCGACTATAATCTCTTCAAATATTTTCTCAGGTCCTTTCTCTCTCTCTTCTTCTGGGACCCCTATGATGTGAATGTTGGTGCATTTACTGTTGTCCCAGAGATCTGTTAGACTGTCTTCATTTCTTTTCATTCTGTTTTCTTTATTCTGTTCCATGGCAGTGAATTCCACCATTCTGCCTTCCAGGTCACTTATCCGTTCTTCTGCCTCAGTTATTCTGCTATTGATTCCTTCTAGTGTATTTGGCATTTCTGTTATTGTATTGTTCATCTCTGTTTGTTTGTTCTTTAATTCTTCTAGGTCTTTGTTAAACATTTCTTGCATCTTCTCGATCTTTGCCTCCATTCTTTTTCCAAGGTCCTGGATCATCTTTACTGTCATTTTTCTGAATTCTTTTTCTGGAAGGTTGCTTATCTCCACTTCATTTAGTTGTTTTTCTGGGGTTTTGTCTTGTTCTTTCATCTGGTACATAGTCCTCTGCCTTTTCATTTTTTCTATCTTTCTGTGAATGTGTTTTTTGTTCCACAGGCTGCAGGATTGTAGTTCTTCTTGCTTCTGCTCTCTGTCCTCTGGTGGATGAGGCTATCTAAGAGCCTTGTTGTTTTATTTTTTAAGTTAGTATTTTGCCTTTTATATTTAGTCTATAATCCACCTTGTGTTCATCTTTGTATACTGAATGAGGTGAGAATCAAGTTAAAACCTTTTTATTCCATAAGGGTATTCAATTGTCCTAGTATCGTTAAATAAGAAACCTACTTCCCACCTGCTCTGCATTGTCATTTTTGACATAGTGTTCTTTATATATGGGTCTGTTTCTTTCTGATCTGTTCCATTGGTCTCTTTGTTTATGCTTGTACCACTATCTTACATTATTAGTAATTGTAGCTTTTTAATAGGTCTTGATTTTTCAAAGAGCAAATCCTACCATATTTTATTATTCTTCAAGTATGTTTTGTTTATTTTTGTCATTTTGCAATTGCATATTAATTTTAGGATCAGCATGTCAGTTACCATAACAAATAATCAAATAATCAAAAAAGTCTGCTGGAATGTTGATAGAGATTGTTTTGAAATTATAGATCAGTTCATTAAAAATAAATTTAAAATGTGCTCTCCTTATCAAAAGATAGTATATCTTTCCATTTAGTTGTCTTATTTTACTCGATAATATTTATACTGTTTTATATAGAGTTATGACATACATTTTGCAAGACATCCTAGGTATTGATAGTTTTGTTGCTATTATAAATATCTTAAAGTTTTTTTTTCATTTTTAATTTGTTGCTGGTTAAGGAATTGCAATTGAGTTTTAAAAATTCACAATGCATCTATCAACCTTGCTAAACTCATTTCTTAATTCTAATAATTTATCTGTAAACTCTTTGGATTTTCACTGTGTAGAAACATATTATCTGCAACATTGACTATTTTATTCCTTCATTTATAATCCTTATTTTCTTTCTTTTGCTCTACTGAACATTCCAGGATCTCTTGTTCATTGTTATATAAATATGATGAGAGTAGGTTCCTTGTCTCTTCCTGATTTCAAAGAGAAGAATTTTGACATTTCCTCATTAACTGCGGTATTTTCTGTACATTTTTATAGCTAACCTTTATAAGCTGAAGAAGCTCTTTCTATTTCTGATTTGGCCACTTTTGAAGAGGATATGAGAGAAAATACCCATCTTGAGAGCTGAATATTTTTACAGTTGTTTATCTACACCTACTATTCAGTCTCAAAGCCAATACCATATATTTTAAGTTTTTATCATGATAGTACTCCACACTAGGTACCAATTTTTGTCTCAGCCAGATTTTAATAGATAACAAGAAAACATAGAATCTCAGTGTCATTCAACAGTCTCTTTATCACAAGCCTGTAGATTGGCTAGTGTAGTTATGATTCAGGCTGTGGTTTTGTGTCCTTATGTTCTAGATAATTCTCTTGAATTATCACTTTTTCTTTGTTTAATTTAGACTAACAATATTTTCTCTTAACTTGAGGATATTTAATTCATTTCCATTCAGTATCATTACTCATATTTGAAATCAGTATCTCGTTAGGTAAATTTAATTTAACCTGTGTGTTATATATCACCTTTTGTCTCATTTCCTTTTCTGGGTTGAGTATTTTATTTTTTAATTATCCTATGTATCTACTTCTAGTAGACTAGAGCTTATTCACTCTTTGTTTCTTAGGGATTACCCTAGAAATTATTATTTTTATTCTTCACTTAGGAAAATCTTTTAATAATTGACAACTTTATCCTCTCCCCACAAAATCAATTCACCTTTGAATACTATAACTTTAGCCCCTCCCAAATTAAATGCTAAAGTGTGTGTGTGTGTGTGTGTGTGTGTGTGTGTGTGTGTGTGTGTGTAAAACCTCAGTTCATTATTTTATTCTTTCATAGAGTCAAAGCTTATTTAGGTATATTCATACATACATATTCATACAGTTATCTTTTTTCTCTCTTCATTTTTTTCTGCATCTTTGATTTTCTGTTTATAATAATCATTCTTCTGTCTGAGATCACCCTTGAGAATTTTCTTATTTTGTAGATCTTCTGGTGGTGAAGTATCAATTTTTGTTTGTCTGAAATGTCTTTATTTTGCTTCCACGTTTAAAGTATATATTTGCTTGGTAGAGCATTCTGGCTTGGTAATCATTTTACTTTTCCACATTGAAGAAATCATCTAAATATTGTTGCTATTGAGAAGCTGGCTCCCAGTTGAAATTTTACTTCTTTGAAAGTATTTATCTTTTTTTTTTTTTTAGTTTGTTTCATTTTAAGATTTTTTTTCCTCTTTTTTTGCGGGGGGAGGGAGATCTTATTCTGATATGACTAAGTGTACTTTTTATTTGTTCTATTTAGTTTTTGTTGATCGTTTTGAATACATGGCTTGATGTATTTCATCAGTTTTGGAAAATTCACAGGCATTATTTCTTCTAATACTAGCTCTGTCCATTTGTTCTCTCCCTTCCTTTTGTTCCAAATATATGTATGTTAAGTTTTCTCACTGTATTCTCTCTATTTCTTACGCTTTATATTTTTACACTTTTGGTGCTCTGTTCTTGATTTTGATTTTTTTCTTCTATATATCTTTCACTTCACTGATTCTGATTTCACTTCTGTCTAATCTGCTCTTAAACCTGTCCATTGAGTTCTTTATTTCAGATTTATATTTTTCAGTTACAGAACTTCCATTTATTTCTTTTACAAGTTTCTATTAAAGCAGTTTTTGTAGTTTCCAATTTTCTGTCAAAATAGTAATGCTTGGCTTTTATTTCCTTGACTGTAATAAACATACTTGGTCTGTGTTTGCTAGTTCCATTACCCTCAGTGCTGTGGGTCTGTTGCTGTAGTCTGTTGTTTTTGCTAGTTCACCCTTATGATGTCTCCTGTTTATATCTTGTTTTCCTTTACTGTTTCCTGGAAATTATATTTGAAAATTTATGTGTAGAAATAACAATTTCTAGGATGATATTACCTCTTATCCAATGCAGATTTTCATTTTTCTCACTGTTAATAGGATTCATTCCTTTCAGTTCTCAGAACAAAGTAAAGGACATTTTACTAAGGTCCTCATCTGTGGTGTGTGCTGAGCTTTGACTTTTTCCGTCCAGCTCTGTGAAATGACCTAAAGCAGGTGCTTATGGTATCTTACCCTTATCTCATTGAGCCTTACTATTATGTATCAGCCTGACTTCCAACTGCCAGTGCTTGCATCTCTTTGCCTGAGGGCTTTCTCTAGTAGCCATACATAGGTCAGCAGTGTCAGATGACAAATAATTCAGTGTGAGTCACACTTAACCAATGACTGATGGGAGATGATGTATAAATATCCAAGTCCCTTTTCCCTAAGGTGAAATAATTTTTAGTCCCATGGTCTACACTGGTTACAGAGTTCTGCAGTGGATTAAACTTCAGTTACCTAAAGTGGGAACATATTTAATAGTGCCATTATATGTTGCCATTCCTTTAACTTCCTCATACTCCGACGTGTGTTTTCTAGGCTCATCTCTCAATAAGTTACTTGCATTCAACTTTGCCTCAGAGAATGTAAAGTCACTGAGCCCAGGTGTACCTCAGGCTCTCAGATACCTTGTCTGGATCAGCAAACTCTGGCAGTGTAATAGTGGACCTGAGGCCTGGATTCACTTGTCTAGATTCATGCTTTCTATTGGAACTTGTTCAGTCATTTCTTACTCTCTTGTTAACTCCTTGATACTATGTAGAAGTCCTTCTCAGCCAATATTTTATTAAATAAAAAATTTGTCTTCAGTGGGAGAGTTAGTTGAAATTCCCATCACTGACAGGTGTGGCAGCTTCAACTGTTACCTCTTCAAACATTTTTTTTCTTTTCATTCTTCTCTTTGGGATTCTCATTAGACATATTTCAAACCTTCTCATTCTACCTTGAATATCTTGGAACCTCTCCTCTGTAGTTTCCATCTCTGTTTCTTTCTGTGTTGTAATCTGAGCAATTTATTTATTTAGTTCTATCTTCTAGTGTTTCAATTCTTCCATCAACTGTTTCTAATGTGCCATGAATACCTTCTATATTTTTATTTCACGGTTGTGTTTTTTCAATCTTCTTTTTTAACAAACAATTCTGCTGCTTGTTTTTTTTGACATTCTTTTCTTTAAACATTTCACACATAGTTATTTATGATTCCAGTACCTGAAGTCCATTTTTTGTTGTTGTTGTTTCTTTTGGTGGTTTATTTCCTTGTTTGTTTGTTGATCCTTGATTGTGAACTCAAATTTGGTTATCATTAACCTGTGGTAAACTTGGGACTCTAAATTGAGAGTTTTTTCTCCAATGAGAAATTATTTTTGATTCTGCTGAAAGCCAGGGAGTGCTACTGAAAAGGGATCACTTTTTTCCCAGTCCAGGGACCTTGACTTTATACGTGAGTCTCAGATACAGTTTTTTGTTTTGTTTTGTTTGTTTTTCCCTTCTAGTTTTATTGAGATATGACATACAGCACTGTAAGTTTAAGGTGTGTAGAGTAATTATTTAACTTATATACATCATGAAACTTACCACAAGTTTAGTAAATATCCATAATCTCATACAGGTACAAAATTTAAAAAATAAAAAAATTATTTTCCTTGTGATGAGAACTCTTAGGATATACTCTCTAAACAACTTTCATATATAACATACCGTAGTGCTAATTATATTTACCATGTTGTTACATTACATCCCTAGTACTTATTTATGTTACAATTGGAAGTTTGCACATATTGACTGCCTTCATCCAATTCCCCCCTCCCCCCCCTTTACTAACCACACATCTGATCTCTTTCTGAGGTTTTTTACTTTTGAAGTATAATTGACCTACAACACTATGTTAGTCCCTGTTACACAACATAGTGATTTGATATTTCTATGCATTTCAAAATTATCACAAGTCTAGTTACCATCTTTCACTATGCAAAGATAGTTATTGACTATATTCCTCACACTCTACATTTCATACTCATTAATTTTGCAATTGAAGGTTTGTACCTCTTAATTGCCCTCACCCATTTCTCTCTTCCATCTATCCTCCTCTCCCCTGGCAACAATCTGTTTGTTTTCTGTATCTATAACTCTGTTTCTGTTTTGTTTGTCCATTTGATTTTTATATTCTACATTATATTAAATCATAAAGTATTTGTCTTTCTTTGTGTGACATATTTCACTTAACATAATACCCTCTAGGTATTTTGTCACAAATAGCAAGATTTCGTTCTTTTTTATGGCCGAGTAATATTCCATTGTATGTTTATACCACTTCTTTTCTTTAGCAGTATTTTAAAAATCAAATTCATATTTTATTCAACTAAAAGTTCACATTTAAAGAATGACCATGTTTTTGCTGAGTGAGCATATACTTATATAGTCAGTTTCTGCTTTCCATACAAAGTCATACAATGCCTTAAGGATTTAATCATATCAGGAAAACTGTAATCCTTTGAGAAAAACATGCATTGTACACATGTATACACAAACACACACACTTTTTCAGTTTCTTACACTGAAGAGAAAAGAAGCCAGGAGAACGAAAATTGACAAACACCTTAAAATGAACAAAAATATAGTTATTTGAGAATTTCAAGTTTCCCTCATTGTCTACATATTTATATCAATCTTCTGAGCTTTTAGTCTTTCTAACATATGAAAATTTCATTATTTTCTAAATCTTCAATCTTCTGACCATTTCTTAACTATTTCTTCTCAAGTGGGAAGCCCAAATATCAGAGAGCTTAAAAAATGAGAGATAATGAAAAAATGGGACTTGACACAAAAGTAGCAGATGATGCTATGCATAGAAGGAATGGTCCAATTCCTGATTTTCTTCACCACCAGCATGTTCCCTTTTTCTTCCCACTTGCAGAGATCCTCAGTTTTTAAAATCTATAACACAGAATAAATCTAAAAATGCTTTACCAACATTATTTAATCTTAACAACACCCATGAGAATCAAATCACTACTGCTGAGTAAAGTGATCTGAGAAATTAATTTCTTTCTCTACATAAACTTCATGACTATTGATATTCACAGCTATAACATTTGATATACTTATGAAAAGTATGCATTTTTGAAAAGCAATTTAAATTTGTCATTTGTTTACGTACTAAATACACTGTAACATGTTTCTTATACATGAATTTATAAGGCAAGTATATTAAAAAGCTCTTCATGTATCTTCAAAATTTAATTTATATGCATATGGTTATATCTGAAAGTTTTATTTTTTATATAATTCATAGATGATGAACAACAACTCATACTTTATGTGGAGAAAGGAAAAGAGACCAGTAGAATAATATACCATGTTATTAAAATATATTAAAATCAAAACAACTGAAAAGATGCTACACAAATTGTGCATTTGATGGGATTATACCACTTAGAGTAAAGGAAGAGATACACACATTTTTGAGAGAGTGTCAAGTTTTTACCCGTAATACAAAGTAGGAAAAAAATAAAACAATCCGAAAAAGGAAAGCATTTTCTGTGAGACTAGAACTTAATCCTACTTTAAATCTCCTTATTCTAGCTCTGAAAATCATCATTTGTTGCCCCTAGAGAAGTTTTGATTTGACAAATGGTGAAGCTATTATAGAATAACTTTGATTATGAGTCTATTATTCAAGCAATATTTAAATCACTGGACTCAGTTACAAGAGCCATACAATGCTCAGGGAAATAGAGAGAGAGAGAGAGAGAGAGAGAGAGAGAGAGAGGGAGGGAGGGAGGGAGGGAGAGAGAGAGAGAGATGGAGAGGGAGAGAGAGACGAATTTACCTGGAAGAGACAGTTTTATTTATTTATTTATTTATTTATTTGTTTATTTACATCTTTATTGGAGTATAATTGCTTTACAATGGTGTGTTAGCTTCTGCTTCATAACAAAGTGAATCAGTTATACATATACATATGTTCCCATATCTCTACCCTCTTGCATCTCTCTCCCTCCCACCCTCCCTATCCCACCCCTCCAGGTGGTCACAAAGCACCGAGATTATCTCCCTGTGCTATGCGACTGCTTCCCACTAGCTATCTACCTTACGTTTGGTAGTGTATATATGTCCATGCCTCTCTCTCGCTTTGTCACAGCTTACCCTTCCCCCTACCCGTATCCTCAAGTCCATTCTATAGTACGTCTGTGTGTTTATTCCTGGCTTACCCCTAGGTTCTTCATGACATTTTTTTTTCTTAAATTCCATATATATATGTTAGCATACGGTATTTGTCTTTCCCTTTCTGACTTACTACACTCTGTAGGACAGACTCTAGGTCTATCCACCTCATTACAAATAGCTCAATTTCGTTTCTTTTTATGGCTGAGTAATATTCCATTGTATATATGTGCCACATCTTCTTTATCCATTCATCTGTCAATGGACACTTAGGTTGTTTCCATCTCCAGGCTATTGTAAATAGAGCTGCAATGAACATTTTGGTACATGACTCTTTTTGAATTATTGTTTTCTCAGGGTATATGCCCAGTAGCGGGATTGCTGGGTTATATGGTAGTTCTGTTTGTAGTTTTTTAAGGAAGCTCCATACTGTTCTCCATAGTGGCTGTACCAATTCACATTCCCATCAGCAGTGCAAGAGTGTTCCCTTTTCTCCACACCCTCTCCAGCATTTATTGTTTCTAGATTTTTTGATCATGGCCATTCTGACCGGTGTGAGATGATATCTCATCGTAGTTCTGATTTTCATTTCTCTAATGATTAATGATGTTGAGCATTCTTTCATGTGTTTGTTGGCAGTCTGTATATCTTCCTTGGAGAAATGTCTATTTAGGTCTTCTGCCCATTTTTGGATTCGGTTGTTTGCTTTTGTTATTGAGCTGCATGAGCTGCTTATAAATTTTGGAGATTAAACCTTTCTCAGTTGCTTCATTTGCAAATATTTTCTTCCATTCTGAGGATTGTCTTTTCCTCTTGTTTATGGTTTCCTTTGCTCTGCAAAAGCTTTGAAGTTTCATTAGGTCCCATTTGTTTATTTTTGTTTTTATTTCCATTTCTCTAGGAGGTGGGTCAAAAAGGATCTTGCTGTGATTTATGTCATAGAGTGTTTTGCCTATGTTTTCCTCTAAGAGTTTGATAGTTTCTGGCCTTACATTTAGGTCTTTAATCCATTTTGAGCTTATTTTTGTGTATGGTGTTAGGGAGTGATCTAATCTCATCCTTTTATATGTACCTGTCCAGTGTGCCCAGCACCACTTATTGAAGAGGCTGTCCTTTCTTCACTGTACATTTCTGCCTCCTTTATCAAAGGTAAGGTGATGATATGCGCGTGGGTTTATCTCTGGGCTTTCTATCCTGTTCCATTGATCTATCTTTCTGTTTTTATGCCAGTACCATACTGTCTTGATGACTGTAGCTTTGTAGTATAGTCTGAAGTCAGGGAGCCTGATTCCTCGAGCTCTGATTTTTGTTCTCAAGATTGCTTTGGCTATTTGGGGTCTTTTGTGTTTCCATACAAATTGTGAAATTTTTTGTTCTAGTTCTGTGAAAAATACCAGTGGTAGTTTGATAGGGATTGCATTGAATCTGTAGATGGCTTTGGGTAGTAGAGTCATTTTCACAATGTTGATTCTTCCAATCCAAGAACATGATATATCTCTCCATCTATTTGTATCATCTTTAATTTCTTTCATCAGTGTCTTATAATTTTCTGCATACAGGTCTTTTGTCTCCTTAGGTAGGTATATTCCTAGGTATTTTATTCTTTTTGTTGCAATGGTAAATGGGAGTGTTTTCTTGATTTCACTTTCAGATTTTTCATCATTAGTGTATAGGAATGCCGGAGATTTCTGTGCATTAATATTGTATCCTGCTACTTTACCAAATTCATTGATTAGCTCTAGTAGTTTTCTGGTAGCATCTTTACGATTCTCTTTGTATAGTATCATGTCGTCTGCAATCAGTGATAGCTTTACTTCTTCTTTTCTGATTTGGATTCCTTTTATTTCCTTTTCTTCTCAGATTGCTGTGGTTAAAATTTCCAAAACTATGTTGGATAAGAGTGGTGAGAGTGGGCAACCTTGTCTTCTTCCTGATCTTAGTGGCAGTGCTTTCAGTTTTTCACCATTGAGGATGATGTTGGCTGTGGGTTTGTCATATATGGCCTTTATTATGTTGAGGAAAGTTCCCTCTATGCCTACTTCCTGCAGGGTTTTTATCATAAATGGGTGTTGAATTTTGTCTAAAGCTTTTTCTGCATCTATTGAGATGATCGTATGGTTTATCTTCTTCAATTTGTTAATATGTTTATCACATTGACTGATATGCGTATATTGAAGAACCCTTGCATTCCTGGAATCAACCCCACTTGATCATGGTGTATGATCCTTTTAATGTGCTATTCGATTCTGTTTGCTAGAGTTTTGTTGAGGATTTTTGCATCTATGTTCATCAGTGTTATTGGCCTGTAGTTTTCTTTCTTTGTGACATCCGTGTCTGGTTTTGGTATCAAGGTGATGGTGGCCTCATAGAATGAGTTTGGGAGTGTTCCTCCCTCTGCTATATTTTGGAAGAGTTTGAGAAGGATAGGTGTTAGCTCTTCTCTAAATGTTTGACAGAATTTTCCTGTGAAGCCATCTGATCCTGGACTTTGTTGGAAGATTTTTAATCACAGTCTCAATTTCAGTGCTTGTGATTGGTCTGTTCATATTTTCTATTTCTTCCTGATTAAGTCTTGGCAGGTTGTGCATTTCTAAGAATTTGTCCATTTCTTCCAAGTTGTCCATTTTATTGGCATAGAGTTGCTTGTAGTAATCTCTCATGATCTTTTGTATTTCTGCAGTGTCAGTTGTTATTTCTCCTTTTTCATTTCTAATTCTATTGATTTGAGTCTTCTCCCTTTTTTTCTTGATGAGTCTGGCTAATGGTTTATCAATTTTGCTTATCTTCTCAAGGAACCAGCTTTTAGTTTTGTTGATCTCTGCTATCATTTCCTTCATTTCTGTTTCATTTATTTCTGATCTGATCTTTATGATCTTTCCTTCTGCTAACTTTGGTGTTTTTTTGTTCTTCTTCTCTAATTACTTTAGGTGCAAGGTTAGGTTTTTTATTTGAGATGTTTCCTGTTTCTTAAGGTAGGATTCTATTGCTATAAACTTCTCTCTTAACACTGCTTTTGCTGCATCCCATAGGTTTTGGGTGGTCGTCTCTCCATTGTCATTTGTTTCTAGGTATTTTTTGAGTTCTTCTTTGTTTTCTTTAGTTATCACTTTGTTATTACGTAGTGTATTGTTTAGCCTCCATGTGTTTGTATTTTTTACAGATCTTTTCCTGTAATTGATATCTAGTCTCACAGGGTTGTGGTTGGAAAAGATACTTGATGCAATTTCAATTTTCCTAAATTTACCAAGGGTTGATTTGTGACCCAAGATATGATCTATCCTGGAGAATATTCCATGAGCACTTGAGAAAAATGTGTATTCTGTTGTTTTTGGATGGAATGTCCTATAAATATCAATTAAGTCCATCTTGTTTAATGAATCATTTAAAGCTTGTGTTTCCTTATTTATTTTCATTTTGGATGATCTGTCCATTGGTGAAAGTGGGGTGTTAAAGTCCCTTACTATGAATGTGTTACTGTCGATTTCCCCTTTTATGGCTGTTAGTATTTGCCTTATGTATTGAGGTGCTCCTATGTTGGGTGCATAAATATTTACAATTGTTATATCTTCTTCTTGGATCGATCCCTTGATTATTATGTAGTGTCCTTCTTTGTCTCTTCTAATAGTCTTTATTTCAACGTCTATTTTGTCTGATATGAGAATTGCTACTCCAGCTTTCTTTTGGTTTCCATTTGCATGGAATATCTTTTTCCATCCCCTTACTTTCAATCTGTATGTGTCTCTACATCTGAAGTGGGTCTCTTGTAGACAGCATATATATGGGTCTTGTTTTTGTATCCATTCAGCCAATCTGTGTCGTTTGGTAGGAGCATTTAGTCCGTTTACATTTAAGGTAATTATCGATATGTATGTTCCTATTCCCATTTTCTTAATTCTTTTTAGTTCGTTATTGTAGGTCTTTTCCTTCTCTTGTGTTTCTTGCCTAGAGAAGTTCCTGTAGCATTTGTTGTAAAGCTGGTTTGCTGTTGCTGAACTCTCTCAGCTTTTGCTTGTCTGTAAAGGTTTTAATTTCTCCATCAAATCTGAATGAGATCCTTGCTGGGTAGAGTAATCTTGGTTGCAGGTTTTTCTCCTTCATCACTTTAAAAATGTCCTGCCAGTCCCTTCTGGCTTGCAGAGTTTCTGCTGAAAGATCAGCTGTTAACTCTATTGGGATTCCTTTGTGTGTTATTTGTTGTTTTTCCCTCGCTGCTTTTAATATGTTTTCTTTGTATTTAATTTTTGACAGTTTGATTAATATGTGTCTTGGTGTGTTTCTCCTTGGATTTATCCTATTTGGGACTCTCTGTGCTTCCTGGACTTGATTAACTATTTCCTTTCCCATATTAGGGAAGTTTTCAAGTATAATCTCTTCAAATATTTTCTCAGTGCCTTTCTTTTTCTCTTCTTCTTCTGGTACCCCTATAATTCGAATGTTGGTGCATTTAATGTTGTCCCAGAGGTCTCTGAGACTGTCCTCAGTTCTGTTCATTCTTTTTTCTTTATTCTCCTCTGCAGTAGTTATTAACACTATTTTATCTTCCAGGTCACTTTTCCGTTCTACTGCCTCAGTTATTCTTTTATTGATCCCTTCTAGAGTATTTTTCATTTCATTTATTGTGTTGTTCATCGTTGCTTTTTTCATCTTTAGTTCTTCTAGGTCCTTGTTAAATGTTTCTTGCATTTTGTGTATTCTGTTTCCAAGATTTTGGATCATCTTTACTATCATTATTCTGAATTCTTTTTCACGTAGACTGCCTATTTCCTCTTCATTTGTTAGGTCTGCTGGGTTTTTATCTTGCTCCTTCATCTGCTCTGTGATAGTCTGTCTTCTCATTTTGCTTATCTTACTGTGTTTGTCATCTCCTTTTTCAGGCTGCAGGTTCGTAGTTCCCGTTGTTTTTGGTGTCTGTCCCCAGTGGCTAAAGTTTGTTCAGTTGTTGTGTAGACTTCCTGGTGGAGGAGACTAGTGCCTGTTTTCTGGTGGATGAGGCTGGATCTTGTGTTTCTGGTGGGTAGGTCCACATCTGGTGGTGTGTTTTGGGGTGTCTGTGGACTTATGATTTTAGGCAGCCTCTCTGCTAATTGGTGGGGTTGTTTTCCTGTCTTGCTAGTTGTTTGGCATAGGGTGTCCAGCACTGTAGCTTGCTGGTTGTTGAGTGAAGCTGGGTCTTGGCATTGAGATGGAGACCTCTGGGAGATTTTCGCCATTTGATATTACGTGGAGCTGGGAGGTGTCTTGTGGACCAGTGTCCTGAAGTTGGCTCTCCCACCTCAGAGGCACAGCACTGACTCCTGGCTGCAGCACCAAGAGCCTTTCATCCACATGGCTCAGAATAAAAGGGAGAGAAAGTATAAAGAACGAAAGAAAGAACAAAAGAAAGAATGAAGGAAGGAAAGAAAGAAAGAAAGAATAAGAAAGAAAAGGAAGGAAGGAAGAAAGAAAGGGAGGGACGGATTGAGGGAAGGAGGTGGGGAGGAAGGAGGGAAGGAAGGAAAGAAAGAAAGAAGATACAATATAGTAAGATAAATAAAATAAAGTTATTAAAATAAAAAACTAAGAAAAAAATTTTTTTAAAGAAAAAAAATTGGACGGATAGAACCCTAGGACAAATGGTGGAAGCAAAGCTATGCAGACAAAATCTCACACAGAAGCATACACATACACACTCACAAAAAGAGGAAAAGAGGAAAAAATAATAAACCTTGCTCTCAAAGTCCACCTCCTTAATTTGGGATGATTTGTTGTCTATTCATGTATTTCACAGATGCAGGGTACATCAAGTTGATTGTGGAGCTTTAATCCGCTGCTTCTGAGGCAGCTGGGAGAGATTTTCCTTTCTCTTCTTTGTTCTCACAGCTCCCAGGGCTCAGCTTTGGATTTGGCCCCGCCTCTGCATGTAGGTCGCTGGAGGGCATCTGTTCTTCGCTCAGACAGGACAGGGTTACAGAAGCAGCTGCTTCGGGGAGTCTGGCTCACTCAGGCCAGGGGGAGGGAGGGGCACGGAGTGTGGGGCGAGCCTGCGGCAGCTGAGGCCAGCATGACGTTGCACCAGCCTGAGGCGGGCCGTGCATTCTCTCGGGGAATTTGTCCCTGGATCCCGGGACCCTGGCAGTGGCAGGCTGCACAGGCTCCCCAGAAGCGGGGTGTGGATAGTGACCTGTGCTCGCACACAGGCTTCTTGGTGGCGGCAGCAGCAGCCTTAGCGTCTCATGCCCGTCTCTGGGGTCTGCGCTTTTAGCCCCGGCTCGCGCCTGTCTCTGGAGCTCCTTTAAGCAGCGCTCTTAACCCCCTCTCCTCACGCACCAGGAAACAAAGAGGGAAGAAAAAGTCTCTTGCCTCAGGCTTCCCTGGTGGCGCAGTGGTTGAGAGTCCGCCTGCCGATGCAGTGGACATGGGTTCGTGACCCAGGCCCGGAGGATCCCACATGCCGCGTAGTGACTGGGCCCGTCAGCCATGGCCACTGAGCCTGCGCGTCTGGGGCCTGTGCTCCGCAATGGGAGAGGCCGCAACAGTGTGAGGCCTGTGTACTGTAATAATAATAATGTTAAGTCTCTTGCCTCTTTGGCAGGTCCAGACTTTTCCCTGGACTCCCTGCTGGCTAGCCGTGGTGCACTAACCCCTGCAGGCTGTGTTCACGCCACCAACCCCAGTCCTCTCCCTGCGCTCCAACTCCAACCAAAGCCCGAGCCTCAGCTCCCAAACCTGCCCGCCCCCCGGGTGAGCGGACAAGCCTCTCCAGCTGGTGAGTGCCGGTTGGCACTGACCCTCTGTGTGGGAATCTCTCTGCTTTGCCCTCCACACCCCTGTTGCTGTGCTCTCCTCCGAGGCTCCGAAGCTTTCCCCCTCCGCCACCCACAGTCTCCGCCTGCGAAGGGGCTTCCTAGTGTGTGGAAACGTTTCCTCCTTCACAGCTCCCTCCCACTGGTGCAGGTCCTGTCCCTATCCTTTTGCCTCTGTTTATTCTTTTTTCTTTTGCCCTACCCAGGTACATGAGGATTTTCTTGCCTTTTGGGAGGTCTGAGGTCTTCTGCCAGCATTCAGTGGGTGTTCTGTAGGAGTTGTTCCACGTGTAGATGTATTTCTGGTGTATCTGTGGGGAGGAAGGTGATATCTGCGTCTTACTCTTCTGCCATCTTCCCCTAGTCCCCCTCCAGCATTTATTATGTGTAGACTTTTTGATGATGGCCATTCTGACTGGTGTGAGGAGATCAAATTTGAAAAGATACATGCACCCCAATGTTCATTGCAGCACTATTTACAGTAGCCAAGACATGGAAGCAACCTAAATATCCATCAACAGATGAATGGATAAGGAAGATATGGAATACTTATACAATGGAATAATACTCAGCCATAAGCGAATGAAATAATGCTATTTGCAGCAACATGGATGGACCTAGAGATTATCATACTAAGTGAAGTAAACCAGACAGAGAAAGACAAATACCGTATGATGTCACTTATATGTGGAATCTAAAAAAAAAAAAAAATATAAATTAACTTACGTACAAAACAGAAATAGACCCACTTATGGTTACCAAAAATCAAACTTATGGTTACCAAAGGGGAAAGGGTGAGCGGGGGAAGGGATAAATTAGGAGTTTGGGATTACCATATATACAGTACTATGTATAAAATGGATAACCAACAAGGACCTACTGTATAGCATAGGGAACTATACTCAGTGTTTTGTAATAACCTGTAAGGGAAAAGAATCTGAAAAAGAAAAATATATATATATGAATATATATATAACTGAATCATTTTTCTGTAACTTGAAACTAACACAACATTGGAAATAAACTATACTTAAAGGAGTTTATGCAATTGCCTTGTTTGTAGATAAAAAATGGTCATATATTGGCAACTTCATATTGTTGAACCTAATATTTGCTGATCTTGAATTATAAATTATTTCAAATTGATTTTTTTCTACCATGTGAAAATCTTGATGACTCCTGTCAGAAGTCATGCCAGTGAGTTAGATGGGTATGCATCTATCATCAAATAGTTGGTAAATATCCAGATCTGTTAGGTGGTGTAGCTACCACCAGACATGCTTTGAAATCTACATGTATGTAAGACTGAGTACTGTCTTTTCTAAGAAGAATAAATGAAAAGAAATATTCTGGTACTAAATAGTGGTATATTAAATTACTTTCACTTGCTCATACATAGGCTATTTATCTATTTAAATTCTATTTATAGGAGCCTTGTAAGTTAATAAAATGTCACCGATTTTCTTATATCTAGGAATCTTTGATCAAAATTCAGCTATTTACTTTTTATATCAATATTTGGTCTTGTAGTAGTAATAGTTTCTAATGACTTACATTCGGCAAGGTTAACTCTACTAATATGCTTATATTTTCTGCTATGAAGTATTTTTTGACCATATGGAGCCCTTAATTTGCATGTAGTGTTTGCCATCCATCTTTGCAATGGACTACAGAACAGTGACAAATGACTAATTACTGAGGGGAGAAATGTTGGGTGTCAAACCAGGACAAGGCACTAATGAGTAGCTCCTTTGGTTTGAAATATTTTCATTCCGCTTCTCAAGCAAGACTTAAGACAAATTCATAAGTTGCTCAGCACATTGTACTCTATATATTTTATTTAAATCTCCATATTGAAAACTTGTCTTGAAGTCAGGACTCTCTGACATGTACTAACTCTGATATTTATTATAGTTTCTGGCTGTCTAGAGGTCTTTACTGAGAAGAAGTCTGAGGGTTTGTCTGGAGGAAGTGGTCTGCATTACTTAATCCTTCTAAATAGTGACATCACAGGTAGAAAGGCTTGATTTTAGCGTTTGAACAGGAAAAAAAAAAAAAAAAACAAGAACTTGGTTTTCAAATGAGAATTGGGTTTCAGAGTTAGAACAACAAGAATCTTCCAATATTTCATCTGAGTTTTGGTCTGGTGGAATGACTAAACTGTGGTTCTGAGGCCTCCTTCTAGGATAAATGCCAGCTCTAACTACTATATCCTTATGCTTCCTGTCTGTAATACAGAGATGAAACTGTGTTACATTTTCCACTGTGCACTAATAACTTCCCTTCAGGTAAACTTAATCAAATAGGAGAGTTGAAGCCACCTAAATAAATTAAGTAATTAATTCAGACAGGGAAAAATATATTTGTAATCTTTTAAATATTTTCATGTGTGAGTTTTCTCTCTCCCTCCTTCCTTTCACTTCTTCTATTTCTTTTTTTCCTCATTCTCTTATTCTTTCTTTTGTTTTTCAGAGCCCAAATAGACTTTTGAGTAGAGAAGAAAAGGAATATTTGGAAAGGCTAACTATCAGCTTCATTTTATCTGAATTAATGTTTCAGGCATAGTGAATAACCCAGGGTGACATGAGAAAGTAGATGTGTAAGCAGTAGAAAATGGGGGAACATTTTTTTTAAAACTTATTGAAATATAAATTATTAATACTTTGAAATACTGAAAGAGGAACATAACTTTGATGATGCCATTTTTTCTAGGTAGGGCAGAGACATTAGATGAATCTGATTTATCAATGGTCTACATTTAGCAGGGCAGGGACAGTAACTTGTAAAAACCTAAAGTTCTAAGCATGGTTCAATAATCTGAAGTCTTACTTTTATACTAATCTGAGCTCATTACAGGCCAGGGTGTGTCATACGTTATAATAGTGGCTGCTAGTCCATTGCCTAGCACTTTGAGGTGTTAAGTGAGAGTTTGCTGAATTAATGGATGGATAGATGAATTATGGATCTGGCAAGATGGAGCCCTGCAATTTGATTTACACTCTCTGTGAGGACTTCTAGCTCTTTGATTTGCTGTTTCCAACCTATAATCCACATTTACCTTTTCCCTTTGAATACAAGGACTTAAAAGACTTTGCTTTCTCTCTTGGTGTCACTATCAATGAATCCGTCATTGGAAGGCTGTGCCCAAGGAATAAGTGGTGGTGAGTAACATGGTTGACGTGTGATGTGCGTTTGACCTACTCTGGTTTTTGGTGTGTGTGTTTCTCTTATGACTCAAACTTTACTACTTGTTAAACTAATATATGTTCATTGTTTTAGAAAATATAATAATTAAAACCTCAAATTACTCATAATCCTATCACCTAGAGACAGTAACTCAATATTTTGGTACATATCCTTATAGACCTTCTTCCTTTTCATTTGAAAGTATATATATATATATATATATATATATATATATATATATATATATGTTTTTAATGAACATGTTACAAAATATTTCCTTTTCATGCATTTTAAAAAATTAATTAATTAATTTTGGGCTGCACTGGGTCTTCATTGCTGTGCATGGGCTTTCTCTAATTGCAGCGAGCTACTCTTTGTTGCGGTGTGTTGTCTTCTCATTGCAGAGGCTTCTCTTGTTGTGGAGCACAGGCTCTAGGCATGCAGTCTTCAGTAGTTGCAGCACATGGGCTCAGTAATTGTGTGTGGGCTCAGTAGTTGTGGCTCGCGGGCTCTAGAGCACAGGCTTAGTAGTTCTGGCACAGGGGCTTAGTTGCTGTGTGGCACGTGGGATCTTCCCAGACCAGGGATCGAACCTGTGTCCCCTGCATTGGCAGTCAGATTCTTAACCACTGCACCACCAGGGAAGTCCTTTTCATGCATTCTTTGGAGTAAGCAGAATTCTTCAGAGCAAATTGAGATCATAAAAGTGATCAAATGTAAGCCATATTTCTATAATTAGTAAGAAAAATGTTAATGTTATTTATTATTGATGCATCATGGACTAGATATACACTGACTCAAACTAAAACATAATGCTACTTATTATAACTCATTGTTAGTATGGATATGGGGAAATGGGCATACCCATGTTCTGTTTGTGGGACTTAACACTGGTACAATTTTTCTGAAGATTATACTAATTTATATATTTAACTTTTAGTTTGGAAATTTTCAAACATATGCAGAAGTAGAGTGAATATCATAGTAAGTTTCTATGTATCCATCACCCCAGGTTCAGAAATTAGAACCTCATATCTAATCTTTCATTTATACCCTTGCTCACCAATACTCCCAATTATTTTGAAGCAAATCTTATATATCTTTTTATTCACAAATATTACAGTATTATATCCAAAAAGATAAGTTTGTTTTAAAAATGTGATCATAACACCATTATCAAATTAAAATATTTTAACAGGAATTTCTTAATATCATTAGTGTTCAGCATTGCCTCATTTTGTTTTCTAAAGTTTGTCTGAGTCAGGATCCAAATAAAGTTACAGGTTGTAATTAGACGATATGTCTCAAGTCTCTCTTAATCAGTGAGTTCATCTGCCATCTCTCTCTTTTCTATTTTTTTTTTTTTTTGTAAATTTTTGTTTGAGGAAGCCAGGTATTTTTTTCCTATAAGATTTCCATAATTTGAATTTTGTGGATTCCAACCCAAGTTATTAACTATTCGATTACTCTGAGGTAGAGTTCTTACGGTAAAGGTACAATATATACTTTCTTTCTGTCTTCCTTCCTCTTCTACTAATTTTTCTTCTTTTTCCTTTTAATTAGTTTTCAGTCTGAGTTGATTCCTTAGCCTATGTGTGGCCTATGATTTCCTTCTTTAATCTCATTTTAAATTCATGGATTAAAACTATTGCATGTTTTAACTTACTGCAGTTATGAGTCTAATTGCATTTATGATTCAAATCACTCCAGCTTGAGCCAGTGGTTATCTGTTAGAATTGGCTCCTGGGTCATTTCAAAATGACCCTTGAAGTCTTTCATGGATTCTTTGATGACAAATTGTCTCTCACCATAGAGACTTCCTACACAGCCTTATGTTTAGCCATTTCTCCAAGGAGCCCTGATTCCTTTAAATGGTAAATGGTGTTTAGAGACCCAACTTGGGTATTAGGGGTGCTCTTTGCTGCTGAGTCCATCCTTGTTTTTGTCTTTTCAGTAGACAAAACTAGGAATATAATTTTTAAAAGGATAAAATGTATAATAAATTATACTGATATTTATAATCCATATTTAGGACTATAGGCTTTTTCCTTCACCTTATCAATCTTATGTCTATTTCCTTTTGTCCCATGCTGGACATCTCAGCTCTCAGAAACACCAACATGATTACTTTTTTGCTTAAACATGCAATACATTCTCAGTAGCCTCAGAATAAGAAAACCAACACTATTGCCAACAATAGGCTTACAAAAAATAAATTTTGTTTTCAATTCTTTCCTTTCTTATGGTATATCCACTTGGAAGTTATAGTCAGATCACTGGTTTTTAAAGGCCACTTGGAATAGTTATTTTCTGTATTGTTATGCCACAATTCAAAGCATAGTTAGCTTAATTTATTTCATTTTTTCAATGTTTAGAGATGGTATTTTTATATTAAATTTTATTTTGTAATTATTCAAGTATATGTTTTGGATGTCAAAGCTATAAAACAAGGTAGGTAAGATAAGCCTAGCTTCAATACTTATCCCTCAATCCTATTTACTTCTTCTTTTTATAAGAACGAATTAAAAATATATGGCTTGATTTTTCAGTTTAAAAAAATACAGAAATATGTAGATATATTTGTTTCCTCTTTCTTAGATGAACAGTAGCAGACTTTACATACTTGCCTCCAACTTGCTTTCTTCACTTCACATTTTATTCTGGCATTCACTCCACAGTAGTATATATGGATAGTGGCCATTCTTTTTTTTTTTTTTTTTTTTTTACAGCTGCATAGTACTCCATGTTGGATTGAACAAGTCCTCTACTGATGAGCAATATGGTTGTTTCCCATCTTTTGCTATTACAAATCATGTTGCATTGATTATATATATGAGCCACTTATGAGCCAGCTTAAATGTGTATTTCTCCAGATAGAATTGCTGCCTCTGGAGAAATTTCACTCTCTGAGCACATTCAGTATGTAGTATACAGAATGTTGGATGAGGTAGAGGTGAGGTATGTGTGTCAAGCAATGAGACTGGAGTAGTTGATCTAGACCATAGATCAGCACCATTTAAAGCCAGATGTCTTTAATGTCATGCTGAGGAAGTTCGGTCTTTATTTCAGAGGCAAAAGAGATGGAGGGAAAGGTTTTGAGTGTGGGAATAAAGGCTCACATGAGCATTAGTAAAGTGAGTCAGTGCCTTAGCCAAATGACTCTGGTAATTACAGCCAATATTTTATAATAACTTTAAATGTACAATATATAAAAATTTTGAATCACTATGTTGTACACCTGAAACTAATATAATATTGTAAATCAACTATACTTCAGTAAAAAGCAAAAACCCCCTACCTCCATACCAAGTGACTCTGGTAAGGAACAGGTTTCCTGGGAGGGTCCCTCACACAGCAGGCTTTTCTACCATGGAGACTTTGATTTAGTGCATGGTACTTGTGATTTTTCTATGGAAAAAAAATCTCAAGAGCTTTTGAGTAATCAGTGAGGCCTGAGCACTTTGTCAGCTAAAGTGCCCTGAAATCAATGCCATGGTACTGCCATGAACATACTTATTTCATTCCAGCATTCAAATTACATAGATGATTACTCTCCACAGTCCACTTCCCCTGGAAATCGCTGAATTTCTACTTCCTCCTTTGTACTATGAAATGGTCTCTTCTCTAATATAGGAAAATATTTGAAATTTTGCTTTATTATTCTCATCACTGTATTTTGATATATTCATTTATAAGGTTTTTTTTTTTGATAGAGCTAGTGTGATGTTATGGCCAAATCAATGTGTGTCTCAAATTCATATTGGAATAAGAAGCAAGTTGATATTTTCAGATTTAAGAATCCATGTTTTTATAGGCTTGAGCATCAGATGTTTTTCTCAGGTTTTATGAGAGCACTGAATAATTCAACATTCTCATCATTTTGAACAGCGTCAGTTCTTCCCTAATGTATTCATGGTTTGATTTAAGGTCAGTGTTTTCCTCAGGGTGGGGATATATAATGGGATATAGGTGAGGCAAGGAATCTGACAAGCTGATTCTAAAGATTATCTAGAACAATAAACAAAGGTAATTTTGAAAAGGAATAGAAGAGGCGAATTTGTCCAACAAAACTAAGACTTTTTTAGAGTTGTAATAATTTAGGAAGACTGGTAGAAAGTCAAGTGTAGACTGACATATTAATGAAATTCCTAGAGTTATTTATTCTTTTAATAGATATTTATTGATTATGTACCATGTTCTAGGCTCTGAGAATATAGTAGTGACTCAAACAGACAAGTTCCTAGTTCTTGAGTTTCTGTATTAGTGAAGGAAATAGTCAATAAACAAGCAAAAACATAAATAAGCAAATATGATAAATACTATGAAGAAAATAAAATAGTGTAAAAGAATGGAAAATATCTGAGTGCCTGAGGGGTGATTTTCATTGGATGATCAGAAAAGACCTCTTGTGAAAATGACTTTTGAAACAGAGACCGGAGTAATAAGAATAAAATATCTGTTGAGAATTTTTATCATGAATGGATATTGAATTTTTTCAGTGCTTTTCCTGCGTATATTTAGATGATCATGTAATTTTTATTCATTTTGTAAATGTGGTTTATCATGTTGATTGATTTGCAGATATTGAACCATCCTTGCATCCCTGGAATGAATCCCACTTGATCATGATGTATGATCCTTTTACTGTACTGTTGAATTCAGTTTGCCAATATTTGTGGAGAATTTTTGCATCTATATTCATCAGGGATATTGGCCTATAATTTCCTTTTTTTGTAGTGTCTTTGTTTGGTGTTGGTATGAAGGTAATGCTGGCCTTGGAGAGTGAGTTGTAAGTTTTTACTTATTTGTGGAATCTAAAAACAAAACAAATGAACAAATATAACAAAACAGAAACAGATTCACATATACAGAGAACGAACTGGTGGCTGTGAGTGGAGGGGCATGGAGGGATGGGTGAAATAGGTGAAGGTGATTAAGGGGTACAAACTACCAGTTATAAAATAAATAAGTCACAGGGATGTAATGCACAGCACAGGGAATACAGCCAATAATATAATAATAACTTCAGTGCATAGTGTATAAAAGTATCAAATCACTACATTGTATACTTGAAACTAATGTCATACTGTAATTCAACTATACTTCAATTAAAAAAAAAGAATAAATCATCTGATAACCTGTAGGATTTTAGAGATCTATCAAGTGTTATTTAAAACTCCCTCCATAATCATAGTACAAAATTCATATGCAGTATATGTAAGATTTTCATATATATTAAAGAAGGCACCTTGAACCAATGAGGAACTGACAAGCCATTCAAAAAATGGTGTTAGATAAATCTATTATTTGAGCAAAAACCATTATATCCTTACAGTAAACTGTAAACAAAATGCATTACAAGTGGATTAAAATTTTTAGTATAAAAAGTGAAACCATGAAATACTAGAAGGAAACATAGATAAATATATGATGTTGAGGCGGAAAGGAACTTCAAGATACAAAATCAATGAAAAATCGCAAAGGAAAACATTAGAAGAATGTCTGCAATAAATATAGTAGTGCATATAAAGCTCATAAAATAAGCCAAGAAAACACTAACGTCTCAATAAGATGGCGAGAGAGAGAGAGAGAGAGACAGGCAATTCACATAAGAATAAAAACAAAGACTCTCTAAATTTATAAAAATATTCAACCTTACTAGAAATAAAGTTTATTGAAAACAAAGGGAGTGATGCGATTTTTGTTTATTATGCTGGCAAAGAATAAATGATCACATTCAGTGACTTTGATGGTGGGTTGGTCTCTACATATTCAGGTACTTTTCATGTAAGTTGTATTCTTTTGACACTTAATCTTTACTTTTGGGGAATATGTATCAAAAATATTAAAATTAAAATTGGATAGAGTTATTTAACACCTGTTTATTCGCTTTTCAAAAGGAGTAATCAGAGGTGGGGATAAAAATTTACTGCAAGGATATTTGCCAGAGCATGGTTTAAGCGAAGAGGAAATGGGTAGCAACCTAAATGCTCAATAGTAGAGGAAGGGCACACAGTAAGTTTATGCAACCACTGAAAATTAAGCTTTTGCAGATATTTAAAGGATAAGAGGAAATACTTGTGATATAAGCTAGGCATAAAAACAGAATTCTAAACCGTTTGTGCAGTAGGTATTTCGTTGGAAAAACATGCCAATTTTGTGTCTATACAGCCTTCCATAGCTCATTGGCAGTAACTCTATTTCTCTCTCTCTCTCTGGAAGAAAATATAACCAACAGTTGACATGGTAATAAACTGGAGGTAAGATTAGAGATGACTTTTATTTTCTTATTTTTCCAAATGTTTTACAGTGAGCACACATTACATTTATAATCAGGAGAAAATGACCATCATCTTAAATATAAAAGGCATCCCTTGAAGCGCAGTTATCTAGATTTGAACCAGTCCATTTCTAACAGTCATTGCAGGGCTCCATTTCCTCTCTACACCTGCTCCCGCTGGAGCCATCCCGCAAGGGAGGATGGGAAAAAGTCAGTATCATTATTTTTGAGAGAATCCAGGCAAAGATTGGGCAAGAGAATGAAACTGTAAGAGGAAGTGCTTCAGGGGAGCATGAGGCAGGGCTGGCTGCCTTGTGGTCACCTGCCAAGTCAGTCCAATTTTAACACATGTGTACCCTCACTCGGTGAATTATTTTAATGCCACCTTATTGCATTACTTAAAATCCTAGTAGTTAGAGATTAGTTGGGGGTAATGACCCCTATATATAATTAAGAGTGTAAATATAAGAATGACTATCTCTGGGTAGGTTAAGGGTCTGTTACATCATCCATACTTGAGTATGATTTAGGACAAAAGCAATCAAATTGAATACATTTGAAGGAATAGGAGTTTTTTCAAGGATAAGGAAAGGTAGGGCTTTTGGCGTCTGCTGTTCTTTGGCTGACAGGAGCCTGTTGGGCGTTGTGTTGCACAGGGGTGCTTAGGCGACATGAACAGTCTGTGCTTCTGGGTAGCTGGAGAGAAGGTGTGTGTAGGAGGAGCAGTTAGGACCTCAGGTTCTAGGTTCAGACCTGCGTTTGAGTTCTGGATCAATGACTGAGCCATTTTGGATAGCTTCTTAACATCTCTAAGCTTCAGTTTCCTTTCTTATATCATGGGGAAAATGCCTACTTCATAGGGTAAGATGAAGTGAGGGTAAGTAGGATATTAAATGCCTGGCACATTGTAGCATTCAACAAATGGTAGTGATGGAGATAATGATGTTGATGACATTGATGGTAATTGGAAGGGTAGTTCCAAAGGAAGGGAAAAGTGCTAAACATCAGTGGGGCTGATGGAGGGAAAACAAATTTTTCTTCTATCTCCTTCTGGCAGTTTGAAGCTTCTTGTACTTAAAACCCAGAAACCAGGCAAGAATAATCAGTCTAAGAAATTTTCTCTCTCTCTTTCTAAATTGGTGCCTGCCACTATGGCAGAAACAAAATCTTGCATGTTACTCATTTGCTATCATACTTCAAAGTAAATTACTCAGTGGTACCCCAGTGACCTGAAAAAATTAATTCATCTTTAGAACTTGTTTTCATCCGGGGAGTATCTGAGTCATCCAAGGAGAATCTGAGTCAATTACTAGGGAATCAAGGAAATGGAAATGACACTTTACAATTAGGTTGCAACTGAATAAGGAGGACACAATTAGGCTGTCTGTAAAGTTTGCCTCGTGTACCTTATTATAATGTAATAAAACCCCATAAGGAATAGCTAATAAAATTGAGTATAATGTATCATCCTTTTTCAAAGTGACACAGAAAAGCCAAATTTTACTATTCATGCTCCTATGTAAACATCATTAAGACTAGGTTCTGTTATGCCCCCGAAGATATATTTTAGTATCTCTGCAAAATTAGAGCTGAATTTTATGACCCCCTTTTCATGGGTATATGCTCTGTCAGCAGAAGTTAACTGAAGATGCATGAAGAGGAGAAAGTCAACTTGACATCTGCCTCTTTCTAATGGTTGCTGATGTATAAAATATCCCAGCCACCACAGCCCAAGGGCTGGAAGTAAACTGCGTTGTCCCAAAGCACAACATAATTCTCTGTGTTCTCCAAGGTTGGGAAGAAGTATTTGCAGAAGAATGCCACACACCAAATAGTAAACAGTTTTACACTCCTTTCCCAGCTCTATGACATCAGGGAGAGGCCAAGTTTAACCTGCCAAGTGTGGAGTTCCCTGGCTCCATGCTGTGTCTTCATTTTTCTGGCCACAATTACCCAATTGTGGGTATTACTCATCATTCATTCACAGCATCATTCACATACTCATCATTCATTCACAGTTGCCAGGCCAAATCAGATTCTAGGGCTATTTGTCCTTTACACTAACCAGTGGCTTCCACTGAGTAGTGTGTTGTGTGTGTGTGTGTGTATTTTGTACTTAGTTCCTTCTCTATTTCTTTGTCATAGTTTCTTTCAGGATTATTGAGAATCACAGGGTAGTTTTGGCTCTGTAACCATATGCACAATATGTTTGAACTTGAACAAGTTACTTAACTTGTCTGGATCTGATATTTCTCATCAGTAATATTAGGGGGTTGGATTTAGTGATCTTTCTTTCCTTTACTAAGATGTAGTGAGTGTGAGCTATCACATGTTCAGTGATATGTGATATCTGGGGACTTGGGAAGAATGGAAGAGAAGTAAGACACAGCACACGCCCACAGGAAGCTTATATTCCTCTTGAGGGAGGAAGAGAGTAATTAAATAATAAACTGAGGTGGTGTATGATTAAAATAAGTGGTCAGCAAATGAACTGTTGGCAGATATGAAAGTGCGTGTTAGGCACTGAGTTAAGGGCCCTTCAAGCAATGCTATTAATGAATATGGAGTAGTCAGGGAAGGGCAGCTTAGGGTGGACTGCACTGATGGGGACAGTTATGCAGCTGGAGATATTGGGGGTGAGCAGGCAGGGAACAGTGACAAAGTGTATTCCTGGCAAAGGAGTTGGCAGAAGCAAAGTGAGGACATCAGATGAGCAGTGCAGGTTTGGGTGCTGTCTACCCTTCTGCCCCTTGCATTTCTTCAATATGATTTTGCTTATAATAAATCCACTTTTGTGGGTCAAATCTCACTTTCCCTTCTCTTCCTTCAAGTTCTACAGAAGGGTTATCAAGAGTCTGGAACAATGGACTCGAATCTCTAGATAAGCCTAGCATCTCTTTAGGTTCAGACAAGATTCATTGTGTGACCACAGTGGTGATTCATGAATTCACATCCTTTCATCTGTGGTGATACCTATGGGGACAAGTTCACACTGTGGTGTACTATTCTTGTGGGTCTACCAGGGCTGGGTGGCGGAGCTGGCACTCCACCCCATGCTTTCTCACCAAAGAAAATATACTAGAATGAAAGTAAGCAGGAATGGAGATTGGAACCAAGATGGTGGAGTAGAAGGATGTGCTCTTACTCCCTCTTGCGAGAACACCAGAATCACAACAAGCTGCTGGACAGTCATCGATGGGAATACACTAGAACTTACCAAAAAAGATACCCCATATCCAAATACAAAGGAGAAGCCACAATGAGATGGTAAGAGGGGCACAGTCACAGTAAAATCAAATCCCATAACTGCTGGGTGGTTGACTCACAGACTGGAGGACACTTATACCACAGAAGTCCACCCACTGGAGTGAAGGTGCTGAGCCCCACGTCAGGCTTCCAAACCTGCGAGTCCGGCAACGGGAGAAGGAATTCCTAGAGAATCAGACTTTGAAGTCTACTGGGATTTGGTTGCAGGACTCTGACAGAACTGGGGGAAACAGATACTCCACTCTTGGAGGGTACACACAAAGTAGTGTGCGCATCGGAACCCAGGGGAAGGAGCAATGACCCCAGGGGAGACTGAACCAGACCTCCCTGCTAGTGTTGGAGGGTCTCCTGCAGAGGTAGGGAGTGGCAGTGGCTCACCGTGGAGACAAGGACACTGGTAGAAGAAGTTCTGCCAAGTACTCCTTGGCCTGAGCCCTCCCAGAGTCTGCCATTAGCCCCACCAAAGAGCCCAGGTAGGCTCCAGTGTTGCATTGCCTAAGGCCAAACAACCAACAAGGAGGGAACCCAGCCCCACCCATCAGCAGTCAAGTGGATTAAAGTTTTACTGAGCTCTGCCCACCAGAGCAACAGTCAGCTCTACCCACCACCAGTCCCTCCCATCAGGAAACTTGCATAAGTCTCTTAGACAGGCTCATCCACCAGAGGGCAGACAGCAGAAGCAAGAAGAACTACAATCCTGCAGCCTGTGGAACAAAAACCACATTCACAGAAAGATAGACAAGATGAAAAGGCAGAGGGCTATGTTCCAGATGAAGGAACAAGATAAAACCCCAGAAAAGCAACTAAATGAAGTGGACATAGGCAACCTCCCAGAAAAAGAATTCAGAGTAAGGATAGTGAAGATGATCCAAGACCTTGGGAAAAGAATGGAGGCAAAGATCGATAAGATGCAAGAAATGTTTAACAAAGACCTAGAAGAATTAAAGAACAAACAAGCAGAGATGAACAATACAATAACTGAAATGAAAACTACACTAGAAGGAATCAATAGCAGAATAACTGAGGCAGAAGAACGGATAAGTGACCTGGAAGACAGAATGGTGGAAGGCACCGCTGTTGAATAGAATAAAGAAAAAAGAATGAAAAGAAATGAAGACAGCCTAAGAGACCTCTGAGACAACATTAAATGCAGCAACATTTGCATTATAGGGGTCCCAGAAGGAGAAGAGAAAGAGAAAGGACCTGAGAAAATATTTGAAGAGATGATAGTCGAAAACTTCCCTAACATGGGAAAGGAAATAGACACCCACGTCCAGGAAGCATAGAGAGTCCCATACAGGATAAACCCAAGGAAAAACATGGCAAGACACATAGTAATCAAACTGACAAAAATTAAAGACAAAGAAAAATTATTAAAAACAGCAAGGGAAAAATGACAAATAACATACAAGGGAACCCCATGAGGTTAACAGCTGATTTCTCAGCAGAAACTCTACAAGCCAGAAGGGAGTGGCATGATATACTTAAAGGGATGAAAGGGAAGAACCTACAACCAAGATTACTCTACCCAGCAAGGATCTCATTCAGACTCGATGGAGAAATCAAAAGCTTTACAGACAAGCAAAAGCTAAGAGAATTCAGCACCACCAAACCAGCTCTACAACAAATGCTAAGGAACTTCTCTAAGTGGGAAACACAAGAGAAGAAAAGGACATACAAAGACAAACCCAAAACAATTAAGAAAATTGTAATAGGAACATACATATCAATAATTACCCTAAATGTGAATGGATTAAATGCTCCAACCAAAAGACACAAGCTTGCTGAATAGATACAAAAACAAGACCCATATATATGCTGTCTACAAGAGACCCACTTCATACCTAGAGACACATTCAGACTGAAAGTTAGAGAATGGAAAAGATATTCCATGCAAATGGAAATCAAAAGTAAGCTGGAGTAGCAATACTCATATCAGATAAAATAGACTTTAAAATAAAGAATGTTACAAGAGACAAGGAAGTGCACTACATAATGATCAGGGGATCAATCCAAGAAGAAGATATGACAATTATAAATATATATGCACCCAACATAGCACCTCAATGCATAAGGCAACTGCTAACAGCTATAAAAGAGGAAATCGACAGTAACACAATAATAGTGGGAGACTTTAACACCTCACTTACACCAATGGAAAGATCATCCAAAGTGAAAATAAATAAGGAAGCAGAAGCTTTAAATGACACAACAGAACAGATGGATTTAATTGATATTTATAGGACATTCCATCCAAAAACAGCAGATTACACTTTCTTCTCAAGTGCACATGGAACATTCTCCAGGATAAATCACATCTTGGGTCACAAATCAAGCCTCACTACATTTAACAAAATTGAAATCATATCAAGCATCTTTTCTGACCACAACGCTATGAGATTAGATATCAATTACAGGGAAAAAAACGTAAAAAACAGAAACACATGGAGGCTAAACAATACATAACTAAATAACCAAGAGATCACTGAAGAAATCAAAGAGGAAATCAAAAAATACCCGTTGAAAAATGACCATGAAAATAAGACAATCCAAAACCTATGGGATGCAGCAAAAGAAGTTCTAAGAGGGAAGTTTATAGCTATACAAGCCTACCTCAAGAAACAAGAAAAATCTCAAGCAATCTAACCTTACGCCTAAAGGAACTAGAGAAAGAAGAACAAACAAAACCCAAAGTTATAGAAGGAAATAAATCATAAAGATCAGAGCAGAAATAAATGAAGTAAAAAAGAAAACAATAGCAAAGATCAATAAAACTGAAAGCTGGGGGCTTCCCTGGTGGCGCAGTGGTTAAGAGCCCGCCTGCCGATGCAGGGGACACGGGTTCGTGCCCTGGTCCGGGAAGATCCCACATGCCGTGGAGCGGCTGGGCCTGTGAGCCGTGGCCGCTGAGCCTGCACGTCCAGAGCCTGTGCTCCGCAATGGGAGAGGCCACAACAGTGAGAGGCCTGCATACCGCAAAAAAAACAAAAACTAAAACTAAAAGCTAGTTCTTTGAGAAGATAAAATTGATAAACCATTAGCCAGACTCATCAAGAAACAGAGGGAGAGGGCTCAAATAAATAAAATTAGAAATGAAAAAGGAAAAGTTACAACAGACACCGCAGAAATACAAAGCATCCTAAGAGACTACTACAAGCAACTGTATGCCAATAAAATGGACAACCTGGAAGAAATAGACAAATTCTTACTAACGTATAAGCTTCCAAGACTGAACCAGGAAGACAAAGAAAATATGAAAAGAATAATCACAATAAAGAAATTGAAACTGTGATTAAAAATCTTCCAACAAACAAAAGTTCAGGACCAGATGGCTTCACAGGTGAATTGTATCAAACATTCAGAGAAGAGCTGACACCCATCCTGCTCAAACTCTTCCAAAAAATTGCAGAGGAAGGAACACTCCCAAACTCATTCTATGAGGCCACCATCACCCTGATATCAAAACCAAAGATACTACAAAAAAAAGAAAATTGTAGACCAATGTCCCTGATGAATATAGATGCAAAAATCCTCAACAAAAGACTAGCAAACAGAATCCAACAACACATTAAAAGGATCATACACCATGACCAAATGTGATTTATCCCAGGGATGCAAGGATTCTTCCATATATGCAAATCAATCAATGTGATACACCATATTAACAAATTGAAGAATAAAAACCATATGATCATCTCAATAGAGGTAGAAAAAGTTTTTGACAAAATTCAATACCTATTTATGATAAAAACTCTCCAGATGGTGGGCATAGTGGGAATCTACCTCAACATAATAAAGGTCATATACCACAAACCCGCAGCAAACATCATGCTCAATGGTGAAAAACTGAAAGCATTTCCTCTAAGATCAGGAACAAGACAAGGATGTCCACTCTCACCACTAGTATTCAACATATTTTTGGAAGTCCTAGTCATGGCAATCAGAGAAGAAAAATAAATAAAAGGAATACAAATTGGAAAAGAAGAAGTAAAACTGTAACTGTTGGCAGTGACATGATACTATACATAGAGAATCCTAAAGATGCCACCAGAAAACTACCAGACCTAATCAGTGAATTTGGCAATGTTGCAGGATACAAATTAATGCACAGAAATCTCTTGCATTCTTATACACTAATGATGAAAAATCTGAAAGAGAAATTAAGGAAATACTCCCATTTACCATTGCAACAAAAAGAATAAAATACCTAGGAATAAACCTACCTAGGGAGACAAAAGACCTGTATGCAGAAAACTATAAGACACTGATGAAAGAAATTAAAGAGGATACCAACAGATGGAGAGATATACCATGTTCTTGCATTGGAAGAATCAATATTGTGAAAATGACTGTACTACCCAATGCAATCTACAGATTCAATGCAATCCGTATCAAATTACCAATGGCATTTCTTACAGAACTAGAACAAAAAATCTTAAAATTTGTATGGAGGCACAAAAGATCCCGAATAGCCAAAGCAGTCTTGAGGGAAAAAAATGGAGCTGGAGGAATCAGACTCCCTGACTTCAGAGTATACTATAAAGCTACAGTAATCAAGACAGTATGGTACTGGCACAAAAACAGAAACATAGATCAATAGAACAAGATAGAAAACCCAGAGATAAACCCATGCACCTACGGTCAACTAATCTATGACAAGGGAGGCAAGGATGTTCAATGGAGAAAAGACAGTCTTCAGTAAGTGGTGCTGGCAAAACTGGACAGTTACATGTAAAAGAATGAAATTAGAACACTCCCTAAGACCATACACAAAAATAAACTCAAAATGGGTTAGAGACCTAAATGTAAGACCGGACACTATAAATCTCTTAGAGGAAAACATAGGAAGAACCCTCTTTGACATAAATCACAGCAAGATCTTTTTTGATCCACCTCCTAGAGAAATGGAAATAAACACAAAAATAAACAAATGGGACGTAATGAAACTTAAATGCTTTTGCACAGCAAAGGAAACCATAAACAAGACAGAAAGACAACCCTCAGAATGGGAGAAAATATTTGCAAATGAATCAACAGACAAAGGATTAATCTCTAAAATATATAAACAGCTCATGCAGCTCAATATTAAAAAAACAAAGAACCCAATCCCCAAATGGGCAGAAGACCTAAATAGACATTTCTCCAAAGAAGACATACAGATGGCCAAGAAGCACATGAAAAGCTGCTCAACATCACTAATTATTAGAGAAAGGCAAATCAAAAGTACAATGATGTATCACCTCACACCAGTTAGAATGGTCATCGTCAGAAAATCTAGAAACTACAAATGCTGGAGAGGGTGTGGAGAAAAGGGAACCCTCTTGCACTGTTGGTGGGAATGTAAATTGATACAGCCACTATGGAGAACAGTATGGAGTTTCCTTAAAAAACTAAAAATAGAATTACCATACGACCCAGCAATCCCACTACTTGGCATACACCCTGAGAAAACCATAATTCAGAAAGACACATGCACCCCAATGTTCATTGCAGCACTATTTACAATAGCCAGGTCATGGAAGCAACCTAAATGCCCATCAACAGACGAATGGATAAAGAAGATGTGGTATATATATACAATGGAATATTACTCAGCCGTAAAAAGGAACGAAATTGGGTCATTTGTTGAGACATGGATGGATCTAGAGACTGTCATACAGAGTGAAGTAAGTCAGAAAGAGAAAAACAAATATCGTATATTAACGCATATATGTGGAACCTAGAAAAATGGTTTGGATGAACTGGTTTGTAGGGCAGAATTTGAGACACAGATGTAGAGGACAAACTTATGGACACCAAGGAGGGAAAGTGGTGGGGGTGTGGAGGTAGTGGTGGGATGAATTGGGAGATTGGGATTGACATATATACACTGATGTGTATAAAATTGATGACTAATAAGAACCTGCTGTATAAAAAAATAAAATAAAAATAAATAAATAAAATTTAATAAAAGAAAGTAAGCAGGGATGACATTTTTCTAGGAACTGCCTTAGTTCACTCCATTAAAAAAGTATTCTCTTGCAAAATTGGGTAATATGATCACTTGTAGTCAATAGCAGTGATAGATTTCATTTATTGAGTGTTTAGTATGTGTTGGGCATTATGCCAAGAACTTTAGGATGATTATGTCATTTAAACATCACAGTAACTTCGTAAGGCAGGGACAGTTATACTCATCTTTTCAATGTGCCTGGCTCTATATCAGGGATTTTATATGCATTACTTTATTTAGTGCTAACCACGGCATTGTAAAATGTTACTGTTATCACCATTTTATAGACGAGGAAACAGGCTCTGAGAAAGGAAGAGACCTGTACAAGTGTTTCTCTGGTGGTAAGTGACAGAGTTGGGGTCCAAACTAAGTTTTCGTGATCCCAGAGGCTGTGTTCCTTTTTTCTTTTCTTTCTTTCTTTCTTTTTTTTTTTTTTTTCCTGCATTGGGTCTTCATTGCTGCATGCGGACTTTCTCTAGTTGCAGCGAGCGGGGGCTACTCTTCATTGTGGTCTGCGGACTTTTATTGCAGTGGCTTGTCCTGTTGTGAGCATGGGGTCGAGGTGCACAGGCTTCAGTAGTTGTCTCACATGGGCTCAGTAGTTGTGGTTCGTGGACTCTAGAGCGCAGGTTCAGTAGTTGTGGTGCACAGGTTTAGTTGCTCCGCAGCATGTGGTATCTTCCCAGACCAGGGCTTGAACCCGTGTCCCCTGCATTGGTAGCTGGACTCTTAACCACTGCACCAATAGGGAAGTCCCAAGGCTGTGTTCTTAACTGTAATAGTATGACTAAAAAATTACCTGTAGCACCTCTGACAACGGATCATAACCTAAAAAGAGGGCTGTCTCCATGGTTGAGAAACACTGGTGTGCAGGATTGTTTTCTGTGATTTCTTTTAAATTGCACTGAATATGGCTAATATGAAACCAGACAATATGGGGAGAAAAAACATAGCTGGTAACACTAGGACACTCATGCTTTGCTGAGCAAGAGCATTTGCTATTTGGAATAATGACTGGAATAATGATGTTTTTCCCAACTTTGTGATGCATGACTGGCCCTCACTTTATCTTGCACAGAACACAGGTGATGCACGCAGGTTTGCTGGGAGCCCTCAGGTTAATGTAAAATCACAGGAGGATTACTCCCAAATGACCCTCAGTCTCCTCCATCTGGTTAAGGACCCTGTACCGCATATGCGGAATAATTAACACCATTTTTGATTAAGCACTTTGATTCTAAATGTTGGGACATTATATTCCCATGGATGGAATGAAAGATTTCAACACCTACCAATGTATGAACTCAGAGAGGAAAAGGATGAGACTTGGTAGGCACCAATCATCCATTGTGCAATAAAGGGGTCATGGAATGGATTTTAGGAAATTAAACAAATGCAAGAGGCTTGTCTCACGACATTAATGCAAATCTCTACTGTGCCTGTGGGTGCAGAGGCAGTCACCCTTCCCTCTTCCTTGCCTAAACGTTAGGCCAATTTGGGACAAACTGACATGTACATCTAAGTCAGATAAACAAATTATTTATGTGGGATCTGTAGAGTACAAGGCATTATGCTCGGCACTAGGGAAACGGGAAGAAATCATAAAGAGCTTTCTAGCAGCTCTAGGCTTATGTGGCCCGGAAAAGTGTGTGATGACATTGACATTGTATGCTGGCTTCTATGAAAGCAAGAGGTCAGGGTGTTATGACAGCACTTCGTGAGGAGTGGAGGTGGGGTTGGGAAGGCCAGCCTCAGGAAGGGGTATCTAAACTCAGAATGAAACCTGAAGAGGCGTTGGCCAAGCAAGAGAGAGTTGGGACTTGTGTATGAAGCAGAGGGAAGAGCTATTTGAAGGCCAGGAGACAGAAGTGTGTGGTGGTGGAGGAGTTGGGTAGTAGGAAGAGGAGTGAGGAGGACAAGAGATGAAGCAGGAGAGAGAGGTGGGGTCCAGACTATAGAGGGCTCTGTAGTTTGTGCTAAGTGTATTGGGATTTTACTCTAAGGGTAATGAGAAGTCATTGAAAGTTTTGAAGTAGGCATCTTGTAAAGCCAATTTTAGCTGATGGTAATTCTCATAGGTAGCTCCAGTAATTCAAGTCCAACGTTAATCATCCTTGGATGGATTTCTTGGATCATCTGTCTGTATCACTTTCCCTCTGTAACTGCAGAACACTCGATGCTTAGGATGGTGCCTGGGTTCACAGAACGTTTCTGAACACAGGGGCCTGGCTAGTTTAGGTGACTAGAATGTGAGAGAAGTAAGACCGAGGGCTTGGTTCACATATGGTGTGGGTGTTTTCAACTCTGTCCTTTGATCAAGTTAGCAGTCTTATAAATGCGTTCTTCATTCTAACAAGGAGGGATGAGTGCAAATTGGCTCAACTCAACTCAGCATTAGAATAAGTAGGGTCAGTGCCACAGGATGTGGCCTGGGAAGGTTTGTGTAGGCCTCTGAGCCATGTGCTTGTGAATTGTATAGAGGTGTTAGCTGTCCAAAGCTGGGACTCTTAGTCAAGCCAGACTGATTTCTTGTCTGAACGTATATGATTAATCTATACCCACCAGTGGACAGTGGAGTGGCTTCACTTCTGTTTGTAGTAAACCAGTTTAATGCTGGTCTTAAGTTAGGGGGTGGCTCTTGTTCACCATATAACTCTTCTTCTGACAGAATATTCTGTAACTTGGCCTTCTTGTTCCCTGATGGCTTTTGCTTTTCTGTGGTTCATTGTGACGCTATCCAAGAATGTAGGGCCTTGCCACTTACATGAATCAAGGTAACACAAGGTACTATAACAGATTCTTGGATTGCCACGGTCTTGATCTGAAGGTCTCCCAGGATCTCAGAATGACTCTGAGCTTACCATAAAATGTTTTGGGAATGGTCAATAGATTGAATTGAATAGGGACAACTATTATTATTTTGAAAATTATTCACTCAACTTGGTCAATTATTAATGATTTACCAAATATGTATTTTATACAAAGCTGTTTTCTAGATGCAGTGTAGGCTTAGAAATGAACCAGGTAAGGCTCTGCACTTAAAACTAGAGGAGCCAAGGGACGATAATATAAGACAGATGACATGCTGCTAAAATGTGAGTGCATTTTCCTTTCCTTTTTCATTAGCTGGGACCCAACAGCTTATGAGTGTCAAGCATCATGAAACTTGCTCAGCACCCCTCCTTAGACAAAGGAAAACATGGCTCAGCTTCTTTTGCATGTGCCTATATATGAGATTTTAAGAAGTCCTTTTTTATTTAATGTTTGGCATCAAAACATGATATGTAGGTGAGTCAGTGATTCACTCCAGGCAGGGCCCATAAACAACTCTATTTGCTTTTTCTGAGTTTAAATGAAGGCAGGCCACAGAGTTAAATTATGTATTCAATAAACCTGATACTTGACTCCTCTTGTCACGGCTTGACAGTATCCTTAAACTTCAATGGACCAGAAAATACAATTGCACAATTATTGCTCTGACTGAGAGCAATAAAACTGATGGATGAAATGATAAGGATTAGCTAAGATGACATAACTAGAACCGTATAGCACCCGTGAGTACTACCTCTTTCTTCCCTAAGTTTAACAACTTCCCTAAGTTTAACACTCCATACAAACTAATAATTTACGTGGATCATATATGTGGCTATTGGTCCTCCCTACCACCCCCCACTGGGAAGTTTGCAAATTATCAATTAGTGAAGACTTTATGCCTGAGAGGAATCATGTTATATACATTTCCTTCAGCTTCTCTAGTGTTTTCACACTTTTCATAGTACTCTCAAATGCATTTATGTCAGCTTGATCCTCATACCCCTGTAAGACTGAACAGACATTACTTTTCTTGTTTACAAATGAAAAGCCAGAGGCACAGAGTAATGAGATGACGCACTCATGGTCCATGCAACTGTTGAGTAACAGTGCTAGAGCTAGAATTGGGTCTTCTGACTAGCACATTTTTAGCATGGTGATTAACAACAGGGAACTTGCCTGGAATCAAGTCCCAGCCACACTACTACCAGCTGCGAACTTAGCTACAAAGTTCATAACCCCTCTAAGATCCCTTGGTTTCCTCATTTATAAGATAGGGTTAATTATAAAATCTATTTCTTAGCATCACTGTGAGGATCTGGCCAGGACAGTGTACAACGCTTAGTGCTGTGACTGTCGTAGAAGAAGCACTCAAACATGGTTAGGTATCACTAGGACTAGTGCCTGGTCTGTGTTACACACTGTGTTATGCTGTGGTCTGTATTACAAGTATGAAGTGTTGCAACTTCAGCAAATAAAAAGAATACGGAAGCATCACTGTCTTAAAACTATGTCTGCATTGGACAGCAGACAACTCTCATTCGCCCAAACTGCTGTCCCCAGCAGGGACTGCTCAGGATGGTCTGTTTTGTCTTTTCTGCTGGCAAAGGTTTTGCTTTTCATGTATCTTTCAGCATAGCAGGCTGTGGTGATTCTTCCAAGTTGGCCACATTTTCCTTTGACTACAGAGAACCAGAGAGAGCTAGACCTACTGAGCATGCTTGAAAAGCTGGCAGCCTGAAACTCAAATTGTACTTGCTTTGTCCTCCCACCATTTGCAGCTCCACCAGCTTGCACATTTTCTGAATGGAAGTTGGGACATTGGGGAGCACGTGCTGTGTAGGAGGTAGAATGGGCAGTTGCGCATGTCTGAGTCTTTGCAGATAACCGTGGTCAGTATAGATGGAGTAGACACTTGATTTTAACACATGACAAGGTGGGACATATCTTCTTCAGGATTCTGCTTTTCTTGGAGGAGGCTTCTAATAGCAGCAAAGTCAAGTTGTCCAGAGTTTGGCTAAGCTGATGTAGTACCTGGCATGTGTTATGTCCAAAGTTGAAATTATAGAATGTTGGGGCAGTTAGTGAGAAAAGTTCCCTGGATGAATTGAGAGGAGGATCCCTATATTGAGAAGAAAAGTCATCCCTCTTTGGTTACTCCCATTTTTTGCTCAATCTCCTGTAGTTCATTCATTCATTCATTTATGTATTCATTTATTCTTTCATCCAACTAATATTTGTTGATGATGGGGACACAGTAGTGAGCAAAAAGCATTGACAATACTTACCTTTAAGAGGCTTATTTCCTAGTATAAGAGACAGACATTAAAGAAATAATCACATAAATATATAGTTACTGTTTATTAAATTTAAAGGTCCATGAAAAAGAACCCAAATATCTATCAACTGATGAATGGTGGTACATCCATACAATGGAATACTGTTCGTCAAAAAAATGAAACAAAGTGCTGATACCTACTCTGATATGGATGACACTTGAACACATGCTGCTAAGTGGAAGAAGTCAGACACAAAAGACCACATATTGTATGATTCCATTTATATGAAATATCCCAAATAGGCACATCCATTGAGGCGGAAGTATATTAATGTTTGCCTAGGGCTAGAGTGGCTGAGGGGAAAGGGAGACTGACTATTAATGGGTATAGGGTTTCTGTTTGGGGTCATGAAGGTGTTTTAAAATTGAATGTACTAATGGTTGCAAAATTATGTGAATATATTAAAAACCATTGAGTTGTATACTCTAAATGTGTGAATTGAATGGTGTGTGAACTATATCCCAACAGAGCTGTTACAATAAGACCTGTGAGAGTGCACAAGAAGGCAGTCTGGTCTATTGTGCAGAGCCAGAGAAGGCTGCCCTGAGGAAGTGATGTCTGAATGGAATTCTTCAGGATGGGTTGGGAATTAATTTAGGTAAAGAGGGTTAGGAGGATGGGGGAAGAGTGTTCCCAATAGAAGAAGATCTGTGGAATATAGGAGTAGCAGAAAAAGGCCAGAGCAGCAGAAGCTCTGAGAGAAAGGAGTGCTACAAGGTGCACTGGAGAGGTCATCATCATGACCTCTTACTGTGGGCAGACCCTGTTCCAGATGCAATGTATGTATTATCTAATGCAGTGTTCACCATGATCCCATGAGTAGGAACAGTTATAGGTAGGGGCAGATAATGTTGAGCTTTTTACATATTATGTTCAAAGTATTTTACTGGGGGCAGTGAAGAGAACACAGGAAAGAAATGATAAGATTTGTATTTTAAAGATCCCTCTATGCTGTTGTATAAACATTAAAACTAAAGTGGCCATAAGCCTTAAGCCCTGGAAGAGGAGATTACAGTCAGTTCCCACTACAAGCTAATTTCCTTTGTAATCTGTTATTTTTAATTTTTTTGCAGAGTCAGTGGGTGGACAGCATGGAGAAATGGAACTATTCAGAGTGTGTCCCACACATAATTTAAGAATGATTTGTCAAATGCATGAACCATAGCTCCTCTGTTCAATCAATTTTAGATCAATTAGCTGCCTTGAGTAGGACAGAGCATGGAGTCCCACACTTATCTCCCTGTACATATAAAGTTGTTGAAAAAAGACTTATGTCATGTGGCTTTATTGATCTGGGTTCTAGGAGGTAGTAAAGGGTAGGTGTTTGGGGCATGGGCTCTGGAGTCAGACAGATTCTGACTCTGGAATTATAGACGAGGCATTTGCCCTGAGCCAGGCCTGTTGAGTCAGCAGAAGGAAAGAGCTCATGCCTGGCTAAGAGCATCACTACAGGAAAGTTATGTACCATTTCTATTGCTTGGAGGTCTCAGTCGTTAAGCATGAAGTGTATCATAATTCATTACCAGTATAGCATGATGGCATTAGCTGAAGAGTGCTGGGCTTGATGGAGAAGGCTCACAGTTGAGAATAAAGGTCAGTAAAGGCACTACATTCTAAGTTTAGAGAATTGCCTGTTGGTGAGGACAGCCACCTTCTCATCCTGCTGCTGAGGCGGGTCTCCTGCTATCACCTCAGAGGGAGACAACAAGGTAGATGGAGGGTTACATTTGGAGGAGGTATTGTTTCCTATTGCCACTGTAAGAAATTACACCAACTTTGTGTTGAAATTATAGAATGTTAAAACAACTTAAAACAACACGAATTTATCATCTCACAGTTCTGGAGGTCAGAAGTGTGACATGGGTCTCACTGGGCTAAAATGAAGGTGTCAGTAGGGCTGTGTTCCCTTCTGGAGGGTCCATTTCCTCACCTTTTCTGGTTTCCAGACCTGCTTCCTTGTCTGAGCTCAAGGCCCTCTTCCTACATCTTCAAAGCCAGCAGTGTTGGACTGAGTCCTTCTCATGCTATAATCTCTCTGTTTCCTTCTCTTCTGCCTCCCTATTCCACTTTAAGAATGCTTGTGATTGCATTGGGCTCATTTGGGTAATCCAGATTCATCTTTCTTTAAAAATTTTATTATTACCTGATTAACAACCTTAATTCCATATGCAGCCTTAATTCCTCCTTACTGTGTAACATAACGTAATCAAAGTTTCCAGGGATAGGACGTGGTCATCTTTGGGGCTCATTATTCTGCCTACCACAGAGGGAATGCAGTTTATGGAATGGCAATCATATCTACCCTCTCTCTTCCTCTTGAAGGTAGGAATGTGATGTGGGGCCCTCCACTCCCCTTCTAAAAGATTGAAGGTACCTGAAACATTCTCTTCTTCAATTATTTGGAGACTGGTTATTTTCTTCTGTCTGAAAGTTGCCAGATGTTGAAGTACTAGAGGACATGAGACTGCTGAAATATGGAGAAAGGGCTGGTAGAGTGATGGGAGAGTGATACAGAGAGTGATGTATAGGAGAAGTAAAGAGAAGGCAGCCCCTATTCCCAGTATCTTGTATGGAGGAATACGTGAATTTCCTTTGGGTTGAGTAGAGACCTCAGAAGGTGGCCTGCTACTTTCTCTATATCTCCTTCCCAATGGAGGGTAATCTGTTAGGCAATTTATTCATGAGTTATGAGGGCTGTTGATGGAGTAAAGAGGTTGATCTGGGTCTCCCATGGTATAGGAATAATCATGACGTGTACCCCATGTGAGCAACAACAGAAAATGTAGATAAATTGGACTTCACCTAAATTTAAAGCTATTTTCATTAAAAGACATTATCAAGAAAGTAAAAAGACAACATGTAGAGTGGAAGAAAATATTTGCAAATCATATATCTGATAAGAGTCTATTATCCAGAATATATAAAGAACATTTAAAAGTCAAAAACAAAAAGGTAAACAACCCAATTTAAAAAAATGGATAAAGGATTTAAACAGACATTTTATCAAAGAAGATACAAAAATGGGCAATGAGCACCTAAAAAGTCGCTCAACATTCTTAGTCATTAGGGAAATATAAATCAAAATCACAATGATATACTACTTCATACCTACTAGTATGACTTTAATTTAAAAAATGCCCTGAAAATAGCAGTTGTTGGAGAAACTAGAACCTTTGTATATTGCTGGTGGGAATGTAAAATGATGCAGCTGCTGTCGAAAACAGTTTGACAGTTCCTCAAAAGGCTAAACACAAAATCACCATATGACCTAGCATTTCCACTTCTAGGTAGGTGCCCCCCAAAATGGACAATAGGTACTCAAACAGTTACGCATTCATGTTCATCTAAATGTTATTCACAAGAGCCAAAAGGTGGAAATAATCTAAGTGTACATCAATAGATATATGGATAAACAAATTGTGGTACACAATTGAGAATTTTTCAGCCAGAAAAAGGAATGAAATACTGATACATAGTACATTGTGGTTGAACCCCCAAAAATTATGCTAAGTGAGAGAAGCCAGACGCAATAGGTCACAATATTGTATAATTCCATTTATTAGAAATATCTAGAATATGTAAATCTATAGAGACAGAAATCAGATTGTTGATTGCCAGAAGCTGGAGGAAGGGTAATTGGGGAGTAATTGCTTAATGGATATGGAGTTCCTTTTCGGTGATGAAAATGTTTTGGAACTAGATAGATGTGTGGTGATTGCACAATATTTTGAATGTACTAAATGCCACTGGATTGTTCACTTTAAAATGATTAATTGATATTATGTGAATTTAATTTCAATTAAGAAACAAAAACCAAAAAGGGTACTCCACAAGAATTTGAGTCCCTTCTGTAGAGAGGGGCTGACTTCCAGATAGCCTTAGAGAAGACAGACAACCAGCTTAGGCATGAGCAGACCTCACTCAGACCAGTTACATAGGAGATAAGATCTACTTTCCTTCCAATACCACAGGGTATAGGCTCCAGTAAGGAGGCACACATGCTTCTCCTACAAGCTAAACCAGAAGAGCCATGAATGTTTAACACTGGGAATAGTAGCAGGGAGTGGGGAAGTTATTAGAAAAAATATAGTCATTTAATGTTTGAATCAGTCCAAAGTTAAGACTTCTCATAGTTAAAATAATTACAGTAATAGCTAACACATAGCATTCAGATGCTATACACGAAGTGTTTTTATGTTGAATTCAGTAAATCCTTAAAAAATCCTGCGAGGTACATAATTTCATTATATCCATTTTACAGCTGAGGTAATTCAAGGCACAGAGAATAAATAATGTGTCCAGCATCACACAGTTAGAAGTGGTAGAAATGGGATTTGAACCCTGAGAAATGAGGCTGCACTATTAAAGTTTTCAAAGGTTAATTTTTTTTAAACATCAGTGTACATTTATGGGCAATTAATATAAAAATGTTTTTCCCAGTCACTTGAATTCTGTTCTGTGTTTTTGATTCATTCATTCAGCAAATATTTGTTAAGAACCCAGTGTGTTTAAGCAACAGCTGGAGCAGAGTAAGCAGGGGAGAGACTCATAGGAGACAAAGTGAGAGAGGAAATGGGCCAGGTTATGTGATGTCTTGGAGCTTCTGCAAGGCTTTTAATTCTACTTTCAGAATTAGAATTTTAATTCTACTTTCAGTTAGATGGAGAGGCTTGGGAAGATATTTAGCAGAGGAATGATATAATTTGATTTGTGTTTCTAAAGAATTACTCTGGTTTTTGTGTTTAAAATAGCCTGGGAGTTGGGAGGTAATAGTCCAGGAAAAACATAGTAATAGCTGGACCACTGGTAGCAGAGGAAAAAATGAGACATGGACAGATTTGGGATATATTTGAAGGTAGAGTTAATAAAATATATTGATGGATTGATTCTGAGATCTTAGATAAAAGCATGAAGTTACTGTTAATTCTAAGAATAACTTACAACCCGAAGTGCATCTCATTGGCACATCATACAGCCCCACATTAATGGTTGGGGCTGTGCTCATTATTACAATGCCTGTGAAATGTAATTTTATGGTATTTGAAAAAATTACTCATGCAACATTTTTTTTGATAAGGGAGAGGGCGAAGATAGAGTGCAATGGGTTTTGGGTTTTGTTAAATGGATTTTGTTAAAACACACCTGTAGGAGTGTGCTCCTCATATGTGTGTCATATTCACATGTCAGAGTGGAAAAATGGTGAGAAGCTCTGTTCTGGAGGGCTGTTGTGGGTTGAATTGTGTCCCTAAAAATAGACACATTGGAGTCCTAACTCCCAGTACCTTAGAATGTGACCTTATTTGGAGATAGGGTCTCTATAGTTAAAATGAGGTCATTAGGGTGGTCCTACTCCATTATGACTGGTGTCCTTATAAGAAGGGGAAATCTGGATGCAGACAAGCACTCAGGGAGAATACCAAGTGAACATGAAGACGGAGATCTGGATGACGGTTCTATAGGCCAAGGAACACCAAAGATTGCCAGCAAACTACCAGAAGCCAGAAGAGAGGCATAGAACAGATAATGTCTTGTAGCCTTCAGAAAGAGTCAATCTTGCTAACACCTTGATCTTGGACTTCTAGCCTTCGGAACTATGAGACTATAAATTTCTGTTTAAGCCACCCAGTTTGTGGTACTTTGTTATGGCAGCCCTAGCAAACTAATGCAGAGTCTCTGAATAAAGATGCTCAAGTCACAACTGAGCTGTGATAGAGGGCTGGAGGGAGGACTGGGGGCTGCCAATGACTAATAATGCTGAGACTAATGCTGAGCTGTCTACAGGTTGATGACCAAGGAGATACTACCGCTACAGTACCCAGTATAGCGTCCAGCAAACAGTAAATCATCAGTAAACATTTGTTGCCTGATAGAATGCCTGAAGTATGTAGACACCTAAAATATTATAGGTACTCGACAAATACTACTTTCTTTCTCCCCTGAATAGTAAGCTTGGGCACCGAAAACCATTGCCAGCTATAATGGGTTTTTGAGATCTTCCAGAGGAAACCAGAATTGGAAGCAGACGTTCTAGTGTTAGCCAGTCAGATCCTGTTGCCAAGAGGGCCTCTGGGCTTCCCTTACACTGTGTCATTGTGTCAAGGTGCTATAATCCAGCATAACAGTAGAAGTGTTTAGAAAATCCAAAGTCACATCTTTATCCTCATGGATGAGAGGATAGAGACTATCTCATGGTAATGAGAATAGAGAATATAGAAATGGAAAGTAAAAATCCTAGTAACATAATTATACTCCTTTAAAAATGATAATTAAGGGCTGGATCTACCTGGATTTGTTAAGAGGTTTAAGTTTAGAACTTCTGCTTTAGTAAAAGTATGCTTTCCTATGACCTCCAATCATTTTCTTTTTACTAACTCATCCATAAAAATGAGAGAAACATTTTAGCCACTTTGATTCATTTGCTCTGTTTCTAAGTCATTTTGAACTTAATTTTGTTAAATATTTCATTGCTTAGGTACAAACTGAACTGTCTCTTGACAGTTTTTCAGTCTGTACTTTTTATCACTCATGGGTCATAACTGGTGAGGATGCTATATGATGTTCCAGGTGATGTTATAATAGATAACCTTTGTAAAATCTTTACAGTATTTCTTTGAAGCTTCATGAAGGAAGCATGAAAATGGGAAAAGTTCCTAATAGCAATAGACCAGAAGAAGCAGACTGCCATGTTTCTTTATGATAGCAGTAATAAAATATATGCCAATTCCAGTGGGCTGGATAAATCGTTGCTCTGAGATTGTGGTGGGGTGGCAGGCACAGTGTGTAATAACCTGTCCCTGGTTTCTCGGTGACCTGAGGCCTCCTCTTTGAGAGTAATATTGTGCAGTCATGCTGACAATGATCGGCTGCCCACGTTGTTCATAAATAAAAGCAGGTGGTTGCAACAAAAATGTAAGTAGCTGAGGCGTCATCATTATTTATGAGGCAGGCCTGGGAGAAGAAGAAGGCTCTAAAAGTACAACAGTGAACACCATCTTTCCCCCAAGAAAACAGCTGACTGGAGGGAAAATTCTAAAAGAGAAAGGAAGCCAGTGTCCCATGCATTTTCATGTTATAGATGGTAAATAATAAAAAATAATTATCATAATGTAGGCCTTGCAAGTTCCCATGGAAACCAGTTTATTCGTCATGATTCCTGGTCAAATTGGTTGCTTTAGAGAAAATCCTTCTTATTATTGACTTCCAGTTATTGAGAAGAAGTTTGGGTAAGCAAATCTTGAATAACGTTTTTAAAAACTCTTAATTCCACTGAGAGGACTAATAGTTGATATATTGATGATAATATGATGATAAGTTTGCAAAAGACTATACTATTGCAGGGCAAGGTGAGAACACTGATTTTTGGATGTGTGTTCCATATGGAGGGATCCCCACTAGAGTGTACTTTGCCTCTTTTTCACTCCATTGCTCACTCTTTCCTAGGGGATTGAGTAATTTGATTGATGAGTTTGGGAGAAGTATCTAAGCATTCATGGCTCAACCCTTCTTCTTTGTCTTAGGGCGGAACTCTGCCAGCTGGAAGCATTCTTTCTATGCTTCTCCTGTATGCCACAGGTACTACAGGAGTAGACCTCCCTAAATGGGGGGACAAAGTATTAGGGAGCCTAATTGTCTCACCAATTTGATAGCAATTGTCCCCTATCAGGTTTATTGGTAACAAAGCTGATTTTAAAAATCTTCCTTGTCTTTAAAAAAAAACAAGTATAATTGACTTCTTATATTAGTTTTAGATATACAACAAAATAATTCAATATTTTATACATTACAAAATGATCACCATAAGTCTAGTTCCATCTGTCATTGTACAAAGTTATTACAATATTATTGACTATATTCTCTATGCTCTACCTTATATTCCTATGGCTTATTTATTTTATAAGTGGAAGTTTGTACCTCTTAATCTCCCTCACCATTTCACTCACCCTCCCACTCCTCTCCCCACTGGCAACCATCAGTTTATTCTATGTGTCTATGAATCTGTTTTATTATGTGTATTCAGTTTTTTTAGATTCCACATATGAGTGAAATCACATGTCTTTCTCTGTCAGACTTATTTCACTTAGCATGATATCCTCTAGGTCCATCTGTGTTTTGCAATGGCAAGATTTCATTTTTTTAATGGCTCAGTAATTATCCATTATTTATATATACCACATCTTTATTCATTTGTTTATCAGTGGACACTTATGTTGCTTCTATATCTTGACTATCTTAAATAATGCTGCAATGAACAAAGGAGTGCATATATCTTCTCGAATTAGAGTTTTTGTTTTCTTTGAGTAAATAGCCAGAAGTGGGTATGATGGATAGTATCGTAGTTCTATTTTTAATTTTTTGAGGAACCTCCATACTGTTTTCCACAGTGGCTGTACCAATTGACATTCCTACCAGCAGTGCACAAGGGTTCCTTTTTCTCCACATCCTCACAAATGTTTGTTGTCTTTTAGATAATAGCCATTCTGATAGCTGTGAGGTGATATCTCATTGTGGTTTTGATTTGCATTTCTCTGATGATTAGTGATGTTGAACATCTTTTCTTGTGTCTGTTGGACATCTGTATTTCTTCTTTGGAAAAATATCTATTCAGATATTGTGTCCACTTTTAAATTTTTTTTTTTTTTGATGTTGAGTTGTGTCAGTTCTTTGTATATTTTGGATATTAACCTCTTATTGGATCTATCATTTGCAAACATTTTCTCTTATTTAGTAGGCTGCCTTTTAATTTTGTTGATAGTTTCCTTTAATATGCAAAAGCTTTTTGGTTTGATGTAGTTCCATTTGTTTATTTTTTACTTTTGTTTCCTTGCCTGAGGAAACATATCAAAAAGAAATATGGCTAAGACTGATGTCAAAGAGTGTTCTGCCTATGTATTCTTCTAGAAGTTTTATGGTATAAATTCTTACATTTAAGTTTTTAATCCATTTTGAGTTTATTTTTGTGTATGGTGTGAGAAAGTAGTCCAGTTTGATTCTTTTACATGTAGTTGTACAGTTTTCCCAACACCGTTTATTGAAGAAGCTGTCTCTTCCCCATTGTATATTCTTGTCTCCTTTGTCATAGATTGACCATATAAATGTAGGCTTATTTCTGGGCTCTCTATTCTGTTGCATTGATCTATGTGTCTGTTTTTGTACCACACTGTTTTGATTACTGTAGCTTTGTACTGTTGTTTGAAATCACAGAGTGTGATGACTCCAGCTTTGTTCTTCTTTCTCCAGATTGTTTTGGCTGCTGTGTTTCCACACAAATTTTAGAATTATTTGTTCTAGTTCTGTGAAAACTGTCATTGGTATTTTGATAGAGATTGCAATGTATCTGTAAATTGCCATAGGTAGTATGGTCATTTAAACAATATTAATTCTTCCAATCCATGAGCATGGTATATATTTCCATGTGTTTGTGTTGTCTTCAATTTCTTTAATCAGTGTCTTATAGTTTTCCAAGTATAAGTCTTTTACCTCCTTGGTTAAATTTATCCCTAGGTATTTTGTTCTTTTTGATGCAATTGTAAATGCGATTCTTTTCTTAATTTATTTTTTGATAGTTTGTTAGTGTATAGATATGCAACAGATTTCTGTATATTAATTTTGTATCCTACAGCTTTTACTGAATTCATTTATTAGTTCTAATAGTTTTTTTTGGTGGGGGGAGGCGTCTTTAGGATTTTCTACATATAGTATTATGTCCTCTGCAAACAGTGTCAGTTTTAGTTCTTTTCCAATTTGGATTTCTTTTATTTCTTGTCTGATTGTGGTGGATAGAATTTCCAATCTTATGTTGAATAAAAGTGGTAAGAGTGGGGATCCTGTCTTGTTCCTGATCTTGAAGAAATGTTTTCAGCTTTTCACCATTGAGTATGATGTTAGCTGTGGGCTTGTGTTAAATGGCCTTCATAATGTTCAGTGAAGGATAGTTCAATATCCACAAAATAAATCAATGTGATACACTGCATTAACAAACTGAAGAATAAAAATCATATGATTATCTCAATAAATGCAGAAAAACCTTTGGACAAAATTCAACATGTATTTATGATTACACATTTTGTTGAGAGTTTTAAATCATAAATACATGTTGGATCTTGTTTAAAGATCTTTCTGCATCTATTGAGATGATCATATGATTTTTATTCTTCAGTTTGTTAATGTGGTGTATCACATTGATTTATTTTGTGAATATTGAACCATACTTGCATCCCTTGGATAAATCCCACTTGATCATGGTGTATGATCCTTTTAACATATTGTTGAATTTGGTTTGCTAATATTTTGTTGAGGATTTTTGCACCTATTTTTTATCAGTGATATTGGCCTATAATTTTCTTTTTTTGTGTGTGTGGTGTCTTTGGTTTTGGTATGAGGGTGATACTGGTGTTGTATAATGAGTTTGAAAGTGTTCTTTCCTCTTCAGTTTTTTTAGAATAGTTTGAGAAAGATAGGTGTTAACTCTTCTTTAAATATGTAGTGTAATTCACCTATGAAGCCATCTGATCCTGAACTTCTGTTTGTTGGGAGGTTTTAAATTACTGATTCAATTTCATTACTGGTAATTGGTCTGTTAATACTTTCTGTCTCTTCCCGATTCAGTCTTGGGAGATTGTATGTTTCTAGGAATTTATCCATTTCTTCTAGGCTGTCTGTTTTATTCATGTGTAATTGTTCACAGTAATCTCTTATGATTCTGTGTATTTCTTTGATGTTAGCTGAATGTCTTCTCTTTCATTTTTGATTTTATTTAGACCCTGTCTCTTTTTTCTTGATGAGTCTGGCCAAAGGTTTATCAATTTTATCTTTTTAAAAAACCAGCTCTTAGTTTATTGATCTTTTCTATTTTTTTCAGTCTCTATTTCATTTATTTCTGCTCTGATTTTTATTATTTTTTCCCTCCTACTAATTTTAGGTTTTGCTTCTTCTACTTTTTCTAGTTCCTTTAAATGTAAGTTAGGTTGTTTATTTTAATTTTTTTTTTTTTTTCCTGAGGTAGGCTTGTATCACTATTAAATTTCCTCTTGGAACTGCTTTTGCTGTGTCTCATAGATTTTGGAAAGTTGTGTTTCCATTTTCATTTGTCTCCAGTTATTTTTTGATTTCCTCTTTGATTTCTTCAGTGACCCATTTGTTGTTTAGTAGCATAATGTTTAACCTCTATGTGTTTAGCCTCTACAGTATTTTTCTGGTAGTTGATTTTCTAGTGTCATACCTTTGTGTTTAGAAAAGATGCTTGATATGATTTCAATTTTTAAAAAATTTATTGCAACTCGTGGCCCACCATGTGATCTATTCTGGAGAATATTCACTTGAAAAGGTGTATTCTGCTGCTTTTAGAATGGAAAGTTCTCTATATATCTATTAAGTCCATCTGATCTAATGTGTCATTTAAGGCCAGTGTTTCATTATTGATTTCCTGTCTGGATGATCTATTGATATAAATGGGTGTTAAAGTCCCCTATTATTATGTTACTGTCAATTTCTCCCTTTATGTCTGTTAATATTTACTTTATATATTTAGGTGCTCATATGTTGGGTGCATAAATATTTATGTGTTATATCCTCTTCTTGGATTGATCCCTTGATCATTATGTGATGTCCTTCTTTGTTCCTTGTTACAGTCTTTGTTTTAAAGTCTATTTTGTCTGATATAACTATTGCTACCCAGCTTTCTTTTTGTTTCCATTTGCATGAATACCATTTTTCACCTCCTTACTTTTAATCTATGTGTGTCTTTAGATCTGAAATGAGTCTCTTATAGGCAGCATATATATGGATTTTAATTTTTGTCTGTTCTGCCCTTTATATCTTTTGATCAGAGCATTTATTCCATTTACATTTCCAGTAATTATTGATAGATATGTGCTTATTGCCATTTTGCTAATTGTTTTCTGATAGTTTTAGTATTTTTTTGTTTTTGTCTTCTTTTGCTCTCCTCCCTTGTGATTTGTTGAATGCCTTTTGTGTTTTGTTTGGATTCCTTTCTCTCTCTTTGTATTTATTTTAGACTTTTGGTTTGTGGTTACCATGAGGCTCATATATATATGTATGTATATATATGTATATGTATATATAGTCATATATATATATATATATATGAAAGATCATTTTAAGTTGATGAGCTCTTAAGTTTGAACACAATCTAATAATTCTGCATTTTTTTACTTCCCCCACATTTAATGTTTTTGATATCATATTTTACATCTTTTGGATTTTGCATATTGCTTAACTACCTATTGTGGATATAGATAATTTTACTATTTTTGTCTTTTAACCTTCCTACTAGTTTTATAAGTGGGTTATCTACTACCTTTACTATATGTTTGCCTTTCCCAATGAAACTTTTCCTTTCATAATTTTCAAATTTTTAGTTGTGGTCTTTTCTTTTCTGTTTAGAGAAGTCCCCTTAACATTTCTTGTAAAGCTGGTTTAGTGGTGCTAAACTCTTCTAGCTTTTGCTAATCTCTAATATTCTTTATCTCTCCTTGAAGTCTGAATGATAGCCTAGCCACGTAGAGTATTCTTGTTTGTAGGTTTTTTTCTTTCATCACTTTGAATGTATTATACCACTCCCTTCTGGCCTGCAAAGTTTCTGCTGGAAAGTCAGCTGATAGTCTTACAGAAGTTTTCTTGTGCATAACTAGTTGCTTTTTTCCTTGGTGCTTTTAAGATTTTCTCTTTTGTTTTAATTTTTGCCATTTTAATTATAATATTCCTTGACATGGATCTCTTTGGGTTTATATTATTTGGAACTCTCTGTGCATCTTGGACCTGGATATCTGTTTCCTTTCCTAGGTTAGAGAAGTTTTCAGCTATTATTTCTTCAAATAAGTTCTCTGCCCCTTTCTCTCTTCTCCTTCTGAGGCCCTGTAAAGCAAATGTTAGTACATTTGATGTTGTCCCAGAGGTCTCTTAAACTATTATCATTAAAAAAAATTTTTTTTTTCTGTTCAGCTTGGGTGATTTGTACTAGTGTGTTTTCCAGTTCACTGATCATTACCTCTGTATCACCTAATCAGTTATTGATTCTTTCTAGGATTTTTTTTTTTTTTTTTTTGTATAAATCCTTGTGTTGAGAGCTGACTTTCAATAGATTTCAGTGAGGGAGCTGCTCTGCTACATACAAAACCCCAACCCAGAAGCAGGTTGTCTAAGAATGGTTTAGCATCAGGTTCCCCATATATGTGCAGTGTGTGCTGGGTGTTTTCTAGTGTTTTTAAATTCCAGTTATTGCATTATTCATTTCTGTCTAGTTCTTCTTTATATTTTCTAACTCTTTGTTCAACTTCTCACTGTAATCATCCATTCTTCTTCTGAGTTTGTTAGCATCTTTATGATCATCACCTTGATTTCGTTATTGAGTAGATGCTTTTCTCCACTTTGCTTAGTGCTTCTGGGGTTTATCTTGTTCCTTCATTTGGAACATATTCTTCTGTCTCATTTTGCCTAATTCTTTGTGTTTATTTCTTTGTATTAGGTAGGTCAGTCACCTTTTCTGATCTTGGAGAAGGGGTCTTATGTAGGAGATGTCCTATGGGGTTCAGCAGTGCACTTCTCTTTGGTCACCAGAGCAATATGCTCTAGGGAGTCCCCCCTATGTGCGCTGTGTGGGCCCTTCTGTTGTGGAAGGCTGACTAGTGAGTCCACGCTGGGAGGTGGGACTGGTTTCTGGCTTGGTTGGCTGTCAGCCTCTGCTCTTATGGTGGCTGGTGGTCCTTCCTTGGGTGTGCTGGGTCCTGGCCTGGCTGGCCACATGGCTCAGGGGTCCCTGAGCTAATGATGGCCTTATGGTGGCGGGGCTATGTACTGGTGGGGCTGCCTGTGAGGCTGGGGACTGGTGCCATCCAACTGGTGGGTGTGACCTGGTCCTGGTGGCTGACTGTGGGGCCTAAATGATCCTGGTACTTGCCCACTAATCTTCCTTGTCTTGACTCCTCTGATTATCACTCAAATGGCTCTGAATTTTGGTTGGGGAAATAAAGAGATGTTATTTACTGTTAATTATTATTATTACTATTAAGACTCAAATTTCATATACAAAAATGATATATATGCTCTGTCCATAGAAAGAGAGAGCTTGAAATGAATTCATTATTTATTAAACACACATCTTGTATAAATAAATAATACTTGCTCACTTGCTCACTTAAAAACATCTTTAAAAACATTTGTTCTTTATCTATGCAGATTACTATCTTTTTTTTTAAGTAGAAAATAATATATTATTTTGTGTGTGTGTGTTAGTTTCTGCTTTACAACAAAGTGAATCAGTTATACTTACACATATGTCCCCATATCTCTTCCCTCTTGTGTGTCTCTCCCTCCCTCCCACCCTCCCTACCCCACCCCTCTAGGTGGTCACAGAGCACCGAGGTGAGCTCCCTGTGCTATGCAGCTGCTTCCCACCAGCTATCTATTTCACGTTTGGTAGTGTATATATGTCCATGTCACTCTCTCACTTTGTCACAGCTTACGCTTCCCCCTCCCTATATCCTCAAGTCCATTCTCTAGTAGGTCTTTGTCTTTACTCCTGTCTTGCCCGTAGGTCCTTCATGACCTTTTGTGTTTTTTTTTTTTTAGATTCCATTTATATGTGCTAGCATATGGTATTTGTTTACCTCTTTCTGACTTACTTCACTCTGTATGACAGACTCCAGGTCCATCCACCTCACTACAAATAACTCACTTTCTTTTCTTTTTATGGCTGAGTAATATTCCATTGTATATATATGCCACATCTTCTTTATCCATTCATCTGTTGATGGAAACTTAGGTTGCTTCCATGTCCTGGCTATTGTACATAGAGCTGCAATGAACAATTTGGTACATGACTCATTTTGAATTACAGTTTTCTCAGGGTATATGCCCAGTAGTGGGATTACTGGGTCCTATGGTAGTTCTATTTTTACTTGTTTTAGGAACCTCCATACTGTTCCCCATAGTGGCTGTATCAATTTACATTCCCACCAACAGTGCAAGAGGGTTCCCTTTTCTCCACACCCTCTCCAGCATTTATTGTTTGTAGACTTTTTGGTGATGGCCGTTTTGACTAGTGTGAGATGATATATCATTGTAGTTTTGATTGCCCTTTCTCTAGTGATTAATGATATTGAGCATTCTTTCATGTGTTTGTTCGCAATCTGTATATCTTCTTTGGAGAAATGTCTATTTAGGTCTTCTGCCCATTTTTGGATTGGGTTGTTTGATTTTTTGATACGGAACTGCATGAGCTTCTTGTAAATTTTGGAGATTAGTCCTTGTCAGTTGCTTCATTTGCAAATATTTTCTCCCATTCTGAGGGTTGTCTTTTTATGGTTTCCTTTGCTGTGCAAAAGCTTTTAAATTTCATTAGGTCCCATTTGTTTATTTTTGGTTTTATTTCCATTTCTCTAGGAGGTGGGTCAGAAAGGATCTTGCTGTGATTTATGTCATAGAGAGTTCTTCCTAAGTTTTCCTTTAAGACTTTTATAGTGTCTGGCCTTATATTTAGGTCTTTAATCCATTTTGAGTTTATTTTTCTGTATGGTGTTAGGGAGTGTTCTAATTTCATACTTTTACATGCACCTGTCCAGTTTTCCTAGCAACACTTATTGAAGAGGCTGTCTTTTCTCCATTGTACATTCTTGGCCTCCTTTATCAAAGATAAGGTGACTATATGTGCGTGAGTTTATCTCTGGGCTTTCTATCCTGTTGCATTGATCTATATTTCTGTTTTTGTGCCAGTACCATACTGTCTTGGTTACTGTAGCTTTGCAGTATAGTCTGAAGTCAGGGAGCCTGATTCCTCCAGCTCTGTTTTCCTTTCTCAAGATTGCTTTGGCTATTCGGGGTCTTTTGTGTTTCCATATAAATTGTGAAATGTTTTATTCTAGTTCTGTGAAAAATGCCAGTGGTAGTTTGATAGGGATTGCATTGAATCTATAGATTGCTTTGGGTAGTAGAGTCATTTTCACAATGTTGATTCTTCCAATCCAAGAACATGGTATATCTCTCCATTCTATTTGTATCATCTTTAATTTCTTTCATCAGTGTCTTATAATTTTCTGCATAGAGGTCTTTTGTCTCCTAGGTAGGTTTATTCCTAGATATTTTATTCTTTTTGTTGCAGTGGTAAATGGGACTGTTTACTTAATTTCACTTTCAGATTTTTCATCATTAGTGTATAGGAATGCTACAGATTTCTGAGCATTAATTTTGTATCCTGCTACTTTACCAAATTCATTGGCTAGATCTAGTAGTTTTCTGGTAGCATCCTGAGGACTCTCTATGTATAGTATCATGTCATCTGCAAAGAGTGGCAGCTTTACTTCTTCTTTTCCAATTTGGATTCCTTTTATTTCCTTTTCTTCTCTGATTGCTGTGGCTAAAATTTCCAAAACTATGTTGAATAATAGTGGTGAGAGTGGGCAACCTTGCCTCGTTCCTGATCTTAGTGGAAATGGTTTCAGTTTCTCAACATTGAGAACGATGTTGGCTATGGATTTGTCATATATGGCCTTTATTATGTTGAGAAAAGTTCCCTCTATGCCTACTTTCTGGAGGGTTATTATCATAAATGGGTGTTGAATTTTGTCAAAAGCTTTCTCTGCATCTACTGAGATGATCATATGGTTTTTCTCCTTCAATTTGTTAATATGGTGTTTCACATTGATTGATTTGCGTATATTGAAGAATCCTTGCATTCCTGGAATAAACCCCACTTGATCATGGTGTATGATCCTTTTAATGTGCTGTTGGATTCTGTTTGCTAGTATTTTGTTGAGGATTTTTGCATCTATGTTCATCAGTGATATTGGCCTGTAGTTTTCTCTCTTTGTGACATCTTTGTCTGGTTGTGGTATCAGGGTGATGGTGGCCTCGTAGAATGAGTTTGGGAGTGTTTCTCCTTCTGTGTTTTGGAAGAGCTTCAGAAGGATAGGTGTTAGCTCTTCTATAAATGTTTGGTAGAATTCACTCGTGAAGCCATCTGGTCCTAGACTTTTGTTTGTTGGAAGATTTTTAATCACAGTTTCAATTTCAGTGCTTGTGATTGGTCTATTCATCTTTTCTATTTCTTCCTGGTTCAGTCTCAGAAGGTTGTGCATTTCTAAGAACTTGTCCATTTCTTCCAGGTTGTCCATTTTATTGGCATAGAGTTGCTTGTAGTAATCTCTCATGATCTCTTGTATTTCTGCAGTGTCAGTTGTTACTTCTTTTTCATTTCTATTTCTATTGATTTGAGTCTTCTCCCTCTTTTCCTGATGAGTCTGGGTAATGGTTTATCAATTTTGCTTATCTTCTCAAAGAACCAGCTTTTAGTTTTATTGATCTTTGCTATTGTTTCCTTCATTTCTTTTTCATTTATTTCTGATTTGATCTTTATGATTTCTTTCCTCCTGCTAACGTTGGGCTTTTTTTTGGTTGTTGTTCTTCTTTCTCTAATTGCTTTAGGTGTAACATTAGTTTGTTTATTTGATATGTTTCTTGTTTCTTAAGGTAGGATTGTATTGCTATAAACTTTCCTCTTAGAACTTCTTTTACTGCATCCCATAGGTTTTGGGTTGTCGTGTTTTCATTGTCATTTGTGTCTAGGTAGTTTTTGAGTTCTTCTTTGATTTCTTCAGTGATCTCTTGTTTATTAATAGTGTATTATTTAGCCTCCATGTATGTGTATTTTTTACAGATTTTTTCCTGTAGTTGATATCTTGTGTCATAGCATTGTGGTCGGAAAACATAGTTGATGCGATTTCAATTTTCTTAAATTTACTGATGCTTGATTTGTGACCCAAGATATGATGTATCCTGGAGAATGTTCCATAAGCACTTGAGAAGAATGTGTATTCTGTAGTTTTTGATGGAATGTCCTGTAAATATCAATGAAGTCCATCTTGTTTAATGCATCATTTAAAGCTTTTTGTTCCTTATTTATTTTCATTTTGGATGATCTGTCCATTGGTGAAAGTGTTAAAGTCCCCTACTACGAATGTGTTACTGTTGATTTGCCCTTTTATGGCGGTTAGTATTTGCCTTATGTATTGCGGTGCTCCTATGTTGGGTGTATAAATATTTACAATTGTTATATCTTTTTCTTGGATTGATCCCTTGAGCATTTTGTAGTGTCCTTCTTTATCTCTTGTAATAGTCTTTATTTTAAAGTCTATCTTTTCTGATATGAGAATTGCTACTCCAGCTTTCTTTTGATTTCCATTTGCATGGAATATCTTTTTCAATCCCCTCACTTTCAGTCTGTATGTGCCCCTAGGTCTGAAGTGGGTCTCTTGTAGACAGCATATATACGGGTCTTGTTTTTGTATCCATTTGGCCAGTCTATTTCTTTTGGTTGGAGCATTTAATCCATTTACATTTAAGGTAATTATCTATATGTGTGTTCCTATTACCTTTTTCTTAATTGTTTTGGGTTTGTTATTGTAGATCTTTTCTTTCTCTTGTGTTTCCTGCCTAGAGAAGTTCCTTTAGCATTTGTTGGAAAGCTGGTTTGGTGGTGCTGAATTCTCTTAGCTTTTGCTTGTCTGTAAATTTTTTAATTTCTGTGTCAAATCTGAATGAGATCCTTGCTGGGTAGAGTAATCTTGGTTGTTGTTTTTTCTTCTTCATCACTTTAATTATATCCTGCCACTCCCTTCTGGCAGGCAGAGTTTCTGCTGACAGATCAGCTGTTAACCTTATGGGGATTCCCTTGTATGTTTTTTGTTGTTTTTCCCTTGCTGCTTTTAATATTTTTTCTTTGTATTTAATGTTTGATAGTTTGATTAATATGTGTCTTGGCGTATTTCTCCTTGGATTTATGCTGTATGGGACTCTCTGTGCTTCCTGGACTTGATTGACTATTTCCTTTCCCATATTAGGGAAGTTTTCAACTATAATCTCTTCAAAAATTTTCTCAGTCCCTTTCTTTTTCCCTTCTTCTTCTGGGACCCCTATAATTCGAATATTGGTGCATTTAATGTTGTCCCAGAGGTCTCTGAGACTGTCCTCAATTCTTTTTTCTTTATTCTGCTCTGCAGTAGTTATTTCCACTATTTTATTTTCCAGGTCACTTATCTGTTCTTCTGTAGTTGAATCTGTTATTCAATAGTTATTCTGCTATTGATCCCTTCTAGAGAATTTTTAATTTCATTTATTATGTTGTTCATCACTGTTTGTTTGCTCTTTATTTCTCTAGGTCCTTGTTAAACATTTTTTATATTTTCTCCTTTGCATTTCCAAGATTTTGGATCATCTTTACTATCATTATGCTGAATTCTTTTTCACGTAGACTGCCTATTTCCTCTTCATTTGTTAGGTCTGGTGGGTTTTGCCGTGCTCCTTCATCTGCTATGTGTTTTTCTGTCTTCTCATTTTGCTTAACTTACTGTGTTTGGGGTCTCCTTTTTGCAGGCTACAGGTTCGTAGTTCCCATTGTTTTTGGTGTCTGTCCCCAGAGGCTAAGGTTGTTTCAGTGGGTTTTGTAGGCTTCCTGGTGGAGGGGACTAGTGTCTGGGTTCTGGTGGATGAGGCTGGATCTTGTCTTTCTGGTGGGCAGGTCCACTTCTGGTGGTGTGTTTTGCAGTGTCTGTGGCCTTATTGTGATTTTAGGCAGCCTCTCTGCTAATGGATAGTGTTGTGTTCCTGTCTTGCTAGTTGTTTGGCATGGGTTGTCCAGCACTGTAGCTTGCTGGTCGTTGAGTGAAGCTGGTTTGCGGTGTTGAGATGGAGATCTCTGGGAGATTTCCACCGTTTGATATTACATGGGCCTGGGAGTTCTCCTGTGGACCAGTGTCCTGAGTTTGCTCTCCCACCTCAGAGGCACAGCCCTGCGTCTGGCTGTAGCACCAAGAGCCTTTCATCCACACGGCTCAGAATAAGAGGGAGAAAAAAAAGAAAGAAAGAAAAGAAAAGAAAACAATTAAAATAAAAAATAATTATTAAGAAAAATGTTTAAAAAGTAATAAAAAAAGAAAAAAAAAGGGGCCAGACGGAACCCTAGGACAGATGGTGAAAGCAAAGCTATACAGACAAAAATCACACACAGAAGCATACACATACACACTCACAAAAAGAGGAAAAGGGAAAAAATATATATATCTTTGCTCCCAAAGTCCACCTCCTCAATTTGGGATGATTCGTTGTCTATTCAGGTATTCCACAGAAGCAGGTACATCAAGTTGTTTGTGGAGATTTAATCTGTTGCTCCTGAACCTGCTGGGAGAGATTTCCCTTTCTCTTCTTTGTTCGCACTCCTCCCGGTCTTCAGCTTTCGATTTCGACCCGCCTCTGCGTGTAGGTCGCTGGAAGGCGTCTGTTCTTCGCTCAGACAGGACGGCGTTAGAGGAGTCGCTGCTTCGGGGGCTCTGGCTCACTCAGGCCGGGGGGAGGGAGGGGCACGGGTGCAGGGCGAGCCTGTGGTGGCAGAGGCCGGCAGGACGTTGCACCAGCCTGAGGCGTGCCGTGTGTTCTCCCGGGGAAGTTGTCCCTGGATCACAGGACTCTGGCAGTGGCGGGCTGCACAGGCTCCCCGGAGATGTGGACAGTGACCTGTGCTTGCACACAGGCTTGTTGGTGACTGTAGCAGCAGCCTTAGTGACTCATGCCCGTCTCTGGGGTCCGCGCTGAGAGCTGCGGCTTGCTTCCATCTCTGGAGCTCGTTTACACGGCCCTCTTAATCCCATCTCCTCCCGCACCAGAAAACAAAGTGGCAAGAAAAAGTCTCTTGCCTCTTCAGTAGCTCCAGACTTTTTTCCGGACTCCCTCCCGGCTAGCTGTGGTGCAGTTGCCCCCTTCAGGCTGTGTTCACGCAGCCATCCCCAGTCCTCTCCCTGGGATTCCACCGAAGCCTGAGCCTCAGCTCCCAGCCCCCGCCCGCCCCGGCGGGTGAGCAGACAAGCCTCTCGGGCTGGTGAGTGCTCGTCGGCACCAATCCTCTGTGCAGGAATCTCTCTGGTTTGCCCTCTGCACCTCTGTTGCTGCGCTCTTCTCCATGGCCCCGAAGCTCCCCCTCTCCGCCACCCGTAGTCTCCGCCCATGAAGGGGCTTCCTAATGTGTGAAAAACTTTCCTCCTTCACGGCTCCCTCCCACTGGTGCAGGTCCCGTCCTTTTTCCTTTCTCTCTGTTTTTTTCTTTTGCCCTACCCAGGTACGTGGTGAGTTTCTTGCCTTTTGGGAAGTCTGAGGTCTTCTGCCAGCATTCAGTAGGTGTTCTGTAGGAGCTGTTCCACATGTAGATGTATTTCTCATGTATTTGTGGAGAGGAGGGTGATCTCTGAGTCTTACTCTTCCGCCATCTTGAAGCTCCTCCATACTTTCTTTTTTGTAATTTCTTTTCTCTCTCCACTCTGTACTTTTACTTTCTCTTCCTCTTCTCTTTTCATTTTCATGCTGTATGTATTGCTTCCCAGAAGAGTACGTGAATAGAGTGGCAAAGTATTGATGTTGGGGACAATCGCTTTGTGTCTCAGTGCAAGCCCAGTGTTGCTTGTTTCTTCTGATGGGGTTGGAAAAGTAGGTGTGTAGTTTACCCGGCCATAAAGAAGTGGCATATGGGGCTTCCCTGGTGGCGCAGTGGTTGAAAATCCACCTGCCGATGCGGGGGACACGGGTTCATGCCCTGGTCTGGGAAGATCCCACATGCTGCGGAGCGGCTGGGCCCGTGAGCCATGGCCGCTGAGCCTGCGCGTCCGGAGCCTGTGCTCCGCAGCGGGAGAAGCCGCAACAGTGAGAGGCCTGTGGACCGCAAGAAAAATAAATAAATAAACAAAGAAGTGGCCTATGTAGAAGCATTTTGTAGTTTATAAAGCATTAAGACTATGTCACTTACACAGTCCTCTGTATCCTGTAGTCTCTTGCCTCTGAATTCTCTTTGTTTGGTCCAAGCTTGGTGGGGATACTAGGGTTATTTTGCAGTTGTTCTCACTATTGCCAGAATATTTTGGAAGGCTGGTGACTTGAGTGTGTAGCAGAGAGTCTGTTGCCTTTGCTTTCTAGCTTCCATTTACCTTTCTTCTTCTAAGAGTACCCTGATCCCTCCAGAGAAATACTCTTTTCCCTGTTCTTTGACCTAAGCTTCACGTAGAGTTGACTCTACCCTAAGGTGGCCATGTGATCATGTCTCTGCTTTCAGAGCATATTCCCCTGAACACAGTGGTTGTTTCAGTGATGGGCATGTGACCTAGTAAGAGCCATTGAGACTCATAGAAACATGTGCTTAGACTTAGACCTGTTAAAATGTAAGAACTGCTGTCAGGCCCCTGGTCACCATGAGGAGCCTGAAAATGAAGCATGTGAATGTACAGAGTTGAGGATGACATCATCTGAAATCCTGAATCCAGGGACAGATATACTCCTGGATTTTTTTAGTTAAGTGACCCAGTAAGTTTCTATTTTTGCTTGAACCATTTATTTTTGTCTCTTCCAACCAAAAAGATCCTAACAAGGTCTGGGTGAGCTAAAGAGTTGATATATCTGTCAGCACACTAGTAGTGACCTGGCTTTTTGGCTTATAGATACTTGCATTACTGATTTAGCAATTGTCTGCAGTACGTGAGAGGTTAAATACACCTTTGCTGAAGGCTTAGCTTTTGAGATTTACAATTGAACTGAACTAAAGAATAATATTTAGCTATTCAAGCTGGCAACAAAGACACTTGGTCTGAGGCAGCAAGTGGTGCCAATGTCAGAATTCATATAATGGTTCCATGTCAAAACAATAAAGGGCAAATCACCTGGAAGGGCAAATCAATCACTTAGGCCTTCTCGCCACTGGCCAGGGGAGCACTGAGCCACCTGCTTTCCCTTGCTATACACAGGTCTTCATGAAACTGAGCTGCCAACCAATTTAGATTTTTAAAAAATGGCTTTGGAAAATCACTGCTGTCTAAATGGCAAAAAATGCTCTTGTAATCATTTTCTAAGAGGTAATGGAAGCACCAGGAAGCTTTCGGGTACTGGGGATAAAGAAGACGAAGGCATGTTTGGGAGGAAGCTGTGAGCTCAAATTAGGAAAGAGGAACTTTAAAAAATATTTCTTCCTTCAATTTTAATATTTATCCAATGTATTCTAAGTGCTGGGCACTGGAGCTGAATAATGGTCTGTAGAGATGCATCTCTTACATGCAGTTCAGGAGGGAGACAGTAAATATATAAAAAGGGAATAAAGTAATAATATAATATAGATAAAAATTAAAAGTAGTTTTGAGTTAAAGAGTTATAGGGAGAGGGATCTGCTTCGTTGGAAGGTGTGGAGTAACACTGAAGCTGAGACCTGAAGGTGAGAAGGAATCATCTGTGCAGAGTACAGGACAAGCATTCCAAGCCAGAGGGAAGAGCACGTGCCAAGGTTGGAGTGGGACAAGAGTGAGGGACATTAAAGGGCCTGAAAGAAAGAGAAGGTGACTGTGGCATAGTGACAAAGGAGAGTACTGTATGAGATGAGGTTGCAAGAGAGCCAGGGGTTTGACCAGTCAGCTGTGTGAAGACTATAGAAGGGAATTTGAATTTCATCCTAATAAAACGGAGAGGCATTGGATGTTTGCTGATGCTTGATGGGTTTTGATGCTCTGATAGCAGATGTATAATTTTTTGCAAACCAATGTTTCCGTCAAACAACCTTTTTTTTTTTTTTTTTTTTTTGCGGTATGCGGGCCTCTCACTGCTTTGGCCTCTCCCGTTGCGGAGCACAGGCTCCGGACGCACCGGCTCAGTGGCTACAGGTCACGGGCCCAGCCGCTCCGCGGCATGTGGGATCTTCCCAGACCGGGGCACGAACCCGTGTCCCCTGCATCGGCAGGCGGACTCTCAACCGTTGAGCCACCAGGGAAGCCCCCAAACAACCTTTGTTTATGGGTGGCATCTCAATTTCAAATGGCTAATTGTTTCCAAAATGAATCTTTAGTGACAAAATAGGAAAAAGACATTAGACTAGGGCATCTGCATTTGTGCTTAGATTCTGTTACTGATTACTGAGCAGCCTTGAGCAAGTTCTTATACCTCTTTGGACCTCAGTTCCTCATCTGGAAAAGTACAAGGTTAGATTGGATGCTACGTTTATCATGACTTTTTATTGAAATTGATAGAAACCCAGTCCAAAATGACTTAAGCAGAAAGGGATGTATTTGTTCACTTATCTGTACAATCCAAGGGTAGTGGCTTCAGGTATGTTTGGATCTAGGAGCTCAGAGTAAGTCACCAGGATCTGATTCTTCATCTCTTGGCTCTGTATTGGCTTCAGTAACCAGGGGGTCCTTTCTGTGGATGGTTCCCAGCAGCACGAGGCTAACATCATTAGTCAGGTCAGAAATCCTTGTATAAAGGGGCATTTCTCTTCTAAGCTGTGTTACCAGAATTTCCAGGATGGCATGTTGACTTGGGGCATGTGCCCATAGCTGAACTGTGACCAAGGTGTGAGGAATTAGATCACTGGCTAAGCCTGGATCATGGACCTACCCTGGAGTCAGTCTGAACCACATGAACGTAAAGTAGGGAAGGAGTGGTTCCCCACATGAAAATGGAAGAGGGAATGGATTCTGGTTAGGCAAACAAGACTTGTCCATGAATATTCTTTTTGGCTTTAACAATCCCATGAAACCTACAGTGGGAATGAGTTCTGCACACCCTCTTCTAAGAAGTTAAAATTAGCCATTGGTTCTATAAAAAACTCCCACTTTGGGCTAAAATACCAGGATTATATGTTTACATTGTGTCAATTATAGTATAACTACCAGTTCTCTCCTTCAGTTTCTTCTCTGTGTCTCTAAACTCAGTTACCATGCACCTAGACTACCTCCAACAATTCTTTTTCATGATTCGTAAAACTGGGTGAAGAGCTTTACTTCGGCACAACGGTCGACTTCCTGGCTGTGCAAGTATCCAGAGCCAAAATTGGTTTCCTCATTTATGTTTTTCAGATTGAATTGTTTGTTGAATTGCCAGAAAAAGTTACAATGGGCTTATTCTTCAGTACTATTCTGGAGTTACTTTGTTTTAATAGAACTTGAAAAATGCTTTAAAGATCACCGTGTATTCCCTATTATAGTGTCTTTTCCCACAAAGAGTGTGAAGACAACGCTTTTTTCTTTTTTAAACATCTTCATTGGAGTATAATTGCTTTACAATGGTGTGTTAGTTTCTGCTGTATAACAAAGTGAATCAGCTATACATATACATATATCCCCATATCCCCTCCCTCTTGCGTCTCCCTCCCACCCTCCCTATCCCACCCCTCTAGGTGGTCACAAAGCACTGAGCTGATCTCCCTGTGCTATGCAGCTGCCTCCCACTAGCTATCTATTTTACATTTGGTAGTGTATATATGTCCATGCCACTCTCTCACTTCGTCCCAGCTTACCCTTCCCCCTCCCTGTGTCCTTAAGTCCATTCTCTATGTCTGCGTATTTATTCCTGTCCTGCCCCTAGATTCTTCAGAACCAATTTTTTTTTTTAGATTCCATATATATGTGTTATCATACAGTATTTCTTTTTCTCTTTCTGACTTGCTTCACTCTGTATGACAGTCTCACTACAAGTAACTCAATTTTGTTTCTTTTTATGGCTGAGTAATATTCCATTGTATATATGTGCCACATCTTCTTTATCCATTCATCTGTTGATGGACACTTAGGTTGTGAAGACAACCCTTTAACATAACCCGTCTTTCTCAGAGTATCTCCATTATTCCTGTCTACATTCCCACCCTTGTTCCTCTTATTCCCACCCACTAAAATGTTGCATTCCTTTAAGTTCTTGCTTTTCAATGAAATGTTGGCAACTGCTAATCTGCCTCTGATTTCCATTTAGTACCAATCATCTTTTGCTACTAAATTCTGATTCATTATTAATTACTTGAAATGCATGACCTTACAAAAAATGAGACCTAATTTCTATACTATAACATCGTCCCCTTAAAATATACAATTCAGTGAGCTTTAGTGTCTTCACAACGTTCTGCAACCACCACCACCGCCACCACTGTCTAATTCCAAAATATTTTCTTTCCTAAAAAGAAAATCCATACTCATTAGCAGTCACTCGTCATGTCATTCATCCCTCAGAAAAGCATGAGTTTCGTCTTTGCAGTTAACTCCTTGAGGGCAGTGGCCAAGACCTTCACTTGTTTTGCGTGACTCTCACAGAAGCCCAGTTCTGGGGCCATAGGAGGCATTAATAGAAATGTACTGAATTGCTATCTCATTATGTTGATTGTTGTTTCAATTCAAGGCAAGACTAAGAGGCCGCGTGCTATAGAGCAAAGAATACTGAGCAGAGAGTCTGTTTCAGTTTTTCTTTTTGTTCTGCCCCCAGCTGTGTCCTTAGGTAACTCCCTCCCTCTCATTAGGCCTGGTTTTCCTCTTAGTGAGTGAAGGGCATGGACTCAGTGATTTCTGTGTTGCTTCCGCAGTTCATACTGGCACAAGACATTGTTAATTTTGAGATCCAGACTGACTTGAAACGTAAGACAACTTATTGAATGAAAACAGCAGGGTTTCTTTCCATTTTCATTGGGGTTTTATAGGATATGTGAAATAATAAAGCTCTTTTCTGGGGTCTGAGCTTGGGAAGGTAACGTGGTCTGGCTCAGTCATGTTTGGGTTCAGTTGGACCAAGGTGGAATGCACCAACCCAGGAAAAATGGGTGTGCTGTTCTCGGTCAAGGTCTCAACCTTAGCCTTAGCTATTTTGGGGGGAAGTTTACATCTGATTGCATTCAAAGTCTTCTCTCTGTAAATTATGAGCCAAAATACCGTATAGAAGTAATGGCACAGAGAGGCCAAAATACACGAATTATGCACCATATTTTATTCCTGACTCGGAAGCTGAGCATCTTTCCACTTCCACCTAATGAACATTTGTGGTCCTACAATTTCAATCATCCTTCAGCTCACCAAGGGTCCACTGTCTTCAAGAAGATCTTAGAGAAGAAAAGTGAATCAATCCTATTTTTCATGTTTCCCAGATGAGTGGTTCCACATCATGGAAATGAGGTCAGAATGGTAAACAGACAGCTGTTCTGTGTTTCTCCTTCTAGGGAGATGGAGGTCAAAGACACCTTCCTCCTGCTTAACAGATCACTGCCAGATGTGTTGTAAACAAGACTGCAGTGCAGCCCGGCTGTAGTGGGAAAGAAGAGAGGCATTTGGAACACCCTTTAGAGGTGTTGAACATACAGATCTTTGATTCTGTTTTCTCATCTCTTTGCGGTGTCTGTCTTTCATGATATGAAGCCATTGATTGAATGAAGTTAGAATAACTTTTGACATAGCTGACCAAACTAGATAGCAAAGGGACTGGTTGCTAAGCACAGCTGTGCTGGCTTTCCCAGTTGACAGCCTGTATTAGCATGCAGGGCTTTGCAGAGGCAAATGCTTAGTTATTTGCGGCTCGTTGTTTAAACCTGCTATTGCCTCTCCAGGTAATAGTGAGTCAGCAGCACATGTGATATTAAGGAGGAATTACTGAAATTATATGCCTCCCAAACACGATATAAGCTACTTGAGGGTATGACTTAATTCCAACATATATTTAACAAACAATATTGAGCACTTACTATGTTTTAGGTGTATGGTAGGTTCTGGGGATATAATAATGAAGCCACAGTTCCTGTTGTCATGGGAACTGAAGCTTAGAGAGAGAAAGAGAAGGAGCAAGAGAAAGAGAGAAGCAGATCTGATAGGACAACATTTCTTAGTATACTAGTGTCTTCAGACTTCTTCTCCTGTTCAGTAAAGAGGGTTTTTGGTTTTGTTTTAACAAGGAAAAGATACTCAGTATCTTCTCTTTCCATTCCCTCCTGCACTGATGGTCTGGTTCTTTGCTATTGGTAATGAAACTGAGAAAAGGGGAAGAAGTAGACAAAGAAAGGAGAAGCACGAGGATAGTTTGGGAAAGACAAGAGGAGCTCACACAGGGCACTCGTGCTAGAAGAAAAAGGAGTTTTCCTAAATATGTGGGGGAAGAGACAATGGAGAACTGGCTGTGGGACAATGGGACCGAAGTGGATGACAGAGGAAAGAAGATTTTAAGATGTATTCCTGTGGATTTTGTTTATCACATGGTTTTTAGGAAAAAAAAATTAATTTTAATAAAAAAGTTATAACTGTTTATTGTTAAAAATTCAAATACCAAAGATGATATGATGATAGGTAAAAGCTGCCTGTTCCCCCACCTCATTCCCTCAAGCCATATGTCAGTGCCACTTTCCAGAAGTAACTACCATTAAAACTAGCATACTTGCAGATCATATACATATAAAGAGTAATATATGTACGCATACATACACTCACATATATTTTAAATAAAAGAGACTATATAATATATTTAGAAGTTTTACAATCTTTTAGACTTAATATAACAGCACGTTTTCAGGTCAGTAGACATTTATCTCATTTTTTAATGAGCCCCATGGCCTTTTAGTTTAGATACTCTATTTGTAAAGCAATTTCTCTATTGATGGGAATTTATTACAATATTTCCAAGAGCATCTTTTTACATATGTCTCTCTATGTTTGTGTAAACATTTTTATAGAGTCTTAAAAATTAGTTTTCTGTATCTTAGAGAATGTGTATTACATTTTTTTCATAAACCTTGCCAAACTGTCCTCCAAAAATGTGTCATGTTACTCTACAAAGGGCTTGAGAGTGAATGTTTTTCACATCCTCACTTGCTCTTTCATTAAAGGCAAGAACTGCAGTGTCACTTGTGAATTTGCCTCAAAATCCTCAAATTCTTCAGCTTTTTATAATAATATGCACATAGTTTTGCAAAGCCAGATTCTCTGATTTGTGGAAGGTGAACTGTTATGGGTATGTTCCGAGACATGTCTCGGATATGGAAGCGTTAAAGATTTTGACTCTCAGAAATACTTCTAAAGCCAGCTCTGAAGCTGCTTGGAGGATTCTGAGTGGCATAGAAGTTGAGTTCACTGTAATTGTCAGCATTTCTTAGGGCAAAATGTATCTACAGAGTTATTAACTTCATTCAGCTGTCATCACTGGGGGATTTTTTGTCTTCCCTCAGGGGTACATCTAACTAATAAGGTTATCCCTGTCATATGTATATCTGCCATTTGATCCACAGGTATAACAATAACAACAACAACAATAAAGTTCTTTATTCCTCCTTCTTCAACTCTGATATCGCAGCTCTGCAAAATGATTGTTTTTGGTTAGTTATTGAGTGCATATGTTACTTCCGTACTAAGGACTTTCAAATACATTATCTTATTTAACCTTTAAACCCCTATATGAGCTGGGTATTAATATTCCCATTAAAGGCAGAAACCAAGTGTCAGAGAGTTTAAATAACAGCCCTGCAGCTAGACTGTGGCAGAGCAAGTATTTGAAACCGTATCCATTTGATTCCAAATCCCATATTGTTAACCACTGTGACTCACTGCTCATTAACCAATGTGACCTTAAATAATGCCTTTCGATGATCTGTTTAGGGACATCCGGTACCATTTGGTAAGATGCTTCCCTCAACTTATTTTGATTCTCACTGATTAACCCTCTTCTGATCTTATTTTATGGCTAACACAAGGACAGGCCAAAGTCATTAACAAGCCATTTTGGTCCCTAATCTCATAAAGAAATGGTACACTACTATGGTTAAAGGTTTAGAGACCGTCTCCCCAGGTTCAAATTCTGGTGCTGCCACTTACTAATTGTTGACCTTGGGCAAGTTACTGAATCTCAGGTTTCTCATTTGTAAGACTGGTACAATAAGTTTGCTGACCTCATTGGATTATTTTGAAATTAAACTGAAATTATGTATTAAAGCATTTAGAAGGCTGTTTGGCACATACTAAGTATAAATTACGAGTTTTGTTGTATGGCTATCATTACCAAGTTGACTCCCCTCTGGCTCTTCCTGTCTACTGCCTTTCATCTTATTTCACCAGCAGCATCTCCTCTTGGGTTTCTATCCAGCTCCTTGACAACCCAGTTCATCCACTTTGTGGTCACTCAGTCATCTGTATCTTTATCCAGAATATAGCTCTCGGATGGCGATCTTCCTATATTCCTGCTTTGGCTCCTGACCCTGATTTCTTGTCCTACTATTTCAACGCAAATTAATGACTTTGGTCTAGTATCTAACCAAGCTCTGGATAGCTCAAGCTCTCTGTTTTCTCAGTCTGTCCTGAATCAGTACCTTTCATAAATACACCTGACTTTTCCAACTTCTTTTTTCCCCATCTGGTCCTCAGCTTGGGCAAACCTATGCTTTGTCGATGAAAAATCGGGTTCTCATGCACTGTTTCTGATTTTTGCTTACATATTCCACTTATTCAACCTTTATTCAGTGAATACCTCTGAGAACTTATGATGTATCAAGCACAGAGTCAGGTGCTAGGGAGACAATGTGAACGAAACAGAGAAACATTGAGCTTACAGCCTTTAGATAATTATCAGATTATCAAATAGTCATAAAGATTTAATATTGCAATTGTGATAAATATTATAAAGGTGAGTGATACGGTATTATGAGATTCTATACTGTGTGTATTTGACCTTGTCAGGGAGGTCAGGAAAGGCTTCCCTGGGGGAATGATGCTGAGATGAGGTCTAGAGGATGGGTGGGAATTAACTAGGCAAATGGGGAGAACAGAATGGTGAGGGCTGAGAGAAGAACATTTACAGAGGTGAAAGGGAGCATGGGACGTGTTAATTACTGAAAGAAGGCCAGTGAGGCTGGAACAGAGAGAGCAGAAGAGGACAAGGTACAAGATGAGGTGAGGTTGGGTGAGATCACTCTGGGCCTTGTGGGCTGTGCTAAGGATTTTGGTCTTTCTACCAAGTGCAACAGGAGGCCATTGGATGGTGATAACAGGGGTAGTAGGGACGTGATCAGATTTTCATTTTGTATAGGTCTATCTTGAGAACACAAAGAGTGGACCATAGGTAGGGCAGCTAGAAGATACCTGAGGCAGGCAATGTTGGTAGCTTTGACTAGGATAGCAGTTGTAGAGGGAAGAAATGAATGGTGTGGAGAGAAACTGGAGATGAAATTAGCAATTCCTATTTTTTTTTGGCCTTACCGCGTGGCACGTGAGATCTTACTTCCCTGACCAGGTATTGAACCTGTGCCCTCTGCACTGGAAGTGCAGAGTCTTAACCACTGGACACCAGGGAAGTCCCAAAATTAGCAGTTCTTGGTGATACTGGTTATGATAGGTGAGGGAGAAGGATGACCTCAAGGTTTCTGGCTTGCCAAACTGGCCAGAGGGTGATGCTCTTTACTGGGATGGGAGAAGAATGCTATTGAATACACTGGATTTACCCAGTGATATGTTGTTTGCTCCAGATAAGGTTCTTATAATCTCTGGGAGTAGAAACCCACTCAAACTAGCTAGAGTAAAATGTTTTACGTAAGGATATAGGGAATCACATGGAAGCAATGGTAGAAGGGCCTTGGGGAAACTGGAAAGTTATCAGGAACTAAGACTTCATTCTCTGGCTCTCAAGGCCCATTTGTCTTTGCTTCTGTCTGTGAGTCTCCTTTATTCTTCTATTTTTCTTGACTGGATACTTCTGCTGGCTCTCGTTGCATATGACTCACCATGGCCACCACCCTGAAATCTAGTCCTAATTGATCAGCAGTAGCATTCTTTACTAACTGCCTATACTTTCTGTATCCTACTTCAAATTTTTGATAGAGACAGTATAGAGAGAGAACTGTTGGTCAGCTGTCCAGGGTGAGACCCTGATCCAATTAGCAGGGCTGTGTCATAGTTAGTGATGCCCCAAATTTGGGCTTGTTAACAGGGAAGACAATGGTATACAAGTCTGGTAAACCTCCTTCAAGGCAAGAAAAAATGTTATGCTTTTTGGTGATTTTTGGAGAGAATAGCAAATAATTTGCATCTAGTAGTTGCTCAGTACATATTGTCTTTATTGAGTCATTGGTGATCTTTCACTATTTTTGAAAAGCTGGGACATGTAAGAATCTCCTGTGGCATTTTAAAAAAAATATATAGTGTTTATTATTCTAAATAATAAAAAAGCAATAGTGATGATAACAGTAACACTTATTATAAGAAAAATAGCAATACTTATTGTAAGTAATAATATAGTCGTTTTAAACAGTACTAATAGTGATAATATTAATACTTAGAGTAATATAGTAATACTACTTACTATAATAGTAATGCTTATATTACTAATAGTAATGCTTATTACTATAATAGCAATATTTATAAGTAATAGTGGTAATTCTTATAGGTAGTAACAAAAAATAGTGATAATAATGGTAACACGTTACTATGAAAACAATAATAAACAACAGTAGTATTACTTATCACTATAATGATATAATGGTAGTCTCCCAATTAATGAGATCTTATCACAAGTAAGACATGATGTCAATCACTTTACATAGATGCTTTCCCCCTATTCCAAACCTCATTTTGCTCATCTCTTAAATGGGGATATTAAAAAATCCCAATTTTGGGGTTGGAGGGATAAAAGAGAAGGTTGGGATTAACATATATACACTAATATAAATAAAATAATCAACAAGGACCTACTGTACAGCACAGGGAACTCTATTCAATACTCTGTAATAACCTATAAAGGAAAGGAATCTGAAAAAGAATAAATATATGTATAACTGAATCTCCTTGCTGTATACCTGAAACTAACACAATACTGTAAATCAACCACACTCCAATATAAAATAAATTTAAAAAGTAATAAATTTATTTATTTTTGGCTGTGTTGGGTCTTCCTTGCTGTGTGAGAGCTTTCTCTAGTTGTGTCGAGTGGGGGCTACTCTTCGTTGAGGTCCACAGGCTTCTCATTGCGGTGGCTTCTCTTGTCGTGGAGCATGGGCTCTAGGCGTGCAGACTTCAGTAGTTGTGGCACTCAGGCTCAGTAGTTGTGGCTTGTGGGCTCTAGAGCTCAGGCTCAGTAGTTGTGGCGTGCGCGCTCAGTAGTTGTGGTGCACGGGCTTAGTTGCTCCGTGGCATGTGGGATCTTCCCAGACCAGAGTTCGAACTTGTGTCCCCTGCATTGGCAGGAGGATTCTTTTTTTCTTTTAATTTATTTTTGGCTGCTTTGGGTCTTCATTGCTGTGCGCGGGCTTTTCTCTAACTCTGTCGAGCGGGGGCTACTCTTCGTCGAGGTGTGCAGGCTTCTCAATGTGGTGGCTTCTCTTGTTGCAGAACATGGGTTCTAGGTGTGCAGGCTTCAGTAGTTGTGGCTCACGGGCTCTAGAGCACAGGCTCAGTAGTTGTGGCACATGGGCTTAGTTGCTACGCAGCATGTGGGATCTTCCCAGACCAGGGCTTGCACCCATGTCCCCTGCATTGGCAAGCAGATTCCTAACCACAGTGCCAGCAGGGAAGTCCCAGGAAGCTCTTTTTCATATGGAGAAATCTCCAGGATTCACTCCCTTGGTTCCCAGGATGAACAGTTCTTGGAAAGGTGCTCTTAGAATGTGACTCCCGATTCCCATAATGTTGTTACCTAAGGCAATCCTGCTTTTTTTGTTTTTGTCTCCACTTGGCTTCCAGATCATGGCTATCAGTTGGATTAAAGAGTCAGTGCTTGAGCTGGGTAGATGTCACAGCTCCGAGTCCATCCATGGAACCAGGATGCCCTCCTCAAGCATAGACAAGAGGAAATGCACAGGTGAGTGGGATGGAAAAACAGGTATATCCATGCTTCTGAGGCAGGATCAATACGAACTCTGTGTGGACCTTCTATCCTCAGGCAAAGAGTCCTGTGGCATTTTTAAAATTTCAGATTTCAAGGTCCATCTTTAGAGGAAAAGATCAATAGGTCTGAAGAGGGCCCCAGGAATATGCATTTCTGAAAAAGACACCCAACATAAATTTGATGCAAGTGGTCCATGGACCACACACACTTTGTTGGACTCTGCCGTAATGTGTTCGTGAAACATGTCTGGAAATCTCTATTGTGAACTCTGGACACTGAGTTCCTCTTGGATCTTGGACCTCTGTTTCTCCATTTATATAATGGGCCAAATATTTCTTTCTTTCTTATATTCAAAGTGAATTTGAAGGTTAATAAGATAACTTTGGAAATAAGCTTTGACCTCTCTTTTGAAGAGTCATAAATATGAAAGATGGTGTTAATATGTATCTGGAAAGCTGCTTTATTGCTTGAATTACATCACATTCTTCCTAACTGTCCACTGTTTCCTTATGATGACCCAAGAATGAATAAGACCTCATCAGTGTTTTATTGTCTGCTTTTGGGAACTGGAAATGTAACACTTAAATCACTGCTACTTGTCCTGACTGAAGTTCTTACAGGGGGAATAGAGGAAAGTTCTTGGAAAGTCAGACAAAATGCTGTCTGTAACTGCCTGGTTTTTCAAAGACAAGGCTTTCTGATTATAAAAGATCCATTTTGAGGAGTGCCAGCTAACAAGACAGCTCTGTTATGCTCATTGTTTTGTTACAACAGAGTCTGACTCTAAGGTCAGAGAATTTCAAAGTGAGGGAAGCCTGGGAGAATTGCCAACCAGCTCCTGGAAAGAGTGGGCCCTTTACACCTGCTTCCAGATCCTCAGCCTTCTCCTTGGCCTCAGCCACTGCAGTCTGGCTTCTGCTTCTGCCACCTCCCTGAGACTTCTCTCACTGGGGTTAAAAATGATTGCTGTTTGCCAAGTGCAGTGGTGTCCTTTGAATCATTATGTATCTTAAGTGCTAGCTCTCTGTGCCCTTTATTTCTATAGGCTACTCCCTGAAGTCCTTTCCTCCCCTGCTTTTGAGAACTCCAGTCTTTTTCACCTCAACTTCTACTACACTGATGTTTACTTCTAAGACTCCTTTGCTGCTTCTTCCTACTATTTGATTTGGTGATTTTCATGGTTTTAACCTTGTTGTTGGTCAGGCCCATCATCTCCCTTTCTTTAGCTGTAATAAATTTGCAGTTGATTCTCATGTATCCACCTCCTGCCTGAAGCTCTCTCTCTCTCTTTTTAAATTGTTTTTATTTTTTAATTTTTATTTTATATTGGAGTATAGTTGATTAAAAATGTTGTGTGTTTTGGGTGAATTACAGCAAAGTGATTCAGTTATACATATACATGTATCTATTCTTTTTCAAGTTCTTTTCCCATTTAGGTTATTACAGAATATTGAGCAGAATTCCCTGTGCTATACAGTAGGTCCCTGTTGGTTATCTATTTTATTTTATTTTTTAACATCTTTATTGGAGTATAATTACTTTACAATGGTGTGTTAGTTTCTGCTTTATAACAAAGTGAATCAGCTATACATATACATATATCCCCATATCTCCTCCCTCTTGCATCTCCCTCACACTTTCCCTATCCCACCCCTCTAGATGGTCACAAAGCACTGAGCTGATCTCCCTGTGCTATGCAGCTGCTTCCCACTAGCTATCTACTTTATGTTTGGTACCCAAGGCAACCTACAGATTCAATGCAGTCCCTATCAAACTACCATTGGCATTTTTCACAGAACTAGAACAAAAAATTTCACAATTTGTATGGAAACACAAAAGACCCCGAATAGCCAAAGCAATCTTGAGAAAGAAAAATGGAGCTGGAGGAATCAGGCTCCCTGACTTCAGACTATACTACAAAGCTACAATAATCAAGACAGTATGGTACTGGCACAAAAACAGAAAGATAGATCAATGGAACAGGATAGAAAGCCCAGAGATAAACCCACGCACATATGATCACCTTATATTTGATAAAGGATGCAAGAATATATAATGGAGAAAAGACAGCCTCTTCAATAAGTGTTGCTGGGAAAACTGGACAGCTACACATAAAGGAATGAAAGTAGAACACTCCCTAACACCATACACACAAAAAAACTCAAAATGGATTAAAGACCTAAATGTAAGGCCAGACACTATAAAACTCTTAGAGGAAAACATAGGCAGAACTCTCTATGACATAAATCACAGCAAGATCCTTTTTGGCCCACCTCCTAGAGAAATGGAAATAAAAACAAAAATAAACAAATGAGACCTAATGAAAGTTAAAAGATTTTGCACAGCAAAGGAAACCATAAACAAGACCAAAAGACAACCCTTAGAATGGGAGAAAATATTTGCAAATGAAGCAACTGACAAAGGATTAATCTCCAAAATTTACAAGCAGCTCATGCAGCTCAATATAAAAAAACCAAACAACCCAATCCAAAAATGGGCAGAAGACCTAAATAGACATTTCTCCAAAGAAGATATACAGATTGCGAACAAACACATGAAAGGATGCTCAACATCACTAATCATTAGAGAAATGCAAATCAAAACTACAATGAGGTATCACCTCACATCAGTCAGAATGGCCATCATCAAAAAATCTAGAAACAATAAATGCTGGAGAGGGTGTGGAGAAAAGGGAACCCTCTTGTACTGTTGGTGGGAATGTAAATTGATACAGCCACTATGGAGAACAGTATGGAGGTTCCTTAAAAAACTATAAACAGAACTACCATAGGACCCAGTAATCCCACTACAGGGCATATACTCTGAGAAAACCGTAACTGAAAGAGTCATGTACCACAATGTTCATTGCAGCTCTATTTACAATGGCCAGGACATGGAAGCAACCTAAGTGTCCATCAACAGATGAATTGATAAAGAAGATGTGGCACATATATGCAATGGAATATTACTCAGCCATAAGAAGAAATGAAATTGAGTTATTTGTAGTGAGGTGGATGGACCTAGAGTCTGTCATACAGAGTGAAGTAAGTCAGAAGGAGAAAAACAAATACCATAGGCTAACACATATATATGGAATCTAAAAACAAAATGGTTCTGAAGAACCTAGGGGCAGGACAGGAATAAAGATGCAGATATAGAGAATAGACTTAGGACCCAGGGAGGGGGAAGGGTAAGCTGTGACAATGTGAGAGAGTGGCATGGACATATATACAGTACCAAAGTTTATTTTAAATATAGCAATGTATATACGTCAATCCCAAACTCCCAGTCTATCCCACTCCCCAACCCTCCCCGCCTGGTAACCATAAGTTTGTTCTCTAACTCTGTGGGTCTGTTTCTGTTTTGTAAATAAGTTCACTTGTATCTTTTTTTTTTTTTAAGATTCCCCATATAAGTGATTTGAACTCATATTTCCAATAGCTTCTGGGATTTTCCATTTGTGCAGCATGTAGACAGCTCACACTTAGCATGTCCCAAATTTGAGCTTATTGTATTCTCTGCCAAATGCATTACTCCTTTTCTTATCTTTATTTATTAAATGTACCAGCATCCACCAGAAACTTTGTAATCTTCCTTGATACCTTATTTGTGCATTTCTGTCACTTTTTCTCCATCCCTCCAGCTACTGTCCTGGTTCAGGCCCTCATGCCCTTATCATTTCTTGTAAGAAAGATTGTAACTTTAACTTCAGTCTCTTCTCACTCCAGTTCAAGAGTCACATTATTCTCCTAAAATACAAACCTTGTCATGTCTACTTAAAACCTTTGATGTTTGGGGTATATTAGCCACACTCTATAAAACCCAAATATCTAGCAGAGCTCGTAAGTATTTTCACAACCTGGTACCAATCTGCCTAATCAATTATCTTTCTCCTAATAAGAACATACTTTTGAGTAATAGATGTTTTACATGTAATGGGACTTTTAATACTAACAACAAATATGACCAAAATACCATTATTAGTCTTGTTTTACATATTAGGAAAGTGATACTAAGAAAAGTTAAGGAAATTGCCCAAGATCACATAACTAGCAAAGGATGGGGAACCAGGATAGAACCAAATTCTCCTTATAATCACGCTGCTACTCCGTCTTTACTGAAGCTGCTTTGAACCTTAACATGCGAAAATGCCTTTGTTCATGCTGTCTCCTCAGCCTGCATTGTTCAACTTCCTTGTCCAAGGTCCCTGGTGTACTTCAAGGCCTTGCTTAAAAGGCTTTGAAGCTTATCAGACTTCTTGCATCGTAGTAGAATTAATAACTCCTACTTTTGAGCTTCCCCAGTATCTTGTGTATTCTTCAATTATAATATAATATCACTTTGATATATCAAGATGAGCTTCTTGGTATGTCTCTGCTAAATTTGAGTGAACCCTTTGGTGATGTTATGTCTTAGTAATTTTTAGTCCCCAAAGTCTAGTACACAGTAAATCCTCAGGAGATATCTTCAGAATGTAGAGGGAGGAGTATTTCCAGAATCCATTAAATTGTTATTGGATCATCTAAACATTTCTCCTAATTAAAACAGTTTTAGGTATTAACATATAAATATGAAGGCTTCTCAGTAGCAGCTCAGAGTTTATTCATGATGTGCTATAAGCAGGCATTTTCAAGAACATTAATTGAGACTTACCTAGGAAGTAGTTACTTCTGCTTGAAGCACCCAGCATCCTTAATACAGTCAACCAGCCATATGATACACTCAACCATATGATGAGATACCTCTCAGTTGTAAACCACAGAAAACCTGACTCAAACAATAAAGGCCATTTATTGCCTTGTATTAAGGAAAAGAATAGTGGCAGGGTGAGACTTGATCTGGTGAGAATAAAATTCAGTTTCTTTTCTCTCTTGCTTCTGTTTTCAGCAAACTTCTCCTTTTTTGGCCCTAAGGCTACATGCTTGCTCATTCATACTAGGGGAGGGGAATGTGTCTCATGTGTCTCTTGCCCCAGTAGTCAGTAGGATTCAGTCTGTTTGGATCAATTAGGTCACACTTATCTCTAATAGTCAACTGTACTCGAGGGATGTGATTACACAGATCAGATAGCTCTCTGACATACCCCATCCTTAAGTCTGTAGTGGCACCAGCTTTTCTCAAGCAAATGAGCTGCAGTAGGAAAGGGTGGACACTTTAACAAAAGCCTGAGTGCTGATACCAAGTCAAGGGCAAATAGATGCTGGACTGTCAAAACCAATAAAATGCCCTCCAGGTGACCATGATGATAGTGGATCAGAAAGACAGGGGAAACATGTGATCTGAAGGTGATTGCCCTGCCTTCCACAAAAGACTCACAGCTTGGTCCTGTTTCTGTGGAGGAGGAAGGCACACCACAATGTATCACTTTCCTACATTATCTGATACTTGGAAAGGGACATGTGCTGGATATTGTCTGCTCTCTGCCAAGGAATGCTGACCTGCATGGTTTGCATCAGTGAGATCTCCAGGTTCGGGATGGGTTTGGCCAACGGGGAGACCAGAAAGCAGGAGGAGGGTGCAATTGGGGTATTTATTCCTTTGGCTCCCTGCCTGCTGGGCTGTGGGTTGGCTGTGTCACCGATCATGCCAAGCAGCCCTCTCTGCACCCCTGCTTTCTCAGGATTCTAAACCATTCTTTGCCTTTCTCGGTCTTCATGCTGTTGCTGTTCCTGGGGTTCTGCGTTGTTGATTTCTCTAAACTCTGCCTACACCTTTGTAAAGATTGTTTTTATTAAACTTGTCTCAAATTACCCAGTTGGAGTATGCCATCTGTTTTCTGCCAAGACCCTTACTGATACAGTGGGTAATCATCTCCCTTCTAGCATATTTTCAATTACTGCCAGTAATAATTTTCCAAAATAGAATGATCATGCTATCAGCCAAAGGTAAATTTTCCTTAATTGGAAGAAAGCAAGCTTCCCTAGTCAATTTTGATCATTTGTGATTCAGTCACAAAATTAAAGGATTTGCAACCTGAGGGCAAAAGCATTGGCCAGAATGGTATAGAGTTTTTATAACGGTTGTTAAGGAGGTGCCTCCTTTGAGTTGTCATGAGCATTTGCAAATTGGACAAGATTTCTCTTGACTCATTTAACTACAAATAATAAAAATGTAAATTTTAGTTTAGTATTTTTGTGTTTTACATGATTTTAGCAGGAACATTTATTATCAAAATATTAGTATAGTTTTTAACTACTAAAGGAAGAATATTTGTGTAGTTGGATAGTTATGACAGTCGTATTTACCACTCAAATTAATGATGTAAACTTTCGAACAACTTAATATAAATGGCAACCCCAAGAGCAGATTACCTAAAATCATGTTAATATTCTTTTTAGAAAAACAGTAAACATGTAATTTCTTTTATGCTGGGATTCAAGTCTCAGATAATGGGTCTAGAACTGAAGACCCCAGTGGGTTAGAATCATTAGTGTGGGTCATTTTATTCACTGCTGACCGGATTCAATTTTGTCCCCTGGTTTGCTAGTTTCTTATTTGGATATATTTCTGATGTCATTAAAACTTGTAAGAGTGGTTGTGTCAATAGCTTAAAGTCCTTTCTTTAATGTAGGGAAGTTTAAATTTTTGAATACTTAAAACTAACTTGTGAAATAGATTCTTGGGTCTCATTTTTTGAGATTCTGATTTCATAGGTCCTGGTAAGTCCCAGGCTTGACTTTTTTCTAGTTTTCTCCCTTGCTCATTATCTTCTTACTACAAAGACACTCCTGTTACTCCTCAATCATCAAAGTAGTTTCTATCTCAAGGTCTTATACTGAAAACCATGAGGTTACACTATCTGTAATTCCAGTTCACATTACAGGTTTCATTTGAATCCCTTCCCGTTTTTCCATATTTGTACTTTCCTTCTTCAACAATGAGAAATTTGGCTTCCATTATCCTTAATATATTTGATTATTTGTTTAATCCCCTGAAATGGTAGGCTAATTCCTTAACCCCATGGTCTGCTCTCTCATCTGGAATCCCTCCTTGTACAATCCCAACTCTGCTGGATTACCTTCCCAGTGCCCTCTGGTAATGGTGTTGTTTGACTGAATTGGAAGGAAGGAAAAAAGGAAAGAAGGAAGGAAATGACTTCAGCTTTTAAAATGAAATTATAAAAATTACCTATTTTTAGAATAGGTTTTAGGATTAGCAATGAAGAGCTTTATACTTTGACTATAAACTAATATTCAATGGTTATTTGTACCCTAAAACCTAATATAGTCTTCATTGAATGAATATATAGACTGAAATGAATAATAAAATATCCCCCAAATTTAGTAGAGCCAAAAACACCAGCCTGGTGTCTAGTCCTAAAGATACTGGCAGTTCACTAAGAATTTGAGCAACTATTTTACTTTATTCATTCACTCATTCAAGAAATACAATTTAAACACCTTTTGTGTTCCAGAAACTATCCTAAGATCTAAGGATATAAGAATTGACGTGGCTGACTTTGTCCCTGACGTCATAATGCTTGTGATCTGGCTCAGAAGACAAACACCTAACAAGCAGTAACAATAAAGGAGGCCACATGCTTTGTTACAGATGTAGAGAGTTTTGAGAGCGCATTATGGGAGTGCTGAGCTGCATCTGAAGGAGTGGTCGAGAAGATTTCCTGGAAAATTTGACAGTTCAGCTATAACCTCATGATGCGTAGGCGTTAGCAAGTTGAAGAGGAGGGAGAAAGGGTATTTTGGGCAGAAGGAGCACAGTGTGGGAAGGTGAGAGAGAGCATGTTGTCTTTGTGAAATTGAATGAAATTTGATGTGGTGGGTGCAAAAATAGTGGCAGGCGTGGAAGAGATGTGGTTGGAGAGGTTATTGGGGTCTTGTGAGTCTGTTATGAGCCTTGGGCATTATTTAGAGTATGATGAGAAATTACTGCAGAATGTAACACAGGAGTGGTGTATTTAGGTCTTTAGAAGCATTGCTCTGGTCTCTCAACTGACGAGGGGGTACAGGTTAGAGCAGGAGGGAAAGTGTGGAGGCAAAGCAAGAGCTCGGATGCAACCAGTCATGCAGGGGAGAGATGGTGAAGGCGTGGCCCGGGCAGAGATTGTGGGACTGGATGGAAGTGGGTATCAGTGAGAGCTATTTAGAGATGAACTCAACAGAAATGATGCTCAGATCTCTGGTGTCGGCAATGCTCTTCCCTGAACTAGGGGATGTGGCTAGATGAGTCGGTTGGAGTTGGAAGGAGGAGGAGGTGGAGATGAGAAGCTCGCTTTCGCAGTTGTAAAATGAGAAGGTTAGACTCCCAACAATAAAATTCTGTGATCATCTTGTTTGTTGTCGTGTGGCCAGAGACAGAGCAATTTGAGAGCTGTGGAGGGATTCTCTAAATATCTCCTCTTTCTCCTGTTATCCAGGCATCTAACCAATCTAGTTTTTAGTTACCAATTAAACTCAGGGAACAGAAAATGTTTATATTGCTTAATATTTAAATCGAAACAAAAGAAAAGGAGTGGGGAGCTGGCATAAGCTGGTAAATATGATAGCTTTCATAAGCATGAAGTAACACAGAATTTATCATTGCACATTTTATAACTTGGATGATTTTAGATCTTCTGTGGCCAGGCTGACTTTATTGTCCTATAATTCTCAATTCTGTGCTTTGCGTTTTTTCTTAGCTTGAGCAACCCTCCCGGTTGCTTATGACTTTACAGTTGTTATGGGGAGTCATTATACACAGATGGCTTTTCGAAGGGGAGTCAATTTGGTATGCATTTTCCTTGATTACGATGTCTTCTCTCTGCACTGATTGTTAAAGATTCTTGCATGTCAAATGGTGAAAATGTTTCCAGGGTCTTGAAAAAGGAAGGAACATTGCGTTTGGTGGACGATCTGTGTATTATTATACTCTGATGAAAGGCTGCCTGGTTCCTTTAATTTATTCAGATACATTTTTATAAACACTGATAAAACTAGACCAACATGAGGCACCAAAGGGAAAAGACTGAGCAGAACTTGCCGTAGAGAGTAGATATTGATTTGAACATATAATTACATCCACCTTGTTATATGGTTTCATTTTCGTCTCCTGCAACCTTGCAAATAAGTACAAAAATCTTACCAGACATACCTCGTGACCATTTTTTAAAGTTCATTCAACTCTTTTTCCAGGAGAACACGGATTGAAAAAGAAATAAATACTTTTTTATTTGAAGCCAGTTTTATTTCTTTTCTTATATTGCTTCTAAATCAACTTTTTATTGCACCTTTGATATGAGTTTATTATAGAGATATCAGAAAATAGAAGCCAATGTTTTTCACCTAAATTTGTCTTCGTCTGAGGAAAGGCCTGATCCATATGAATGACCTTTGAGTCCAGAGCTGCAGGAGATAAAATAGACACCATTGACTGGCCTGGGTGTTTTACATTCAGAGGTTTTTTGATGTATAACAGAAAAGCCATGTCCGTATCCCTGTGTGGATTTTTCATGAGGCTTAAGAAAACAAAGTTAGGTGATAATGGGTGTCTTCTCCAGTTTTTTTTTTACCAGTTGCAATAAGTGGACTTTGCTGCCAAATTTTGAGAACATGGAGCAAAGCAGAATGTATTCTTGTTTGAAGAAATCTCCTTCCCGAGGTCTAAGAAGCATACTGCCAATGATTGAGCATTTACTGTGTGTCAGACGTTATGCTAAGTATTTCACACATACTGTATTTAATTCTCATGGAAAGCCCACAAGGTAGGTATTACTCCCTCTTTAACAAGATGGAAATTCTAGTACAGAAAAATGAACTTGTTCCAGATCACAAAGCTTGTCCTCTTGACCGTAAAACTAAGTCGTTTCTCATTTTCCCTCTCCCTTGCTCTACTCTTCTCTCCAGCATGAGCATGGGTCCATCTCATCTAAATTAGAATAGGCATTTCTTGCAAATCAAAACTACAATGAGATATCATCTCACACCGGTCAGACTGGCCATCATCAAAAAATCTACAAACAATAAATGCTGGAGAGGGTGTGGAGAAAAGGGAACACTCTTGCACTGTTGGTGGGAATGTAAATTGATACAGCCACTGTGGAGAACAGTATGGAGGTTCCTTAAAAAACTAAAAATAGAACTACCATATGACCCAGCAGTCCCACTACTGGGCATATACCCTGAGAAAACCATAATTCAAAATGAGTCATGTACCAAAATGTTCATTGCAGCTCTATTTACAATAGCCAGGACATGGAAGCAACCTAAGTGTCCATCGACAGATGAATGGATAAAGAAGATATGACACATATATACAATGGAATGTTACTCAACCATAAAAAGAAACGAAATTGAGTTATTTGTAGTGAAGTGGATGGACCTAGAGTCTGTCATACAGAGTGAAGTAAGTCAGAAAGAGAAAAACAAATACTGTATGCTAACACATATATATGGAATCTAAGAAAGAAAATAAAAGTGTCATGAAGAACCTAGGGGCAAGATGGGAATAAAGACACAGACCTAGTAGAGAATGGACTTGAAGATATGGAGAGGGGGAACGGTAAGCTTTGACAAAGTGAGAGAGTGGCATGGACATATATACACTACCAAACATAAAATAGCTAGCTAGTGGGAAGCAGCCGCATAGCACAGGGAGATCAGCTCGGTGCTTTGTGACCGACCACCTAGAGGGGTGGGATAGGGAGGGTGGGAGGGAGGGAGATGCAAGAGGGAAGAGATATGGGAACATATGTATATGTATAACTGATTCACTTTGTTATAAAGCAGAAACTAACACACCATTGTAAAGAAATTATACTCCAATAAAGATGTTAAAAAAAAAAAGAATAGGCATTTCTTCAGGTTTCAGTGAAAAATAGCTGAGATGAAAAGGCATCTACTTCCTGAACACCTAGACATCAACACTGAGAGATGCAGCGGCTGAGGGAATCATGGTGGCAGGGAAGGGATGAAATGCTCCATCTCTGCTGTACCTGAGGCCGAGCCATATGAGGGATCCAATCTGGAGGAGACTGCTAATATTGGCTCTCTGGCCAAACACTCCACGGTTGTGCTCTGATAACAAATCCTCCTGTTGCCACTTGCTCTGCAGTGTGATTCTACTTCAAGTGCACAATTTCTACAAAGCTGTTCTCCATGTCCCTCCTCACAAATCTATGTCTTGGAAGGGGACACATATACCCTTTCATTTACACTTTGCTGTACACATTGTCCTTCCTCCAAATCTTGTTTAAATCTTGGAGATCATATTTATTCACCTATCTTTTAATTTTGAGTTTTTGCTGACGAGCAACTCTTTTTTTCCCCATTTATTAAAGATACTGTGTGTTAAAATAATTGTTTTCCGTATATTTTCTGTTTCCTAGTTAGTTTCTTATAGAAATCAATTTTTTTCTTTTGCTCTTATATTATTTCCTTGATGGCTTGATAACTTACGACAATTACATATTGCCTTGGAAAATTGAAAGTATAATGATAATATCATGCACTTATACCACATACTTTTATATTTTGTGAAACTTTCTTTGTGTGTGTATGTTTTTTAACATCTTTATTGGAGTATAAGTGCTTTACAATGGTGTGTTAGTTTCTGCTTTATAACAAAGTGAATCAGCTATACATATACATATATCCCCATATCCCCTCCCTCTTGAGCCTCTCTCCCACCCTCCCTATCCCACCCTTCTAGGTCATCACAAACCATCGAGCTGATCTCCACGTGCTATGCTGCTGCTACCCACTAGCTGTCTATTTTACATTTGGTAGTGTCTATATGTCAATACTACTCTAACTTCATCCCAGCTTCCCTTCTCCCCCGCCCCATATCCTCAAGTCCATCCTCTATGTCTGCGTCTTTATTCCTGCCCTGCTACTAGGTTCACCAGTACCATTTTTTTCTAGACTCCATATATACGTGTTAGCATACACTGTTCATTTTTTTCTTTCTGACTTACTTCACTCTGTATGACAGACTGTAGGTCCATCCACCTCACTACAAACAACTCAGTTTCTTTTTATGGCTGAGTAATATTCCATTGTATATATGTGTCATATCTTCTTTCTCCATTCATCTATCGATAGACATTTAGGTTGCTTCCATGTCCTGGCTATTGTAAATAGAGCTGCAATGAACATTGTGGTACATGACTCTTTTTGAATTATGGTTTTCTCAGGGTATATGCCCAGTAGTGGGATTGCTGAGTCATATGGTAGTTCTATTTTTAGTTTTTTAAGGAACTTCCATACTGTTCTCCATAGTGGTTGTATCAATTTACATTCCACCAGCAGTGCAGGAGGGTTCTCTTTTCAGCACACCCTCTCTAGCATTTACTGTTTCTAGATATTTTGATGATAGCCATTCTGACCGGTATGAGGTGATACCTCATCGTAGTTTTGATTTGCATTTCTCTAATAATTAGTGATGTTGAGCATCTTTTCATGTGTCTCTTGGCCATCTGTATGTCTTCTTTGGTGAAATGTCTATTTAGGTCTTCTGCTCATTTTTTAATTGGGTTGTTTTTAATTGGGTTGTTTAATTGGGCTGTTTGTATATTTTGGAGATTAATCCTTTGTCCATTGTTTCATTTGCAAATATTTTCTCCCATTCTGAGGGTTGTTTTTTTGTCTTGCTTATGGTTTCCTTTGCTGTGCAAAAGCTTTTAATTTCATTAGGTCCCATTTGTTTATTTTTATTTCCATTTATCTAGGAGGTGGGTCAGGAAGGATCTTGCTGTTATTTATGTCATAGAGTGTTCTGCCTATGTTTTCCTCTAAGAGTTTTATAGTGTCTGGTCTTACATTTAAGTCTTTAATCCATTTGGAGTTTATTTTTATGTATGGTGTTAGGTAGTGTTTTAATTTCATTCTTTTATATGTAGCTGTCCAGTTTTTGCATCAGCACTTATTGAAGAGGCTGTCTTTTCTCCATTGTATGTTCTTGCTTCCTATGTTGTAAATTAGGTGACCATATATGTGTGGTTTTATCTCTGGGCTTTCTATCCTGTTCCATTGATCTATATTTCTGTTTTTGTGCCAGTACCATACTGTCTTGATTACTGTAGCTCTGTAGTATAGTCTGAAGTCAGGGAGCCTGATTCCTCCAGCTCTGTTTTTCTTTCCCAAGATTGCTTTGGCTATTTGGGATCTTTTGTGTTTCCATACAAATTGTAAATTTTTTAATTCTAATTCAGTGAAGAATGCCATTGCTAGTTTGATAGGGATTGCATTGAGTCTGTAGATTGCTTTGGGTAATACATTTTCACAATATTGATTCTTCCAAAAAAAGAACATGGTATATTTCTCCATCTGTTTATGTCATCTTTGATTTCTTTCAGCAGTGTTTTATAGTTTTCTGAGTCCAAGTCTTTTGCCTCCTTAGGTAGGTTTATTCCTAGGTATTTCATTCTTTTTTTTTGCAATGGTAAATGGGATTATTTCCTTAATTTCTCTTTCTGAATTTTTGTTGTTAGTGTATAGGAATGCCAGAGATTTCTGTGCATTAATTCTGTATCCCTCAACCTTACCAAATTCATTGATTACTTCTACTAGTTTTCTGGTGGCATCTTTAGGATTTTCTATGTATAGTATCATGTCATCTGCAAACAATGACCATTTTACTTCTTCTTTTCCAATTTGGATTCCTTTTATTTCTTTTTCTTCTCTGATTGGCGTGGCTAGGACTTCCAAATCTATGTTGAATAAGAGTGGCAAGAGTGGACATCCTTGTCTTGTTCCTGATCTTAGTGGAAATGCTTTCAGTTTTCCATCATTGAGTATGATGTTTGCTGTGGGTTTGTCATATATGGCATTTATTATGTTGAGGTAGGTTCCCCCATGACCATTTTCTTGAGAGTTTTTATCATAAATGGTGGTAAATTTTGTCAAAACCTTTTGTTGCATCTATTGAGATTATCATATGGTTTTTATTCCTTAATTTATTAATATGGTGTGTCACATTGATTGATTTGCATATATTGAAGAATCCTTGCATTCCTGGGATAAATCCCATTTGATCATGGTGTATGATCCTTTTAATATGTTGGATTCTGTTTGCCAGTATTTTGTTCAGGATGATATTGGTCTATAATTTTCTTTTTTTGTGATATCTTTTTCTGGTTTTTGTATCAGGGTGATGGTGGCATTGTCGACCAAATTTGGGAGTGTTCTGCCCTCTGCAGTTTTTTGGAAGAGTTGAGAAGGATTGTTAGCTCTTCTCTAAATGTTTGATAGAATTCACCTGTGAAGCCATATGGTCCTGGACTTTAGTTTGTTGGCAAATTTTTAATTATGGTTTCAATTTCATTACTTGTAATAGGTCTGTTTATATTTTCTTATTCTTCCTGCTTCAGTCTTGGAAAATTGTACCTTTCTAAGAATTTGTCCATTTCTTTATGTTTGTCCATTTTATTGGCATATAGTTGTTTGTAGTAGTCTCTTATAATCCTTTGTATTTCTGTAGTGTCAGTTTTGATTTATCCTTTTTCATTTCTAATTTTATCAAGTTGTGTTCTCTTCCTTTTTTTCTTGATGAGTCTGGCTAAAGGTTTATCAATTTTGTTTATTTTCTCAAAGAACCAACTTTTAGTTTTATTGATCTTTGCTGTTGTTTCCTTTGTTTCTATTTCAATTATTTCTGCTCTGATCTTTATGATTTCTTTCCTTCTACTGACTTTGGGCTTTCTTTGTTCTTCTTTCTCTAGTTCCTTTAGGTGTAAAGTTAGATTGCTTATTTGAGATTTTTCTTGTTTCTTGAGGTGAGATTGAATTGCTGTAAACGTCCCTCTTAGAACTGCTTTTGCTGTGTCCCATAGGTTTTGGGTTGTCTTGTTTTTATTGTCATTTGTTTCTGTGTATTTTTAAATTTCTTCTCTGATTTCTTCAGTGATCTCTTGGTTATTTAGTAGCACAGTGTTTAGCCACCATGTATTTGTGTTTTTTACAGTTTTTTTGCTGTAATTCATTTCCAACCTCATAGTGTTGTGGTCAGAAAAGATGCTTGTACGATCTCAATTTTCTTAAATTTTCCAAGGCTTGGTTTATGACACAAGATGTGATCTATCCTGGAGAATGTTCAATGTGCACTTGAGTAGAAAGTGTATTCTGCCACTTTTGTGTACTATGTTCTATAAATATCAAATAAATCTATCTGGTTTATTGTGTCATTTAAAGTTTGTGTTTCCTTATTTATTTTCTATTTGGATGATCTGTCCATTGGTGGAAGTGGGGTGTTAAAGTCCCCTAATATTATTGTGTTACTGTCAATTTCACCTTTCATGGTTGTTAGCATTTGCCTTATGTATTGAGCTGCTCCTATGTTGGGTGCATAAACATTTATAATTGTTATATATTCTTCTTGGATTGATCCCTTGATCATTATGTAGTATTCTTCTTTATCTCTTGTAACAGTCTTGCTACTCCAGCTTTCTTTTGATTTCCATTTGCATGCTATATCTTTTTTCATCCCTTTACTTTCAGTCTGTATTTGTCCCTAGGTCTGATGTGGGTCTCTTGTAGACAGCATATATATGGGTCTTGTTTTTTATCCATTCAGCCATTCTGTGTCTTTTCATTGGGGCATTTAATCCATTTACGTTAAAGGTTATTATCGATATCTATGTTCCTATTACCATTTTCTTAATAGTTTTGGGTTTGTTTTTGTGGGTCTTTTTCTTCTCTTGTGTTTCCTGCCTAGAGAAGTTCCTTTAGTATTTGTTGTAAAGCTGGTTTGGTGGTGCTGAATTCTCTTAGCTTTTGTTTGTCTGAAAAGATTTTGACTTCTCCATTGAATCTGAATGAGATCCTTGCTGGGTAGGGTAATCTTGGTTGTACGTTTTTCTCTTTCTTCACTTTAAGTATATCCTGCCACTCCCTTCTGGCCTGCAGAGTTTCTGCTGAAAAATCAGCTGATATCCTTATGGGGATTCCTTTGTATGTTATTTTTTGCTTTACCCTGCTGCTTTTAATATATTTCTTTTCTTTTTTTTTTTTTTTTTTTGCGGTACGCGGGCCTCTCACTGTTGTGGCCTCTCCCGCTGCGGAGCACAGGCTCCGGACGCGCAGGCTCAGCGGCCATGGCTCACGGGCCCAGCCGCTCCGCGTCACGTGGGATCTTCCCGGACCGGGGCACGAACCCGTGTCCCCTGCATCGGCAGGGGGACTCTCAACCACTGTGCCACCAGGGAAGCCCAATATATTTCTTTTGAATTTAATTTTTGTTAGTTTGATTAATATGTGTCTTGGTGTTTTTCTCCTTGGTTTTATCCGGTATGGGACTCTCTTTCCTGGACTTGGGTGAGTATTTTCTCTCCCATGTTAGGGAAGTTTTCCACTATAATCTCTTCAAATATTTTCTTAGTCCCTTTCTTTTTCTCTTTTTCTTCTGGGTCCCCTATAATTTGAATGTTGTCCCAGAGGTCTCTGAGATTGCCTTCAATTCTTTTCATTCTTTTTTCTTTATTCTGCTTCTCAGCAGTTATTTCCACCATTCTGTCTTGCAGCTCACTTATTCGTTCTTCTGCCTCAATAATTCTGTTACTGATTCCTTCTAGTATTTTTCATTTCAGTTATTATGTTGTTCATCTCTGTTTGTTCTTTAGTTCTTCTAGATCTTTGTTAGACATTTCTTGTATTTTCTGAATCCCTGCCTCCATTCTGTTTCCAGGATTCTGGATCATCTTTGCTATCATTACTCTGAATTTTTTTTAGGTTGATTGCCTATTTCCATTTCATTTTTTTGGTCTTGTAGGTTTTTACCTTGCTCCTTCATCTGTGACATATTTTTTACCATCTCATTGTTTTTTCTTTATTTTTTTGATGGGTGGGATTGTGTTCCTGTCTTACTGGTTGTTTGGCCTGAGGCTTCTGGCACTGGAGTTTGTAAGCTGTTGGGTAGAGCTGGGTCTTGGTGCTGAAATGAGGACCTCCAGGAGACTTCACTCTGATGTAATTCCCTGGAGTCTGAGGTTACTCATGCTGGCTGTGTGACCTTGGCCAAGGCCCTTTCCCTTTCTGAGCCTGTTTTCACATCTGTAGAGTAGGACTAGATCAGTGTTTGTTGGACTCTCCCACCAACATAGAGCAGAGAATCATGTTCAAGTCCTCAAAGAACTTAGAGCACAGCTGGAAGTAGTCCATTAATGACTAAAATTTCTTTGAAGTCTTGCCTTGAAAAATAAGGTTTTTATTTAATGCCTTCTATTCCATCATATATGCATGCTTTTTTTCAGTGTAAAAACAATGTTTAAAATTAAACACCACTGAGTAAAACTGAAACCCCCATGGCTTCCCTTCCTGTTGCCCCACATCTCAGGGTTTCTATACCTGAGTTTGAGAATAGACTAGATGATCCCAAGGATTCCTTCCAGTTCTCTGATTTTATGATCTAAGAAAACTCTTTAAGTAAATTTGTCATTTAATGACCTCTGTCTCCAAAATGGATGTTCTCTGATGTCTAGGGAGTAGAAAAGTGTTCTGAAGGAAAAAAAATACTCACCTGAAAGGTGACTGTCATTATGATGTAAACGACCCAGTGCTAAATTTATTGACCTGATTCACAAAGGATTTTGTGATTCTCTAAACTCTCTTTGAGCTCAGTATGAATTCATTGGCCTCAGATTGAACTTGTACTTGCAAATAGTTATCAGCGTGTGGGTTTGAAGAAAAAAATAGAACTCGACATGAACGTCCATACTGGAATTTAATGCAACTAAAGTTTGTTGAGGGCACTTTGTCACCCTCATTAAATGTGTTGATCTTTCTGTGTCTTAAATCACCTTTCTTTGAACTCATTGGTCACTAATGATTCCTCCAAATTGGACATGTCTTGACCTCTTTGCTCTTAGAGAGAAAGATGATTTGACAAAAATATTAAGCAGTTTGAATCCTGTTATTTTCATAAGAAGACCTCACTAAGCTTCCAGTATACAACCAGTGAACTTAAGATGAACTCTGTTTAATTTTGTGGGGAGCAGAAGAGGTGAAAACCACCACATAGGGGCATTTCATTTTCAAGAAGCTACCTGGTCCCTCAGAAACATCTCCAGAGGATGACAGTAAATAGCAATTGTCCTAAAAGCCAGGTTTCAATGAGACTCCAGTCTCTAGAATTGACTCTATTGAACTAAATTCACAAGCAACTGATGTATAAGATTATAGAATTCAATTTATTAATTTATTTTAAGAAATGTAATTTATAAGGGGGCTAAGTATGTATATCTTTTAATCAGTACATTTGTACCTCACCATATAAATGTGTACAAGAAACAAAATTATTATCTGCAGTATGCTTGGTGAGTATGGGATTAGAGCAAGAAATTAATCTGCATGATCTTGATAGCTTATAGGACACTAGAATAGGACAGTGTGATGCATCCACCTATAGGCTGATAGTGAGCTAGCTTCATGGACTTAGTGGATCCTTATCATAGTAGTAATGGGCATGAACTTGGCACACAGGCTGCCTGAGATTAGTCTCACTCTGAAACTTACTAGCATGATTTTGATACCTTTCTTACACTCTGGCCCTCACCTTTCTCTTCTATAAATTCTACTCTATTTCATTCTATTCTTTTTGTAGATTTTAACTTGTGGTAGAAAATGCAACCTTCCTTATATCCTGGTTTTTGGAGTGCGTCTCAGTGTCACCCACCCGTAGCCACTCAAACTTCACATTGAAATTTCACTGCCCTTCCAATTCTAAGAAAGAAAAGTTGACTGAAAGAAAACTCTTATCTCATAAAAGAACCCAATGACCAACTTTATGAACTGTTTGACTCCTGGGAGAAAAGTGAAGCCTTAGTGCCCCATTTCTTTCTAGATGGCCTCCAAATGTGACAATTACTAATAGTCAAGGTTTCATAGAGGGCTGTTGGAAGGGAAAAAACCCCACCAATTTCAACTCAGTAACTGTTCTCAGGACCTCATTAATCTCTCTGTGTTTTCCGTGGATGATACATGACGCTGTTGGCACACGAAATTGGAATTTTACTGGCTACTGTTCTTTTGCAGAGAAAGAAAGTTTGAGAAGGAGATAAAATTTTCAGTTCCCTCAGGTTAACTCAGAAAGTCACTTGCATTTGAATAAAGCAATGAAAATCATTGACAAGCAAATAAATAAACCTCCCTAAACATTCAGGAATCAAAGGCCTGCCTGCCAAGAATTATACCAAAAGGATAAAGAGCCACAATTGAAAGTCCATGAAAAATATTATAATTGATTAACTTCTCTTAGGCCCAGACAATTTAGGAAAAGAGAAACAGATCATTAAAATAAAAGCCCTAATTTTCTTCATACATTCAACAGATGTATGTGGAGTACGTTGACCATTGAACAACTTGAGTTTGAACTGCAGGTCCACTTATATCTGGATTTTTTTTCTCTGAATACAAACTACAGTACTACACGATTGGTTGACTCCATAGATGAGGAACATGGAGGGCCGACTGTTAAGTTACACTGGGGTTTCCGACTGCTCCAGGATCGGTGCCCCTACCATCTCTGTGTTATTCAAGGGTCAACCATTAAGTGCCTGTCCTGTGGTAGTTAGTGGAGAGACAGTGGTGAGCAAAAAGTGACTTGTCTCATGGAGAGCACAGCCTAGGGGAAATCAGACAGTATTCACATGGTCACGTGAGCAAATGTGAAATTTCAAATGGGATACATGTTATGAGGGGGGCAGCCCTGATACTAGGTGTTCAGGAGGAATATTTGACCTGGAGAGGAAGGTCATGGAACACTCTCCCCAAGGAAGTGACACATGAGCCAAGATTTAAAACATGAATAGAAGGGAACTGAGTAACGAGCAGGAAGAAGAAGTTAACAGCTTGTGCAGAGTCCACTTGGCAAGAAAGATGAAGTGAGTTTAAGTGTGTAAGAGCAGGTGAGTAGGATGGGAGGTCACAAACCGTAGTACTTAGTTTGATAGGATTTGCACCACCGATGCAGGTATCACATAAAGGTGCATAAACAAAGGCATACCATGTGCAAATGCAGAAAGAAAGAAGAAGACAGAAAGAGAGAAAAAAGAGAACTTGCAATGTGTATTTACCATTTCTATAATATGAGTATTTACTGGAAGAGGGGGGAAAAGTGGTTTACAAACTGTTGCAAGACACCAGTGTCAGAAAAGCAGAGCTGTCCAGCACGCTGCTTTCATTCTTCATATGATCCTTAGGCAAAGCTATCCACATCTTTATTCATGCCTTGGTTTCCAAAGACTTGGTGGTTGGGGAATCATTGCTTCTTACAGCTGTGGAATTGAGAGCACCATGAGGGCAGGAGTCAGGTCAGCTACATTCACTGCTAGAGCCCCTGTGTCTGTTGAGTGCCTGGCGCAGATTAGAGGATCACTAATAGTTTTTGAAAAAAAGATCTGAAAAACTTAAAGGAAGCCCCATTTTCCCATTTGGATGGGAAAACACATCCCACCACATTTGCACTCTTAAACTGGAAATAGGAAGGGATGAGATTCTCCCAGGTACAATTCTAACTGCCACTGTGGAGCACTTAATGCGAGCCCATGGAGGGAACGTCTGCTGGGAGCATAGTGCAGTCAGGGGTGCTGTGTTGGGAAAGGATGGGAGAGAGCACAGTGCCCACAGACCAAAAGGTGGGCTCAGCCTGGTCAGGGCAGGATTGGAGGGGACAGCTTAGGGCTGCCAAGGCAAGGACAACTACCATTGGGGGTAATCACCATTACCCATTTGGTATGTATCCTTCCAGATCATTAAAAAAAAAAGTACAAATGTTTCACATTTATATATTGGTTTCTAAAACACAACAAAAACATATTACTTTTTGCTTGTCATGAATTTCCTCTTATGCAGAAATACAGATCTATCTCATTTTTTCCCACTTATGTATTTTTACATAGAATTTGACAATTTTGTTTACTTATAAATATTGTGATAATGTTTTTAGGTTTCTTTTTTTGGTTAGAGAATTATAAACAAGAAAGTAGAAATGGCCCATATGTCAAAACTCAAATTATTCTTTTTGGTGTAAAAAGCCATTTATACACGTGGTAAAAAAAACCCAAAACAATAAAGACAGTAATTAGTAAAAGCCAAATGTCTGCCACCCCCATGTTCTCTTTACAAAGCAAATTACCTGTATAATTTCCCATGCATATTTATGGGGGAAAAAACTCATAACGCATATATGATACAGAGCAAAAGGAGGAGCATATCCTATCCAGTAGTCTACACCCTGATTATTTCCCTTAATAAAATGTCCTGGAATCAATGTGCAGCCTGTGAGTAGCAGTGGGTATAGTGGTTTAGTTCTATGTAGTCTGGGTTTAAATCCCAGCTCTACTATTTAATGGCTCTGTGATGTTAGGTAATTTGTTTAACCAGTGAGTTCCTCAGTTCCCCTATCTCTAAAATGAGCATGTAAAGTACCTCCCTTAGAATGTTCTGTGAGGATTAAGTGAGTTAATCCACAAAATACATTCACAGCAGAACTTTCTACACACTAAGCTATGTGCAGTAGCTGCTACCATTGTACCAAAATGTACTGTTATATCATTTCATTATACTAGTTAGTACTATTTTTATTATTATGCCAACGTGTAGAGATCTATATCACCCGTTTTTATTTTGCTTAAAAATTTGTGTTATGAAAAGTTTTAAACAGAAATGAAGAAAATAGGATGAAAAATCCTCATGTATCTGTCACCCAGCTTCAAAAATTATCAACACTTTTGCAAATTTGTTTCATCTATCTCCTCCACTTTTTTAATGGAATAGTTTAAAGCTTATCCCACATATTCTTTCATTTTTTTTATTCTTTCATTTTACTTGTAAATACTTTACAATTTAAAACTGAGATAAGTTTTAAAAACATAACTTCTATGTCATTATCACACCTGATTCCTTAATATTTTCTGAAATCTAATCCATATTCAGATTTTTCTGATTGGTTCAAAAATGGTTTTTTTACAGTAGGTTTGTTCAAATTAGGTTTCAGACACAATCCATACATTGCATTTGGCTGGTATGCTTTTTATTCTCTTTTTGTCCTCAAACGGTCTCCTTTCTCTCCTACCCTCCTTTTATTTTTGCCGTTGACTTCTTGGAGAAACAGGGTCTTATTTAATGCTCCATGTTTTGCACTTGGCTGATTGTTTCCTCATGGTGACATTTACCTTGTTTTCATATTTCTCATATTTCCTGTAACTAGGTAATGAGATTTAGAGTCTTAGTTACTTGTACTTTCTAGGTGTCATATTCTGTTGACCCGTCATAAGACTCATCTTTCTAAACATCTCAGGGTGTTCCTTTGGGTGGATGGGACGTGTTTTATTGAGTTGTTACTCTGTGGACAGTGCTACAAGGACCTGATGTGAGCAGATAACTTTGTGCACTTGTGTGAGTGTTACTGGAAGTGGAAAGTCTGTATCAAATGGTAGACTCCAGATAGTGTTTATAAGACATGTGAAGCCTCTTATCTTCCCCTTAATTAAGTTTCTAATTCTTTTTCTAAAATTTATGGATGGATGGAGGAGAATATAGGTAAACTCAGCTAAACAGACTGTGGGTAGAACCCAACTTGCAGAATACTAAAGCTAGTAGTATCTTTGCAACTGTTGCAGGTAGAAAACACATAAATTGTATGGATACAAGCTAGGGCTGAGATGCAAGTTAGTCTGGTCCAAATGTACAGTACAATAAAAGAGAAGACACTGTAGACTCTAAAGTGGTATTATTTTCATTTACTTTTTACATGCTAGTTGAATAATTGGAATTAGAGAAAAGTAGAAAGAAGAAAAAACACAACAACCATAACTTCATTACTTGGAGGCAACTTCTTTTTATTAATATTTTGGTTTATTTCTTTGTAGCATTTTTTCATATAATAATAACATTTTTCATAGTTGTGAACATATCTTAGAAATAATGTGGTAAAATGTTCTTTCACTTTACAGTATACGTTCCCCCTTGTTATTAAGAACTTTCTACAAACATAGTATTTAATAAATGCATGCAAAACCACTGAGTGTGTTTATCACAGCTTACCATATTACTTTTATGAGGGATTTATTTATTATTTACTAGAGATCCAGTATTACAAACATTTTTTTTGTGCATATAATTATGATTCAACAAATATTTGTTAATGCTTTAGTTGTTACAGTGTGAGTATTTGCACCAGATGTAAAAGCTTTCCTGGGTTTTGGAGTATGTTCTTCCTAATCCAAGAAAGGGAAAAAGAAAAAGAGGTAGAGTAGGAAGAAAGGCAGGGTGGAAGCAAATTAACCTAGTCCAGCAGTCCTCAAATTTCACTGTGTGTAAGGGTCACTGGGGGTGTTTATAAAACACAGATTCTTGACTCCACTCCCAGATGCTGATGTAATAAGTAGTCTGGTTGGGGTCAAAAGCCTGATTTTGTTTTTAAATTTCATGGATGTTTAAACATCCAGTTTCATGGATGTTTCTGACACGAGTGTTTTGTGGCATACCCTTGGAGAAAAGTTGCTATAGTCAGTTCTTCAGATACTAATGTGCTGGTGAGCCTTGGCTGTGCGTGTGTCCTCAAAATGAGACTGGTTCAGGACTGGTAATGAGTGCTCTATATCTAACAGCCTGGGTCTGTTGACCGCTCAGACCTCACCCATTATAAAACACGGCTGAAGGTGTTCTGCAAAAGGTGAGGTACCATTCCCTGGCTGAAAAATACTTTGTTTTAGGCGGGAGAGGAGCAAATATCAAGGGGTTTGAAGAGCCCTGTTAGTGTCAGGTGGCCCTGCTCCAGTAGAGAGGACTGCAGAAAGCCCCCTCTCTTTTCGGAAGGAGGCAGTTGGCATGGCTGTCTTTTTATCTCCATGGGACAGCTCACCCTGGCTATTTCTGGTTTCCTTCTCTCGTTGCCTGTACATTCATTGGAAGCCCAGTGTTCAGCTCTTCTGATTCCTGCAGGTAAGGTTGCTGTTTGGCTCCCTGGAGCCTCTTACATGATTGGTCAGGATGATTTGTGGTGAAGCTGTCACGTATACTGAGTTATGCAGTGAGGCTCTCTGCTGATTGAGTATGTGCTTTTGAGCAGGAAATGACCTTTATAAATCTTTTCTTGAACAAGGGCTAAAAAAATTTGCTTCATTCATTGAAGCTCATGACTGTGTCGTCATATCAATGAACTTTTGCCCAGCAAGATTGCTTGCTTAAAGCACTCGTCTGTCTTTGGATGCCACTAAGCACAGGGCAATCCATCTATCCAGGCAAGGAGGCTTTCATATTTCTCCGGGTAACTCCATGAATTATAAACAAGGATAAATGAAAGTAGGAATAATCCAACACCAACTATCTGCAGAATTAAAAAGTCTCATGAATGATGGCAGACAGGGTAACATATACAACTAGACAGCCTCTTGTGTTACTCCAGGTATTTCAGTAGCTGAATACTTTAAACTAGTGCTGAATAGTAGAACCTTCTGTGATGATGGAAATGTTCCATAATCTGTCCTGCCCAGTGCTGTAGCCACTTGCTACATGTGACTATTGAGCACTTGAATGACTAAGTGGTATGACTTAGAACTGGAATTCAATTTCATTTAATTTCAATAAATTTAAATTTAAATAGCTACATGTGGTTAGCCCCTACCGTATTGGGCAGTGCACCTTTAAACTCTTCAGTGGACATTCCTCACAGCTTTGAATTAAAATAGAGAAAAGGTCAGCCAGATTGAGTTTTTAAAATAAATGTAGTTTATTTATTGTACCTATAACTCCTCTCTCCTCTAACCATGCCCCCCAAAACTTGAAGGAACTATCACAATTGCAATTAGATAGTTGTAAGTCCAGAAGATGGTTCTAAATCATTCTTTATTTTTTGATTTAATAACCCTTAATATGTAGAATCCACACTCTCTGGTTTCCTTTCTTCCTTTCTCCTGCCTCAAGCTCCCTTCAGAACTTTTAGCCTCTCTATTCCTCTAGGATCAAAACGTATTATTGAGTGAAACATGCAGATCACAAAACCGTACGGAGGGTCTCATTCAATTTTGATATGTAAAAGCTATGCATAGAAACTGTTCTTTTACAGAGAGACCAGTAGTTATATCTCTAAGAGATGGGATTACAGTTGTTTTTCATTTCCTTCTTTTTTACTTCTTTTTCTTATCATGTTTCTACAGCATGTAATACTTGTGTTATTTCATAATTAAAAAAAATTAAAAGTAAAAGTTAAAAAACTTTAATTCTCCACCTCTGCAGCAAAGTTATTAGAACTTCTGCTTTTTTCCTTTTCACTGAGGCTTCCTGTGAATACTCTCAGGGGTCCTCCATGAAATCAGGTGCTTCTGAAATATAAACCAAAAGGAACTAGAAAAGAGATGCAAAGTATATTAAATTTTCTTTTATTCACCCTTTGAATCACTTTGTCACCTTGAGGCTTTCAGAAACTAGATGTGTCCTTATTTTCTTGTGGGCATTAAAGCAGATATTTCATTACAGCCTCTAAGAGGCCAGGACCAAGTTAATTGCCTTGAACTCTACAGAAAGAGCCTGTTTCCTGTGGACTCTAAGGCAGAGGGCACTGTCTCTTTTCTTCCCTTTCCTGATCTTTTAAAGACACAGAAAACAAATCCCCCCCTGTGAAATTAACAAGAGAGTGTCTTACAGATAACTGTGGGCACTTTAGAACATTTTGCAAAATAATGGAGAAATGAAGACCTTTACTCACCAGTGCCAACCAGCATCAGCAAGATTGAGAGTTCCTGGCAGCTGCATTTCAAACTCATTGTGGCCATAAAATGATTGACTGTCCTGTTGTATACGAATGAGCAAAATCACATACTTCATTTTAGGTTCTTCAGCAGTGATCATCTCTATTCCAGTTCCCCTGCTCATAATTTAAAATGGAGAAGGCTTATCTGCATTCATTTCTTAGATCATTGCTTTGGCACTTTCAAGATTTTATCCAAGCATGACTTTTATAACCTTGTGGAAATTGCGGTGATAAAGGACGCATCAGCAATTTTCAAACCCATTTCTTTTTGCGGAGCCATCCCTCAGCCCCCCCTTAACAGAGCAGTAGAGAGAACCAC